>NC_138508.1:10797174-11397174 GCF_964252035.2 Podarcis erhardii
TGTAACCTTGGTTTAAGGAGCCATTTGAGTTTATACATCTGAGTTTCTAACACTGGCTGCGACCAGCTCCCCTCCCTGCTGTCTCCCAGAACCAGAAGAGGCATGAAAAGGGCAGGGGAGAGGCTGCACGCAGGCGCAGTCTCCTATTGCTTGGGCAAACCCTGGCGAGGAGGGGACTTAGGCTGGAACTTTTCAGTCTCGGCAACTGATGCATGGGGCAAGATCCAGCGGAGATGAGCTGCTTTGCTCAACATGTTTTTGCTAGTAAACAGCTGGCCGGCTCATTCTTTGACAGTGTGTGTAAAACTGCCTGGGTCACATGCACCACAACTCTGTGGCAGCTGGAAGGCAGGGCAGCAGCGACTGCAGCCCTCAAGCCTAAACGGTTAGTCACCGTTGCTTTTAATCGGAGACACAAGGAGCTGGGATGGGGACCTTCCATGTGCCCCCTCCCCAATTTCCTTTGACAAAGACTTCCTGAGCAGAGGTGGCCGGACGCAGCGAGGGATGAGGTCCATACAGGGCAGGGGGCTATGAAATTAAGGGCACACGGTTGGGTGTGTCATTTAATCCTGTTGTGTATTTTTTAAGGTTTTAGCGCAGGATTCCTCCCCTCCCCAAGCATGTCCGCACAGATGTATCGCCAGCCGCATGCATTATGCAGGAGCGAAGAACGATCTGCAATTCCAATGAGCTGCGTTTTCCATCACTGGCCTTCGGCACAGAGCGGCGTTCCTGAAGAACGGAGCGAAAATCAAACGCGCGGCGGGGAGGGGCGGCTTCGAGAGGAGCAGCATGGCAGACTGTGCAGGCCCCTCACCTCCAAGATACACGCCACTGCGCTTTGCAAAGATTCCTGCCCCCCAAAACGGCTGACAAAACAACCGTAAAGGGCACCCCCCCTCCACAAATCTACACGGAGAGTTCGCGTCTATCTTGATCATGCAGCTAGACGATTCGCGTGGCAGGCAGGTCCCCCAACGGAGAACAGCTGGCTCTGTGTGCCTGGTGCTGAGGGGAGACGCTTTCCATCATGTCATCAGGAACAATCCATCAACTCTCAAGTGCCTCATTAAAGGCCTTTGGAGTCGCGTGATTCTCCCCGACGGTCAAACTGCTAAAGACGGAATCAAAGAGTGACAGATAACGCAGGCGAGATGTCTCCCCTAAGGCCACCAATATGGATGTTTTTAAAGCCACGTCAGCAGGATTTTAATTTCCCTTCAACATAACCTGGGTGGCAAGCCTTCCTCCCTGGGATCTCACCCCCAGCTGGAGGCAAGGCAGAGTTATCTAAAGCTCTCCACATCCATCTCTGGTTCCCCTTTGATGCCTCCCTGAGAATCAAACGTGGCACTATTATTATTATTATTATTATTATTATTATTATTATTATTATTTCTTTATATACTGCTTGATGCCAAAATAGCGTTCTGAGCCGTGTACGTGTATGAAAAGCCAATTATACAAACAATAAAATATAAATTCAGGTTGTAAGCCAGGGGTCGGCAAACTACGGCCCGCGAGCCGAATCCGGCCCAATTGCCCTCAGGATCCAGCCTGCGAACGTTCCGTGGATCGGCGATTCTGTTTGTTAATTTTATTTATTTTATTTTTTTCGACGCCATATTCCCCCCTCCCTCTCACACACCTCCTCCCTCCTCCCACACACATGCAGTCCAGCCCGCCACAAGGTCTGGGGGACGGTGAACTGGCCCCCTCCAAAAAAACGTTTGCTGACCCCTCTTGTAAGCTGTTCGGGACAGAGACCTACACATTTTTGTTGCTTGCATTTATTTGTAGAAGCGCTGTGTACAGTGATGGAAACAGTGTGGTGTAGTGGTTAGAGTGTTGGACTAGGACCTGGAAGAGAAGGGTTCAAATCCCTCACCTGACCGTGAAACTCAATTGGTGAATCTTGAACCAGCCACTGCCCCTCAGTCTAACCTACCTCACAGGGCTGTTGCAGGGGTTAAATAAGATGAGTGAGGTAAAAGCATGTATGCTTACTTTGAGTTACTTGGAGTAAAAGGGTGAGATATAAACGCAATAAACAAACAAACAGCAAATAATTCAAATTACGCCATACAATTGCAGGACTTAGTATCAAAGTCCAGAATCCAGTATCCTGAAAATCTTGAACCCAGGGCTTTGAAAATTGAAGTTTATAGATTTTACGGATACAGAGACTATACAAAGAACAAAATATCACATACGGGCAACATCTGGTCACATTTTCAAAGCTACAGGAAGACCCATCGGGATTCTCAATAGCCCAAGGAATTAATTTTGGTGTTCAGCGAAGGTGGTTGTTCCAACAAAAGCACAATACAGCATGCAAAAGATGCAGATCTTTGCAAAATTGATCAGCTTGCATAATTCATTAGCATCATGAAATCTGGAAGAATTTGGGTTCTTTCTGAAGCACGTGCACAGCCCTCTGTTTCCGCCATGGTCCCAAGATAGACATTGTTGTGGTCATCGGCAGCAAAGGAGTCTCTGTGTGAACATCTGCTTGCGTATAGTTTCTGTGCACACCCACCCAATTGTGCCAAGATGCCCATAATATGTAGAAGGGTATCTAGATTATTAGACATGGGGGAAATGGGGCAGCTGTTCCTAAGAACTGCAAAATTTCTACTGGCTAAAAATACAACTGAAAACCAGGGGTTCCAGTAAGCTTTTGATACTTCGTTTGAAAGGGAATATGGTTCTCGTTAGTGATACTGGCAAAACATTCGGGGCTCAAGTCCAGGAACAAATTTAAGGGGTTTGGGTAATGGTCGCCTCATAGTGAAGACAAACATTAGAAGGTCCTCAGTTCTTCTCTGCCTCAGATTTAAATCAGAGATGGAGAAGGCTGCCCAATTCATCTCAACCCATCCAACCAAGCTCACAATGGTTGGCTGGGGCCAGAGGGGACAGCCAGTGTTAGAAGCTTATATACAGTGGTACCTCGGGTTACATACCCTTCAGGTTACATATGCTTCAGGTTACAGACTCCGCTAACCCAGAAATAGTGCTTCAGGTTAAGAACTTTGCTTCAGGATGAAAACAGAAATTGTGCTCCGGTGGCGCAGCAGTAGCAGGAGGCCCCATTAGCTAAAGTGGTGCTTCAGGTTAAGAACAGTTTCAGGTTAAGTACGGATCTCCAGAATGAATTAAGTACTTAACCCGAGGTACCACTGTATGATGAAAAAGAAGGCACCTTTTAATATATGTGGTGGACTTGTAAAGCAGGAAAAGAATTCTGGGAGATGATCTACAATGAACTGAAAAAAATTTTTAAGTAACTTTTTCTTTTAAAAAAACAAACTCAAAGCTTTTCTTCTAGGAATTCTAGGTGTCGAAATACCAACAAATCAGAAAAGACTATTTATGTATGCAACCACGGCTGCTCGGATGTTACTAGCCCAGAGATGGAAAGAAGACAGAGTCTCTACCACACAAGAAGGGCAGATTAAGTTGATGGACTATGTCAAAATGGCAAAAATAACCGGAAGAATCAGAAATCAGGAAGACCAAAACTTTAATAAGGAATGGGGGGAATATATCATTTACCTTAAAAACCATCGTTAAACAATTAAAATTATTAGTAGGGTTGAAATAATACTTGTAGTTTAACGTTGAATTATGGTTGTAATGGAAATTTAATAGATTTAATACAGAAGAGCTGTTTGACAGTGGAATTTGCTGCCAAGGAGTGTGGTGGAGTCTCCGTCTTTGGAGGTCTTTAAGCAGAGGCTTGACAACCATATGTCAGGAGTGCTCTGGTGGTGTTTCCTGCTTGGCAGGGGGTTGGACTCGATGGCCCTTGTGGTCTCTTCCAACTATAGGATTCTATGATTCTATGATTCTAAGAAGATGCAAGAGGAAAAGGTTAACTAAGGACCCACAAAGGGGAGGAGGGAATTCCAGGGGAATCTACAGAATTCTCTTTTTGTTTTGGTTGTTTGACAATTGTCTGTAAATTTCAGAATTTGAAAAACTATTTTTTGAAAGAAAGAAAGAAAGAAAGAAAGAAAGAAAGAAAGAAAGAAAGAAAGAAACTCGGATATATAAGCTAGGCACCAAATCGCTCCTTAAACCAAGTTTACAAGCTCAGCAAAGGGAAGGGCGAAAAAAGGCGAATGGAGGCGGAGGGCAGAGGATAGGGGGGCAGTGAGTGCCACAGATATCTCAGCTTGCTCACTGCAGACCAGTAAAATTTGACCGCAGCGGGAATTTGGCCCACTGGCTGGCACTCACCACCCCTTGTCTTCCCGGAGATGAGGCACCTACAAGTTCCTCTAACTAAGGGGTCAGCAACCTAAGGCCCATGGGCCAGAAGCAGCCCACGGAGGTCATTTGACCAGCCCACAAGCCGCCCCCGAACTGAACTGCCCACTCACGTGCTGTGCTAAACCGGCGCAGCATGGGGACTCGTTTCCACGGTGCCAGAAATCACATCTGCACACGCGCAACCGCCGGAAATCGCAGGTGTACGCACTCATGCGTGCGCACAATCCGACCCACAGAAGGATCTCTGCGGGACCGATCCAGCCCAGGGAAGATAAACCTTGCTGATCCCTCCTCTATCTGTTTCCTTCCCTGTCTGCTGAGTGGTACACCCAGAATCCTGATTCTCATAGCTAGGGCTGGGCAATATATCAATACATCCAAAATTGGTTTGAAGTTCACATTGTGGATACAGTTTCTGTGGTACCTTGCTTGTCCAATGCCTTGGTACTTGAACAACTTGGAATCCAAACACTGCAAACCCGGAAGTAAGTGTTCCAGTTTGCAAACCTTTTTCGGAAGCTGAACGTGCTCCGTTTTAAGTGCCACACTTCCGCTTTGAGTGTTACGCTAAAGTCTGTCCGTTTTTGCTATTTTTTTGTTGTTGTTGTTTAGTCGTTTAGTCGTGTCTGACTCTTCGTGACCCCATGGACCAGAGCTAATTTTGCTATTTATTTTGCATTTTTGCTTTTGAGGCTTTTTTGTTTCGTTTCTGTGACTGTGTGGAACCCAGTTCAGCTACTGATTGATTGACTGTGTGACCGCAGTACATTGCTTATTGCTTTCATTTTATGGAATAACGGTCTCGTTAGATAGTAAAATTCATGTTAAATTGCTGTTTTAGGGGTTGTTTTTAAAAGTCTGGAACGGATTACAGTGGTACCTCGGGTTAAGTACTTACCGTATTTTTTGCACCATAACACTCACTTTTTTCCTCCTAGAAAGTAAGGGGAAATGTCTGTGCGTGTTATGGAGCGAATGCCTGCGGGTGGCGGGGGGGATCTGCTGCAGTCGTGAGTAGAGGATCCATGGTTCCCCTTCCTTCCCTCCTCCGTGGTTACAAAGCATGGATCCACATGGATCCTCAGGATTTTTGCATCGGGCTACTCCAAACTCACTGTCAGATCACATTTCTGTGGCCACAGCATGAACCACAAAAATCATATATCCACTATTTCGTTTAGAATATTTTTTTTCTTGTTTTCCTCCTCTAAAAACTACGTGCGTGTTATGGTCTGGTGCGTGTTATAGAACGAAAAATATGGTAATTCGTTCTGGAGGTCCGTTCTTAACCTGAAGCACCACTTTAGCTAATGGGGCCTCCTACTGCTGCCGCACCACCGGAGCACAATTTATGTTCTCATCCTGAAGCAAAGTTCTTAACCCGAGGTACTATTTCTGGGTTAGCGGAGTCTGCAACCTGAAGCGTATGTAACCCGAGGTACCACTGTACTTTCTATGGGGGAAGTGTGCCTTGGTTTTGGAACGCTTTGGTTTTGAAACGGACTTCCGGAACGAATAAAGTTTGAGAACCAAGGTACCACTGTATTTGACGTGGCGATACCTTGCGAATCACGATGAGTGCGCGCATGGGTGCCAGAGGAGGGCTGGGGAGTCAAGAAGCAGGCAGGGAGGGGTGTCTCTGGGAGTTGGCAACCCCACACCCTGCTTATGCAAAAGCAAGCCTCACTGAGCTGTTCCACACTAAGCCTGCTTCTGTTCTGCCTTCGCTTTCACATCATGCCCCAAAGCCCAAACGTAGCCGCAGGGATTCCCGAAACCGTTTCCCCCGGATTAGGCAGCTAAATCACAAATTAGGGAGCTCCCTCACACAAGCGCAAATCAAATCTCGCCAGCTGTCAGGGAAGTTTAATAACGCAAGGGGCGAGAGAAAGCAGCCTTTAAAATTGGCCGGGGGGGGGGGAGATTTTTTGACAGCTAGTCTTTTGAGGGCCCTGAGGAATGAGTGAATCACCGCAGAAGAGGGCTGCAAGGGTTGAAATGGCAAGCCTGGAGTGTAAAGGAATCAGGGCGCACACCTCTGTTCACAGATCTCTGGGCTTCTCAAATGCCCAGAGGAGTGTTGCTTAGGCTAGGGATGAATGCGCCAATTTCACCCCGAAGGGCGATGCAGAATGCGCAGGAGAGAAAGAGGAACAGACTTGTGTTTTTTCGCAGAAATTCTTCCACCACTATAAATCAGCGGTCAGCAAACTTTTTCAGCAGGGGGCCGGTCCACTGTCCCTCAGAACTTGTGGGGGGCCGGACTATGCAGTGGTACCTCGGGTTAAGTACTTAATTCGTTCTGGAGGTCCATACTTAACCTGAAACTGTTCTTAACCTGAAGCACCACTTTAGCTAATGGGGCCTCCTGCTACTGCTGCGCCACCGGAGCACGATTTCTGTTCTCATCCTGAAGCAAAGTTCTTAACCTGAAGCACTATTTCTGGGTTAGCGGAGTCTGTAACCTGAAGCGTATGTAACCTGAAGCGTATGTAACCTGAGGTACCACTGTATTTTGAAGGGGGGGAATTAACGAATTCCTATGCCCCACAAATAACCCAGAGATGCAATTTAAATAAAAGCACACTTTCTACTCATGTAAAAACACCAGGCAGGCCCCACAAATAACCCAGAGATGCATTTTAAATAAAAGCACACATTCTACTCATGTAAAAACACGCTGATTCCTGGACCGTCCACGGGCGGATTGAGAAGGCGATGGGGCCAGATCCAGCCCCCAGGACTTAGTTTGCCTACCCATGCTATAAACGCACAGCTTAAAAGCGTTTAATTAATAGCACAATGAATAAATGGATATAGTACAGGATAAACCATTTTTTTCAGGCAACTACTCCCCAGAAGCACATATACTGTATTTATGCACCATCAATTTAATGTGTTAATAGTTCTCAGGGTCTTATTTCCACCACCGCCCCTTGAAATCTAAATAATGCAAGCAAAGTGGCAGGCTGTCGAGTTGTCATGTCTCAAAACATTTCTACAAGTGTCCCAATGAAATTAATCCCCAAGTAGAGATTTGCATTTGTTTGAAAAGAAAGTGCACAGTGTGGTATATAAAAGTTATTTACCTTTCCCTTTAGTTCAAATGCTCTTAAGCAACGGGTCAAAATTTTGACAGCTATGCAGCACATAAAACCAAAACAGGACCTTTTTTCTCATTAACTAAATTGTAGTCAAACGCACATGCTAAAAACTGGGTCAAATTCAATTTACAGAGCAGCAAAATACCCACCCGATTCAAAAGTTTACAGAAAGTTCACATGTTTCTGGTGTCATGACAAGAAGATGACATATGCAAGACTAATTGTCTCTCAAAGCATCAGCCACAAACTTAGCCATCTATCTCCTCAGTTGCTTATCAGTTTTAAGATTTACTCTATCAGAACCAGCTCTTTCTCAATTTTTGAGGGTTTTTCTTTAAAGAAAATCATGGCTTTGTTGGATAGGAAGCTTTTAAATTAGGGCAGCAGACACTATGAGGAAAGGTGGATATATTATCCAGGACTATTTTAAGAGCAGACTATCAAGTTGCTATACAAATAAATACACAGTCCTAAGCCAGGACCTTCAATACTACACCTACCTGCTTTGGGGGAGGCTGGACAATAGCAAATTAGGCCCCCCCCTCCAAAAAAAGGGTGAGAAGAAAGCAGTAAGGTATGAAACCGAAACAAGTAATTCTAACAAGTATTCCTCAGTTTGATAGCTGGGGTTCATCTGACTTTCCCTTGAGACCAGACCAAGGGAGATATTTTAGTAGCACCCGAAAAATCTGGGTCTCACCTACGTAGACGCTCAGCATGTGGGAATGCTAAAAGAGACCGCAGAATGAGCCCTAAAATTAAAT
Organism: Podarcis erhardii; assembly: GCF_964252035.2. NCBI lineage: Eukaryota > Metazoa > Chordata > Lepidosauria > Squamata > Lacertidae > Podarcis > Podarcis erhardii. The sequence continues at coordinate 10,805,324 of NC_138508.1, forward strand.
TGGTGAAAAGAAAAGGGGGGGGCAGAAAAAAGAAGCATGTTTTTAAAGAGCCATCTGTTATGTACTGAAGTTCTCACCCTGGGCCAGCAGAGGGATACTGTAGATAGTTTTCACTCAGGTCCACATATGCAAATAAGAGATTGAAAGTGATGTTCAGTGATTGGATAGTTACAGAAAGTTGTTACAGTTGCATTGTACTGGAGCTCTATATAAGCAGGTTGGCTGAACCCTTCAGCTCAGTTCTGTTCTGGCCTGTGAATAAACAAGAGCTGTCTGAAGAATCGCTGTGTTGTCTAATATGTTCACCCACAACTTAACACCATCCTTGGAAATTTAAGGAGTCTTCGACAGCAGGCGACATAGGACCCAACTTCTAGGGGCCGTGGGACGTCAGTCCCCACAAGAAAATATTTGAGGGGACTGGACCCCCACAAAGTTGATGGCCATCGCCATTCAAATGGTGTGTGTGCACTGCGCCTTGTGATCAGTTATTCAGGGTGGGGCTTACCTGGGCCCCCACAGTATTTTATTCAAGTTGGCACCCCTGACGTGAAACCTGCAACACTAAAAGTCCAACTTCCAGCCATGAATTTGGCCTCTGAAATACATGGGAAAACTAACAGCACTCCTTCAGGAGATCTCAGGGAATGGACTGGGACATGAGAGTTCAGGTGGTCCATAAGGTAAATAACATTTATATAGCACGCTGTGCACTTTCTGTTCAAACAAATGCAAATCTCTACTTGGGGATTAATTTCATCGGGACACTTGTAGAAATGTTTTGAGACATGACAACTCGACAGCCTGCCACTTTGCTTGCATTATTTAGATTTCAAGGGGCGGTGGTGGAAATAAGACCCTGAGAACTATCAACACATTAAATTGATGGTGCATAAATACAGTATGTGTGCTTCTGAGGAGTAGTTGCCTGAAAAAAATGGTTTATCCTGTACTATATCCATTTATTCATTGTGCTATTAATTAAACGCTTTTAAGCTGTGCATTTATAGCATGGGTAGGCAAACTAAGGTGCGTGGGCTGAATCTGGCCCAATCACCTTCTCAATCCGACCCGCAGAAGGTCCAGGAATCACTGTGTTTTTACATGAGTAGAATGTGTGCTTTTATTTAAAATGCATCTCTAGGTTATTTGTGGGGCCTGCCTGGTATTTTTACATGAGTAGAATGTGTGCTTTTATTTAAAATGCATCTCTGGGTTATTTGTGGGGCATAGGAATTGATCCAAACATTTTTTTCAAAATATAGTCCAGCCCCCCACAAGGTCTGAGGGACAGTGGACCAGCCCATTGCTGAAAAAGTTTGCTGATCCCTGCTTTAAGAAGAACTTTCTGATGGTTCAACAGTGGAACGGTCTCCCTCGATTTAATACAATTCTATTAAATGTAAGGGCCTTTCCATGCTTACAGTGGTGGCTGGTGAGGTGTCCCTCTAACTCGGCAATTCTATGTAAGAGTTGGTTTTGAAATGGTCAAAACTATTGACAATTTTATCTTCATCGCTTTTGTAAACTGCTTTGAGGTACTGCTTTTACAACCAAGTGGTATATGAATTGTATGAAATAGATACACACAAAAACACACCATTTTTCATTCCTGAACACCCTGACGGCAGAGTCCTGTATGAATCAGCAACTTTGCATTTTTAAACACACAGACACAAACACTGTTTCCCTCGCTTGGCTTGTTCTTGCTGCACCAAGAAAAGCTTGCTAAGACTTTTCAGTTAATTTTTTCCCCTTCTATACATTGTGTGCCTATTCGACAGAGATATGACATGCAGCTTCTTACGAAATTGTTCCAGTGCAGATTTATCTCGCCAGCTACGGTCGCTAAAGGAAATCTCCGGTGTGTGAACACAATTGGATGGGATCAAAAATGCAGCGCTCGACAGATTCTCTAGGCAAGACCCCCCCCCGCCTGCCCGACCGCCCCAACCCCCCCCCCCTTGCCCCTGGCAATCCCTTAGGGCACATTTGCCTCTCCCAATATAGATTTCTGGAATGGGGTTATGCAAAACAGCTCCTTCTTCACTTTTAATTAATATAGAATTCACATGCCCCCATCTCTGAAGGCCGCCGGGAAGATGACATCAATCAGAGATAAGTCGTTTGTAATTTAAAGATAATCTTTGGGGTAAATCAGCATAATGTTAGGGAAATATCCTGGGGAAAACAGTCTACGCTAAGGTGGGGGGTGCCAATTTTTTTTCCTCCCCAAGAGGAAAGGAACTGGAAGGGGGTGTATTTCATGTCAGGAGCTCGTCCTACACTTGAGTAGGACCCTGGCAGAGACACATGCCCGACTGGCATGTTCTCTCCCTCCTGGTCGATCGTTTGGGAGCTTCAAAAGCTTTCTTCTGCCCAAACATCACAACGACCGGTGCCAACAGACACCGGCACACTTAGGGATCCACAGAGTTTGTGCATCATGCATAACAGACCTCAGCAACTCAGCATTTTGGCTAATCTACTTTATTTACATATAAACACACACGGAGCACTGCAACATGGTTCCCTCTCTCTCTAGCATCAGACAGCAAAGAGAAAAATAACAAAGGACAACAGTCCCACTTCACAGGACACAGTAACACAAACTTCCAGTCTCCATCACTTCCCACTTTGTGGAGGCAAAACATATACCATCATATGACAGGCAAAAATCCCATGACTGCAATCATGGAGCAGGAATTCTAACAGTTCAGCGGAGGGACAGTCCTACAGGCCATTGCAGAATTCGTATTTTCCCAGGTTGCAGGTGCTGGGAAAAGACCTTTGACAGAGTCCCTGGAGGTGGCCTGGCTATCAAAGCAAACAGCACAAAGCTACTTAGGGCTTTGTTTTTAAAGCATAAAGCACTTTTTGATTTTTGGCTTTGCTCTGCGCTAAGTGACTCAGCCTCGTAAGGACAGAGCGGCTGGATTAGATCAGATCTTCATCTTACTTCCCTTCATTTATTCCATTTCGGATGTTTCCGAGCTGCCTTTCAAAACGACAAACTTCCCAATGCCACTAAATTAAACAAGTACGCCATTTTGTGTGTGTTTTTTAAAAAAAGGAACATTAAAAGGCATAATTCAAATGTCAACAGAACAGAACAAATCCAGTACAATTCAGAGAATACCGACAAAAAACAACAAGCATCGATACAGTAAATAAAATAAAGCAGTATAATAAATTAAATTAAAGGCAAGGGGAACTGGTTGAGCTTTTACAACTTCCTTTGCAACTTGCAACTGAAGGAGCCAGTTGTGCAGAAGAGAATGCCACAGGCTGGGAGCCAACACTAAAAAGGCCCCATTTCCAGTGTCTGAAATTAACCAGGGTTTCCACCTGTTGCAACCAAGACAAGATGGCTGCCTGAGCACCAGAATGGCGCTGACATCTCCACCATCTGAAGGCACATGCCTGGGGATCATTAGATCTTGACTGTTTTCACACACTGATACCACCACATCCTGCCGAATTCTGGAAACAAAGCCTTACGAAGAGCGCTTGAAGGAGTGGGTATACAGGTGAAACTCGAAAAATTAGAATATCGTGGAAAAGTTCATTTCTTTCAGTAATTCAACTTAAAAGGTGAAACTAATATATGAGATAGACTCGTGACATGCAAAGCGAGATATGTCAAGCCTTTGTTTGCTATAATTGTGATGATCATGGCGTACAGCTGATGAAAACCCCAAATTAACAATCTCAGAAAATTAGAATATTGTGAGAAGGTGCAGTAGCTATTCAATCCATAACCCCTGCAATGGGTTCCTGAGCCTTTAAATTATCTCTCAGTCTGGTTCAGTAGGAAGCACAATCATGGGGAAGGCTGCTGAGCTGACAGTTGAATTACTGAAATAAATGATCTTTTCCACGATATTCTAATTTTTCGAGTTTCACCTGTATCAAGCCTGGAAAAGAGGAGACTAAGAGGAGATATGATAGCCATATTCAGCTATCTCAAGGGCTATCACATGGAATAGGGAGCATGCTTGTTTTCTCCTTCTCTGGAGGGTAGGACTCGAACCCATGGCTTCAAGTTACACGAAAGGAGATTCCAACTGAACATTCGAAAAAAACCTTCTAACAATAAGAGCCGTTTAGCAGTGGAACAGACTCCCACAAGAGATGGTGGACTCTCCTTCTTTGGAAGCTTTTTGGCAGAGGTTGGGTGGCCATCTGTCCTGGATTCTTTAGTTGAGATTCCTGCATTGCAGAGGGGTTGAACTAGATGACCCTCGGGGTCCCTGTTAGAATTCCTGCTCCGTGATGGCAGTCATGGGAGTTTTGTATTTCACATGACAGTGTATGTTTTGACTCCACAGAGTGGGAAGTAATGGAGACAGGATGTTTGCGTTACTGTGTTCCGTGTAGTGGGACTATTGTCCTTTGTTCTTTTTCTCTTTGCTGTCTTATGCTAGAGAGAGAGAGGGAGCCATGTTGCAGTGCTCCGTGTGTGTTTATATGTAAATAAAGTAGATTAGCCAAAATGCTGAGTTGCTGAGGTCTGTTACGCAACTGCGAAGACTCTGCGGATCCCTAAGTGTGCCGATGTCTGTTGGCAGATGTTCGGGCAGAAGAAAGCTTTTGAAGCTCCCGAACGATCGACCACATGCCAGTCGGGCATGTGTCTCTGCCAGGGTTCTACTCGAGTGTAGGCTTAACTCCTGACAGTCCCTTCCAACTCGTAAGATTCTATATCAGTTATATTTTACCTGCACAACTGGAAGCACTATGATACCACATTAACAGCCATCGCTTCCCCCAAAGAGTCCTGGAAAATGTAGTTTAAGAATGCGGATAGTTGCTAGGAGACATCCACTTCTTTCAGAGAGCTGCAACTCCCAGAATGGTTTAACAGCTAATACCTCTTCTGATTGGGCCTGATTTTTATTTTATTTTTATCGGGGGCTGGAATCCTGAAGAGCAGAACTTTCAGACTGCAAACCATTTGTTGCTGGTTCTGCTTGCAATATTCTAGCACCTATGAAAGGAGACCCAGGAAAACAGAACAGCTTGCACATAAATAAAACAGCCTCCCTTTTGCTCTGATGCATTTGGAGCGCTCCAAATGGAGAATCTTACTGTTCATAAAAAGAGGGGGAACTGAACCAGGAATAATGTAAGCAGGTGCTTTGGAATTTTTCATAACCTTTTTTCAAAAAACAAAAAAACCCGCTTCATGGAGATCAGCTTCTGCCAATCACAGCTGTTTCATTGTGAAAGCCCCTCCTGCTGACTGAGGAGCTAAGGGCCCCTGTCCCCAAACAAACATTCAAACCCCCGCAGCCAAATATAATAATTAAGACACGTAACTTACTGTCCTTGCAGAAACTTGAAACAGATGGTGTCTCGTGCCAAAAAGGATGGAAGGAAAATGAGCTGGGGTGGAAGAAAGCAATTTACAGTGGTGCCTCGCAAGACAAAATTAATCCGTTCCGCGAGTCTCTTCGTCTAGCGGTTTTTTCGTCTTTCGAAGCAAGCCCATTGACGGCTTAGTGGATTAGCGCTATTAGCGCTATTAGCGGCTTTTAGCAGCTTATCGGCTTAGCAGATAAGCAGCTTAGTGGCTTAGAAAAAGGGGGGGGGAGGAAAAAAACCCCGCAGGAACTCGCAAGACATTTTCGTCTTGCGAAGCAAGCCCATAGGAAATTTGTTTTGCGAAGCACCTCCAAAACAGAAAACCCTTTCGTCTAGCGGGTTTTCCATTTTGCGAGGCATTCGTCTTGCGGGGCACCACTGTATTATTACGGCCTAAGCATTGGATCAGAAGGTTACCCTATTTTTCGCTCTATAGGACGCACCCAACCATAGGACACACCTTGTTTTAGAGGGGGAGAACAAGAAAAAAAAATCTCCCCCTCTCTGCTCAGCACCCCTTCCGCAAAGCAGCAGGAGAAACGGAGCCCCTTCCATTTCTGCTCCCGCTTCACTGAAGGGGCGCTGCACAGAGAGGGGGAGAACTTTTTTTCTTGTTCTCCCCCTCTAAAACAAGGTGTGTTCTGTGCGTTCAAGATGCGTTCACCCGAAGCCTCCGGAGTGCAGCAGGAGTTCCCGCTGGGCTCCGGAGACTTCAGGTTCCTTTCGACCTGCTCTTTGGGGCTGGCGGGGGGGAGCGCTGCTTTCCCCCACCGCCAGCCCCAAAGAACAGTTTGGGAAACAGCGGAAAGGCTGCGCAGCCTTCCCGCTGCCCCCCGAGCTTGTGGGGCTGGCGGTGCGGTGGGGGGAAGCGCTGCTTTCCCCCACTGCCAGCCTCAAAGATCCCTGAAGCCTTCGGAGCACAGCGCGAGTTCCCATTGCACTCCGCAGGCTTTGGGTTCCTTTTGCTGAACCTGAGACCCTGCGGAGCACAGCGGGAACTCGTGCTGCACTCCGAAGGCTTCAGGCGGCTATCCCTGAAGCCTGGAGAGCGAGAGGGGTCGGTGCACACCGACCCCTCTCACTCTCCAGGCTTCAGCGAAAGTAACACGAAGCCTCCGGAGCGCAGAAAGAGCGCCCCCTCTGGGCTTCGGAGGCTTCGCGTTGCTATGGCTGAAGCCAAGGAGCCTGCATTCGCTCCATAGGATGCACACACATTTCCCCTTAATTTTTGGAGGGGGAAAAGTGCGTCCTATAGCGCGAAAAATATGGTAATCAACTAGAATGCAGAGTTGAAAATGGAAGATAGTGGACGCTCCTACATTGGAGGTTTCCAAACAGAGGTTGGGTGGCCTCCTGTCAGGGTGTTCTTTAGCTGCGATTCCCACATTGCGGGGGGTTGGTCTAGATGACCCTTGGCTCCCCTTTCAACCCTACATTTCTATGATTCTACGTTAGAATGAAGGCCAACCAAAAGCAGTAGGGCTTACTTCTGAGAGTACAATACGATTGCAGCCATACAGAGATTTCGACTAGCGACATAAATCCAGGTTTTGTTTCCAGTCTTGTGGAAAAGCCATTCTGTTTTAATAGACCAAAAACAAAACCTTTTTCAAACCTGCTTCTTTAAAAAAATAAGCATTAGCACTCTCTCCTAGCCCAGAGGGAAGCAGCCATAGGAAACCACAAGCACGGCGCTGTTAAATGTGTCTCATCATCACAAGCCTAACTCACCAGGAGGCAAAGGAATAAGCAGATGAAACGCTAACTTGATACGACTCAAGGTCAGCGATAAAATTTCCCTTTGAGATGCTTGGAGGTTCAATTCATTATGAATCAAAAACAGGAGAGTGGGAATGAGAGGGAGCGGTGGGAGATGGTATCCCCGGAATGTACAATAAGAGGCCTCCTACGCTCTTCATCCACATTTGGATTAAAATATTCCGTCCGTGAAAAGGCCGTATGTAAAACAAACCAGGAGAAACAGGAGTGTTTCGCTCAGAGGTGGACCCCATCGACGTCAGCAAGACTTGCCCTCAAATCAACTCACCCAGGACTGCAGCATTTTACGAATGAATAGTTATTTCCATATATATGTTTATGCAGTATCAGGCTTCAAAAGTTGCCAGTTTTCAGACTCCACGCATCTCAGTGTACCAGATGCAACACAGAGCCACTGTAGCGACAGTCAGCCTTTTCGAATCTGGCGCCTCTTCCAAGTCCCCTCAGCCCCAGTCAGGGCGGCTTGGTAATAACAACAATAACAACAACAACAACAACAACAACAACAACAACAACAACAACAACAACAACAACAATTTATTAACAACAACAACAACAACAATTTATTATTTATACCCCGCAGCAACAACAACAACAACAACAACAACAACAACAACAACAATTTATTAACAACAACAACAACAACAATTTATTATTTATACCCCGCCCATCTGGCTGAGTTTCCCCAGCCATTCTGGTCAGCTTCCAATCAAGCGTTAAAAACAATACAGCATTAAATATTAAAAACTTCCCTAAACACGACTGCCTTCAGATGTCTTTTAAAGATATTTGCTTATTTCCTTCACATTTGAAGGGAGGGCGTTCCGCAAGGTGGGCACCACCACCGAGAAGGCCCTCTGTCTGGTTCCCTGTAACCTCACTTCTTGCAATGAGGGAACCGCCAGCAGGCCCTCGTGTCCGGGCAGAACGATGGGGGTGGAGACTCTCCTTCAGGTATACAGGACCGAGGCCGTTTAGGGCTTTCAAGGGCAGCACCAACACTTTGAATTGTGCTCAGAAACGTACTGGGAGCCAATGTAAATCTCTCAGGACCGGAGTTATGTGGTCCCGGTGGCCACCCCCAGTCACCAGTCTAGCTGCCGCATTCTGCATTAATTGCAGTTTCCCGGTCACCTTCAAAGGTAGCCCTACATAGAGCGCATTGCAGTACTCCAAGCGGGAGATAACTAGAGCATGCACCACTCTGGTGAGACAGTCCGCGGGAAGGGAGGGTCTCATCCTGCGTACCAGGTGGAGCTGGTAAACAGCCACCCTGGACACAGAATTGACCTGTGCCTTCATGGACAGCTGTGAATCCAAGAATGACTCCCAGGCTGCGCACCTGGTCCTTCAGGGGCACAGTTACCCCATTCAAGACCAGGGAGTCCCCCACACCCACCCTCCCCCTGTCCCCCCAAAATAGTACAGTGGTACCTCTGGTTACGTACTTAATTCGTTCCGGAGGTCAGTTCTTAACCTGAAACTGTTCTTAACCTGAAGCACCACTTTAGCTAATGGGGCCTCCTGCTGCCACCACACCGCTGGAGCACGATTTCTGTTCTCATCCTGAAGCAAAGTTTTTAACCCGAGGTACTATTTCTGGGTTAGTGGAGTCTGTAACCTGAAGCGTATGTAACCCGAAGTACCACTGTACTACTGTCTTGTCAGGATTCAACCTCGGGAAACTGAAGCTGTTAAGTTGTGTGTGAACATAGCAGACGACACAGCGATTTCTCCAGAGCAGCTCTTTACTTGCAAGCTGGACAGAACTGAACAGCAAACAGCTCAGCTGGCCTGCTTTTATAGGCAGCCAGCTGTCAACATTGTAGCAACAACAACCCAGAGTTTCCCGCCTAAAATAACTGACGTGGACCTGAGTGAAAACTATCTACAGACCTGAGTGAAAACTATCTACAGTATCTCCCTGCTGGCCCAGGGTAAAACTTCACTACATAACAGAAGCAACTCTGATAACGTGGGAAAGTTGCACGGTTTGGAAGGAGGATCGGGTGTCCACTGCAACCCAGCAGGAGCTAAGCAAGGCTTTTTACACCTCGCAGCAGTGTTTGAAATTCATCAGGCACCAGGAGTGTTTTGCACCTGACTATCAGCCACTTGGGACGCGGGTGGCACTGTGGGTTAAACCACAGAGCCTAGGACTTGCCAATCAGAAAGTCGGCGGTTCGAATCCCCGCGAAGGGGTGAGCTCCTGTTGCTTGGTCCCTGCTCCTGCCAACCTAGCAGTTCGAAAGCAGGTCAAAGTGCAAGTAGATAAATAGGTACCACTCCGGCGGGAAGGTAAACAACGTTTCCGTGCGCTGCTCTGGTTCACCAGAAGCGGCTTGGTCATGCTGGCCACATGACCCGGAAGCTGTATGCCAACTCCCTCAGCCAGTAAAGCGAGATGAACACTGCAACCCCAGAGTCAGCCACAACTGGACCTAATGGTCAGGGGTCCCTTTACCTTTACTTTATAGAAATGAAATGTATAATAATAATAATAATAATAATAATAATAATAATAATAATAATAATAATTCACCTAGCCATTTCATTGTGGCCACTGTAACCCAGGTTTAAGATGCCATTTGGCAATTAGCCAATTAGCGGCGGGAAGGTAAACGGCGTTTCTGTGTGTGGCGCTCGTACTGGCTCGCCAGATGCTGCTTCGTCATGCTGGCCACGTGACCCGGAAGTTTCTTCGGACAGCGCCGGCTCCCGGCCTCTTGAATGAGATGAGCACACAACCCTAGAGTCGGTCACGACTGGCCCTGACGGGCAGGGGTACCTTTACCTATTAGTGTTTCTAACACTGCATCCTAGCCAGTAACCATCGATAGGGTTGTTCATGAATTTGGGTGGTTCCATTTTAGCAACACAGAAAGGCTGCCAGACCATTGATCTATATCTGGTTCAGCTCTGTTCAGAGTGTTTAGCAACAACTCTTGGGACCGGCCCTATTGTTCGACAGAGTTAGGCAGCAGCTTTTGGGCATGAAGACTGAAAGCTAGCAAATTGTTAGGCTGGGGAGGGTGGGGGGCTTCAAAAGCTGGCAACAGCCGGCCTTTCACATATTTATAAAACTAATTCGTTAAGACAATTAAGATACCTTTTTTTAAAAAAACCAAGCATATAAATTCCAAACTCCTTTTTTGTGTGTGTGCAGAGGGGAATAATTTTACACGTTGCGACCTGGAAAGTGATACATCAGGGCTGTCTTCAGCGGTGGAAACACCCATTTCCTCCTCAGACCACAAAAGAGATTTAACTCTTGGTGGCAGTTCGAATTTCCTGACGCTCGAGACATTCCCTTGCAATGGACCACTGACGCCAAGTGGGTTTGGGTTGGCAAGGTTTTTCAAACCGCAAGACTTCGAGAGACTTCAGCAAGAGTCTGGCTTCTTCTCTCTGCTGTGCCAGTGGAGCATCGCAGATAAAAGCCAGTGCGAGATGATTGAGGGTTTGGGGGACAAATAGGGATACAGAAAGAGGGAAAAACGAGATTCTGTCTTCTTCTTTTGCTTGATAAAGGCCTAGAACAATTGCCTTAAAGTTGCTTTGCTTGCAGTTGCATTGATAAGGGAGCCCTCACTGAAAGCGATATTCTTTTCCTGCGCTGCTAATTAATTTTGTACACATTGCAAGCCCTGCCTTTGTCCTTGCAGTCACTATATTACATGAGAATCGGCAGTCAAGCTTTGCAGGAAGAAGATGCGGGGAACTTTCAGATCTGCCTCTGAGGTGTCGTTCCCTTAAGGCAGGGGTAGACGGACTGTTTTCTGTCTTGGGTGGTCTCCCCCCCACAACAACTAGAATCCCCGCGGTTCACCAATGTGTGTTAACATAGGAAACTGCCTTATGCCAAGTCAGATCACTGGTCCATCTAGATTACTGTATTTTTCGCTCTATAGGACGCACCGGACCCTAGGACGTACCAGACCATAGGAGGGGGAGAACAGGGTTTTTTTCTTCTCCCCCTCTAAAACAAGGTGCGTTCAAGGTGCATTCACCCAAAGCCTCCGTAGCGCAGCTACCTTGGAAGCCTGGAGAGCGAGAGGGGTCGGTGTGCACTGACCCCTCTTGTTCTCCAGGCTTCAGTGAAGGCAACCCGAAGCCTCTGGAGCACGGGGGGAGTTCCCGCTGGGCTCCGGAGGCTTCAGGTTCCTTTCGACCTGCTCTTTGCGGCCAGCCCCAAAGAGCAGGTCGGGGAACAGCGCAGCCATCCCCAAGCTAGAAGAGCAAGACGGAATGCTCCATCTCGCTGTTCTGGCTTAGGAACAGCCTTTCTAGCCTCTGCAGGGCAGCGGGGTGAAGGCACCCCACTGCCCTGCAGAGGCTTTTTGCGTGCAGCCATCCCCAAGCTAGAACAGCGAGACGGAGTGCTCCGCAGCGCTCTGTCTCCCTGTTCTGGCTTTGGGCTTAGCCGGGCAGCCTGCATTTGCTCTATAGGACGCACACAAAATTTCCCCTTAATTTTTGGAGGGGGAAAAGTGCATCCTATAGAGCGAAAAATATGGTAATTCTGTCTACACTGACTGTTAGCAGCTGTCCAGGACTTCAAGCCGGATTCTCCCAATCCTAACTGGAGATCCTGAGGATTGAATCTGGGACCCTGCAAGGCAGACACTGCCACTGATCTATAGCCCATCCCCATAAATTTATTTGTTAGATTAGTTTGGAATCTCATAAGAGGTAAGGCAGTCTTCCTGCAAACCTCCAGAAGTTGGACTACAACTCCATTTGACCATGTTGGTGTTGGGCTGAGAGTAGTTTTAGTCCAAAATATCTGGAGGGTCACCAAAAGCGATGTGTTTTTTCTTTCTTTCTGGAAAATGTTAAACTGTTCTCCATTTCCTGGGTGGGTGAACCAGAGCTGTAGCTGAAGTGAGGTTGGAGTTGAACCGGAATAAGCTGGCACTGCCTTTGGGGTACTGTTATCCCAGCAGAGGACGGGGAGAGACTCCAAGGCGGTGTTAGAAACTCAGATATAAAACCTGGGTGCCAAATGGCTCCTTAAACCAGGATTACAGTTGCCAAAATGGAATGTCTAGTTGCCATTTGGGGGACAGACAGCTCGTCAGTTGTACTTTTCTCTATGACTTTTTGCTTCCTGACATTTGTTCTGGTTGTGCAGATAAAATATCACAGATAGAATTCTACAGGGTGCGTTTTTTAGTTTGTGAAAACAGCCCCGATCCAAGGATCCCCAGGCATGCACCTCCAGATGGGGGAGACGTCAGGTGTCATCCTGGCACCCAACCATCTTCACTCGGTTGCAAGTGGCTGATAGTATGGGAAAGATGTTGGGAAAGATGGAGGGCACAAGGAGAAGGGGACGACAGAAGACGAGATGGCTGGACAGTGTTCTTGAAGCTACCAGCATGAGTTTGACCAAACTGCGGGAGGCAGTGGAAGACAGGAGTGCCTGGCGTGCTCTGGTCCAGGGGGTCACGAAGAGTCGGACACGACTAAACGACAACTACAAGCTGCTGAACTCCATTTGCTAGTCCAAAAAGGGCTATTGCTTTCACACCCAGCTTCTGGGCTTTCTGGAAGCATCTCCTTGGCCACTGCAGAAAAGGGGTGCTAAATGTGCCTTTGGTCCGACGGAACAGGGCTCTTCCCGCGTTCTGGTGAGGCGAGTCTCTCCCGTGTTTCTGCACGAGTTTCTTAACCAAGATATGGAGAGCTACGAATGCAACTCAGAGATAAAACCATGAAGCCTCCTCTGAGTGCCAGCTGGCTGTATCTCTGAACAAGGCATAACCAAGTGATCCAGCCACATACCCAAAACACAGAAGCAACAGAGTTACAGAAGCCAGAGCAGCAACTCTTGCAGAGAGACAACAGTCTCCCTCCAACGATGGGTCACTCTTCAGCAGCTCTGGAATAAGTGCTGCTACTTGCATTCAAAACACACTTTGAGTGTCAAAAACATCTGCTGTCTTAATAATCCTTACAACCACCCTGTAAGGCAATCTAGCGTTATTATCCCATGTTGCAGATAGGAATACAAAGATGGGAGAGGTTTATGGCTCAGCCTCTTATAACCGCTGTTATGTCTGATGCAGCATTAACCATCTCCAGCACAGGCTGATTGAGCCAGAGCAATAAATTTTAGACAGAGTAAGAAATCTCTAGCATGGAGAAGCACTTTAATGAAACATTTGCTCCAGCCAGCTATTCCTTCCTTAACAGCACAGTAGCTGATCAATTCAGGAATTATGGCCCTAAAACCATTCGCTGAACAGCAGAAATATTGCAGGGCGTACCCAAAGATTCTAATTTCTCTCCTGTATGAAAGGTGGGCTCTCTTTGGCTGAAGGCCTTCAAGCAGCAGCTCCAGCCTTTCTCAACCTGTGGGTCCCCAGATGTTGTGGAACTACAACTCCCATCACCCCTAGCTAGCTAGCAAGAGCTCAGGGATGATGGGAGTTGTAGTCCAACAACGTCTGGGGACCCACAGACAGATGCTGTAGCCCTGGGTGTCTGTCCGCATCAAGCAGTGGTTTAGGATCCTATCAGTGGTGACCACACTCGGCCCCCCAGATGTTTTGGGACTACAACTCCCGTCATCCCTAGTTAACAGAGCCAGTGGACAGGGATGATGGGAATTGTAGTCCCAAAACATGGGGGGGGCGAGTTTGGCCACTACTGCTATAAATCAAGGAGGCATATGAGAGTGTAGGTGGCAGCTAACCAAGAGTTGGCAATATGTTGTTGATGATGATCAAATCTGTACAGCGGAAACTCATGTTATGTACTGTCCCCCTTACGAATGGTTTGGCTAATGCGACCCGCTAACCCGGAAGTAGATGCCGCTAGTTGCAACCTTTGCCCTGAGACACAGGGAGAAGTCGTGCGGCGGCAGCAGAAGGCACCATTAGCGAAAGCGCATCTCATGTTAAGAATGGTTTCGGCTTAAGAACAGACCTCCGGAACGAATTAAGTTCATAACCGGAGGTACCACTGTATAACACCCTTCATCCAAAGGCCCCTTAAAAGGCTCCAGTGGGGGAATAAAGGTAAAGGGACCCCTGACCATTAGGTCCAGTCGTGACCGACTCTGTGGTTGTGGTGCTCATCCCGCTTTGTTGGCCAGCGTACAGCTTCCGGGTCATGTGGCCAGCATGATTAAGACACTTCTGGCAAACCAAAGCAGCGCACGGAAACGCCGTTTACCTTCCCGCCGGAGAGGTACCTATTTATCTACTTGCACTTCATGCTTGAACTGCTAGGTTGGCAGGAGCAGGGACTGAGCAACGGGAGCTCAACCCGTCGGGGGATTCGAACCGCCAACCTTCTGATCGGCAAGTCCTAGGCTCTGTGGTTTAACCCACAGCACCACCCGCGTCCCCAATGGGGGAATAGGTGAAGGCTTTTTAGATTGTAAGGTCCTAAGGGCAAGTTCCTACCCCCCCCCCCGCCCTCCACCTCCTAAAGTTTTGTGAGCGCTGACAGAGGAGCGTCACTAGAGGAGGAACCTCAGAAGTCATCTAGTCCAATTCTCCCCGCCGATGCAGAAAAAATCACTGCCAGGAAAACCGGACCTCAAAGTCACTCCGTAAAAACAAAGAGCAACCCTAATTAAGGCTATCGATAGGAAGCAGCAAGCCAAAGCTGCAAGCCTTTGATCCACGCTGAGCATCCCGCATGAACTGATCTTGCAGAACCAAACTGAAGCATCTTTGATGGAAACGGGCAGATTTGCTACAGCACTGAAAAGGGGAAGGAATGTCACAAAGAGCCACTCAAGCAGGTGATATCGAAGGCTCCCACCAGAGTGCTTCTGTCCACAAGCCTTAAGAGTTGGACAATCCTCTTTTCGCAGTGGAATTGCAACTGACAGGCACCAGGGGGAAAAGAGGGACTCAGACCACCCACAGGGAAGCTGCTGCAACTTATGTCAAGCGCTCCAGCAGTCTCGATTTGCAAGGGACACCCCCTGCTGAGTCTGTGCCCCTATTCCCCTTCCTTTAAAAAAATTGTTTTGCTTATACAAACTTACCCTAGAATTCTTGGAGCCCTTGCTGGGTATGTCCAGAGTGTGTGGGTAGGCAAACTAAGGCCCGGGGGCCGGATCCGGCCGAATCGCCTTCTCAATCCAGCCCGCGGACGGTCCGGGAATCAGCGTGTTTTTACATGCGTAGAATGTGCCCTTTTATATAAAATGCATCTCTGGGTGATTTGTGGGGCCTGCCTGGTGTTTTTACATGAATAGAATGTGTGCTTTTATTCAAAATGCATCTCTGGGTTATTTGTGGGGCATAGAAATGCATTCATTATTATTATTTTTCAAAATATAGTCCGGCCCCCCACAAGTTCTGAGGGACAGGGAACCGGCCCCCTGCTGAAAAAGTTTGCTGACCCCTGGTTTACAGCAAACAGACAGTGGGGCAGGGCATATGGGAAACATGTTGGTTGGGGCATCTATAGGGAGCCCTTACTGCTGGGTTCCTGGCCACATACAGAGTGCTTTCCATGCACGTATATTCTAATGACCATGCATACATTGAGACTTAAGTAAGCTGCTCAACCTCCCTATGCATACTTAGAATCTGAACATCTAAAAATGATATACAAAACTGAATCTGGGCAGTGGATTAGATCAGGATGTTGGTGTGCAGCCTTTGGTAAGAAATCAGGTCTGATCTCTGGAAAGAATACTCTGTCCGTTCCATGGCAGCTGGGGGGGGGGCAGGAAGGGGACAAAAAAGGAGACACACCCCCTTTGGCTTCTGGCCTACCCACTGCCAACATGTGGGAATTCAGCCAACGGAATCAGTCTATCCCTGGATTAGATGCATCTTGGCTGCACAACATATACACAAGCAAATAGATGTGCATGAAACCCAAATGCCACTGTGCTTATTTTGCACCAATGGCCCTCCAAAAACTGCCAGCCCAAATCTACTACTTGGACACCTCTGAGGGTGTCGTAAGCAAATTTTGCAAGACACTTCGTGAGATCAGCTGTTGCCCACATCTGGATAAAACTGGACATCATTTTGAGTCAAGATGATAGGATGGACTTTTCAAAGCTGATATGGGTGTTCGTAAGAATCCCCAAGCAACAGCAAATATGAAACCAGCCAATGCCTCTACATAGCCCCATGCTTATTTCAGACATAATATATGGGTATACTGCAAAGTTTAGGTGGTGATATATCTAGATGCTTCTTGGGAGAAAAGCAACGACAAACCTGGACAGCATCTTAAAAAGCAGAGACATCACCTTGCCAACAAAGGTCCGTATAATTAAAGCTCTGGTTTTCCCAGTAGTGATGTATGGAAGCGAGAGCTGGACCATAAAGAAGGCTGATCGCCGAAGGATTGATGCTTCTGAATTATGGTGCTGGAGGAGACTCTTGAGAGTCCCATGGACTGCAAGAAGATCAAACCTTTCCATTCTGAAGGAAATCAGCCCTGAGTGCTCACTGGAAGGACAGATCCTGAAGCTGAGGCTCCAGTACTTTGGCCACCTCATGAGAAGAGAAGACTCCCTGGAAAAGACCCTGATGTTGGGAAAGATGGAGGGCACAAGGAGAAGGGGACGACAGAGGACGAGATGGTGGACAGTGTTCTCGAAGCTACCAGCATGAGTTTGACCAAACTGCAGGAGGCCGTGGAAGACAGGAGTGCGCCAGAAGACAGGAGTCACGAAGAGTTGGACACGACTAAACAACTAAACAACAAACAACATATCTAGATGTTGCCCTTCCTGGAGAAACTGGGGATCGAACCTGAGAACTTTGGCTTACAAGGCAGATATTGTGCCATTGACCTATGGCCTTTCCCCCAAAACACCTTGGAAAGTACCTTGGACGTCACCATGTCCAACCACATGCAGATTGCAGGATCTGCAGCACAAGAAGCAAATTCCAGAATCCCTGGCAGATGGCCACCTGGATTTCACCTTAAGTACTTACCAGGAAGGAGAGCTCACCCACTCCTGGGACAACCTGTTCCACTATCAAGAAGCTCCTGCCATCAGGAAGTACCTTCCAATCTTTCACCAAAATCTGTTTGGCCCCAATTTCCACCCACTGGATCTCGTGCTGCTCACTTGGAGCAAGAGAGGACAGGCCTGCTTCATCTTCCGAGCGACAGCCCTTCAAAAATTTGAAGGCAGCCAATCATGTCCACCTTAATCTCCCACTCCTCCCAGGAGCATTCTTGCACCTGGCTACCAGCCACTTGCGACCAAGCGAAGATGCCCGGGTGCCAGGATGGTGCCTTACGTCTCCACCATCTGGAGGTACATGGCTGGAAAGCCTCCTACCCAGCTCTTTCAATTGCTCCTCTTAGGACTTACGTGCTTTAAATGTATTGTGTGGATGTGACCTATCATGGCTTCTGGGAAGAGAAATGGATTGTTAAACCAGTATGGGGATTCTAGCTGTGGGAGACAAATACAGTGGTACCTCGAGTTAAGAACTTAATTCGTTCCGGAGGTCCGTTCATAACCTGAAACTGTTCTTAACCTGAAGCACCACTTTAGCTAATGGGGCCTCTCACTGCTGCCGCGCTGCCAGGCACAATTTCTGTTCTCATCCTGAAGCAAAGTTCTTAACCCAAGGTACTATTTCTGGGTTAGCGGAGGCTGTAACCTGAAGCGTCTGTAACCTGAAGCGTCTGTAACCCAAGGTACCACTGTAGAGGTCTCCTAATAACTCTCAGCCCGATGCAGGTGGCGCTGTGGGTTAAACCGCAGAGCCTAGGGCTTGCCAATCAGAAGGTCGGCGGTTCAAATCCTCATGACAGGGTGAGATCCCGTTGCTTGGTCCCTGATCCTGCCAACTTAGCAGTTCGAAAGCCCGTCAAGGTACAAGTACATAAATAGGTACCGCTCCGGCGGGAAGGTAAACGGCGTTTCCGTGCGCTGCTCTGGTTCACCAGAAGCGGCTTAGTCATGCTGGCCACATGACCCGGAAGCTGTACGCCGGCTCCCTCGGCCAGTAAAGCGAGATGAGCGCCACATCCCCAGAGTTGGCCAGAACTGGACCTAATGGTCAGGGGTCCCTTTACCTTTACGTAATAACTCTCAGCAACCATAACAAACTGCACAGTGTTCGAAATTTGCACCTCCCTATTGACCACTTGCAACCAAGTGAAGATGCCCAGGTGCCAGAATGGCGCCTGATGTCTCCACCATCTGGAGGTGCATTCCTTGGGGATCCTTGGATTGGGACTGTTTTCACACACGAGTAACACATCCTGTAGAATTCTATTATTATTATTATTATTATTATTATTATTATTATTATTATTATTATTATTAATTTGTACCCTGCCCATCTGCCTGGGTTTCCCCAGCTACCCTCAGCGCTGGACCTCAGCGTCCGGGCAGAACAATGGGGGTGGAGACGCTCCTTCAGGTATACTGGGCCGAGGCCGTTTATATTATATTATATTATATGTTATTCATTTAATCAGAAGGAATTTCAGGAACCAAGAAGTCGTATTGGCATATCAGGTAGAAGGGCTGTAGCCTAGCTTTCTCCCAGACATGCTACTTTCCTCTGTGTGGGGAAAACCTCTGCGAGGAGGTGCAGTCAGTCTTGTGAGCTCCCACCCGCAGCCTGAAACTGCACAGCCCAGGCACTGATCTACTGATGCCAGATCCCCAGCTGGGTTCCAGATTGCAGTGCACAACCACAGGTGTGCAAGAGGCCTGGATCCCGAACCCACAGAGGCCTATCACATCTCGCCTTTCAGTTGCTCAAAGCTGCAAACAAGGGCTTTTGCTTCCCTTAAGCATTGATAGTCTGTCATTCTGGCCCCGGTCATTGGGCAGGGTGGGGCAGGTTAAACGTTAACCCCTGCTGTATACGGGTTTCTCGGGGAAGCAAAACGGCCTGCACAGTGAGTTTGTGTACTTCTAACCCTAGCAGTTGTGTAATCCGTTTCAGACAAAGGAGGTGTTGAAAAGGACACGGTTGCAGCATCACTTTTTTTAAAAAATCCTGCAAAGTAAGGAGGAAGCAAAAGGCTTCCTAAAATGGACCAGTCTCAAATATTTAGGTGTTTGGAATCATGCGAGACCTTCATTTGGAACACGGGTTTTCAAGATGGTGTGTGGGCCGGCATTAGTCAGGGGGTGGCGGCATGAGGAGCGGGCAGACGAAAAAGAACAGAGGAGCGTGGCTCGTTTGGGGTTATTTTGGCATGTTTTCAAATCACACATGGTTCTTGTTAAAACACATCATTAGAAATTGTACACTCACAATCGGGATCCTTGTGTCCAACAGAGCGGCCGGCCAGCCTCCCATTAGGTCTTTAAGGGCTTTCAGAATAAAGGCCATTTATTTCATTCACGGCTTTAACAACCCATCAGGCACCCCTGTGATTAACTCCCTTTCGCTGAAAAGGAAGTAGCTTGAAGCCTTTTTTTTTTTAAAAAAAAGTGCCCTGTATAGCATAGAGACTCATTTCTGGAAAGAGGCGAGATTTGAACTCGGGGTATGACACACGAGATGAGGTTTAAAGCAGCGCAAGAAGCTGAAGATATATAAGCTAGGTACCAAATGGCCCCTTAAACCAAAGTTGCAATTGTCAAAACGGAATGTCTAGTTGCCATTTTTTATAAGATGGCTCTGAAATCTTGTTTTTCAAATGATGGACTGGCTGTGATTGCCTACAGGAAACTCAGGCCATGTGCTGAAACAGCCTTCTGCTCCTTTTTATCTTAGTGCAAACCAATTCCCCATAAAAGCTCAGTTGAACCCAGAGGAAATGCGTGGGCTGGACTCTGTTTTGCCAGCACCGAAGACGCGGGCATTATTGGACGGTTGCAGGGGCCATTAACGGGAGCAAAGATCACGATTCCCGACACTTTTCATTGAGGGATGGCAAACAATGCCTTCAATAGAGAAGAAACCTCTTGGTGAGGCTCCCTTTCTGAAAGTGAATGCCCTCTATAGAGTTCTGCCCTGCAGAAAGAGCACGATCCATTTCTGCACTCCCAACTCCTCCATCCTTCTCCGCAGTAGCAATGGGGGAAACTGACCCAGGGCATTTAGGCAAGATGACCCCAACCGGATAAAACAATGTGCACACAAACCCTTCCCAGGAATCATGCGCTGCCACAGACGGTTGGTCACAAGGCACCCACAAAGCCTGAGCTACTCAAATTTGAAGGGAATCCAGTGCTTCTCCTGAAAGTATTTCCACTAACTAAGCAGAGAGAGAGAGAGAGAGAGAGAGAGAGAGAGAGAGAGAGAGAGAGATGAAGAGGAACGCTGGGGGAAATCATTACTGATCTGATGCTCAGAAATTATCCATTTATTGCCTTTCCGAACGGAAGCTGTTCCGGAAGTCTGTTCAACTTCCAAAACGTTTGAAAACCAAGGCACGGCTTCCAATTGGCTGCAAGAAGCTCCTGCAGCCAATCAGAAGCCACGGAAGCTGTGCCGGAATTTCGGGTTCCAAAGAATGTTCGCAAACCAGAACATTCACTTCCAGGTTTGCAGCATTCGGGAGCCAAAATGTTTGACTCACAAGGCTTTCAGATCCAAGGTACTTATTCCTGTAAAATGCTTCTTCCAGCTAATTAAAGGCTACACTAATCCAGTGGAGACCCTAAAACAGCTGGATGGCACCTTGTACGCCGCCTCCTGGCGACTCCCGCAGCAAAGCTGGTGCCAAACATCTTGCCCGGCTTTTCTTTGGACCATATCAGTGAGGCCTAAAGAGGGGTCTTGTCGTCTGGGCCTCCATACACACTGCCCAGGCTTGTGCCCCAAGGAGATCATTTCTGTGCTGCAAAGGCAGCGGTTTGGCTTCAACCCTGGAGGCATCTTGAGACATACGGTGCCAACGAGAACGACAAAAAGTGGGTCAGGCCACTGGTCCATCTAACCCAGGCTCAGTTTATTCTAACTGGAAGCAGCTCTCCAAAGTATCGAAGCACAGTCTTACCCACCACCTACCTGATCCTTCTGCCTCTACCTGGGGATACCAGGGAATGAGCAGGGGACCTTCTGAATGCAAAGCACCCCTCTACCACTCAGCTATGGAAGTGGAAGCACCAGCCTACATAGTATTGTGTTGGCGCATCCTATTCAATTTGGGAGGGGACGTGAGTGGCGCTGTGGTCTAAACCACAAAGCCTAGGGCTTGCCGATCAGAAGGTTGGCAGTTCGAATCCCCGCAACGGGGTGAGCTCCCGTTGCTCGGTCCCTGCTCCTGCCAACCTAGCAGTTCGAAAGCACGTCAAAGTGCATGTAGATAACTAGGTACTGCTCCGGCAGGAAGGTAAATGGTGTTTCCGTGTACTGCTCTGGTTCGCCAGAAGCGGCTTAGTCATGCCGGCCACATGACCCGGAAGCTGTACGCTGGCTCCCTCGGCCAGTAAAGCGAGATGAGCGCCGCAACCCCAGAGTTGGAGCACGACTGGACATAATGGTCAGGGGTCCCTTTACTTTACCTTTTATTCCATTTGGACTTTCATTCTCCACAACTAGCAAACACCTCCAGTCTCACGTGCTGCAGGAGCACACTCAATGCCCTTGTGCTCCCATCCCACATCACATACATCAAGTCTAGTTCACATGTGAAATGTACATTGCTCAGATGTGTGAACTGCCTCCACTGAGAATCAGAGTGGTTGGCCAATACAGTATAAAGGTCTGCTCTGTGATGCCTCATTCCCCCATGCGAGTCATCATGTTGCAGTCATCAAGCGATCTGCAGGCAGATCTGAATCAACACCTCCAAAGGGCAAAGTAATGCATTAAAAAAAACCAACTCACCATACCAGTGATTTTTCGGTCAACAAAATGATTAAGGTATACTAAAGGTAAAGGGACCCCTGACCATTAGGTTCAGTCGTGGCCAACTCTGGGGTTGCGGCGCTCATCTCGCTTTATTGGCCAAAGGAGCCGGTGTACAGCTTCCGGGTCATGTGCCCAGCATGACTAAGCCACTTCTGGCGAACCAGAGCAGCGCACGAAAACGCCGTTTAGCTTCCCACCAGAGCGGTACCTATTTATCTACTTGCACTTTGACATGCTTTCAAACTGCTAGGTTGGCAGGAGCTTCGACCGAGCAACGGGAGCTCATCCTGTTGCGGGGATTCAAACCGCTGACCTTCCGATCGGTAAGCCCTAGGCTCTGTGGTTTAACCCACAGCGCCACCCTCGTCCCTTAAGGCATACTAAGTCGCAATCAATTTGCATTAAGCAATATTGAGTATGCAATCCCACCAGCACCAGAAATACCCCAGGGTGCACAGGGGCAATTAGAAAATAAGAGCCCTGGTTTGTTATTTGGAGAAGATTCTTCCCCCCCCCGAAAAGGCTAGGCTGGGAAATTTCACTCACACCTACCCACCCCCCTAATACTTTAGAGCTTTGGACAAAAGAGATCAACTTTTGTTTCATCCTGTTCCCTGAGATGCTAGGGAAATTTAACTCTGACCCTCTTCTTCCAGTGTCCAAAGCACATTGCAATTATACCAAAGCAAAGCAAAACTGATTTTTTTTTTTTAAAGGGGGAACTAAACATTTCAGCAGTTCTGCAAAAATTGCATTTATGTCACGCACGGATCTTTGCAGAGCATGCCACCCCAAAGACACTTCCCAGGGAGTAAGTCCCAATGAACCTAATTGTGTTGGGAGCGGTGGACATACTTCTGAGAATTGTACTGTTAAGCCTCCCAAACAATTTTAAAAGCCTTTGTTGTGGGAGGGGGGCTGTTTAATTCCTCAAGCGGATGGCGGATAAAAGGAGCCAGGTGCTTCACACACCCGCCGGCCCCCATCCTCCCACCGGAGGCAAGGAGTCCTCAACTCAGCCTGGGAAAAGAGGAGGGGCGCCGGCAGCCCAGAGTCGAGTCCCTTTGTTAAATGGCCCGTCGAAGGAGCGGAGATTCTTTTGAATGGAAGGGACACGGAGGCGGCCCATCATCATCCACTTTCGCGGGGGGGGGGCAGATCTTCTTATTTGCTTATTTGGGGAAGGGGGCGTGGAGAGGTGGGCAAACAAAACCTTCAGCTTTGCATTCAGACAAGTAAGCATTCTGCCGAGCGCCTTTTCTAATTCCATAGGTGCCTTTTTCGAGTGGGGGCGCGCGTGTGTGTGTGTGTGAAAATCAATTTCATGCGCGCACACCCCCCCACACCTAGGAGGGGCGGGGAAACCTGGGATTCTATGAAATGCAGAAGAACGAGAACTGGCCCTTTCAGGAAGGGCGATACAGTCGTGTCCTTCTTGTTTTGGTGCGGCAGATGCACCACGCAACGCCCCTCCCCCCAAAAAATAATCGGACCCCCCCCCCAAAAAAAAAAACTTCACCAGGAGGATCCCTTTCGTCCCCGCCCTTCCAGCTACGAAAAAGAGCGAGAGAGAGAGAAGAAACTCTTGCCGGCCAAGGCGCAAACTTGGCAGTGCCCGGTGCGCAGCGCCGGCGCGCGCCTGGGAATTTGGAGACGCGGCTGGTCGGAGCAGCGCTGGCTGGCTCTGCGGCTGCTTCCGCGTGTGCGGCTGGTGGCATGGCGCTAAGGGGACTTACCGGCTTCTCCCCGCCTCCTGCTGCTGCTGCTGCAAGCCGGCCAGGCGGGCGCGCAGCCGAGATGGCTTTCCTCTCCTCCGCCTTCCTCTCCGCGGCTGCTCGGGCTGGCGATCCCTCGGCCGGCGCTCCGCAGCGAGGCGAGGCCGCCCGCCCAGCCGCGTCGTGCCCTCGGCCCGCCCCTATTGTCAGAGCGGCCGGCCAGCCTCCGCCTGCTCCTACCTTGCCCACCCGAGGACTGCGGCAGCGCCCGCCCCCGTGGCCACCTACCCCCGCCTCGCCCATTGGCTCGCCTCCCTCGGCCCCGCCTCTCTCCTAGGGCTGCGGGAGGTGTCCTGCTCGGCGCCGGCGCCTTTATTCTGGAGGTAGGGAGGCTGGACAGGGAGGTGGGGTCGGAAGCGGGCCGAGAAGGAGGGGAGCTCGTAGCCAAAAGGGCTGCGCCGGGGAAAGTTTGGAGAGGAGAAACGCACCGTCACGGTTTCCCGGTGGCAGCGGCAGGATCAGCGATGGCGAAGCGTAATTACGCACGGCGGGGGATTTCGCTGGGAGAGAGCTTCGGGGATCGATCGGCGGAAATGGGAATCAATTGGAATATGAGAAAGAGAGAGGGGGACCTTCATTCATAGACATAGATATGTAGGGTTGGAAGGGACCCTGGGGTCATCTAGTCCAACCCGCTGAAATGCAGGAATCTCAACATACAACGCCTCCAATTCTCAGCAAGATCAACGCTGCCTTATAGGCACGCAAATACGACTGGGGAAGGTCACACGGTCATTCATCTATCGTGCAGGCACAAGCGTTCACTAAGGAATTAAACAGGGGAAAGGGAAATAAGGTACACGGGTAGCTCAAGAGTTTAAACAGCCAAACACAGGGGGAAATAAGAAGTGAGTACCTTTCACACAAAATGCAGTTCCTGGGAAATACTGACCAGCCAGGTTGCGCTTTCCTTATTAAAGTTTACTTGAGAGTAAATTTACACGTTGAAGTACAGAAGTAAGAAAAATTTGAAAAAGAGAGCTTAGGAATCGCCTGTTGGATCAGGCCAGTACCACGTCTAGTCCAGCAGTGTGCCTGCACACGAAAGCTTATACAGTACCCAGAACATACCGGTATTTAGTTGGTCTCTAAGGTTCTACTATTGGGACGCGGGTGGCACTGTGGGTTAAACCACAGAGCCTAGGACTTGCCGATCAGAAGGCTGGCGGTTCAAATCCCCACCACAGGGTGAGCTCCTGTTCAGTCCCTGTTCCTGCCAACCTAGCAGTTCGAAAGCACGTCAAGGTGCAAGTAGATAAATAGGTACCACTCCAGCGGGAAGGTAAACGCTGTTTCCGTGCGCTGCTCTGGTTCGCCAGGAGCGGCTTAGTCATGCTGGCCACATGATCCGGAAGCTGTATGTCGGCTCCCTCGGCCAATAAAGCAAGATGAGCGCCGCAACCTCAGAGTCGGTCATGACTTGACCTAATGGTCAGGGGTCCCTTTACCTTTTTAAGGTGCTACTGGACAATTTTTTTATTTAGTCCAGCATCTGTTTTCATACGCATCAAGCAGAGGCCTGCCTACATGTGTCCAGCCTAATGTGTGTGATCTGTCAGGACCGGTCCACCCATGAGGAGAAAGCGCCTCAGGCGGCAGGATTCCCAGGATCCCGACGTCCATCTTTCTTACCCCCTTGTTCCTGATATAGCTCTTCGCTTGCCACACACGTTGCCTCACCCAGCGATGGAGGGGGGCTGGGGCCGACCGATGTCAGCACCCATGGCATGCGCTCCTGACATCAGCACGCCCCTGCAGCATGCACACATGACATTAGCATGTCTCGCGGCATACTGGTGTCACTTGGCCACCACGGAACTGTTACAGCTTAGTCCTCTCTCGACCTCTTCTCCCACTGTTCCCACCCACCCCAGCTGAGCAAGCCCCAATACCTGACGCGGGATCCAGAGAGGTTTGGGGCTCGCTCAGCTGGGGGGCGCAAGCAGTTTAATGCTCAGGGGGGGCAGAAGCTTTCCTGCCCCCCAGCTGAGAAGAAGAGTTTGGATTTGATATCCTGCTTTATCACTCCCCTACGGAGTCTCAATGGGACGCGGGTGGCGCTGTGGGTTAAACCACAGAGCCTGGGACTTGCCGATCAGAAGGTCGGTGATTCGAATCCCCCCGACGGGGTGAGCTCCTGTTGCTCAGTCCCTGCTCCTGCCAACCTAGCAGTTCGAAAGCACATCAAAGTGCAAGTAGATAAATAGGTACCACTCCGACGGGAAGGTAAACGGTGTTTCCGTGCGCTGCTCTGGTTCGCCAGAAGCAGCTTAGTCATGCTAGCCACATGACCCGGAAGCTGTACGCTGGCTCCCTCGGCCAATAAAGCAAGATGAGCGCCGCAACCCCAGAGTCCACCACGACTGGACTTAATGGGCAGGGGTCCCTTTACCTTTACCTTTAAGGAGTCTCAAAGCGGCTAACATTCTCCTTTCCCTTCTTCCCCCACAACAGAGACACTGTGAGGTGAGTGGAGCTGAGAGACTTCAGAGATGTGTGACTAGCCCATGGTCACCCAGCAACTGCATGTGGAGGAGCGGTGAAGCGAACCCACAGATTACAAGTCTACCACTCTTAACCACTACACCACACTGGCTGCACAAAGGCTCCCATGGTGAGAGCTGTGGTAGTTTCACTAGCACCTTGTGGAGTGAGGCCAACACAGCTTGTTTTCTCAACATTGTGGTATATCGCCAGACCACAATGTTTGGCTGGTGATACTTCTACTTCTTTGGCGATCACTCATAGCCAAATAAGATTGTCTTTGATAAACATGGTTTCAACAATGAGTCCATAAGCGATTGTGGAGGCCAGTTCTGGATCCACACGTCCTTCCACAGTGGGGACATTGGTTTCTGGACGGGAGTTGATCACAGTGTGGATTTGCCAAGCGTGCCTTCCTCTTAGCATGTTTCTCCCTTGTGTCCTGGGTTTGAGTGTCTTCAAAGCCCATGACACCTTTGGCAAAGGCTGTTCTCCAAATGGAGCACTCGTAGACCAATGTTTCCCAGTTGTCAGTGTTTATACTACATTTTTTTAGATTTGCCTTGAGAGAGTCTTGAAACCTCTTTTGCTGACCACCAGCATTGCGCTTTCCATTTTCAAGTTCGGAATAGAGTAGTTGCTTTGGAAGACGATCATCAGGCATCCGCACAACATGACCAGTCCAATAAAGTTGATGTTGAAGAATCTTTGCTTCTTCCAGATATTAGTTCACCTGTCTTCCCAAGTAATGTGTAAAATTTTACGGAGACACCGTTGAAGGAATCTTTTGAGGCGTTGGAGATGGCATTCATAAGTGGTCCATGTTTCACAGGCATGCAGTAAGGTTGGTAGTATAATAGCTTTGTAAACAAGCATTTTGGTTTCCCTGCGAATGTCCCAGTCCTTAAACACTCCGCACTTCAATCGGGAGAAAGCCGCACTCGCAGAGCTCAGGCAATGCTGGATTTCGGCATCAATGTTGGCCCTTGTGGAAAGATAACTGCCTAGGTAGGAGAAGTGATCAATCTCTAAGGTACTGCTAGCCTCACAAGTGTGTGTGTTGCTGCAACAGCAGGTTATCACACCGCCGCTCCCTCTGAAATTGTCCTCCCTTTTGCACATCAGCAAAGTGGTCTTCTGGAAAAGTACAAGAGCTCGTCTCTTTTCTAAAGTGGAAGGGAGAGAGGACTTCCTTTGTGATGTGGGGGGCTTCAGTGCGGCATGCGGTTCCCTGCTGCTGCTTACTGACCTCAAATATCCACCCCATCCCCATCTTTGGCTACTACTTGGAAGCAAACCTTTTGTGACAACTTCTAAATCACCCCCCCCCCCAGGCTTGAGGAAGGTGGAGGCCACAGGCCTGCTGAGAATGTTGATTCATCACCTAAGCACAGCAGTCCACTGCTTCTGACAGCTTTCCTTGCTAATATGCCTCCAGGGGTCATTGCATTATTTCCTAAATAGCTGTTTTTCTCCTTGGTTCGGGTTATGCAAGAAACCGGCTGGCTTCCTTGGAATGCTTGCCCCATTGAGATTCCAAAGGAGTGCTTGGGGTTTCATTAACAGCTTTTTGTCTTGGGTGGAACAAAAGACACCAAAGGCTGTCTTAGAGAAGTAGCGGGACAGCGAGCATGCCACATAGAGACAGAACACCCCTCCCCTTGTTTGCAATTCCTTTGTTGCTTTCCAAGTCATAAAGCACACACTGGGATCCTCAGCTACATCAGCTCCTTTTCAGAAATTCTCTTCTAGTAAACTGTATGCACGGCTTATTCATTCTGCAAGTGAATGGAGGGCTGGCCCAGGCATTAGGCAGAGTATGACAGCTGCCTCAGGCAGCAGAGCTGGCTGTCTCAAAAAAGTAGCAAATTGTGCATTAGTTGATTAATTAAAGTGCGTGTTTAATAATATAATATTTATTATTATTTTTATGTTTATTATGTTTATCTCCCGCCCATCTGGCTAGGTTTCCCCAGTCCTCTGGGTGGCTGACAGCATATATAAAAACATAATAAAACATCAGACATTAAAAAACAGAATACAGTCATACCTCGTGTTGCGAACGCTGCAGGTTGCGTGTTTTCGGGTTGCAGACCCGGAATGGGTTACTTCCAGGTTTCGGCACTTGCGCATGCATAGAATCACAAAATGATGTCACATGCATGTGCAGAAGCACCGAATCGCGTCACACGCGTGCGCAGACGCAGTGCTGCGAGTTGTGATCGTGTGCCTCTTGCACGGATCATGTTCGCAACCCGAGGTATGACTGTATCTTATACAAACATTAAATAAACCAATAAATGAATTAAGAAGAAGAAGTTTAAAGTTATGGCCAAATTAAAATAACCACCAGCCCCAACTAAACATTTATCCAACCCCAACCCAACAAAAATATAACAGAGGAACCAAAATTAAAACCGTTTAAAACATTAAAAACATTTAAAACAAAGGTCCGTATAGTTAAAGCTATGGTTTTCCCAGTAGTGATGTATGGAAGTGAGAGCTGGACCATAAAGAAGGCTGATCGCCGAAGAATGGATGCTTTTGAATTATGGTGCTGGAGGAGACTCTTGAGAGTCCCATGGACTGCAAGAAGATCAAACCTATTCATTCTGAAGGAAATCAGCCCTGAGTGCTCACTGGAAGGACAGATCCTGAAGCTGAGGCTCCAAGACTTTGGCCACCTCATGAGAAGAGAAGACTCCCTGGAAAAGACCCTGATGTTGGGAAAGATGGAGGGCACAAGGAGAAGGGGACGACAGAGGACGAGATGGTTGGACAGTGTTCTCGAAGCTACCAGCATGAGTTTGACCAAACTGCGGGAGGCAGTGGAAGACAGGAGTGCCTGGTGTGCTCTGGTCCAGGGGGTCATGAAGAGTCGGACATGACTAAATGACTAAACAACAACAGCAAAACATTTTAGCCAGTTGCCCCAACCCAAGAGTCGTTCCAGCAATGTTTATTGCCAAGGAGGTAGAGAAACGCTTCTGAGATGTTTTGAACAGCCTTGGATGTTATGT
This sequence comes from Podarcis erhardii, assembly GCF_964252035.2. NCBI lineage: Eukaryota > Metazoa > Chordata > Lepidosauria > Squamata > Lacertidae > Podarcis > Podarcis erhardii. The sequence continues at coordinate 10,834,526 of NC_138508.1, forward strand.
ACCTTGACCTTTTAGCAGCGGCAAGAGGATAAGCTGATGGTGCCCGTGGAAAATCTTAAGAAGGAAAATCTTAAGTGCTAGAGGGAATAGGTACTGGCTCAGAAATTTTGACACTAATGTGTTAGAAGGAAGCACCTTTCTAAATTCTACCTGGAAATGCCAGGGATTGAACCGAAGACCTCCTACATGTTAGCAGATCCCCTACCACAAAGCTGCAACCCTATCAAATATACACCGATATACCTCTTTCTAATTAATTGGAAGACAGCTATGATGGGGTTAGACTTCCTCTGGATTCCAAAATGGCACCGGTGCCCATCATCTGCCAACCGTGTCCTTTTGAATATTATGTGAACCACTCGGGGTGTTCACATTCTGAATAACAGAACACACAGGCATAAATCTGATATTTAAAAGTTGGGCGTGTATATAGGCAGGTTTTGCTCTCCAAACTGGACCCACCCCTACCTTTTGCTTTATACTTGCTAGGAGTGGACTGGGAGAGTCTCAGAGGCCAGGTAAAGAGAACTAGAGGGCCGCATTTGGACCCTGAGCCTCAAACTTCCCAGCTCTCCTTTTAGCAGCACCTTCGTAAAGAGACTTAGCAGGTGATGTTTAGAAAATTGCTGGCAGAAGTGCCACCTGCCACCCTTCTTTTGAAACCGTTGCTCAGAGTTCAATAATTTAACTGGGGGGAGGGGAGTTGCAAGCCTATGCGGGTGTTCATTTCACAGGACAAAATGAGCATGTGGAACACACTGTGATGGCCTGGGATTCGGACTCAGATGCTGAACCTGTGGGATCCCAGCCTGCACAGGATTCCCTGCCTTCAGAACCAGCTGAGCCTGTGCTGGATCCTCAGGTGCAGGCATCAGCTGAGTCTGCTCTGGCTCCTGAGGTGATGGAGGACCCATTGCCTGCAGGTGCTCCACTCTCAGCCCCGTCAGGGGAAGCTGAGGTTGCCTCTGGGTCCGGTAACCCTCCAGCCTCTCCTGAGCTGCAGAGGCTCAGGGCAGAGAGGCGGAGGGAACTAAGTTCCCGCAGGAGGAGTGCTCGCCTCCAGGCCAGGAGAGGTGAGTCACCTGTGGACCGGGGCCGCCCTATGCCTTGGGGCAGATAAAAGCCAGCCAGCCCCAGTCCCAAATTGCAGGAGCAACATCTTTGTTTGTCGGTTCCAGCCTGATCCAGAAACATCAAGTCAAGGACAAACAGACTGAAAAATAGTTTCTACCCAAGAGCTGTGGCCTTCTTAAATGCTGTAACTCGATAGTGTGACCTGGGAGTTTGATGAGTGTGGGTGTGGGTGTGGCTGGAATGTGGTTTGTTTGGTTGTTGTTGTTGTTTTGCTTTTGTTGTTTTTAAGGGATGGCATCCAATTTCGTTGCACTTGTGCAATGTTGCACTTGTGTAATGACAATAAAGAATCTATCTATCTATCTATCCCTGACCTGCTTCCCTGCCAGAGCTCCTGACCTCACCCGACACCCTGCCCTGCACCCAGCTTCGACTTCTACAGACTGCCTTCATTTGCACCATCGATTTCAGTCTGGACTCTGACCTCACCTCTCAGTTAGCCCCCGGGACCAGCACACACACACACACACACACACACACTTGGCCAGTGGCTCAGCTGGTTTGTTAAACTCTTGCACGATAGCTCTAGTAAGTGTTTCCCCCTTATACAGTGGTGCCTTGGTTTACGAACTTAATCCATTCCGGAAGTCCGTTCTTAAACCAAAGCGTTCTTAAACCAAGGCATACTTTCCCATAGCACCGGGGGCCTCAATTTACACTCAACAGGAAGCGGAACATGTTCCACTTCCAAGGCAAAGTTCACAAACCAAAATACCTACTTCTGGGTTTGCAGCGTTCTTAATGCAAGTTGTTCATAAACTAAGCTGTTCTTAAACCAAGGTTCCACTGTATTGTGCAGAACAAGCTTCCTGATAAGATGGTGTTTGCAGGAGGCCCTCGCCTACAGATGTGAGAGGTGCCAGAACTGAGTTCCGGCAAATTTTGGCTGAAAAGAAGCCCTGTGAATGGCTATATACAAACCTGGATTTACCAAGTCTAATGGGCAATATTTTGTTCCAAGCAGGGGTGCCAACTTGAATAAAATATTGTGGGGGCCCACGTAAGCCCTGCCCTGAATAATCGGTCACAAGATGTAATGCACACACAAATGCCCATCAACTTTGTGGGGGCCCAGCCCCCTCAAATATTTTATTTTATTGCTGAGGTCCTCACAGGCCCTAGGAGTCCGCTCCTATGATTCCAAGGAAGTTTTTTAAAAATGAAAACAATAAGGTATTCGTTCTCCTAATATTGTTGATATTTACAGATGCTCACAGACAGATATTCCTGTGCTGTTCCGGCACTTGTTGTTGTTTTTAAGCTGGCAAACATATATTTGTGCCATAAAGGCAAATCATATTCTGCAGCTACTCCCTTGTCCCTGGGAGAGCTAATTGTGAGATACTTGGAAGAATAACTTAACAACGCGCACATTAGTGACAAGAGGAAGAACACCTAACAACACCTGGGACACACACGTATACAGTTCTGCCTCACAAGAAAAGCTCAAACATAGCACATGGCCTCCCAAACCCATCTCGGTTTTCACCCTTGGTGAGGTCACCCAGAGATATGGCACCCAGTGGAAAAGCAACTGGTTCGAACTATTCCAAACTAAGACAATGGAACTGGTGCTGAAGGGGAGCTTGTAGTCATCTGTCTCTGCCCCTTGCACCATAGAGGGAATCCAGAACTAGAGCTTGCCAAATAGATGGCTATCTGCTTGGCCTCTGCTTGAAGGCCTCCAACAAGGGAGAAGCTACGCCTCTCCCAAGTCCCATTGCTTGATCTGCTCTAGGGATCAAGATAAGACCTCCTCAACCTGGTGGTTTCCAAGAGGCCATGCTTGGTGTGACTGATGGGGCTTGGAGCTCAACACAGCCGCCGCCTGGGGACGGTCAATGAAGGCATTTCTCCCAATGGTCAACCAAAATCTACCTTTCCAGAATTTAAGTCCATAAAGGCAGCCCTGTTTAGGGAAGCTTTTAATGTTTAATATTGTCAGAGCTCTGACAAATATGTTATTGTATTTTAGTGTTTTGTTGGAAGCTGCCCAGATGGGCTGGGTATAAAAAATTATTATTATTAATATTATGTCAAATTTAAACAAAATGATACAAGGGATTAAGTTATAAAGAACATGTAAAAATGGATTTAAAAAGAAAGGAAAAACCGGAGACATAATAGGTTGAAATGTATAATATTGAATAAGATTTGAAAGAGGGTAAGGAATTGCTGAACTTGATTGTGTAAAGGGGAACACAGAAAAGGGAGATGCGAGGAAGTCAGGAAAGAGGGCTATAAAGATAATAAGTAAAAAACCAGATTATTTTTTTGTTTTTGTGTTTTGTTTTTTTCTTATTTTTTCTGATGTTTTTTATTGTACTTTTTTGTTCTGTTGGATTGTGCTGTTTTTTATTGTCTTTCTCTTTTTTGTTCGATTGTGATGCTTGCTTTATTATACAAAATCTTAATAAATATCTTTTTTTAAAAAAAAATTATTATTATTATTATTATTATTATTAATGATTGTTTTTCCTCCAGGGAGTCAGAAGTATGATAGGCACAGCACATTGTATGATGCTCATGCTCTTTCTGCCATCACCACTGGGTTTTCTAACCCTTCAAAATCTGCAAAGCCTGTTTGATGAGAGAATTTGTGACAATAACTTTTGTCACAACACTTTCCCCTCTCTCTCGCTCACAGAAAAAATACTGTCTCCAGCCTCCGGCAATTTTACCTGATGACCTCTGGAGAGGTATCACTTTTCCGTCAACAAGATTCTGTTGTGCTTGTATCTGTTTGGAGCTGGTGGCTAAAGTATAGATTGCGTCACAGAAATAAAATGCAGGCAAATTAACGTCTGGTTTCGGCAAGGTACAAAGGAACTCCCCTTCGTCTTCAAGGGAACAAAACACCCCTGAAGCATTCAGATTTTTACAGCACACTGAGCTAGTTAGTCCCCCTCCCTTCAGATCTTCTGTTCTCAGGGATATCCAGTTGCAAAGCTGTTGCGTTAAACCGAATCCTCCTGGTAGGAAACAGGACTCTTCTGTTTTTAAAACGCTGCGCCAGAAGCTCCTAAGTGCCAGCAGAACCGTGTGAGGTTTGCTGTTAAGAAGCCACAAACAACACTCTCAGGGAAGAGATATTCCAAATGCCTGGAGGTACCTAACTGGCCGAAGGCATCCTTCAGAAGGGACCTGAAAATCTGAACACCCAGGATTTGTAGTGCATCTCTAATTAGCGTGACATTTAGTGTTTCTGGTCCTCATGGATATACAGTTGTGCCCCGGAAGTCAAACAGAATCCATTCTGGAAGTCCGTTCGACTTCCAAAATGCTCGACTTCCAAATTGCAGCTTCCAATTGGCTGTAGGAAGCTTCTTTTTAAAAAAAAAATTATAAAAAATTATTAAGGGTTTTCTTGTTTTACAGTGTAAGTGTAATGCCTCGTATTTTTTTCCCCCCATGTAACATTTTTACAAATCCATTTCATTTGTTGAGGCATTAGGGGGAGAAGAAAAAAGAAAAAAAAAAGAAAGGCGGGGTGGAGGGAGGGGAGATGGATGGGGGTGGGGGTGGGGTCGGGTAGCGGTGTTTCTATTATGCTTAATGTATGTAGTTTGGTGTCAGCGTGCTTGTGTTGTTCACTTGTGTTCCTTTGGTGGTGAGAGAGGTTGGGGTTGGCCTAGGATGTGATTGTTTGTTTGTGATTGGCTGTGGTGATCTTTGTTTTCGTGTGTGAGTGAGGTGGGTGGGTGTTTTGGATCAGGTTAGCCATATTGATTTGTATGCTGTTGGTGGATTATTGTCATTGTCCTGTTGGGCTGTGTATGTGATAAAGGGGAGCCATACCGGGGTGAAGGTGTCTTCTTCTGTTTGTCCCCGTGTCAGTTTCAGTTTATTAGTTAATTTTTCTAGTAGGGCTGTTTCCCATACTATTTGGTACCATTGGTCCATGCTTACTCCTGACAGGTCTCTCCAGTGTCTGGTTATGGTGTTTCTGGCTGCTGAAAGTAGGTGGGTTATGAGTTCTTTGTGGTGTAAATGGGCATTGTTGTCTTGGAAGATGTTTAGTAGGGCCAATTCTGGGGTGAAGTCTAATACTTGCTTAGTTATTTTACATATTTCTTGTATGGCTGTTGTCCAGAATAGTTGGATTTTGGGACACTCCCACCACATGTGAAGGTATGTGCCTGTGGAGGTGCACCCTCTCCAGCATTTTGGTGAGGTTCCTGGGTGTATTAGCGCTAGTTTCCTTGGTGTTAGTTACCACCTGTAGGTGAGTTTCAGTGTGAGTTCTTTTCTTTTCATTAATCTGGATTTAAAGGGGGGTTTAGACCACATTCTGGTCCATTGAGTGGGGTTAATCTCATAGCCTATGTCATCCTCCCATTGTTTTTTGATTGCGTCTAGGGGGTTTGCGGGATTTTGGAGTAGTATTTTGTATATTGCGGATACCGTCCCTTTACCGTTTCCCTTTGTGGCTGTAGGAAGCTTCTGCAGCCAATTGGAAGCCGCAGAAGCCCCGTCGGACGTTCAGCTTCCAAAAGACCATTCAAAAACCAGAACACTCACTTCTGGTTTTTGATTGTTCAGGAGCCGGAATGTTCGACTCCCAAGGTGTTTGTGAGCCAAGGTATGGCTGTATAGATAAACCTGAATGATATTTTTCTCAGGCTTAATCCATCTAGCCTAGTACCATCCACCGTATTTTTTGCTCTATAGGACGCACTTTTTCCCTCCAAAAATTAAGGGTAAATGTATGTGCGTCCTATGGAGCAAATGCAGGCTCCCTGGCTTCAGCGATAGAAGCTCGAAGCCTGCGAAGCACAGAGGGAGAGCTCCCTCCACACTCTGGAGGGTTCGCGTTGCTTTCGCTGAAGCCTGGAGAGTGAGAGGGGTCGGTGCGCACCGACCCCTCTCGCTCTCCAGGCTTCAGGGATAGCCGCCTGAAGCCTCCGGAGCGCAGCGGGAACTCGCGCTGCGCTCCGGAGGCTTCAGGTTCCTTTTGCTGAAGCCGGGGGAGCAAGACTCTCCTGGCTTCAGCAGAGAGGGAGAGCTGTGCAGCGCCCCTTCTGCCAAGCGGGAGGAGAAATGGAAGGAGCTCCGTTTCTCCTGCGGCTTCGCTGAAGTGGCGCTGAGCTGAGAGGAGGAGAATTTTTTTTCTTGTTCTCCCCCTCTAAAACAAGGTGCGTCCTATGGTCGGGTGCGTCCTACAGAGCGAAAAATATGGTACAGTGGTGCCCCGCAAGACGAATGCCTCGCAAGACGGAAAACTCGCTAGACGAAAAACTACAAGAAAAAAGATTCCACCTAAACATTAGGAAGAACTTCCTGACAGTAAGAGCTGTTCGACAGTGGAATTTGCTGCCAAGGAGTGTGGTGGAGTCTCCTTCTTTGGAGGTCTTTAAGCAGAGGCTTGACAACCATATGTCAGGAGTGCTCTGATGGTGTTTCCTGCTTGGCAGGGGGTTGGACTCGATGGCCCTTGTGGTCTCTTCCAACTCTATGATTCTATGATTCTATGAAAGAGTTTTCCATTTTGGAGGTGCTTCGCAAAACGAATTTCCTATGGGCTTGCTTCACAAGACAAAAATGTCTTGCGAGTTCCTGCCGGTTTTTTCCCCTCCCCCCCCTTTTCTAAGCCGCCAAGCCGCTTATCCGCTAAGCCGCTAAAAGCCGCTAAACCGCTAATAGCGCTAATCTGCTAAGCCATCAATGGGCTTGCTTCGCAAGACGAAAAAACCGCTAGACGAAGAGACTCGCGGAACGGATTCTTTTCGTCTTGCGAGGCACCACTGTACTCAGAACAACAGCAGCTTTCCAGACCCAGAGTGGCAGGGAGGCATTTTCCATCACCTACTTTTTCAATGAACCATGATGGTCTCCCTCCAAAAGCCATATGTTTGGTCTCCTCCCAAACAGCTGGGTCATTTTGACATGACCTACTCTCTGCAGGAGTCACTGGTGGAAAAGACCTTCCAGGTGGCTATGGTAACATCATCCTTGAGAATTGATAGTGTTGACTGGTGGGACTGGTGGGAGTTTATGTCCAGCAACAGCATCTGGCGGCACTTTGCTGGTCTAGGACCAAGCCTAGGACCCTCGTACCTATGGGACCGCCTTTCCCGGTATGCCCCACGGAGGATCTTAAGGTCCATAAATAGCAACACCCTAGTGGTCCTGGGCCCTAAGGAAGTCAGATTAGCCTCAACCAGAGCCAGGGCCTTTTTAGCACTGGCTCCGGCCCGGTGGAACACTCTGCCTCATGAGACCAGGGCCCTGCAGGATCTGATTTCTTTCTGCAGGGCCTGTAAGACAGAGTTGTTCTGCCTGGCCTTTGGCTTGGAGCCAATTTGATTCCCTCACCCTCTTTCTTTTTTCTTTTTCCTTTTCTCCTCCTATGATGGGGCTGCATTTTAATATTTTAATATTTCAATATTTTAATGTTGTATTTTAATCTTGTTTTTAAGTTGTATTCATTCAACTTGTTTTTATTATTGCTTGTTAGCCACCCTGAGCCCGGCCTTGGCTGGGGAGGGCGGGGTATATATATAAATTATTATTATTATTACCCTTGTCCAAAGGGGTTCTTAGCTATGGTGTGAGTGTCTGAAGAAGTTATCCTTCCACATTCTCGGTGCTAGGCATTTCACCAAATATTATAGGAAAAAAGAAAATGGAGGGGGGTGGGGTGAGAAACCCCACGGTTGTTGTTGGGTTGCTGTTGTCTTTATTTTTTTATTTTTTATTTTTTATTTTTTTTGCATCTAATAAGGGCAGGCTGAAATTCCAGGACAATGCAGTTATAATCCTTAAAGTGGCAAAATGGATTCCCATGAAGGCATCAGACAGCCAGAGGGAAAGGCTTTTCAGGGGATCAGCCACTATGAATAGCGAAGTCCAGACAAGCAGAATATTAAGAGATGCAAATAGATGCTTCTTTCGTTTTTGCCAAGTAGCCTGGAAGCCTTGTGGGGGAGGGGGAGCAGGGTGGGGGTTGGGGAAATAATTAATAGGCTTCATTTTCAAATTAAGTAATACACTTCCTCAATCAAGCCTACAGGGGGTCAGTGGGGAAAGGAGAGCAGAGGGGAAACGGAGACTGCAGTCCTGCGCATGCGCTTACCTGAGAGTAAGCCTCATTGAAATCATTGGAGGTTTTGTGCAATGAAATACAGAGATGATTAAGGCCTGAGAAATCTACAGAGAGCACTGCCTGTGGCCCATGCTCTCATTTTTCTTCATTGATGTGGGCACTACTTTCATGTGGTTTCTTCTCGTGCCGATCCAGTAATGTCAGATTTGGGGTGATCAGGTGCATGTGGCTAGCATGGTTTCTTCCACACCATTGCCATTCCTCTAGGGCATTCTGAACTATGGGCACCACCACTGAGAAGACCCTGCACTCCCCCTTCCCCTAGCACAAGGGTGGGAAACGTCGGTCAGCCTGAAGGCCACATGGCAGGGTTATAGGATAAAGTAGGTGGGACACTGGTTATGCTTAACTTCACATAGTTATCTGATAGACTCATTAAAAGCAAAGCCACAGAATTCTCAACAAGTAAAGGTTTACAAATGATGTTCAAGGGCAGCCTTCAAATTCTTAACCTTCACTCCCTGGGAACAATGGTTCAGGTGAAGGTCTCTCTCAGACACCCTCTGCAGAAAAGACCAGTGCAAAGAATTTCTTTATCTTTCTTGTCTGAGTTTTTAAGGATATGTGTAATTCCAAATTGGGCCCAAGTTGCTGCTTTAGAGTCCTTATAGACTAACAGTGTCTCCGAAAAATTTGACACGTCGCTTGGGAAGACAGACGAACTAATGCCAGTGTACTGGAAGAAGCAAAGATCACTAGTGTCGAAGCAATGATTCTCCAACATCAACTTCGATGAACTGGTCATGTTGTGCGGATGCCTGATTATCGTCTTCCAGAGCAACTACTCTATTCCGAACTTAAAAATGGAAAGTGTAATGCTGGTGGTCAACAAAAGAGGTTTAAATATTCTCTCAAGGCAAATCTTTAAAAATGTAGTATAAACACCGACAATTGGGAAACACTGACCTGCGAGCACTCCAGTTGGAGAACAGCCTTTACCAAAGGTGTCCTGGACTTCGAACAGGATGAAAGGGAGAAACGGGCTATGAGGAAGGCACACTTGACAAACCCTCAGCATGATCAACTCCCGCCCAGAAACCTATGTCCCCACTGTGGAAGGACGCATGGATCCAGAATTGGCCTCCACAATCACTTATGGACTCACTGTTAAAACCATGTTTATGGAAGACAATCTTACTCGGTTATGAGTGATCACCAAAGAAGACGACTTGAAGGTTGTGAGCATCACTGGTTCTTCCCAATGGGGTGTGGCTCAATTACCTTTTCTCTTAGTCCCCAAAATCTGCAGCCTCTGTGCTTGCATCCATTAGCACTTCTCCAAGTGCTCCTAAAAATACCATGGTAACAGCTGCCTAGAGAAAGATAAAATTGATGCCACCTTCTGCTTTAGCTCTTTTCCTATCCTGCAGAAAACCTCCAGCTCAAGGAAATCAAAAAGTAGGCCAACCATTTAATGTCCGGCTCTTTCCACTGGATTCAGTAAATCGTACAGGTTTCCAAGAGTTCCAGCTTTGTTTGATGTCCTTGTTGTTGTGAAGATAAGCATTAAAAACGAAGGCCAAGCCTACCTAAAGCTGACTCTAACAGAGGACAATGAGTCCTTGACATCTTGAAGACCAATGGATTTATTGCAGAATGAGCTTCTAGTAGGCAGGAGTCCATTGCGACAGAAGCATCTTCTGGGATCTGGGGGTGAGACAAACAGCCAAAGGCTAGAAGTAGGGTAGCAGAATCCTTGCTTGCAGAAAGGAAAGCAATGTCATTAAGAGTTCCTAGCATGAGAACTGTAGGATGCAGACCAGGAGTAATATGACTGTCAATATATTAAGGATCAGCATGGGGTAACCAAAAGGATTTGATGTAACTGAACACTAAAGGGCTCTGGCAAATTGACTCCCCAGTTAAATCTGTTTCTGAGTCTGCCTTCAGACAAAATATGTTCTCAATGCTGTGTTTTCCTGGCCTGAGCATAACACAGAATCATAGAATTGTAAAGTTGGAAGGGACCCAGGGTCATCTAGTCCAACCCCCTGCAATGCAGGAATCTCAGCTAGATCATACAAGACAGATCATCCAATCTCTGCTTAAAAACCTCCAAGGAAGAAGAGTCCACCACCATTCCACTGTCGGACAGCTCTTACCATCAGAAAGTTCTTCCTGATGTTTAGCCGCAATCTCCTTTCTTGTAGCTGCTAGCCATTAGTTCAGGTCCTAGCCTCCGGAGTAGCAGAAAAGAATCTTGCTCCATCTTCCGTGTGACAGCCCTTTAGATATATTTGAACAATAGTCTCTGGGAAATCAGCACATAGGATTTGAGCACAAGAGCCCTCTCCCCTTCTGCAGTTTTCAGCAACTGGTATTTGGAAACATTGCTGGTATTTAGAGCATAAGACATCATGGCTAGTTAAAGAAAGTTAGTCACAGGAATTGGCGTGTGTGTTTGTGTGTGTGTGTGTGTGTGTGTGTGTGTGTGTGTGTTCCTGGAAACACACATGTCAGTTGTCTAAAGCCAGGGTAAGGAGGTACATAGATGGGTAGGAGTGGGGTGTTCATGGATAAAAAGGTTAAAAGTAAAGGACCCCTGGACGGTTAAGTCCAGTCAAAGGCGACTATGGGGTTGCGGCGCTCATCTCGCTTTCAGGCCGAGGGAGCCGGCATTTGTCCACAGACAGCTTTCCGGGTCATGCGGCCAGAAGGACTAAACCGCTTCTGGTGCAACGGAAAACCATTATGGAAACCAGAGGGCACAGAAACAGTGTTTACCTTCCTGCTGCAGTGGTACATATTTATCTACTTGCACTGGTGTGCTTTCGAACTGCTAGGTTGGCAGGAGCTGGGACAGAGCAGAGGGAGCTCATCCCGTTGTGGGGATTCGAACCGCCGCCCTTCTGATCGGCAAGCCCAAGAGGCTCAGTGGTATTGGGCATGGGCCCCACTGATTGCTGACATGTCTCCACCCTCACATGGTTTCCCACAGAGGAATGCAGCACTTCAGTGCTGAAAAGGGCACCCAAACCCTGATGTGTAAGTCGTTTTGCTACCCTGCTGGGTGAGGCAAGAGACCCATCGAGTTCAGCATCCTGCTCTCACAGTGGCCAGACATATACCAGTGGGCAGCGTTTTCCCCAGCTGAGATTCCCAGCGACTCAGACTTGGAGGCATACTGCCTCCAACAGTGGAGGTACAACTTAGCCGCCCTGGTCAGTAGTCATTGTTAGCCTTATCTTCCATGGATTTGTCTAATCCTCTTTTAAAGCCGCTCTGTAGTTTAACGATGAGCTGTTGTGTCATTGAATGCCTTCTGAATCTTCTTCCATTACAGGGGTAGGCACCCTAAGGCCTGTGGGCCGGATGCGGCCCAATCGCCTTCTCAATCTGGCCTGCGGACGGTCCAGGAATCAGCATGTTTTTACATGAGTGGAATGTGTCCTTTTATTTAAAATGCATCTCTGGGTTATTTGTGGGGCCTGCCTGGTGTTTTTACATGAGTAGAATGTGTGCTTTTATTTAAAACGCATCTCTGGGTTATTTGTGGGGCATAGGAATTCATTCATTTCACCCCCCCCAAAAAAATATAGTCCAGCCCACCACATGGTCTGAGGGACGGTGGACCGGCCCATGGCTAAAAAAGGTTGCTGACCCCTGTTCCATCATTCAGCTTCATTAAATATTCCTGAGAGAGCCAGTATGGTGTAGTGGTTAAGAGTGGTAGTCTCGTAATCTGGGGAACCGGGTTCGCGTCTCCGCTCCTCCCCATGCAGCTGCTGGGTGATCTTGGGCCAGTCACACTTCTTTGAAGTCTCTCAGCCCCACTCACCTCACAGAGTGTTTGTTGTGGGGGAGGAAGGGAAAGGAGAATGTTAGCTGCATTGAGACTCCTTAGGGTAGTGATAAAGCGGGATATCAAATCCAAACTCTTTTTCTTCTCTTCCTGAGTGAGTGGTTTGATGAGGCAGTAAGCTACTGAAGTTAATGGGGCCCTTCATATGTCCAGCTGACCTTTGTCAACAACAAATTGCCACTGTTTTTTGTGTTGAATATATGCTATATGGTAATTTATGGACCTAACAGCTATTTCATGCCATTTGCACATGCAGAATGTAGGCACATGCGGAATGAGCAAACCAGTGATATTTTAGGGAGCAGGCTAGCAGGTGGGGCCTATGACTTACATCATAGGAGCCTAAAAACACAAAACACTGTTGCTGTATGTAGGTTTTGTTTTATATCTTATATTTTGGAAATGTATATTTTAAAAAATTCATTAAATTTTTGGGGGGGCCACCAAGAGAGTGGGGCCCTAAGCTATAGCTTGTTTAAAGGTAAAGGGTCCCCTGACCATTAGGTCCAGTCGTGGCCAACTCTGGGGTTGCAGTGCTCATCTCGCTTTATTGGCCGAGGGAACCAGCGTACAGCTTCTGGCTCATGTGGCCAGCATGACTAAGCCGCTTCTGGTGAACCAGAGCAGCACACGGAAATGCCGTTTACCTTCCCGCCGGAGCGATACCTATTTATCTACTTGCACTTTTGATGTGCTTTCGAACTGCTAGGTTGGCAGGAGCAGGGACCGAGCAACGGGAGCTCACTCTGTCGCGGGGATTTGAACCGCCGACCTTCTGATCTGCAAGTCCTAGGCTCTGTGGTTTAACCCACAGCGCCACCCGCGTCCCTATAGCTTGTTTAGCTTATACGTAAACCCGGCACTGCAGTGTACCCTCCCACTTCCAGGACTATGCAAGTATAGGATTCCTCCATCCATCTGTATCTATGCTGTTTTTTAAAATGGGGGTGGGTGGGTTACCCCCCCAGCCCATTTACCTTTGTTGCAGCTTTGCTCCTAAGCAAGCCAGCCTCCTTGTTTGCCAAGCTCTCCTTGCGGGAGCTTGACTCAGCAGTTAGTCATCCAAAGTGTGATTTAACACTGTGGTTGTGAAAGGAGCACTTTGTTTGCTCAGCCCGCTATTTTTATATGAGGTAGAAGAATTTCTCATGGCCTTCCTCCCGTCAGAAATTGTCAGCTGCTCACACGGGGCCTTACATAACAAAGCTGTGATGTGAAGTGTTATATGAAGTGCAGAGCGAGTGGGCAGAATGGGGGGAATAAGTTTGTCTGTGAGTGAGAGGGAACGTGATTTGTCTCTTCATTTACAGCAGAAAAGTTTCTCTCTGAGCAATTGATAGGTCTCCGGCGTGTGACTCTTGCCTGACAACAGCTATACTGTTGTTGATCTGCAGTGCTTTCTTTTTTAAAATTAAACTACTGCAAGAAGGGTTTACGTGACCAGTTGCCACAGCCATTGGTTAAGGTCACAGTGGAAAACATTCCTTCTTCTTTGCTTTGCTTTTTTTGGGTCACTTCTGGTCTCTATGGAGTGATCACCAGTGACCGGAGAATATTGCTTTGGGACCAGGCTGGCGGCTGACCATGTCGGCAATAAGTCCTGGGGGTTGTCTTTAATAACGTATCCCCTAAAATATTAAAAATACAGGGGTTTTTAATTAAAAAAAAAAGATTGTTTTTTGGGGAGAAATGTGTAAGTTCAAAAGATCCCTTTTAAAAATGTACTTAAAAGACATCTGTATCACTTTTTAGGACACAATAAATAATATCAATTTTTGTTGTTTAGTCGTGTCTGACTCTTCGTGACCCCCTGGACCAGAGCACGCCAGGCACTCCTGTCTTCCACTGCCTCCCGCAGTTTGGTCAAACTCATGCTGGTAGCTTCGAGAACACTGTCCAACCATCTCGTCCTCTGTCGTCCCCTTCTCCTTGTGCCCTCCATCTTTCCCAACATCAGGGTCTTTTCCAGGGAGTCTTCTCTTCTCATGAGGTGGCCAAAGTATTGGAGCCTCAGCTTCAGGATCTGTCCTTCCAGTGAGCACTCAGGGCTGATTTCCTTCAGAATGGATAGGTTTGTTCTTCTTGCAGTCCATGGGACTCTCAAGAGTCTCCTCCAGCACCATAATTCAAAAGCATCAATTCTTCGGCGATCAGCCTTCTTTATGGTCCAGCTCTCGCTTCCATACATCACTACTGGGAAAACCATAGCTTTAACTATATGGACCCTTGTTGGCAAGGTGATGTCTCTGCTTTTTAAGATGCTGTCTAGGTTTGTCATTGCTTTTCTCCCATGAAGCAGGCGTATTTCTTTTATGGGATTCTTGCTCGCAGTAGTAGATATGATGGTCATCCGAACTGAATTTGCCCATTCCCGTGCATTTTAGTTCACTGATGCCCAGGATGTCAATATTTATTCTTGCCATCTCATTTTTGACCACATCCAACTTACCCAGGATCATGGTTCTTACATTCCAGGTTCCTATGCAATCTTTTTCTTTACAGCATTGGACTTTCCTTTCGCTTCACAGATTTTAGAACCGGGGATGATGTCATGAGCCCTGCAGCCCCATCGGGTCTGGGCATGGCTTGACAGAAGGACTAGGAGGTAGCAGAAGGGGGAACAGGGGGTGAGAATGTAGCTTCCCCCCTGAATTCACCTCCGTAGATGGGAACAGACTCGCCCACCCGTATGGAGTGTGTGTCTACAAACCTGACATTCCTGCAAGGCAAGAGGATAGTAACACAAATAATTTCACCACACCTTGTATTCAAAAACTTGGTATGCCATACTTCTGGGAACCCTGAATTTTCTCTCGCAACCCAGGACTCAGCTATACAGCTGCAAATAAAATGTTTGAAGTGTGTTTTAAGTGTAAAATGTGACACTAGATGGCGATGCTGAGCCTTATGGAAAATTCAATTTTTAAAAAACTGCTTTTAAAAAAAGCATTTTCAGAACGGTTTTTATATGTGTGTAGATTCCACCCATATTATGGTTATGTTGCTGTGTTGCCCTTGATGGAACTGGGTGAATAAGCTGGTTATTTGATACCAAGTGTTGTTTTTTTAATACCTCAGAATTTGCTTTGCAACAAATGGTTAGCTGGTTTGGTTGGTGGGAAAGATTGAGACTGAGGTTTGTACATAGATTATTAAGGATGGGTTTGGGATATGCTAGTGTGGTGGTAGAGGAGTGTGGGTGAAGCTTCTGTCAGTTCTTTTTTCAGTTGCTAATGATGCTTTGTATGTAGAACTTTTTTTGCTATATATATATAGGGGGAGAGAGAATATTTTGTTTTTCTGTTAATTACGCTTCCTTAAATATGGGTCCTTGTTGTGCTTTATATTGGAGTTCCATCTGTAATATTTTATTTTGCTGTTTTGTAATGTTCTATTTTATGTTTTAAGAAAGGTTGTAAATAGCTTAAAGCTTTTTCTGGAAATGCAAAGCAGTACAGAAAGCAACAAATAAATAAACAACCCTTTGACTGACTAAGGGGGCAATCCTAAGGTAAGATCTGCTGGGGTGAGCAGTTTAGGATGCAATAGATTTCCAGCTGATTCCTGGTGCAGCCAGCATTATGTTGCCAACCCTGGCTCAGCTGAAAGTATGCTGGCATAACTTGCTCAGACTCAACTGGCTGAGCCAAA
Organism: Podarcis erhardii; assembly: GCF_964252035.2. Lineage (NCBI taxonomy): Eukaryota > Metazoa > Chordata > Lepidosauria > Squamata > Lacertidae > Podarcis > Podarcis erhardii. Next base: position 10,850,218 of record NC_138508.1, read on the forward strand.
GCTGGTGTACCTCCCCCTAAAGGGGCATTCTGGGGTTGGGGCGAGAGGGAAGGGACTTATGTTGGATCCTAAGTGCATTCTGCTTTGTCAACGGACCTGGCAACCCACCTCAGAACAATATTTTAAAGGCTCGTTTTCCCTCTGCCTATGCAGAGCAGCAGTAGCAGCCCTGCTGCTGGATGGGGTTTGAACCTGGTGTAACATTAAAGGTAAAGGGACCCCTGACCATTAGGTCCAGTCGTGGCCGACTCTGGGGTTGCGGTGCTCATCTCGCTTTATTGGCCGAGGGAGCCAGCATACAGCTTCCGGGTCATGTGCCCAGCATGACTAAGCCGCTTCTGGCGAACCAGAGCAGCGCACGGAAACGCCGTTTACCTTTCCGCCGGAGCGGATAAAGAAAAGAAGAGAGGCATAGTCCTTTACGTAAGAAAAAATATAGAAGCTCAACAGATCTTTAAAGATGAAGAAGGAAGAATAATTGCAATACAGATCAATTGGCAGGGCGAAAAATTAATAATTGTCGGGATCTACGCACCAAATGGAAACAAGACTGATTTTTACAAGAAATTGGAAGAAAGATTGTTTGAATACATGGATCAAAAAATTATAATAATGGGAGATATGAACGGAGTTGTATCAACGGAAATGGACAGATTAAGAGAAAAAAGTGACAGTAAAGAAGGGAAATTACCGAAGACCTTTTTTGCATTGGTGCAAAATCTCAATTTAATTGACATTTGGAGACTTAGACACCCATTAGAAAAAGAGTTTACATTTTATTCGGAACCGAATCAGTCCATGTCAAGAATAGATCAAATTTGGATCTCGAATGAATTAACTACCAGAATCCAACAAATAGAAATCCAACCTAAAGTAATTTCGGATCACAATCCGATAAAAATGGAGATAAAGGCGTATGAAGAAAGAACATTTAGATGGAGATTGAAAGATTACCTTTTGGAAGATGAAAGAATCATTCAAGATGCTCGCAAAAAATTGATGGATTACTTTGTAGATAATATGAACAAAGGCACAAAGATCAGTACAGTTTGGGATGCAAGCAAGGCGGTAATGAGGGGATTTTTTATCCAACAGAATGCGATTAAAAACAAGAATAGAGAGAAAGGGAAGAAAGACATCCTAAAACAAATAATGGACAATGAACAAAAGCTAATCAAAAAGCCAAATAACATTAAGATAAAACAAAACATTAAAGTCTTGCAGACACAGTTTGCCATGATCATAAACAAAGAAGTTGAATGGAATATTAAAAGACTGAGACAAAGGAACTTTGAATTCGCAAACAAACCTGGAAAATGGCTTGCATGGCAAATCAAAAAAAGGAAAGAGCAAAGTATAATAAACAAAATTATTGTGGATGGCGAGGAAATTGAGAACCCAAAAGGCATCAGAAAAGGATTCTTGGATTTCTATAAGCATTTATATGCAAGGCGAGAGAAAAACAATATAAAGAAGATAGAGAAATTTTTGAAAGAAAAAAAGGTGCAAAAGATCCCGACAGAAATGAAAGACAGACTGAATGCCCCAATAGAGAATGAGGAAATTGTGGAAACTATAAAACAGATGAAAAAAGGGAAGGCACCAGGACCAGATGGATTTACAGCAACTTATTACAAAGAAATGAAGGGCTCCCTGACGGTACCACTCAAAGAAGTTATGAATAATATTTTGAAACATCAGGACATACCAGAAACATGGAAAGAAGCCTTTATAACACTCATACCAAAACAAGACTCCGATCTCACACAAGTGAGGAATTATAGACCGATATCTCTGCTAAATATGGATTACAAGATTTTCTCGGGTATTTTGGCAACAAGACTTAAGAAGATATTGCAACAGCACATCCATGGAGATCAGGCAGGTTTCCTTCCTGGCAGACACATGAAGGATAATGTAAGAAATATAATAAATATTCTGGAATATCTGACTGCCAGTAATGAGAGACAGGCCGTTCTAATGTTTGTGGATGCAGAGAAAGCGTTTGATAATGTTTCATGGGAATTTATGTTGAAAAACTTGGAAATGATGGAAGTGGGAGAAGACTTTTATAATGGTATAAAGGCAATATATTCAGAACAGAGAGCAAAATTGATTGTAAACAATGTAATTACAGAAGATGTGAATATAAAGAAAGGTACAAGACAGGGATGCCCTCTTTCGCCACTGTTATTCATTACGGTTCTGGAGGTCCTGTTGAGTTCTATTAGGCAAAATGAACTAATAAAGGGGGTAACAGTAGGTCAAAATCAATATAAAGTTAAAGCCTTTGCCGATGATCTGGTAATTACAGTGGAAGATCCGACAAGAAGTTTAAAAGAAGTTATAAAAGAAATTGACCAATTTGGAAGAGTAGCCGGATTTGTACTAAATAAGAGGAAAACTAAACTTATGGTGAAGAATTTGGACCAAAGTCTGATGGAAGAAGTGCAAAGAGAAACAGAGATGGAAGTGGCGAAAAAAGTAAAATATTTAGGAATATGGTTAACTCAAAAAAATATTGATTTATATCAAAACAATTATGTGACAACTTGGAACATTATTAAGAGAGACCTCGAAGTGTGGAGTAGGATGAAATTATCTTTTTGGGGCAGAATCTCTTCAATTAAGATGAGCGTGCTTCCAAAGATGTTGTTTTTATTTCAAATGATTCCAATAATCAAGGGGACAAAGATCTTCAGAGAGTGGCAAAGAATGATTTCCAAATATATCTGGCAGGGCAAAAAGCCACGAATACAATTTAAGTTACTAACTGATGCGAAAGAAAGAGGTGGCTTCGCCCTGCCAGATTTGAAACTTTATTATGAAGCATCTTGTCTCTGTTGGTTAAAGGACTGGATAATACTAAAAAATAATAAGTTATTGGACTTGGAAGGGTTTGACAACAGGTTCGGTTGGCACGCCTACTTATGGTTGGGAAAGAAGAAAGCTCACAAAAGTTTTGCCAATCATATTTTTAGAGGTGCTCTAATAGAAATATGGGACAGGTACCAAAATATTTTGGAACCAAATGTACCTCATTGGTTATCCCCACTGGAGGTCATGAGTGTTAAAAAGACAAACATGAGAGAGGATTGGATGACTTATGGAGATATTGTAATTAAAGAGGGGGGGAAATGGAAATTGAAGCCATATGAACAAGTTAAAAAATATGTATATGATTGGTTGCACTACTTCCAAACAAATGAAATGTTTAAAAAGGATTGTAAAGAGAGGAAATATATTGAAGGAGAGTCTAGATTTCAGAAAGAGATAATAAATAATGATTATAAGGTTTTGTCAAAAATGTATAAAATGCTATTGGAATGGCAAACAAAAGACGAAGAAGTTAAATCGGTTATGATACATTGGGCCAAGGATTTTGGTTATAATATACAGCTGACAGATTGGGAGAAGGTATGGAAGGAAAATATGAAATTCACTGCATGTATGACGATAAAGGAAAATATCATGAAAATGGTATATAGATGGTATATCACTCCCGTTAAACTTGCAAAAATGTATAAGACATGTAATAAATGTTGGAAATGTAAGGAGAAGGAAGGGTCGTTTTACCATATGTGGTGGGAGTGTAAGAAAGTAAAAGGCTTCTGGGAAATGATATATAATGAGTTGAAAAAGATGTTTAAATATACGTTTGTGAAGAAACCAGAAGCCTTTTTGTTAGGAATTACAGGAAGCGAGATCAATAGAAGTGATTATAAACTTTTTCAATATGCAGTGACTGCGGCAAGAATTTTAATGGCTCAAAAATGGAAACAAGAAGATTTACCAACATTGGAAAAATGGAGACGGAAATTGATGGACTTTGTTGAATTAGACAAACTGACAGGAAAAATCAGATACCAAAAGGATCACAAGTTCATACAGGACTGGAGAAAGTTTACGATTTATCTGGAAAATATATGTGATGAACAGACAACGCTAGTCGGTTTTAAAGAGGCTTTGTGAGGAGAAAGGGTGTTGTAAGAGGGGAAAGAGCTGTAAAGATTTACTAACTAGCAATACAATTATAAAGGAAATGTGAATTTAATTTTAAAATTATGAGGATTGTGGAGGGAGCTGGGGGAAGTCTAAAAGAATTTATGTATTATATTGGAAAGTATGTGTTATTTAATTTTGTAAAAGAAAAACTTTTCTAAAAAATTAATAAAAAAAAAAAAAGAAAAAGATAAGACACGACACAGTCTTCTATAAAAGTATAAAAAGAGTTTACTCACTCACATTCTGTTCACAACTGGATCCCAGAAGGCAGACTTAGCTTAGAAAAGTAACATACACCTGGAAACTATCTCATAAGGAGAGGCCAAGAGAGCATCTTTGGCTAAGGAGATGTTGCTTCTTTGATGAAAGTAGTCACAGAGAGAGAGATGGCGGTCAGTCCTATGCTTTTGTTACCTGCACAGGTGAGGTCATGCCCACCTCTAGTCACATGCAGAGGAAGTCTGTCCCAGCTTAGGAGAAACAGGAAATTACAACTAGCTGAGATGTTGTACTTGACTGCTCTTGTGTTTCACATCCCACACATATGACACATATGACACTACACCATACTGATTCTAGTCCAGTCCTGTTGTCTACTCAATCTAGCAGCAGCAAACAAGCGGGGGTTTTGCTCTGCCATTGCCACCTAGCATTTTTTTTACTGGAAATGCTGAGAACTGAACCTGGGATTTTCTGCATGTAAAACATGGGCACAGAAAGTGGAGGGATACCAAATTACACAATTGGTTCAGCCATATCATAGGGACATGGGTGGCACTGTGGCCTAAACCACTGAGCCTCTTGGGCTTGCCGATCAGAAGGTTGAGGGTTCGAATCCCTGCAACGGGGTTAGCTCCTGTTGCTCTGTCCCAGCTCCTGCCAACCTAGCAGTTCAAAAGCACAAAAGCGCAAGTAAATAGGTACCACTGCAGCGGGAAGGTAAACAGCATTTCCGTCAACAGTGTTCCGTTGTGCCAGAAGCAGTTTAGTCCTGCTGGCCACATGACCCGGAAAGCCGTCTGTGGACATATGCCGGCTCCCTCGGCCTGAAAGCGAGATGAGCGCTGCAACCCCATAGTCGCCTTTGACTGGACTTAACCATCCAGGGGTCCTTTACCTTTACCTATATCCAGTGCTTTTTTTCTGGAGGGGATGCAGGGGGACGCATACCCCTAAACATTTTGTGTATCGAAGTTTGGCCTCATTGAGGGGCAGTATTTCAATATAAGTAAGAAAATGAAAGTACTCCTAAACATTTTATATATATATAGAAAAAAAGCACTGCCTATCTCACTATTGTCTACATTGACTGACAGCAGCTCAGGGTGATGTTAGGGACTGACCTTCAGCATGCAGAGAAGATGCTCTACCACTGAGCTATAGTCCTGCCATAGCGTGGGCTTTTACTTTTTGGAGATCTTCAAACAAAGTTGCTTGATAGCCATATGCCAGGAGATATCTAACTCTGGATTTCCTGCATCGAACAGCAGGTTAGACCAGATGGCTTTCCAGGCCTGTTCCAGCTCTATGATTATGTAAGGAGCATATTTCTCCTAGCGTGCTCCTTTCCCATGTCCAGGATATTTTATTTTGGGATTGGGTTTTTTGTTTTTGTTCTGGTATGGCAAAGCATTCAAAGGTGCAAAAACCAACCCAGCAGCTTGAAGTGGTACAGTCTTAGAAGACTTTTACCACTTGATTCCGCTGAAACATAAAGTCGTCATTTCTCATGCTGACATATTCACATCTTTGACATGACTGTTGTTTCTGCTATGATTCTATCCTTAGCAGGCAGAAAAGGTTATTCTTCAGGTTTGGACAAGGCAGTCAGAAACATAGAGAAACATCCATCAACATTCTTGAATCTTTAGCACCCTCTTGTGGAAAAGTATTTGCATGGCATTAGCTATCAATCAACATGTGTAGAATTATGTATATATTGCAAGCTCCTTGGAGCTTGTCCATCTTCTTCTGTGTGAGGGATGACACCATCTAAACCAGGGTTTCCCAAAGTTGGGTCTACAGCTCGGTTGCTTTTTTTACTACAAATCCCATCATCCCTAGCTAGCAGGACCAGAGATGATGTGAATTGTAGTCCAAAGTTTCTCCTTCCTTTGGTCTTCTTTGTGGGTGGAAAGAAAACGCTTTTCCTGCTAAGCATGCTAAGTATTCCTCCAGACTGTCAGTATTTTGCGGGGGGGGGGGGGGCGGCCTTCAAAATACAGAAACTTTAGGTTTATGCCATTAAAAGTGGGTTAAAGCATTCTGTGTTCTTAGCACACTTTTTTAAAAAAAACAACTAAAGCTGGATTTTGTTTTGTTTTTCTTATGGTTTGCATTCAGAAGTGTGGGCTGATTAACAGGAGTAAACATCCTGCAAGTAAATCAGGATTAATGATAGTTGTCTATTAATTGCCCTGTAAACAGATCATAAAGAATGCTCAGCAAAGACTGGATCTAACCTCTGCATAAGCTTTGTGCAAGCAAATCAGGACAATCCATTTGTCCTTTTTACCTCTGCATTATGCTTATAGGAAGCTGGGCAGAAAGAAGGCGTTCAGCAAACGTAGCTTTCTCCAGCAGGGCAATTCTGTGGTAGAGATTCACCTGTTGGATTTCCACTCCTCCTGATGCTATTAAGGTTTCATTAGGAGCCTTGCCAGAAATTGCACTAACCAGGGGCCAGAGCAAGACATTGCGGCGCCTGAGGCGAAACACAAAATGGTGACCCCACCCCAGTCACCCGCCTGCGAAGATCTGGGAAAGGCGGAACAGAAATCTGGATTGGGATCTACTGCCCCTGTGGATCCTGCTGGCGGAGCCATTTTGCCTCATGGACCCTGGTCTGGGACTAATGCATTTGAGCAACTGCCACCCCATGACAGGCGGCTCGCTGGGCCTTTACTAGCCTATAGGACAGGCAGAAATGCAACAGGTGAAGCTTGCTCCACCATAGCATTTCTCCACGTCAGGAAAAAAAAAAAAAATCCCTGCCAAACTGCTGCATATCAGTTAAAGAGAATATGGCATCAGTGATATAGTTAAAAGGAGTATGCAAAAAATTTTCAAAAAGAAAAGGGGGAAAAGACCAGAGTAATATTATGTCGAATTTAAACAAATTGGCACAAGGGATTAAGTTATAAAGAATAGGTAAAAATTGATTTTGAAAAGAGAAGAAAAATTGGAGATATAATAGGTTGAAATATATAATTTTAAATGAGGTTTGAAAGAGGGTTAGAATTTGCTGAACTCCATTGTGTAAAGGGGAACACAAAAAAGGGAGATGCGAGGAAGTCAAGAAAGAGGGTTACATAGATATTAAGTTAAAAATCGGATTTTTTCTTGTTTATGTTCTTATTGTCTTTTTCTGTTTCTTTGTGATGTATCTTTTCTTTTTGATGTATCATTTTTCTGTTGTATGTTTGTTTTATTATATAAAATCTTAATAATTTTTTTTTTAAAAAAAACTGCTGCATATCAGGCAACTTTTAAAAAGCACAGCGGTGTCTATTTCATTTATTTCATAAACTTTGTATACCGCTTGATTGTAGAGGGGGCGGATCTCTAAGCGGTTTCTATTTATCTTATAATTGATTTGCTTTCTTTCCTTTTTTTAAATGCTGTGTTTTATACAAAAATGTTTCCATGCAGTATTTTTTTTAGGGGGGACTACTGGCAAGTTCAGGTGTGGTTTAAAAAAAAAAGGAGGGGGAAGCCAGCGACGATACTCCCCCCCCCCTATTTTTCTAATGGTAACGTCTCTGCTCTGAGAAGGACACATCAGTGGACGCTTCCATGAGAACGCTGAATAGGGGGGGGGGGGAGGAAGAAAGCGATGCCGGCAATTTCTCCCTATTTGAAAAGGGCTTCGGCGGCTCCGCTCGGCTCCCTACCACGTGACTGGCTTTCCAACGGTCTCCGGCTGGCGGCGTGCGCGCGCGCGCTCGGAACCCTCGGGAAGAAACCGTCCCCCTTTTAAATGTTTGAACTCGGGGCGCGAGGACAGAGGTGGACTGCGCCTGCGCGTCCTTGGCTTTGCCTCAGTCGCCACCAGAAACTGCTTTTTTCACAGTCTCCTTTGGTCGGCTTTGTTTTGGGATTTGGGTTTGAGGCGGGGAAAGTGCGTGGAGGAATTTTGGGGCGAGGGGCAGCCAGAGCAGGGCTTGGTACCCTCGTAGAGACTTGAGGACGTTGAGCGGGGGTCGACTTCTGAGAGAAAAGGGGTGCTTTAGGTCCCCCCTCAAAATACCAGAGGGTGCTTTTGACCCCTTCCTAACACAAAAAGCAGCTTTTTTGTTTTAGTGACAATGAGAAGAAGAAATTAACCAACCTGCTTATCCCATCAAGAGAAGGAGAGAGGGATGATTAACTTTCTGTTTAAGAAGCGACTCATTGACACAAAGGGATGTGGGTGGGTTGCGCTAGAGTAATTTGCTGAGCCCTCCTGAAAATAAAAAGGGACGCACAAAAAAGAAGGAAGGAAGGAAGGAAAAGAAAGAAAGAAAGAAAGAGAGAGAGAGAGAGAGAGAGAGAGAAAGAAAGAAAGAAAGAAAGAAAGAAAGAAGGAAGGAAGGAAGCCTGAGGGAAAGGATACTTCATTTTCTGGTCACATCCCCAAAGGAAGAGGGGCCCTGGACAGAAGTTTGGATGGTAATATCCAGAAGATAAAGCAAGAGTTAAAGCGGAGAGCCATTGCTCACACACCCCACACAAGAAGTACTCTGACCCCCATATCAAGAGGGGAATAAAAACTGTGACCCGTTTATTAGAATAGGACGTAGTTTTCTGTGGCGAGAGGGCGAGCACAGATTATGGGTCCCACGACATGAAGATGCAGCTGTGGTCCTTTTATAAGAGTGGAGTTCATAGGGAAAAGTTTGGCCACGGACACACATGACCAAGAACAGCACAAAACAGGACTCCTGATGAAAGAGTGCCACAGATACAGATGGATAGGCCATTTGACCCAACCCGTGCCAAGAGGGAGAGAGCTGTAAAAAAACCCATGATAACTGGGACTAATATGACTACATGAGAAGCAAAGGATAATAAAGAGGGAATCTGGCCACAAGAGAAGCCCAGCGTTAAAAGAGGGCCTAAGTGAATATATGATACTCCTTGGAGACAGTGGTGTTTCATCATGGAGAATGACCACACCACCATGCTGTTTCTGATTATGGGAGGTGGCACCTTGTTGCTGGCAACTGAGGTCAGGGCAGTGACTCGCAACCTTGTGAGCCATCTGGAGCTACAGCTCTTCCTGCTGGAGATGTTGGCCACTTTCCAGCTGTGTGCTTGCTTTGGTATGCTGCATCCTCTGGCTCAGATGGAGAACCATGCCCAGCTCTATCTTGGCCACCTTTATTCTTTCCTCACTATGCATTTCCTCTTGACCTTAAGTGAGAGCGTAAGCAATCCCACCTGCATCCTGCTAGACATCTTGCAGAAGGGCATCTCAATGAAGCAAGGTGGGCTGAAGATTGTGGCCCAGTTCATTGGGGCCTTTCTAGCCAAACTGTACCAAAACGCTGTCTGGTTTGTAGGGATCAGCAATTTATTCCCTCATCCCCAGGAATGTAGCAATCCTCTCAAGACATATTTTTTAAAGGCCCTTTGCACAGAGCTTGTAACCTCCATCACATTCCAGTTTACTGTGCTGGAGTCGCAATCGCAAGAGATCCGTGTCAGAGCTAATGTGCTTTCCCTCGCCATCACCTCGCTGGTGTATGCAGGTCTGTTGCCCCTTCTGTCTCTTGTCTGCAAGAACGGCTGCCAAGGTTATATGTGTGAAACATATACAGTGTTGTTAATGTTTAGTCATTTAGTCATGTCCAACTCTTTGTGACCCCATGGACCAGAGCACGCCAGGCACTCCTGTCTTCCACTGTCTCCCGCAGTTTGGTCAAACTCATGCTGGTAGCTTAGAGAACACTATCCAACCTCGTCCTCTGTAGTCCCCTTCTCCTTGTGCCCTCAATCTTTCCCAACATCAGGGTCTTTTCCAGGGAGTCTTCTCTTCTCATGAGGTGGCTAAAGTATTGGAGTCTCAGCTTCAGAATCTGTCCTTCCAGTGAGCACTCAAAGCTGATTTCCTTCAGAATGGTGAGGTTTGGAAGAAATCAGCCCTGAGTGCTCACTGGAAGGACAGATCCTGAAGCTGAGACTCCAATACTTTGGCCACTTACCAACAAATGAGTTGTCAAGGTGGGAATATGTCTGAACAATCACCATAAAAAGATGGCCTGTGGCAAGTGCTACCCCTAATCTTCTTTCACATGTCCCCTGCTTCCTCAAGTCATGGACTCTTAGAGTTGGACGGGACCAAGGGTCCAATCCTAGTCCCATACAGCCACTCTGTTGTGTGTTTGTTGTTCACCTCTATATGCTCATGTGATCATGAGGTTGAAGCTATTGCCCTATGGAGAAAAGTTACAACATTTAGGGCTCTGGGGGAAGCAATTAAGGGCAGACATGATAGACATGTAAATAATGAGGCAAGGTGTGGAAAAAGTGGACAGAGGTGCTTTTCTCCCTCTCATAATATTGAAACCTGTGGTCATCTGATAAAACTGAACCCCACTTTAAAGTTACCCACCCATCACTACATCTTATGGTAGTGAATTTCATAGTTTGTGCTGTATGAAGAAGTACAGTGGTACCTCGGGTTAAGTACTTAATTCGTTCCAGAGGTCCGTTCTTAACCTGAAACTGTTCTTAACCTGAAGCACCACTTTAGCTAATGGGGCCTCCCGCTGCCACCGCGCGATTTCTATTCTCATCCTGAAGCAAAGTTCTTAACCCGAGGTACTATTTCTGGGTTAGCGGAGTCTATAACCTGAAGCGTATGTAACCTGAAGCGAATGTAACCAGAGGTACCACTGTATTCCTTTCTCCCGAATATTCCAGCATTCAACTTGGTTTGATGTTCCTGAGTTCTAGCATTATGAGAGCATGAGGAACGCTTTTTATATCCACTTTCTCCATGCCGTGTATAATTTTATACACCTCTTACCAAGGGACCATTTACCAAGGGACCATTTGGCAGGGGGTTGGACTCGATGGCCCTTGTGGTCTCTTCCAACTCTATGATTCTATGATTCTATGATTCCTTTTTTTCTAAACTAAAAAGACCCAAATGTTGTAACCTTTTATCATAGGGGAGCTGTTCCGGCAGCCTCATGATAATTTGAGTGGCTCTTTCCTACATGTTTTTCCATGTTCTCCTGTTTCCATAGTGGTTTGCACATGTCTCTGGGAAAGTGTCATAGATAGTGGGATCGCCAAAGCAGAATGAATCTAGCTAGGCATGGAAAATCATATATAGTATAGGGATGGGAAACCCCCCACACACTCAAAGTGGCTTGGCTTCATTTAGCTTTTTAAATGTATTTTGAATGTTGAAAAAAACTGACATATTGTAACTTTTTGCAACTTTGTATTTGTAGCAAGAGCGACAAATGTTTTTATCATGGTTCTTGAAGAATCTAATTTCTTTTAACAGGTCAGAAGGCTGATAGAAACATACTGCTATTAGTTTAAATTAAGGGACCAATTCATACAACATATTTTCTGTTGGTGTGAACAATCTTAATTGTCTTCAAGATCATGACACAATTTAATGAATGAACTGGGCAATCATTAATATGTTCAGAAAAATTATTGTCACTGAGACATTTCTCCTAGCCACTATAATTAAGGGAATTGTCCATATCTGTGATTGCTAGTTCATACATGGTCTAAACCACTGAGCCTCTTGGGCTTGCTGATGAAAAGGTCAGCTGTTCAAATCCCCACGATAGGGTGAGCGCCCATTGCTCAGTCACAGCTCCTGCCAACCTAGCAGTTCGAAAGCACACCAAAAAAAGAAAAGAAAAAAGTGCAAGTAGATAGTTACCGCTCTGGCGGGAAGGTAAACAATGTTTCTGTGTGCTGCTCTGGTTTCAGAAGCGGCTTAGTCATGCTAACCACATGACCCGGAAAAACTGCGGACAAACACTGGCTCCCTCGGCCAGTAAGCAAGATGAGTGCCGCAACCCCAGAGTCATCCACGACTGAACTTAACTGTTGGGTCCTTTACCTTTATCTTTTTTTATGATGTATGAATTGAATACCCAGTGATGGTGGAGACCTCTCATCATCAAAAATGTATCATGAAAATATGAAGTCTCTGTCACTTCGATGGAAAATCCTGTAAATAGTGAAATGGGTGAATCTCAAATGGTCAGAAGTTGTATGAAAAAACTTACACCACAATTATTGTTAATTTTAATGGGGTGGGGAAGGAACTACAAAGCTGGTTGATTTATTAGGGACTGAGGCCGCAATCTTATACCTGCTTAATGGGCAGTAAGCTCCATTTAACTCAATGGGACGAAGCCCTATGCCAGCAGCCAGCCAGTTCAGGCACTGGCCAAGTGCCCCAGGGACTCGGAAGGGTCTCTCACTGTCCTGAACCAACCACACTGCCTTTCACCACCTTTTCTGCCAGGCGTCCAATGCTTTTCAGTAACACCACTTTTGAATGGGAGCCAAGTCCAGTTTCATTTCATTTATTTTCATTTATTACACTTATTAGTCGCTTGTCACCCAAAAGTGGTCTCCAAGTGCCTCACAGCATAAAAAAGATATGCAATACATAATAACATAGGGGAAAACCAGGGGTGAGGCTCATATAATACCTTAGTATTTCATATAACATCTTGGGGGGGGGGACCACACCACCAGCCGTATAGAGGTGAACAACATTACCAATACTCAAATAATAAAACAATACTCTAACCCACTGATTAGCAAATAAATAAAATTTTAACCTCCCCCTTCTCCAAAAAGCATTCACATTGAAGCAACATTCCCCACCCCATTTAACCTCCAGCTGTTACAAATTCATGGTGAGTGGGTCCATTGTCCCCCAGGGATGGTCCAGCATCTCCCCTCTCCCTCTAGGGGAAAGGAGCAACAAAGCAAAAAGATGGCAACAAAAGTTTTGCCTGCTTTGCAGTTGACCCTCTGCTGTTGGTGGGGATGCTGTTTCCATCTGCAGTGTCTGTCCACCAATTTAAGTTATCCAAAATGCCATGCCCAGGCACCATTGGGGGTAGCTATGGGGAGGCGGGGGGGGGGCAGCTGCTCCCCCAAAAAAGTAAATAAATAAAAATGCTTAACTAAGTGACCAATTGCATTGTAGATAACTCGGTTCTGTCTCCTGAAAGCTTGCCCCCTTAAAATAAATCATGGCTATGCCCACGCCTGGTTCCCAGTAAGATGGCAGGTGACCAGTGGTCACTGACCACTATAGATAGGAGCCAGGCGTTTCTGGGCCCGATTCAAAGTGCTGCTTTTGACCTATAACGCCTTAAACGGCTCAGGACCACAATACCTCAAGGACTGCCTCTTTTAATATGAACCTCCCCGGACCCTGAGATAATCTTCTGATGCCCTTCTTCGTGTGCCTCCTCCTTGAGAGGTCTGGAGGGTGGCAACACAAGAACGGGCCTTCTCTGCAGTGGCTCCCCATCTGTGGAATACTCTCCCCAGGAAAGTTTGCCTGGCGTCTTCATTATACACTCTTGGGTGCCAGGCAAAAACATTCCTTTTTAACTTGGCCTTTGGTTGACCTGATTGGCATCCTATACCCTTTTAAAATGTGGGGGTTGGGGGGGTTATTGAGTTGTTGTTTTTATTTTGATTATATATTTTGTAGTTTTATATTTTGATTTTGTTATGTGAACTGTGCTGAGACCTCCGGATATATAAATTCTATTATTATTATTATTATTATTATTATTATTATTATTAAACCTCCCATTCCAAAGTGCCACGGCTGAAGCATATCCAGCAACCAGGTGGCAGAGGAAGAATGTGAGTGCTACCACTCTGTGGCCCAACCAGGGCAAAGAACCAGCCCTGGCACTATGCCCAGGAGTGCAAAACTAGCCCTGAGCGTTTGCTCAGATCATAGAACACCTCTGATGTCATCCAGCCTTGTCATATGTAACATCTGGATAAAAGGAAACATAATATAACAGAAATTTCGTTTTGCTATCTGAAAAAGGGACATAATCTAGGATTTATAGGGCAGTGCTGTTCTGAAGTAAGGAGGAGCAGGAAAGGAAAATAAGAGGTGAAATTTTAACGCCTGCTCCACAGAGGCGCATTTCCGATGTTTCTAAAACAAGCGCAATACACTCTCGTGTTTCTGCTGCAACAGACTAACAAGGCTTCCCCTCTGGGATTTATGTACTAAACTAAGCTTCTAGTCGGCCTTGCTTCTTTCTGTGTTAGCCTATGCAGGTTAATTGTATTAGATCGCACAAGGTGTTCACTCCGAGGGATCAGAGGAAGCGCTGCCCGGCTCCTCCGCCCGGAGGATTCCGCGACGCGTCGTCCCTATATGGAGAAAGCTACGAGCGCGGACGGGCCCGGGCCACCTGTTGCCCCTCCTTCTCGGGGAGACGGGCCCACCTCCTCCCCCAGCCTTCCCGCGACCCTATAGGGGACCAGAGTCTCACGCACGCCTGGCGTGACCCTGCCCATCCCGCCAGGAGGCAGCGGCTAGGCTTCGAGCGAGCCGCTTTGCAGGCACAATCCGGCCTTCTCAGCAGCGGTTGCTGCTGCTGCTGCTGCTGCTCTTGCAAAGCTGGAAGCTGCTGTTTCACTCGGCTGGTGCTGACTGCGGAGCGGCGTCGGCGGTGCTCCATCTGTCGCCCCAGCTGCGGCGACCCGGGAGAAGCTTGTGGGCAGGTAGCAGAATGCAGCCCTCTGGCAGCGGGCTGGGAAAAAGCTGAGCGGAGGTGCAACGGAGAAGTGGCATGGGACTAACGTGCCCTTGGACCAGTTCAGTTGCCTGGGGATCATGAGCACAAAAGAGAAGAATTGGGGGGAATAGAGCGGGGAGCTCTGAGATTCATAGAGAAGGAATGTGATTTAGAATCTGTTATCAGCATTGAAGGAGCTGTGGGGCCCGTCCCCGCCCATTTAGGACTCCAGCAAAGCAGGACAAGGAGCCAAATTCTCCCCTACCCCTGCAATCAAACTTGGAATCACAACGATTTTTGCCTAGAGTCAGAGAGAGTGGGAAAACTAAGCACTGGGAATGAAACCAGTGATGGTGGCGGAAGAATTGGGTTGGCAACAGTCATTTCCTGCATCTGACAGATGCATGCCATCCCATCTGTAGAGGGCCTCATTGTTGTATTGGATGCCTGGGTGTCCGATGACGCACCCGCCCAGATCCGCCACTCTACGCGCAACAGCCCACTCCAAGACCTTTCTTGCTTTATTGATTCCTGCCAGGCTCACACAATCTCTCCATGTCCTCCTCTCAAGCAGCGAGGACCAC
Organism: Podarcis erhardii; assembly: GCF_964252035.2. Classification (NCBI taxonomy): domain Eukaryota; kingdom Metazoa; phylum Chordata; class Lepidosauria; order Squamata; family Lacertidae; genus Podarcis; species Podarcis erhardii. The sequence goes on from NC_138508.1 coordinate 10,865,561, forward strand.
AAGATGGTAATGTTTGGATAAACCGCTAACAAATCTGTCAAATCGTCAAAAATGCTCCATCTCAAATCGATAGCTTTGCGGTACGCCAGATCATTCCCCCCCAACTGAATTATTAATGCGTTGGGCGGCCCATCAGCAGCAGCTCTTGCCATAACGGCTGGTTTAAATTCGCTCCAGCGCATCCCTCTACGCGCAATCCAAGCCAGCTCAACGTTCGAAGGCAGATTCAAATTATGCCCGATTCCGGAACTCATAGCTCGGTTCCTGGCCCAATACACTATGCTGTGGCCCACCAGCCAGATGCGCACCTTCTTGGATTCTGAAAGGAAAGTAGACGGAGAAACCAAGGTCAGGATTATCACTGCGAGTCATAGGTTCTTTCTAACGTAAGCTCTGTACGCATTAGATTTCCACCTCCCCAGATCCTTGATCCTCTCAGTAGAGAGCCCTAAATGCACTGCGGTGGTAGCGGCCCCGATGCGAAAGGAGTGGGCTGCAAATTCCGCCGCGGGAAAACCGCAAGCTGCCAGTGCAGAGCGAAGCATGCGCGTGAACTGGTGTCTGGCCAAGAGAGACCCGTCTGCATGTATCAACAATGGGCCGGGGCCGCTGGGTCTCAAATAGAGGAAACGCCGTGTATCTCTTACGGGACAGGGTCTACTACCCTGCACAGCCACTAAACGTAGGAGCGCGCCCTTACCGAGCTGGTCTGTCTTAGAACTCCGCACCTGTACGATTAGCTCGGACTTGGACAGGGACAGATCACTTAATAATATACCTCTCTGGGAGTGAGCCGTCCCGCGCTCGCAGACTACCTCCCCAATGTGCAGGGCGCCAAAGAATGCAATGGAATAGGCGGCCAAAAAAAGGCGCGCTTCATATTTTGACCAACAAATTTCGCGTAACTTCTTGAGAATCTGAGTCAAAATGTCAAATGTTATGGGCCTCCTCCTATACACACTGGGGGGTGCTGCCGACGCCAACCCTCAACGTCTTACGGACGATAAAAGCTGAACATGGGTCCGTGTTGAAAAAGGCTTTACAAAAATATGCAATCCCTGCAAACTGAATGTTGAGTGTTTTTGGGGCCCTGCCCAACTCCCTCAGGTGGGCCAAGTAGCAGAGAACCTCCCTCGTTGAGGGAATGGAATACAGCCCTGCGTTGGGCCTGCTGCTGCGAAATTTTAAGAAGTCGGCCCAGGCCTTCTTGTATGATCTCATTGTGGAAGGGGCCACGGCACCGAACAACCCTTCCATCACTTCTTGCTCCCAATACTCCAGAGATGCTCCGGGAAAGGCATCGATGATTGCTCTGCGTCTGGCGCTAACAAGCGGAAGCGCTCCATCTGAAAGCGAGATAAAGCATCCGCGATGTCATTGTTAATGCCAGGTACGAATTTGGCTGAAAAGTATATATTATGCTCTAAACACAGAAGGACAAATGACCGCAGGAGATTCCCGACCCTGTTGGAACGCGCAGATTGTCTAGATAGAACTGCAACTACAGCTTGATTATCCGTGTTGAAGCAAACCCTATGATTGCGGAACTGCTCCACCCAAAGATGTACTGCTACTACGATAGGGAAGAATTCCAGGAATGTGAGATCCTGGGTGATGGGCTGGCCCTGCCACTCTGGAGGCCACCTTTGGGTGCACCACTGTCCCCGGAAGTAAACCCCGAAGCCCAGCGATCCAGCAGCGTCCGACTGTACTTGGAAGTCGGCCTTTAGAGACAGTGAGTCCTGCCATAAGGATATGCCGTTGAACCTGTCGAGGAATTGGAGCCACATGCCCAAATCCGCTTTGACTTCCTTGGAAAGACGGACTCTATGCTGGGGAGCCCTAAGTCCTGCAGCCAATCTAGCCAGGCGTATGGAAAAGGGGCGACCTGGCGCAACAACTCTACCGGCAAAGTTTAGATGGCCAAGCAGAGATTGGATTTGTCTAAGGGTGATCTTCTTAAGGGGCAGAAGCTGCTGGATCACCGCTCTAAGGGCGGACAGCTTCTCCTCAGGCAGTCGAGATGTTTGCGCCACTGTGTCCAATTCAATGCCTAAGTAAACCAGGGAAGTGGCTGGGCCCTCCGTTTTTAGGAGCGCCTCTTTTCGCCCTTTCCCGTTAACTTGGCCTGGGGGAGAAGGGTGAAGATATCGACATAGTCCCCGTTGAGGATCTTATTCCTCTTCCTCTGGGACAGATGATTCCCCAATATGAAATCAGTTGCCTGGTTGGTGGAGACTTCCTCGACCAACGCCCCATCCCTCCATTCCAGCACTCCACTGAAAGTTTTGCGGTGGGAGTTGGCCCTCGTTTCATGTGCCCAGAGTGGGATCCCATGATTGCTCTTGCCTAAACCCCAGTACCCATCCATCTGATCCTCAGAATCTGACCCTGAAGAAGACGTACCTGAGTCATCCTCCGTTTCTGACTGCTTGTTCCGCTTCCTCTTTGCCGACGTATGTTTCTTCTTAGCTTTCCTCTTACCCCCTTGTGCGTCACTGGCTGGCGTACTCCCACTGGCCACCAGCTGAGCACTTGACGGATCAGGCTGCTCCCCCTCCGAGCCGGAACACGCACTGTCCTCTGTTGAGCTGTGATGAGGTTGCTGTTCCTGAAATACACTAGGGATGTCTGTAGCCTGTGAGAGGGTGTTACCGCTGGTTCCCTTGGTAGGCGCCTTCCCCTTACTGGGACCCCTCGCTGGCGCCTTCGCTCTACCTGTGCAATGGCTTGCCTTCCTAGCAATAGCTGCCTGGGCACGAGTATTAGGGCGGCTTGCTACTGAGGGCCCGGGATGCGCGCTGTCCCCCAGATTTGCCTCAGCGCCCTGCTGCCCTTGGATATTCGGGGGCGTATCAGGAATCACGTCTTGCGATGGCTCGGGTGCTGGAAGCGCTAGCGCACCCCTCGACCTGCATTGTCTGTAAAAGGTTTCAAACGCCATAAAAAAATGGGCGAAAGCCTGAGGGTCGCATGGCATGGCTGTTAACTGTGCACCCCCAGAGCTATTGGATGCTGGCTGGGTGCCAGAAGTAGATGGCTGCTGGTCACCGCCTGAAGCCATTCTTAAATCCAAGGCAAAAACCCACGGCACAAGGACAGTTCAGTATGGGCTACACTGACGGTGAATACGCTTTTCCTTTATTCTTTCTTTTTTTTTTTTACTTATTTAAAGTTGTTTTATTTTATTTATTTTATAATATTTATTTATTTATTTATTATTTTAAAATGAATTTAGTTATATAGTTATATATGTATTCAAATATTTATTTATTTATTTATTGCTTATCTACTTGTTTATATATTCAATTAAAATTAGAATTTTATTATTATTATGTATTTATATTTATTATTATTATTATTATTATTATACGTTTGTTTTTATTAATTTAATACATAATACCTGGTAATTATATATTATATAATCAGGCAACCGCAATGGGAATTAGGCAAACACATCTGCCAGCGATCACTGGCTGCTGCTGAAAATAAGGGATCTAAAATGCACTACACAAAAGCGCTGCAATTATATTACTTGCCGCTAGATGGCAGTGTTCGCCAGGAGTTCACTAAAACCCGCTGCAGAAAACGGGAGCCTAGATCAAACAACGTAACTTAAAATTAAAAATTTGATGCTCACCAAACGCTAAATAAACAGTAGCTGCCAAATGCAGAAGCGATGTAATTTGAATTGTCTACTAGATTAATACTAATGATCAGTTAGGAGCGTAAGTATAAGGCTGCACAACTCCCAGCTAACCGCGCTGGCAGGGGCTCCCCTGCTGGGGGCTTAGAGGCGCGCAGTTATGAGACCCAAGTATATAAAAACCTAGAACCACGGGAAATATAAAATAACTCAAAACAAAACCAAGGCAAGAATATTTAAAAGTTTTTAAATGCGGTTGCCAGGCCCCTTTCCCTTAAACAAAATGGCTTCCCTAGCCTCACATGTGGCCTCCCAAGATGGCGACTGGCAGGGGAACAAGGAACACTACTCTGCCCTTACTCAAAATGGCCTCCCTGCCTTCACCATGTGGCGTCGCAACAGAGACGCCCGGTGGCTTCTCTAGCAACCGGCAATGGAAAGAGACCCTCCCCGCAAGGCACAACAGACGGGCTGCAAGCGGTATGCTGGGATTACAATTGGAATGAACGCCGGCACAACAGGAGGACCGAGAAGGAAAGGCTGGGAGGGAAAGGATGCAGGAAGCAACAAAGAAAAATACTGGGATAACGGCTGAAAGCAAACCAGCGTAACAGGCAGGATTGCGCAGGAAAGGGGGAAGGGGGGGAAGGGCTAAGGAGAGCTTTAGGCGGAGAGGACCAGCCGCCGACGGCAGAACCCCCGGGAAAAAGCGCACGCTTTTTGCGTAAACGTTACCCCTTTTCTTGGCGGCACCCGATCCCAGCCTCTGCCCCACGATCCTTCTGCTGGACGTTGTGCTTGCGCCGAATCCGCTGCTATGAACCAGGTAAGCTCCTTTTATTTTAGACCCCTGAGTTTCCTCACCCCGATTTTGGGTAAACTGCACAGGCGCCTGGCCAACAGGGAAGGAAAACAATGCGGGTCCTCACCTAACTAAGCTGCGAACAGGCACGCTAGAATAAGACTGCTCGGCAAATAAAACAAGCAAACAAACAAAAAATATTGAAAAAACCTACAGCTGCAACAACCAAAACCGCTCAAGCCCCCGCGAATGTGGGAGGGTCCTGCCCGCAACACCCTCTCCTCTGCAGGCTCGGAAAGGGCTTTGGCAACAGCAAGACTGGGCAATCAATGGAGAAATCTTGGCAGGGCTAGGAGAAAGTTGACCCTGCTGTGGGGACAGGCAAAGTGGAGCACTGGTATCTGCTGACATTGTATGGATATCTGCAGGGGAATTGAAACCCCAACAGGGCTGAGGAGGCAGGAGGCACTGTCAAGTCCTCAGAGCCAAAAGGGAGTTGAAGTGAGGAGAGGTGAGTAGGACAGAAAGCTGTGGTTGTCCCTAAGGAGGTGGAACAGAACAGGGAGAAGAGACTTTATTGATTTCTGCTGCAGGAACTTCAGATCTTTTTATCATGGATGTCAGTGAAGCCTGCATCTCACTGTTTGTGATGGCAGTTACAATGATGGTCACAGCTGGCTGCAGGCGACTGGTCAGGCAGTCTCATAAGTCAAATATCCTCTGCTTCTTCCTTGAGTTAACCGGCATCTTCCAGATCTGTGCCTGTACCCATGAGATTTGTTTACTGGCTGATTTGCCACCCAAACCTCATGTGGCACTTGCCCTCACTTACGTTATCACTGCTCTTCATGGTTTGACTTTGCCTGGCAGCATCAACAACCCCTCCAGCAGCTTTCAACTTTTCTGCAAGGGTAGGATCACGGCCAAGACTTGGTGGCTACAGACTTCAGCTCAGTTCGCTGGAGCAGTATTGGCTCATCTTTACATCAAATTAATCTGGATGTTGGGGATGACATCAGTGCACTTAAAGACAGCAGCGGAGAATTGTAGTACCCCAATTCAAACTACCTTAGCAAAAGCTTTTGTCCTAGAACTCCTATTCTCTTTATTGCTGCATCTGACCTTACAGACCTTTGAATCAATGAATCCCAACACGAAGGTCCATCTAATCGCCATGCTGATTACCATTATGGTATATGAAGGTTTGTTATCCTCTTCCCTCTTTTGTTATTATCTCAGGCTGTAAATAGACTGTGAATGTTAAGTATTGCCTTACACAATTGGTTTTATACTGCTTATCTACATTAGACTTTATTGCCTCTAATAATCTCTACTAAGGCTTTATGCCCACCTAAAGTCGTTCTATATCTAATTTAAAAACTTTTGTCTCCCTTGTGGGAATGTTGTCTAAATTGAACCACAGAATGTCTGCACGTTGCATAGAACCAGAAGGGTATTCTTGGAATGCATTCTTACTATATACCAGGGTGCTAGTTAAGCCTGTTGGGCTTCATGGGTGCTAAGTGTGAACTGAGCTTATGATGCAAAACACATAGAGGACTTTCCTTAACAGTGCATGGAAGGTTCAGTAGTGGTGCACAAGCTGTCTTTCTGGTCAGTTTGCCTGCCATTACTAATACTGTCATTTAATATGTTTAAAGCACATTCTTTTCCTTGAAGAATTCTGAGCACTGTAGCTTTACCCTTCAGAGTTACAACTCCCAGCAACCCTTAAACTACAGTGCCCACAGTTCTTTGGAAGAGAAATGTGCTCCAAATGTGTTTTAAAGGTACAGTGTGCATGTAAACTTTTATCTTTCATATGAATCCAGAGTTGCTAGGAATGTACTTCAAAATCTACAGTGTTCACTTGAAAGACTGAAGGGCTACTAACTAGAGTCACAAGAGCCAATTCCTAGGGGCCAATGACTCTTCCCCCCCCCCCCGTAACATATTTGAGGGGGGTGGGCCTCCCAAAGTTGATGGGCATTGCCATTCAAATGGTGTGTGTTGTGCTGCATCATGTAATTGATTATGTGGGGCAGCTAAGCCCCACATATTTTATTCAAGTAGACAGTTGTATGCCGAGAGGCCAGGTGTTTCGCTGCAATGCTTCCTGTGTGCTTGCACATTTCCCCTAAAATAAGGACAGAGATCTCTTACCTAGGAGAATGGAGTTTAGCCTATGACTGTAATGCTTCCAAGGTAACTGTACATTTTGCTCTTTCTCCTTGCTTTCATGCTATTATTTCCTTGCATGAAGCAGACAGTACATTCTCTTTGGTTGCTTTAGCATTATTATTTGGTTTCAGGTTCTGTTATTGGCTAGCAGCCTCTTCCCTAACAGGAGAATGGAGTTTTGGCTTTGGTTGAGACTTTCCCGTTAAAGTTACTTTAATGGGAATCTAAATTTAATCTATTTCACCAAGATTCCAATTTTATTTATAAATACAACATTTCATTAAGAATAGTTTATAGTATTGGGGTACAATTTGTTTCATCTAGTCCAGCTTTGTCTACTGAATAGACTGACTGGTAGTAACCTTACAGTCTGAATTGTAGGTTGGGGTCCTGACCCAAGCCTTTCGGGAAACAGGCATACAAAAACAGCAGAGGCAAAACACATCAGCAGCACATGCAGGTGCATGGTCCTGTGAAAGACCCAAGAACAATACAAATTACAGTGACATTCTCAAGGAATTGATCCAAATTCCTTATTTATACCCTGGGAGACTGCCACTGCTCTGTGCAGCACATGCATTTTAATGTGACAAAGCATTAATTGAAGACTGTCATCTCTCACAACAGACACAAAGCTGTTTTCTTTCTGGCAGCCACTTTTGCTGAATCGTTCAGTTTGCTAGAGCCTTTTGCTCTCTGTTATGCAATGAATATGGCAAAATGATAGAAGTAATGATCTGTGCACTACACAGCTGACTCAGGAGCAGCTGGAAACATTTTTGTGATGTACTAGAGATCAGAAATAAAGGTGGCTACAGATTTTATATAACAAAAATGACTCCAGATCTTCCCTGGATTGGGGCCAATATCATGAGAGAGCAATATTCTAGTTTCATTACCGGCTTTGAAATTTTCTTACTGAGCACTTACAAGTGTTTAACATCCATTATCTCAGTAGCTCTTGCAACAGTCTTGCAAGAAAGGCCCGTATATCAGTCTCATGTTGCATGCATGTATATTAGCAGCATGGAGTGGGTTAAAGCTGAGTCTGAGCGATAGAGGTTTGCCTTAGGCATTCCCAACTAAAAGAAAATTTGGACCAGTAACTGTCTAGCTTCATTCTTTGGAGTGTTGGCTTTGGACCTGGGAAACCATAGGTCAAATCCCATATTCACTGAGTGGCCCTTATTAAGGTAGTTTCTAAGGTCAATTTCCCATTTATAATACAGTGGTACCTCGGGTTACATACACGTCATGTTACATACGCTTCAAGTTACAGACTCCGCTAACCCAGAAATATCACCTCGGGTTAAGAACTTTGCTTCAGGATGAGAACAGAAATTGTGCAGCGGCGGCACAGCGGCAGCAGGAGGCCTCATTAGCTAAAATGGTGCTTCAGGATAAGAACAGTTTCAGGTTAAGAACAGACCTCCAGAATGAATGAAGTTCTTAACCCGAGGTACCACTGTACAGGTTAAGCAACTCCATATCTCACACAGATACTATCTAAGGGTTAATGAGAGGATTTGTACAGCATAGAAGTATTCTCATTTATTATTAACCTTCCCCATACAAAGTTCAGAAGTAAAAAAAAAAAAAAGCAAACGTTACTGAGGATATTGTTAGCAAAACAAAAAGCCAACCTTTGGAATTTCAGAGGCTCTGCTTCTTTCAGGAGATGGTTCAGAAACCTCGTGGTAGCTAATGTATGCAAGAACAATTGTCCTGATCTTGAGATACTGATCTGGTTTTGCAGCATCCGTTTAGTTTAGGCCACTGAACACTGAAATACTTCTACCATCCATGGAAGGTCCTAGGTTCAACTCACAGTTCATCCAGTTAAGATAAACAAGGCTGGAGAGACACCATTAATACTGGGCTGGAATAAATGATTGTTTGGACCAGATATTGAGTACAGTGGTGCCCCGCAAGACGAATGCCTCGCAAGACGAAAAACTCGCTAGACAAAAGGGTTTTCCGTTTTGGAGGTGCTTCGCAAGACGAATTTCCCTATGGGCTTGCTTCGCAAGACGAAAACGTCTTGCGAGTTTTTCCAACTTTTTTCCCCTTTCCCCCCCCTTTTTCTAAGCCGCTAATAGCCGCTAATAGCGCTAATCTGCTAATGGCCGTGCTTCACAAGACAAAAAAATCGCTAGACGAAGAGACTCGCGGAACAGATTATTTTCATCTTGCGAGGCACCACTGTAATGATGAATATTAGTACTATTAACAGTAGCTGATCACACTATCAGGAATTTAATTCTATCTGACATTATGAGTACAAAGATATCCCTTACTCTCAATTCTAACACTAGACACTAAAAGTTACAGGAAACAAATCTTTACAGGAAGGAAATAACTTTCTGCTTTTTCTTTCACAGGAGGACATCTCACAGGAGCCATATTTAACCCAGCTCTGGCTTTTTCTTTGCACATAAGTTGTTTCGCTGAGCCTGAGAAATTTTGGAATTATTTATTGGTATACTGGGTTGCACCGTGCATAGGTAAGTATCTTTATATTTTATTTTATTAGGATGAACTAGTACTCCTAACTAGGGAAATAGAGCAGGCATATTCAAACTCAGCCCTCCAGATGTTTTTCAGATTACAATTCCCATCATCCCTGACTACTGGTCCTGTTAGCTAGGGATCATGGGAGTTGTAGTCCCAAAACATCTGGAGGGCTGAGTTTGCCTATGCCTGATATGGCCTTCACTAGAATACAGCTTTGGTTAAGTATGGCAGCCTCTTATACTTTTTCTGTCTGCTGCCTGAAAAAACAGCTTCCCAACCCTTGCTTTAGGAAGTCCTATAGGCACATCAGTGATCTGTTGTTAATAAATGATTAACAGCATGTTTGGTGTTAGAGAAAGGCTGGTCAATGATCCTACTCTTCCCCGGGAGCCCTTGGAAATAGTTGGCCATATGTATTGTTTGGGGCTACCATCTTTTAAATTAGGGCACAGTGGCGTTTGCCTTTTAAGTGTGTGATGAGCAATTCAATCAGCTCTGTTGTTGCCAAGACAGTTGTGGATTGTGTACATAAGTGGTAAACTGTGTTCACATAAGACTATTTAAACATTACACAATTCCCCCTCATGGGCAGACATATGTGAGTAGATTAGCTTGGTTTCCAGCATGTGAGTTCATGTAAAAAATTAAACATAACCACCAGCTATTTCCAACACACCCTTCAAACTGTTATGCAAGTGCGCCAAAATGCCAGCAACATTTTACTTCCAGAAAGGCTATTGTCATGGCCGTATGCACAGACACTTCTGAGGTTCAATAATATATTTTTACACAAAAGAGGAAGGTTGATAGCCTGACACCACTCTCCACTGCATGCTTTCCAGTTTGCCCTCTTCCCTTATGCAGTTTTCAGACACTACCTTAAAGCATGTTTATGTTTTCATCATTTCAGGGTCCGTGTTGGTGTTTTTGGTGTGGGATGAAATCCTTCCTTTGCTACACCGACAACGGTAAAAATGGTAAAGCAAGGTGATGTTCAAAAGATTCTGTTAAAAATGGATGTGAAGAGACTGGACATTAGAATCACTTTGGCAACTTTCACGTGATTCTTTGGGGAGTATCATTACAGGACTCTACAACACAGTATTTATCTGAATTGTCAAAAGCAGAGCCATGTATTTCAAAACTGGAAGAATTTGTTAACGTATGTTGTTGTTTTTTAAAAAAGTCTTCTGCATCAAAATAGTTAAGAAAAATAGAGGACACTTCTGGTAACCGGATGCCTGCTTCACTTCTACTTGTATAATTTAGGCAAGCTTCTTTTACAAAAATTCACCTCACTTGAACCTGCCTCAAGTGACTTACCCTGCACCTTTTATTATCCAGCCTCCATTCCAATTCAAGCCTGCATCTACAGCCACAGAAGTGCACTTTAAGGGAAGGAGGGGGAAAACAGTATCCAAAACTTGACACACTTTCAATATTAAGGCAAGGCAAGTGTGCAAAGGGAGAGGTGGACACAGTACAAAATGTTTTACTAAGGCTCATGTCAAGTAGTTCTGGATCTGTAACAGGGAAATTCCTGTATGTGCCAGACAAATAATTTAAGTTGCTACAATTTTAAGATGTCTGTTAGGAAGCAAGCAATGCTAACCCTAGCCAACATTCACTGATACCCGTTTACAAAAGCCATTTAGAGCACCATACGTTTAAGGCATCTCGTGTGCCACGGTAACAGAATTAATTGTTCTAATGGCACAGACTCAGCAGGAAAGGACCAAAAACGCAGAAAGCAGGCCGAGGGCAGAAAGTTTACGTCTCTTGGTAATCTCTTTATATTTCCATTTTTTAAGAATGAAGTTATTTGGAAATTAATGTAGTGCATCTCTGAAGGTGGCTATGCATCACAAAAGACATTCAGACATTTTATCAGTTAATTGGTTTCACAAATGTAGCCAGGATTTTGCGCTTCAATAAAAACCTTTAATGAGGAATTTGCATAAAATTCTGGAACAGAACTGAAGGTAGCGAACACTAGGTTTTTGATTAGCAACACAAATCTGCTATATTAATTCACATCCAACGTTTTTTAAAAAATCATTTCAGCAGCCAACCTTTGCTGCATGCTGCTGTTTTGCCAACAATCAAGATCCATGTTTCCCCTTACCCATGACAGTCTTTCCCCACCATCCGGTTCTTAAGTCGGTGCTCACATTTAGGAATCTTGAAGGACTTATGTCAATAAACACTACAGTCCTGACCTATTCTCAGCTCACAGAAGCATGCTATAAAAATCCCAAACTCATCTGAAATGACAGCTGTGAGGAATACCCTTTTAAAAAATTAAGTGTAACTATGTTTGGTGGGAGGGACTGTTATTCTGGAGGGTCCACTTTTATGTTGAAATGGACTTTGTTCTTAGCTGATCTCTAATCTCAAACGAAAGCTTTGCGATGATGTAAGGTGAAGCCTTAGGAAGAATGGCGGAGTTCATGTGTCAAGCCTTTACAGATTTGGTATTTATCAGTTTTTCCTGTAAAGTATTAAACCTCCCTGTTCTGCAATAACTTGTGAAACTGACACTGTTTAACAGCTGTGCTGTAGAAAGAAACTGTGGAAATAAGGTACCAGGTTGCCTCTATGGCAAAAGAAACACAAAAGATCTCAGTGTCTTCAGTTCTAAGCCCTACATTAGTTGGCTCAGAACCTGTGACCCTGAATCTCAGTCCACTGAACTCAACTGAGTTACACAACCGTATTGAATGGAATTTGGGCACCGTGGAAATGCTGCCTGGAAAATAACTGGAGCCTAATTAAGTAGCTGCTACTTAAGGACAAAATGTTGACGTCTTTTTGAAATTGTAGGAAATGGGTATATTTTCTTCACAATAAAAGAAAAGCCTTTTATTCTTTCTCCTGCTGTATGTTTGTTTTTCTGAGTCTTTAATTCCATAATTTAGAGCAAACTTCATAATCCTATTTTCCTTGTTTCCAAATCAAAAGTGAATCTTATTTAGAAGGCATTTCTAACTACTGCTCCAGGAGAAACAGAGCTAAGAAACATTTTCTATGCAGTTCAAAAAGGATTGCTCTGAAGTTGAGAAGCTCAACCATCATTATAGCGAAGTGAAACTTTTTTTTAAAAAATGAAGAAACTGCTCTAGTTCTTGAAACTCAGTGTCAAATCATGAGGAGAGACAGAGCCAATATGAAATGCAAGTAAGCTGTCAGAAACCAAGGGGACATTAATAACCAAAAGCCCTGTGCTGACATTCAAATTCTCATGCAGGTATTTTCACCTTTTTCACTTTTAACCCAAACATGCATTTGGGAACCCAGTTCTTAATCTTTTACCATATACCGGTATATGCCTGGTGGTGGTGCTCCTGTTGCTACCCACTTGGGATCAGGTTGTGATGTTTCTCAACCTGTGGCTCCCCAGGTGTTGTTGAACTACAACTCCCATCACCCCTAGCTACCAAGGCCAGAGCTCAGGGATGATGGGAGTTGTAGTCCAACAACATCTGGGGAGCCACAGGTTGAGAACTGCTGCTAGTGGGTCCCGATCCTCCAATTGAAGACTAGTGTGTAAGGGAATTAAAATTGCCCTTCCCCATGCCTGCCTGTCATTCAGTATGAGGAACTTCACATTTGCATATAGGATAACTCGGATAGATGACGAGAACCCGCTCGCCATCCGTAAATAATCAGTCTCATGCCAAGATGGGTTGAAGAAGTCTGGCCGCAGCTCTCTCTAGAAGCTGCTGCTGCCCCAACCTTTATTGTGTGTCCACGAAAAGATACAAATTCAAGGAGAGAGCTTTGCCTCAGTCAGCAGATAAAAGACAATACAATACATTAGTCTCATGTTCTCACACCAGACCACGCAGTTGATCATGCTATGCTACGTGGACCAATCATTGGGCAGCATGAGCTCTCCACGCGTTGATCATGCTTCCAAGCAATGCTTTCTGCTATGAAATCATCCTTGCAATAATAATCTTTTGCCCATGCTCTTATGGACAAATGACCATATTCCCACAGATAGAGTCCAATATGTGTGAACTGTACGCCACGCAATTCAAGAAGTATAAATTACGCAAATAGAGCTCCATGTTTGCAAGCCCCCAGGCAGATGTGTTCATCAGGAGGGCTAAGTACAACGTAAGAGGAGCATTGCTAGATCAGTGCAAAGGCCCATCTAGTCCAGCATTCTGTTCTCGCAGTGGCCAACCAGATGGCCCAATGGGAAGCCGGTATTCAGGATCCGAGTACAAGAACACTCCTTATTTGTGATTTGCAGCAGCTGGCATTTAGAGACACAGCGACTGCCAATGGAAGCAGAGCCAAGTGTCATCTTCTAGGAATTAGTCTAATCTACCACTACACCTTGTGGAAGCAAATTCGACAGTTCAGCTATGTGCTGTGTGAAGCAGTACTTCCTTTTGTCTGTGCTGCATCTTCAAACATTCAGCTTCATTGGCTGGCCCCAAATTCTCCACACTGTGCATCATTTTATATACAGTGGTGCCCCACAAGACGAATGCCTCGCAAGACGAAAAACCCGCTAGACGAAAGGGTTTTCCGTTTTTTGAGGCGCTTCACAAGACGAATTTCCTTATGGGCTTGCTTTGCAAGACAAAAACGTCTTGCGAGTTCTTGCGAGTTTTTCCCCTCCCCCCCCCTTTTTTCTAATCCGCTAATCGGGATGCTTCGCAAGACGAAAAAACCGCTAGACGAAGAGACTCGCGGAACGGATTATTTTCGTCTTGCGAGGCACCACTGTACCTACATCGCGTCTGCTTGTCATCTTCTGCAACAGAAGATAAACACTGTTGCAGAAGATGACCCTTGAGCCCAGGAACCCTTGAGCCCAGGAAGACACATGAAGCACTAGAACCCTTGAGCCCAGGAAGACACATGAAGCACTAGAAAGGAGAATTAGCCAGACCTTGAATATGAAAGAAAAAGTTTCCTGTGACACAGAAAGAATGTACAAAAAGCTAGTTTGTAAGATACAAAAATTATATTTATTGAACCATTTTATTTATAACAAAAACGTAATAAGTTTACCACCTGGGGGCAATACAGATGCCATCCCGACGCCAAACCGGGCCACTAAAACCATGAGAAAGCAAGAGCGTCCAATGGAATGAGCCAATCCCTTGAAGGGTTTTTACAATTTGTTTGTCTCTGCGGCCCCACTGTACCTCTTGCCTCTTTAGCTAAACCAAAGTAACGCTCATGTCAGACATCGTCAGCTGTGGATAAACAGGCACAAAAATATGGGGGAAATTCTAGGACAATCTAGAATTCTGTTCTAAGTACAACTTTATTCTTTAATCTCTATCATTTCTGTAAAGGCTTTCCAGTAATAACCCATGATTAATCCCTCCTTTCAAACCCAAGGTATTATACTTTTCTCAAGTTCTTATGTTTTTAAAAAAAGCCAGCCCCACAGTGTCAAATCCTGTTTTATATCAGCACATCTATAAAAGCATTTACAGACCTAAATACCCATATTTAGGTCAATAATACCGAAAGGGCAATTCCTGATATAACATCTTCAAGCTTGGAGAGCCTGTTCTGAAAATGCTGAGAGAAGAATCTGGAAAACAGACAAGACATGGATGGGTTCAGCAGTGGGGACTTTGTTTTGGTTTACAGAAAGAAGCAAGCATAGGGCAGAGAGCAAAGCTGCTACAACACATCAGGGACCTCTTGGCATGGTTTTGAGCCAGAGCTGTTCTGGTGAGCAGCGGAAAACCCACAATTATGTACAAAGAGAACTTAAATACTAGGCTATGTGATGGCCAGTGTTTATTTTAACTGGCTTTATAGACTTGGCAGGGAGTAGCAGGAGGACAAAAATCAGTAACAAAGGTATATGTGTGTAGCACAGTGCGGGGAAGACAATGGAACACAGCCGGAGTGGGAGAAACAATGCCACAAATGATATTTTATGAGTTGGTGTTAACGTCTTTCACCACACAATCATCGCCATCGCATAGTAGTCGCACCCAAAAATTATCTTTCATCGCATAATTGTCACATGGAACATTTGGAGGCTCTGCTAGGACTCAGGCCCCCCTTCCTTTCCTCTTCCAGTCATAGGCACTCCTGCTCCCCTCGCAAACTTGGCCATGAGCTCCCAGGCTGTCTTAGCCTCTTCCCTGGGCTTGGCCAACTCGCAGGGAACGGTCCACCATTGCCAACAGGCACAGAGCAGTGCCAGGGCTGCCTGATGCTGCTGCCGAACCCAGTGCTCAGCAGCAGCCCCAGGCAGCCCCACTTTGCAAAAATGGGGTGGCTTGCACCGTGCACCTTGTGGAGCTGCGACTGCCTGATGTTGCTGCCAGATGCTGGAAGCAGAAGAAGTCAGTCCCTCCGCTCTCAGCACTCGGCGGCAGCAACAGGCAGCCCTGGCTCAGCCAAGTTAATGGAGGCAGTGGCTGAGAACGACCCCCTCCTCCATCTCGGCCCCAGCAGAGGGCACGTGGCCTGGGGTAGGGGCCTCGACAGGACAGGAGGCTGAGCTGCTCACGCGGTCCCCAAACCCCTCTTGGAAAGCTGGCGCTCTGCCGCAGGCTTCACATAACAGTCACACCCCACTTTTTGGAAAAGTGCATCTGCCATAAAATCTGTGACGATTACGTGGTGAAATACGGCACAGTGTATTTAAAGGTTTCACCTTTCTTGTTTTGTCCTCATACATCTGTTGTGAACCTCCCCGTGAGACAGGCGAGGCAGAGAGACAACAACTAGGCCAAGGTCACCTGGTGAGCTGCATGGCACATTTTTGCTTTATTATGGTTTTTACTTTTGCACTGTAACCTGTGATAGTTTTGTGATAATGTGGGGTACACATCACCTAGATAAAACCAACAAACCATTCTCAGGGATCTAAATTCTGAGACCGGCTATCTCAGATATCGCACAGAAAGAATTAGCTCAAAAGTCACATTGCCCTTATAACGTAGTACAGTGGTGCCTTGCAAGACGAAATTAATCCGTTCCGCGAGTCTCTTCGTCTAGCGGTTTTTTTGTCTTGCAAAGCAAGCCCATTGACGGCTTATCGGCTTAGCGCTATTAGCGGCTTAGCGGCTTTTAGCGGCTTAGCAGATCAGCTGATAAGCGGCTTAGAAAAAGGGGGGGAAAGGGGGGAACCGCAGGAACTCGCAAGACATTTTCGTCTTGCGAAGCAAGCCCATAGGGAAATTCGTTTTGCGAAGTGCCTCCAAAACGGAAAACCCTTTCGTCTAGCGGGTTTTCCGTCTTGCGAGGCATTCGTCTTGCGGGGCACCACTGTATTTAACACATGAAAACTTTTATTAGTTAAAAGGAGGTTTTTTATAAAACTAAGTCTGCTTTATATGCTGTTTGAGCATAGGGTGAACTGGTGGGGCGAAATCTAAGCAAGCTGGGTATTTTTCAGCAAGTTAATGAATTAGAAGGATCAGGAAAACCGAACTGCCTTATATGGAAGGGAGAGGAAATTAAGGTGGCAAACCTTACAGCAGCCCACACCCTCTCAGTGATCAACATCTGCGTCTTCAAACTGCCCAGCAACTGCTGGGGATGAATCCACCTCCATTCCATCTAGAATCAAAGGAAGAAACGGATTGAAACCTTTGGAGACATGAATGAAGGGAGACTACAAAGCAACTAGTGTCCTCTGCTGCAAGACAAGGCTGGCTTGAGCATCATAAAATCGAAGGAAGAACCGGAAAGGATATTATCCAAGCCTGCCCTCCACCACCTTGGCACAAAACCTGCCCACAGATCAAAACAATCAATAAAAGCAATAGAGAGAGGAGAAGCTATAAAGTACCTACATAAGAGACTTCACTCCTCTAAAGCATGATCAGATCCAGTCCCCGGGAGCTCAAAGTAACCATTTCTTTATTTTAAAAACTTACAAAAATACTACAAACAAGCGAACATACCCAATCGGATAAAGAAAGTGCTTCATGTCATTAAAATAAGGAGATTCTTTGTAATACACCATAAATCTCACACACTATTGTCGTGTCCGGTCAGATTTACCTAAGAGTGTTTTTTCAAATAAGTCTGTGTGCGGGAGGATGAAGGATGAACAGGTGGGATTCAGACTCTGCGCTTTTAAAAATGCTAACAGAGGCAGCCTGGGATGCAGCAAAACCTGAAGGCAGCCAGTCCATTAACTGGAGCCGATACAGGCAACAGCCCCTCTACACAGCCATGGTGCACGGATAGCTTAGCCAACTCTGAGCTCAAGCCACAACAAGCTCCTTAATAATAATAATAATAATAATAATAATAATAATAATAATAAATAAATAAATAAATAAATAAATTATTTATACCTCACCCATCTGGCTGGGTTTCCCCAGCCACTCTGGGCAGCTTCCAACTGAATATTAAAAACACAATACAGCATTCAACATTAAAAAAACTTCCCTAAACCCGGCTGCCTTCTTCTAAAAATCAGATACTGTAGTTGTTTATTTCCTTGACATCTGATGGGAGGGCGTTCCACAGGGCAGGCGCCACCACCAAGAAGGCCTCTGCCTGGTTCCTTCTAACCTCACTTCTCACAGTGAGGGAACCACCAGAAGGCCCGCGGTGCTGGACCGAGGCAAAATATGGCAAAATCCAACCCATTGGCTCCAATGTGGTTATAAGGAGCTTACTTTACCTTGTAATAATACCAGGCTGCAGGGAGAGGAATAAACTGCACATCCAACTGAGCGTTCACAGAGCAGTGGACGATTAAAACTCACCTTCGAAGTCTCTGATGGAATCTTCTGTCCGTACCCCAGCCATGTGGTACTGAGTGCTTATAGATTGTGCCAACATGCCCTCCAGCCTCTCCAGGGTAGCTTGACCCTCAGCAGTTAAACGCGACAGACCTTCTTCATAAGTGTAGAAGGATGGGATGTCACCTTGGCCAATTTCTGCAACAAACAAATAAAACCCAAATTGCTAGCTAACACTAGAGCAGATAGGTGCATAAGATATAGCTGCCATTAATTTATCTTGGAGAAAAAAATCTTCCCAACAGCTACTTCAGTGTTATAATTAATGCTAAGTGTCAAATGTCCAACTGTTTGCATTATGTATGCGTATTTACTGAAATTCCCATTCCTCATGCTAAATTAGTTCTGCAACTGTTATAAACCACTTTGTGCTGTAGGGAGTCCAGCAGCATGTAAGTCTACTGGTTCAAAGCTAGTTTTGCCTAATTTTTCATCTTTGGAGGCACACAAAGCTGACCAAAATTGTGGCCTATTCTATGCCATTTGGACGTTCTCTGAAAATTAAGGGAACCCACCACAGCCCTCTTACCGTGGGCTTCCACGTCGTATTCCTCACCCTCGTAATCGTTGTCAGAGTCTTCGTCTTCGGGATCAGGGTGCAGGGCTTGGCATTCACACATGGCAGAGAACATGGCTTCCACTGGGGAAAAACACACACACCGAGAAATGCACAATTTGTTCACTGGCAATCAAATCAAATGGACATGGACGAATAAGAACATAAGAGCCCTGCTGAATCAGAACAATGGCCCACCTTTAAACCCCTTCACGGCCTAGTACCCTCGTACCTACGGGACCACCTCTCCCGGTATGCCCCACGGAGAGCCTCAAGGTCCATAAATAGCAACACCCTAGAGGTCCCAGGCGCTAAGGAAGTCAGATTAGCCTCAACCGGAGCCAGGGCCTTTTCAGCACTGGCTCCGGCCTGGTGGAACGTTCTGTCTCATGAGACCAGGGCACTGCGGGATCTGATTTCTTTCCGCAGGGCCTGTAAGACAGAGTTGTTCCACTTGGCCTTTGGCTTAGAATCAGTTTGATTCCCTCCCCCTTTCTTTTTCCTTTCTCCTCCTGTGGAGAGGCTGCATCCTAATGTTTTAATGTTGTATTTTAATCTTGTTTTTAAAATTGTATTTTAATCAACATGTTTTTATTATTGCTTGTTAGCCGCCCTGAGCCCGGTCTTGGCTGGGGAGGGCGGGGTATAAATAAAATTTTTATTACTACTACTACTACTATTATTATTATTATTATTATTTTGTCCAGCATCCTGTTCTCACAGTGGCCAACCACATGCCTCAATGGGAAGCTCGTAAGCAGAACCTTGCAAGCACAAACAAAACAGAACAGCTAGCAAACAATCTGAAGGAACTACTCGAGATTCGTTCAGCTGGCCGCAGCCACAAATCAACGACGGATGTTGTACATAATAATAATAATAATAATAATAATAATAATAATAATAATAAATTTTATTTATATCCCGCCCTCCCCAGCCGAAGCCGGGCTCAGGGCGGCTAACAACACCAAAACAGTGCAACATTATAAAAACATTATAAAAGTTAATTAAAATTCAAACTGATGGCAACCATAAACTAAAGTTTTGTAAAGATTGCCAAAGGAGTGGTTCAGGCTGCACCCTGGCCAAAGGCCTAGTGGAACAACTCTGTCTTGCAGGCCCTGCGGAAAGATGTCAAGTCCTGCAGGGCCCTTGTCTCTTGTGACAGAGCGTTCCACCAGGTTGGAGCCGCAGCCAAAAAAGCCCTGGCTCTAGTTGAGGCCAGCCTAACCTCTCTGTGGCCTGGGACCTTTAAGATGTTTTTATTTGAAGACCGTAAGTTCCTCTGTGGGGCACACCAGGAGAGGCAGTCCCGTAGGTACGAGGGTCCTAGGCTGTACAGGGCTTTGAAGGTTAAAACCAGCACCTTAAACCTGATCCTGTACTCCACCGGGAGCCAGTGCAGCTGGTATAGTACCGGATGAATGTGATCTCTAAGCGAAGACCCAGTAAGTAGTCTCGCCGCGGCATTCTGCACCCGCTGGAGTTTCTGGGTCAGTCTCAAGGGCAGCCCCACGTAGAGTGAGTTACAATAATCCAGTCTGGAGGTGACCGTCGCGTGGATCACAGTGGCTAGGTCAGGGCGAGAGAGGTAAGGAGCCAACTGCTTAGCTTGGCGGAGATGAAAAAATGCCGCCTTTGTTATAGCTGCAATCTGCGCCTCCATGGAGAGGGAGGTAGATTACACCCAAACTCTTAACGGACGGTGCTGGCACTAATTGCGCCCCCGCAAGAGATGGGAGTTGCCCCCTCTGGACTAAGCATCTGTTGAGATACTCCTTATAGAAGCAAGTTATGCTGGAATAAGGGATGGTGCTCACATTCCCAGGTGCCACATTCCAACGATTGCTGTGCAGAGCAAGGTTTCCTCTGGAAGTAAATTGGTAATCCCAGGTCCTGGTAATCCCAGGTCGAGTGCAGAGGCAATCCCACTTCACAACAGCAACCTGGGCACCATTATCCTAGCCATGGAAGCTGTGCTGTTCTTCCTACTCACAGGCTGATTTGTCGCTGGGTACAAATCTGAATTCTGAAATGGGCTCAAGATCATCATTGCTGCCATCCTCCTCCTCCTCCTCCTCCTCTTCCTCTTTTTCTCCCATGCCATCTTCTTTTGATTCTTCTGCTAAGGAATTCAAACACAGTTGTGTTATAACGTTATCTGAAATAATGCTAACTGAAAAATGATCCATATCATTTTAAACATTTGAAAGCAGTTCATCAGAGTATAAAGATCAGCTGCACAGGCCTGGAAATTTTCACAGCCTGCTTCTTTCTGCTGGTTACCATGAAGAACATGGAACTATGAAATTCTTGACCAAGAACACTGGAAACATGATTTAGCAGCCCTGGGCTTGTGAGATTTCACAAGGCACTGCGAACGTGACAAGAACTATGAGGTCTAGAAACTTGCTTGTTTTGTTTTTTAAATAGAAACTAATTCACCCCAGGAAACTGAATTCTGAAGCAAATGCCACACTCTACTTCTGAGCTGCAGGATGGGAAGTGATAAGAATCCTCTACTTCTGAGCTGCAGGATGGGAAGTGAGTGATTTTTCTATGAGTTGTCATAAGCACCAGAAGAAATACTACTGAACACTCACAAGGGGAAGGGGGTGTTGTTTTTCATGGGTTATTTCCTCAAGTGTCCAGAGCTGCTTTAAAAAAAGATGAAGACCTTTTAACACCAAGCCAAGAAAAGCCTGGAATAGCTGGGCGCTTGTAAACAGCTTAGCAGTTTTACTACAATCAAGTGGTACATAGGTTTTGATAATAAACTAATAAATGTTAAGGCCTATGCTCCTTACTTTCCTTCCTTTTAGTTATATTTATCTGCCATCAAGCTGGTTTCATCAAAAGACGACATGGTGCCATTTTACTCTCACGACAACCTTGCAAGGTAAGCTAGGCTGAAACCTCATGGCTTGCCCATGGCCACCCAGCGAACTTCATGATGCAGCAGAGATTTGAACCCAATGCCTTGGCCACTTCACTAGACCGTCTCTCTCTTCCGTACCTTCAAACTTGGCATTTACCATGACGTACAAATGCTCCCACGGATAGGCATTCAGATCCCTGGAGATGGCATGCAAGCTTATGATGGGATAGTCCAACGAGAACCCGAGGCCTGAAGTCTCTATCCATGACAGGCGGCTGGTGGGGGAGGAAACCCAAAGAAAACAAAATTAGTTTTAGTTATGTCACAGAGGAGCTCCATCCTTCTTCCAAGCCAGGTCCCTACTATGGACCACCAGTGTCCCAGGAGAATGAGGAATTAAGCAGGGGTGGGAAACCTCAGCCACGAGGGCCAAATCATCTCTCTCTCTGGCCCTTGGAGCTCTCCCCAGCCCACACCCCCTCCGCTTTGCCACCCAAGACTTCTTGCTGTGAATACTGATAAGGTCTGTTCCTTGTCAGGGTGGAGGACAAAGGGATGTGTAAGATATCATTGCTGCCCAATTACAGCTGTCCTAAAATCCTGGATTTCTCCATTGTCCTATACAAGCAGTTCCCACATGGGTGCAGAAGGGAGGGCTTAAACTTAAGGAATCAGAAGTCAGACAGATGCTGAAATTCAGTCTACTGCAGGGGGCAGCCGAACTATAAAATGTTGAAAGTGTTAGTGAAGGAAAAAGGTCACAGCATATGTCTGACAGTTTATGGTACAGTGGTGCCTCTGGATGCGAACAGGATCCGTTCCGGAGCCCCGTTCGCATCCTGAAGCAAGCGCAACCCATGTCTGCGCGTTGCGATTTGCCGCTTCCGCGCATGACATCATATTGAGCATCTGCACATGCGCGAGCGGCGAAACCTGGAAGTAACATGCTCTGTTACTTCCGGGTCGCCGTGGAGCATAACCTGAAAACGCTCAACCTGAAGCCCAATTAACCTGAGGTATGACTGTATCCTGGTTAATAAACCTATCCCACACTATTCCCTCTCCCATACACTAGCAATGAACACTCAGGTTCAGAGATGACACCCACCGCCATCCCAAAAGAGCACAACAGGTAAAGGTTTAAGGAGGATAGGGAAGACATTCTGTTGCACACCCCCAGCTGCTGTCTCTAACACTGGTAACATCTCAGCTGCACTGGCTGGGGCTGATGGGAGCTGTGGTCTAAAACTTCTGAAGGGCACCAGGTTGGTTAAGATGAAAATAGCAGTACAGTGGTGCCCCGCAAGACGGAAAACCCGCTAGACGAAAGAGTTTTCCGTTTTGGAGGTGCTTCGCAAAATGAATTTCCTATGGGCTTGCTTCGCAAGACGAAAATGTATTGCGAGTTCCTGCGGGGGTTTTTTCCTCCCCCCCCCCTTTTTCTAAGCCGCTAATCCGCTAAAAGCCGCTAAACCGCTAATAGCACTAATCTGCTAAGCCGTCAATGGGCTTACTTCGCAAGACGAAAAAACCGCTAGACGAAGAGACTCGCGGAACGGATTCTTTTCGTCTTGCGAGGCACCACTGTATTCATTATTTTCCAAGGCCACTGACCACCCAAACCCCAACAGGAACAAACTAATTTTGTGTCCACCAAGGATGCTTCATCAAGTACCCCAGACCATGTATGCCCTGTGATCTAGCATCCAGTATTCCCCTACCAGCCTCCTTGGACCTGCCAAATCCTAGGCATGGGTATCAGCATATTTTTAACTCTGCACCATTACTGAAGGATGAGCCCTACTGGACCAAACCCAAAGTCTAGGTGGGGAACTAGGAGATTCAAAACCAGGGTGTGAAGGGCACTCATCTTTTATTGTTTGTGTCTCATTTTCTGGTATATATTGTCCAGCTATTTTGAACCCCCCCCCAACATGGTGTGTTTCCAAAAACCATTTTGTTTGCAATAAATATGTTGTATTTATATATAATTCTATTTCTATTGACTTCTAACTGCTTGTGGCATTATTACTGTTGCTCCCCCACCCCCAGTTTTTTTTTTTAGCTGTTCTTATTTTCGTCTGTAAGCAGCACTGACTCCCCGTCAGGGAAAAAGGCGGGGTATAAATAAGAACCACATGCATTAATCGCAACAATATTGCTAGATTTAAGCAAGCGCCCTCGGCGTAATAAAGAGCCCCAAGAGGGCACTTGGTCCACGTTCCCTGGCCAGCTAAATCCAGGAAGGCTCCCCCGCCAAAAAAAAAAAAAAAACAGCAACCCCGGAGCATGAAAGCTCCCCCATGGCTTGCCCGTCACGGCAGGGCCTCGAAGGTAGGCCGTTTCTGAGCGGGGAGCCTCCGTCAAGAATAACGGGCCTCCTCTCTCTTCCGCCCCCGTGAATTTCTCCAGCCGCCTTTCTCTGTTACCCCCGCGCCCTGTGGCAGGGAGTTCCGCAGGCGAAGCCCCTGAAGCCTCCTCGCAGAGGCCGGCCTCTCTCTCTCTCTCTCTCACCTCTCGGCGATGTAGAGGCTCCCGGTGCCCAGGCCTCGTCCCCCCAGCACGGCCTCCGTGTCGGGCTGCCGAAGCCGGACCCCCTCGGTAGGCGCCGCGAGAGGCTGCAGGAAGCTCATGGCGGAGATCCTCCCGACGCCTCTTCGCGCTTACCGCGCCTGGAAAGCGAAGGGGGAGGGGGGGGGGAAAAAAAGCAACGAAACCGGAAGCGCACGCGCAGCTGCCCCCGAATCGACCCGGAAGCGCTCTCCACTCTCAACCGTCGCGTCACCATAGAGACGCGAAGCACCGCCTCCGCGTCTCTATGGTTGCCGTCACGTGACCGTCCCCGCTCGCCTCACGCAGGGGGGAGGAGGCGGCGGCGGGCGCCATCTTGGAATCCAATAAACACCTCAGAAAATATATTTTTAAAAAAGAGGATAAATAAACCACACGGTGACGAAGGTGGAAGGGAAGGCCCGTCCCCATTTGCCTGCCGCCGATGCTTAAGAGACTGGCCGCCCTCCCAGGCTGAGAACTGAGGGAAGGCCGCACCTGGGCGGGGCCTCTCGGGAGCGGCGTTGGACTCTTGACTCCCGTCATCCTCAGCGAATGCAGCCGGCCGCCAGGGATGACGGGAACTGTAGTCCCGCCGTGCCTGAAGCAGGCATCCCCAAAGGGTTCTCCAGATGTTTTGGGACTACAGCTCCCATCATCCCTAGCTAACAGGACCAGTGGTCAATGATGATGGGACTTGTAGTCTCAAAACATCTGGAGGGCAGAGTTTGGGGATTCCTGGCCTGAAGGGTCATGGCCGCCAGGAATCGCAGACGCCTAATTGTGTGGGGTTGACGCAGTTATTTCGCTGGAAGGGCGCATTCACTGCCTGCTGCAAACCAACTTTGCAGTTTAGGGCGGTTTGGGGTGGCAGGTAACATAGGGGCTCAAGGAAGTTGGGCTTTTCGAAAGCCAATTCAAGGCACAGGGCATCCCAGTATAAGTTGCGACAAAACATAACAAAATATAAAATAAAAAAGTGAAAAATGAAATTCTCAGGACCTAATCTAGACCTTTCCTACATTACCAGTTCTCTCTCTTTTAAAAGAAAATAGTATTCATTTCAGGTTCTCACACCACTTCCTACTGCAGCTAAATTAAAATTGGGTAAAACTGCTGTACCTCCACCTGGCTTACAAATGGTCAATGATGATAATAATAAAACATATATGAAAACATAATAAAACATTTAAAAAAACTTCCCTCTGCAGGGTTGCCTTCAATAAACGAACACTGGTTTATATAACTTTAAAATCCATTGGAAGCCCCCCAACCCCTCACCTGGATCTCTCCACATTTTAGTTCTTACCAACACATTACATTCTTTACATTTCCCTTTTTCGACGTCTTTCTGTTGATCTCTGTTCAGCTCTCTTGATTTTGATTTTCAAAAGCCATTGATCAATCTGTCCGTCTGGAGTAAAATTACTGATTTAACGGTTATTCTCGTGGTACCTGCCATCTTCCACGATGCCATGACACTTTCTCTGTACGTCAACTTATTTAAATGTTTTTTTTTATTATGACAATTTACATGTCATATTTATATGAAAGAAATGACAGTAGATATTATAAACAAAACAAAAACATTATGAAAGAAAGAAAAAAGTTACACAACTAGGCCTCCGAGCTAGAAAAAGGCTGCAGGCCCGGCTTATACACAAAGAGCTCTGACCAGACCGTAGTGAGACGACATTGAACATTTCAATAACAAAAATATTGGCACCAGCCGTAACATTTTTTTTTAAACTTCATTTACAAGGAATACAGTATTTAAACAGTCATGTACTGCAAAGCTAAAAACACCAGCTGTTAGTCAACTGCAGTTAACCACTTTTGAGCGTTGAGGGCACGGGGGGACTCTCCATTTCAAGTTAAGTTTTTCCATGCAAGTGAGTTTACTGGGGGTTGGGGTTGGGGGGGGGAGTTGGAAATGGAAAGAGGAAATAGAGAAAGCAACCCAGGATTTATGTACAACAATGAAGACACTTCCAGTTCTTTCCCCAAGGTATTCACTTCCCCCTCTGAACGGCCACTTGCAACATTCTTTAAAGGAACAAAAAGCATGGAAATGATCTTCACAAGGGAAAATACATGTGCACCATCACTTCTCAAGCGCAATGCAGATTCTGCCAATAATGCACTGGGCTGGAAAATGTGCTTCCTGATCTGTCTTCTCAGACCAAACAAAGAGGCATCAACTTCTGCAGCAACTATGCAGGCTTTGTCATGAAGCAGCCTTAAAACGCACAGGCCACACATAAAAACCCCGGTGTCCTTTCAAAATGCAAGCAATTCATGATTTTTCTTTTTTTTACTAAACACCGCGTACAATAATTTGTTTTAGCAGAGACTGGCCAAAGCAGTCAGATTTACCAATATTACTTTTATAGTGAATGGGGTATGGGAAGGAAAAAGGTGAAAGGTGAAAAAATTCTGGTCATGCATTAGTGCTAGAGTTGCTTTCTGCTCCCAAAGGATGCTGTCTCCATTGCTCAGCTTCAGTGCAGTTCTCCTAAATTAAGGGAGACATCAGAGAGGAGCCTTGGCAGATTGCATTTAACCCAAGATGTAAGCATTTGGGCCGGGCAGGTGCAAAGAAGAAAGAGGCTCCGTTTCAATGGCGAAGGTCAAGATTGAGAAAGCTCCAATTAAAAAATACAATGAAACGGCCCTGCGCTGTAAAATTACTTTGCCAGGCTGATCAGTGCACACATGGCTCCAAGTCAGACCTGTGAGCTGCACCACCACACACACCTTGTAACATTTGCAGAAGAGCAATCGGTACAAAAGAAGACAAGGGACTGCATAAATTGAACCTCCTCCACTGTACAAAGGAGCACACTCCTTTCTCCACAAGGATCATAGAATCATAGAGTTGGAAGAGACCACAAGGCCATCGGGTCCAACCCCCTGCCAAGCAGGAAAAGGTGCAGGGATGGGAAGTATGAGACGCCGTCCCCTGGGGTACAGACAGAGCACAAATAATATAGAGTAGTTTGCAAGACTTCTCTGAAAATCGTCACCTAGTTTTTAATTTTATTTCCCCCCAAAAAATAAAGAGAATTGAAACAACAGTTCACTAGCGCAATAATGGGGAACCAGTGGCCCAGCAGAGACAACTAGACTACAGCTCCCATCATCCTTGACCACTGGCCATCCAGGCTGAAAAACAAAGATGGGGATTTGTGTCCAACAAGATGTTCTCCACCCCTGGCCTAGCAGATATCTGCACAAGATCTACTGAATCGTGTACAAGACAATGAGCAGCAGGTGAAAGCTATGCCACCAACCAGCCACCTGACATGGCTTTTCCTCGTGGAACAAAAGAGCAAATTTCTGTAGAGCAGAGCTAAGAAACGGGCCGACGGCTCACTGCCCACCCCCTGAAACAAAAGTCGTATCTATGCAAGGGAAAGATGCAACGCTTTAATTGACGTTGCATTACATGCCGGGCAAGATTTGCACAGTTGGTGTATCGTAGCAAAAGGGGAAACAAAAAAAGGCAGAGCTTTTCTATGGGGGCTTGGCCTTGCTATCATGTCAAAACTTTAGTCCTGGTTAGGAAGACAAGTATCTCACTGTTACACGACAAGCCAACAGCTAAGGCTTACTGTCCCCTGTCTAAGGGAGAAACTTCACTCCCTTAGAACACATTAGTGGTGAAGTTAGTCTGCCAAAGTGTGCCAGAGTGAGGCCCCACCAATGCTGCCTCACTGCCCTTTCGGCCATTATATGTACCCAATAATCTTGCTGGGGGAGAGGATCCACAAAAATGCATGCAATTGTCTTATGGTAACAGAGAATGAAATGTTAAGCTACAGATGGGGACACTGCCATTTGAGAACTAAAAATCAGCCTGCAAGAGGCATCCCTTCCTCTCCTCCGTGAAACCTGACAACGCAGGAAGCGCAATCAAGTACAAGCAAACACGCACACAAGCGGGCAAAGGCAGGCAGGCAGGCAGAACCCAGCTCACGGTATATACCTGAATTCACCATGGGAGCCAAGCACGAGGTATCCTTGCAGGTGTGTGTTACCTTTGTTCCTAGCTTGAGCTCTCTCGGGAATTTTGCATTTCGTCACCGCTGCTGAAGTCCCTGGAGAAGCCGACAAAACAGAACAGGCTCCCCTACCCTGGCTGTCAACTGACTTAAATGAAAGGGGTCACTAGTTGATTAAATTGGGCTGGGTGAGGAGAGGAGAGACGGAGAGGGTGACTGCGCAAAGGAAGAGTGCAGGATCACGAAACTTGATGTATGGGTTATGGACTGACCAAATAATATTTCAGCAGATCTTGACTGTAAAGATAGAACCTAATTCCAGATAAGATGGTGATTTAATTTTTTTAAAAAGTGAACTTAAGTTCTAGGAACAGGAGGAAGAATGGGAACATTGGGCAAGTGCACAAATATGGGCAACACCTACACAAGCATGGGGAAATATTTCTCTGGCTGTAACTAGAAGGGGTGTGAAAATTAACTCTTGCTCACAATGCTGGACAGTGCAGGTGGGAGAGAGAGAGAGACAATTAAATGCTTGACTGTTTCTGTTCTGGCTGCATCAACAACAGGCACAAATATACAGCAGACAAAACAACAAGTTTCTGGCTAGGAAATGCAGGTTTGCTGTTTAATATAGGGCAATGGTAGTGTTCCTAAAGGCCCCCTCGCCACAGCACATGAACAAAACCCGTTATCCCATCAGCAGTTGCTCAAAAGAGAGAAATTTCCATCTAACAAGTAAGAAAACCCACGTAGAATTCCCCAGAATTGCTAGCTTGGATTTCGCAAATCAAGGAACTGCTAAGATATTCTCTTGTTGCACAGCTTTAAGTAGGCCTTTAAATCTTTCACATACACACGGCATTGCAGAAATCCCAATCTTCGGCTGCTCTGCTTCACACCACCCAAAGCCCTGTTTCAATTGTATGCAATTTATGAAACATTCCAAACAGTGCTATTTAAATTTTAGACTAAAGGCAGCTGTTTACTGGCTATTTTGTTTGGAGGGCTGACATAATCAAGCCAAGCGAAAGTTCAATGTGATAGCTACATCCATCCTGAACACTCCCCTGTTGAAATCAAAAGAGAATAGAGTATGCCATTTATGCTGGATAGGTCGCAAAGTTTTAAGGTGGGAGAAGAAAGAAAGAAAGAAAGAAAGAAAGAAAGAAAGAAAGAAAGAAAGAAAGAAAGAAAGAAAGAAAGAAAGATTATTACAGTGGTGCCCCGCAAGACGAATGCCTCACAAGACGGAAAACCCGCTAGATGAAAGGGTTTTCCGTTTTGGAGGCGCTTCGCTAAACAAATTTCTCTATGGGGTTGCTTCGCAAGACGAAAAAATCTTGCGAGTTCCCGCGGGTTTTTTTCGCTCCCCCCCTTTCCTAAGCCGCTAATCAGCTGTTCCGCTGATAAGCCGCTTAACAGCTGATCACTAAAAGCCGCTAGACCGCTAATAGCGCTAATCCGCTAAGCTGTCAATGGGCTTGCTTCGCAAGACGAAAAAACCGCTAGACGAAGAGAATCGCAGAACGGATTCTTTACGTCTTGCGAGGCACCACTGTACTCCTATAGAGGCAGACATTCTCCCACCACGCAATAACAAATTAGTTTATTAAAGGCATCCAATTGTCAGGATGCCTTTAACACATTGAGGACTGGTGGCGGGGAGACTCAGATCCTTTAAAAGGTTTTTTAACCGACCGTGTAGATATGGAAGAAGTCAAGAGATGTTCTGAAATTATGTAGAATTAAGCTGGCAGAATTCTGGACTGCACCACTTCAGACTGCATGCGATGGGTGAGAGTTCTGAATGTTCCTTCATCCTGAAAACAAAAACAAAACACCATGCAGGGATGCACATTTACTCTGCAGAGGGTGCTTGTTATGTAGGAAAACCTTTAAAAATCATCTCGCTTGCATGCCGTCTCTCAAGTGGTCCAAGTCCAGGTTTCTGTCACCTCCTTCTGCATCACACTTTAGGGATGGACTCAAGCCACAATTCCTTTGGGTAGCTCCCTTCAATGTGCATGTTTAAAGGTGACTGATTAAATTCTGCTTGCTTCATAGTAGCAAAGCTGTACCCCAGACATGATTTTTAAAGGGGGGGGGGATCAAAATATCCATTTCTAGGTTTTTCCAAGAAACCATGGCTAAGCATTGAAACCTCACTGACACCTGAACATGTATTCAGTCAAATTTGCCCACACACAGATATTAAAACTGTGACACAGGCGTACAACAATTTAAAAGACACACATATGGTACCTGAGAAATCACACACACTACAGATTTCTCATGTTCAGTTTAACAATACGGTTTGCAGGGCAACACTTTACGCAGGGTAGCAATATGACATGCCTATTGTTTGGTAACATTCATATTTTTAGCTGGGAGGCAGAGGAAAGCCCTTTAACTTCTGGATCAGTGACTTCTGTTTAATCGGGGCTGTGTGTCTGATGCCCTTTGTGAGTGTGTACACATCTGTATGTGTATATATATCTATATAAACACACACATACCCCCAAACATAGAGTCATCCCCATTTTAAAGTCCCAGAAGCATTTCCCAAGCTGAACACCTGCACACCATGTATTTGAATGCACAGAACCCAGGGCCTTGCAACAAGTCCGCCACCATCACAAGGCTAGAATATTATTTCTGCCAGGCACCCCCGATCAAATCCCAGTCATTGGATATAGCAGCATTCAATGGGCCAGCATTCAATGGGCAGCGATTCAACGCTGAGAGACACACACCAAGTTCCCTGGCCTTTGCAAACCTCTGCTTCCTCCTTCCGCTGCCTTGCTTACGTTTGCAAAACAAAACGTATTTATGGTTCCATGATTACAAGTGGGAATGTCTCCATCATTTACATTGTGCATTAGATCAAACAGGACTTGGGATACTGGTTCAGCAAGCAATGATCTGGGGGCAACAGGTTTAAGGGGCTGGAATTGGGGCTCCCTACCATTCTCTATTCGCGACCCCCCCCCCCGTACTTATGTACTACATGTTCAGTCTATTCAAGGAGAAGGGATAAAACTGGGATGGAAACTGTGAGTGCAGAATAGAGAAAGCTTGTGGTGCTGGACATCCCCCTCCACACCTCCATGGAGGAAGTGAGATTGCACATTAATTTGGGAGGGAGGTACGTCCACCCAAACGTAAAAATGAGCCCACAAACAGCCGGACGAAAAGGCAAACCTTAAAGGGAGACCATCAAAATTTGCTCAACAAGCTACAGAACTTAATGCATCAGCTGTAAGGTGTGGCATAATGTAAACTCTGAAGAGCTTTCCAAACATTTTGAATCCTCTGGTCTCTTCCCAAAGGGAAGCATAAGTTTAGGAGTTTAAGAAGGGTTGGTTTCAATCAATATACTGGGAGAAAGTTCCCATTCTTGCTTTGCAGGTCCCGTTGAAAAGGTAAATGAAACAGATCTTAAATCGATAATGATTATTTACCAGTAAGTTATTCTGCAATCCTATGCACACTGATTTGTGATTAAGTCCCACTTTAACTCAGTGGGATTTGCTTCCAAGAAAACATACACACGTACAGGATATGTGCATCCCTGTCAATTCAAAGTGAATTTATTTGTGAGGAAATATTTCTGATCTTCAGACTGGGTGTGGGGCGACACTACTAGGACTGCCTTTTCCAAATTCAACTAGAATGAACCACTTCCTAAAGAATTAGCAAAACATACGAAGGGTGTTTCACGTATAACATTACTGTTAACACAGTAACACACACACCTGTGCATAGTGAATAGTGTTAATGCAACGGAGTAACACAAAATATCTCCTTTAAAAAGTAGCAGGATTTGCCTTTCAAATTACTGGCCTTCCAGTGACCATTGTTACTTGAATGATTAATTCTTTTAAAAGAATAATGAACCAGACTTTGGACAAATATGCCTTTAAGATCTATATTTCAGCTTTTCACACTAAGTTGGAGAGATAAATTAGATAACCGTTTGTCCACCAATGGCAGTCCAAGAAACGAAACTTAGCAGAGATAAAATTACAAAAAGCATAACGGCAGCTAAAAAAGCCAATGCAATTCTGGGCTGCATCAATAGGAGTATAGCATCTACATCAAGGGAAGTAATAGTGCCACTGTATTCTGCTCTGGTCAGACCTCACCTGGAGTACTGTGTCCAGTTCTGGGCACCACAGTTCAAGAAGGACACTGACAAACTGGAACGTGTCCAGAGGAGGGCAACCAAAATGGTCAAAGGCCTGGAAACGATGCCTTATGAAGAACGGCTAAGGGAGCTGGGCATGTTTAGCCTGGAGAAGAGGAGGTTAAGGGGTGATATGATAGCCATGTTCAAATATATAAAAGGATGTCACATAGAGGAGGGAGAAAGGTTGTTTTCTGCTGCTCCAGAGAAGCGGACACAGAGCAATGGTTCCAAACTACAAGAAAGAAGATTCCACCTAAACATTAGGAAGAACTTCCTGACAGTAAGAGCTGTTCGACAGTGGAATTTGCTGCCAAGGAGTGTGGTGGAGTCTCCTTCTTTGGAGGTCTTTAAGCAGAGGCTTGACAACCATATGTCAGGAGTGCTCTGATGGTGTTTCCTGCTTGGCAGGGGGTTGGACTCGATGGCCCTTGTGGTCTCTTCCAACTCTATGATTCTATGATTCTATGATTCTATAACAAGGTGGCCTTCCTAGCTTCTTAGGGAACTCAATCCTGCAGCCATGCACCATTTGCCTGCCACATTAGTCACTATAAAAATGTTTACCGTGGAAACTGTAGTTGGCGTGGAAGTCAAATGAGTATTTTACTGTACCCTCTCTGCTACACAAAGCTGCGTGGAGCTTGCTCTCTCACCTTCTTACTAAAAACTCACGATGCTGCAGAACAGTGGAATCTACAGTTCAATCTATGTCCATTGGGGCATCTTTCGTTCTCAATTCACTACTTGCCTCATGAGGGCTGCTCAAGTCTTCCAACAACGCAGCTGCGTGGAAAGAGAGAGGCCGTCTTCTACTCAAAAGCCATGAGTACGTTCTGACAATCGGACGAGGCCAGGCAACAAAAAGACTATGGATGGCATTCAACCAGCAGACCTATCGAAACTGACGGGCCCAAGTTAGTCATGTTCACTCATTTCAACGGGTCTACTCCAAGTAAAACTCAACTGACTGCCATCCTATGACTCCAGCCAAAAGCTGTTCCCTAAAACGAGACAGATGGGGAGGGGAGTTGTCACTTTGCTTTTGGCAAGAATCTGAAAAATGGAGACAGAAGAGGGAACAAGTCCATGCTCTGATTGGCTCAAAGAAGACCAAGTCTACTTGGTCCTGATTTTCACTGGAGGGCACTGGATGCTAGTCAATGCGATCACCAAGATTACCTCTAGCACTTTATGCTGGAATAACTTCCTAAATTAATAGCCAACAAGCAGAAGTCCTTTTCAAGAGACTCTACCAGAATTTATTTGCATCCAATGTGCCTTATACAACACAAACAGTACATATCCAACACTCTCCTTTCTTCCAGGGCAATTCTACTGTCCTATTTGCAAGCCTTCTGCATGCCTTTCTAGTTTGATACCTCCAACTATTGCCAACATCAGAAGCACTAACGCTGCAAACTTAAATCAATAACCGATGCTCTTGCTTCCAGGGGTTCCTGGTGGAATTCTGAACAATTTTCTCAAACACAACTCCTGAAGTCCATTCGGCAAAGCCATCACAAGCCAAGCTTTCAACTAGTACCCTTGGTCCTATTTGACTGCTAGGAACAGAGTTGCCTCTATACCACAAATGTCCATTACTTGTTACTGGCCAAGCACTTAATACCCACCAGGGCTGGAGAGGTGATGGTGCCAAATGGCTTGGTTAGACAAGAACTACAGAACCACAGTGCAAGTATAAGATGAAGGAGCTCCTTGAGGAAGCTTCTGTTTTCAAGAAGTTGCAGGTACACACACGACACTCTTAAAGGTCAGTGAAAATTGCAAGGTAGGAAGGCAGACGTCCTTTTCTAAGAAAAGACACATGTGCAATTGGGAATGGGTAGGCCAGGGTTTCATCCTGCCCCCACAGACTTCTGAGATGGCCCCGGGGTGAAGTACCCTTGTGCACCTCAAAAGTTTTATCCTGCAAAAAAAAGGGGGGCTCCAATGTTCTCTTTCCCACTCATCAGTGTGAACAGTTACAAATGCTCTACCAGAGACGTCTCCTTACATAATGTCCTCACTCCTAATAGCAAGGCAAACGTCAGGCAACTGGGAGTGACGAGAGGAGATCCCACATAGCACACCAGTTCACACTAGTGAAAAAGGAGGTTCAAGCTTCCCTCTGCCTGCATCTTGAGTCATGTGTGAGCCAGTCAACGGGCAGTTAAATGCTGGTGATCTTCCTAGCCTCATCTAGAGTTCCAAGATATGGCATCTAAAAATTTAATCGCCAACCAGAACTGGGAATGTACATTTTGCTTTTTCTGAGCGCAGGTACAGAGTATTTGCTTGCTTCTTGGGAAAGAGAAGAGGTTTTCAAGGACCTCCATCTTCTAAAAACATTATTTTTTAAAAAATAATAATACATGAAAGTGGCCATTGCAATAGCTGAGGAATTTTAACGACCGTGGGCTGCTCTGCTGCAAACCCAGAGAGCGAAAAGGTGCTCAAGCAGAAGGAAACAACAATGGACCAGTTTAAAGAACGATTTCAGTGTTTGTGCGGCTTTTTAACTTTATTCTCTTATTCAAATAGATGGCTGCTAACAAAGTAATGCGATACAACCTGGGAGGCTTTGCTTTGTTAACTACATAAAACACTGCTTGGGGAAGCTAGTATTTTTCTTTTAAGGTCCAAGGGCTCTAGAATTCTACAGGTGGAAGATACACATTGCTAGAATACAATTGGTGGAGTGGCTATCATGTACAGAGAGCGGATATCAGGAGCAGGGGGGAGGGGACAGAAAAGAGAGAACCAAAGATGGATTAAAGGCCATAAAAAAAATAAAATTGGGGAAGCCAAGGTTTTCGTGCGAGGTATTTTATATAGGCCTAATGCCACGGTTAAAATCACAATGGAACAGACAAACAAACAACACGGAAGTGCTCAGCTACAGACGAACGCCTAAAAAAAAAAAAAAAAAAATCAAGACAGGCACGGGAAAGAGAGCTGTCAACTCAATGCCCACAGCAAGACTGGTGCAGCCATTGCCAGCAATGGACCCAGCACCAGAATAAAGTACAAAACCCTGTTTTGAGGGGGAGGAGGAAAAGAAAACCAGAGTAAAATGGCCGTTTTGGATTTCAAAGCTTTGCAGAGTATTCTTCCAACCATCTGTGTGAAAAATCGTGTAGAAAGAAAAAGAAACACAAGACAAGAGAACGTAACAGAGCCTGAAACACACCTGAAAGAATGAAGTGGCAAACACCATGGCCAGTCGTATTCTTGATTGACTGGCTATAAAATGGGCAGATAAACCTTTTCTTGACGTAGAGAGCAGGCACTCACACCCAGAGTTATGTTGCCCAAGTTCCAACAGCAGGAGTTTCTTGCAGGGAAGGGGGGGGGCATGCATTTCCCCCAGAAAGGTCCTGCTTTAGAAATCAGTTGGTCACGCGGCAACTATTAAAATGCATATTAAAAACACGAAGGAGCCTATAGGCCAGTTAACTACTGTCAAAATCTGCTAGAACATCCAGACTGATAAGTAAAATTAATCTTACACACACACACACACACACAGCCTCCCAGAAGGAAAACTGCTTCATTTGCGTACTTCAATTTGAAGTAGATACTAAGAGCACAGAAAGGGTTTTTAAAAGCGGCCAGTTATCTCTTTACAGGAGCCCCGTCATCTCCTCCCAAGAGGTTATCCTACGCGGAGACCATCAGTCAGATTTAACGCATTAAAAAGAAGAGCCTCGTTATCAACTCACTGCTAGCATGGCTCCAAATTGTCAAAAGCTCATTATATAGCTTTACACTTTTTACTGTACAAAACACTTAAAAAAGTTAAATTATGATGGGTTGGGGAAGCTTTGAATCAAATGATTTTATGTGAGAGCTTTTTCTTCCTCTCTCTCTCTCTCTCTCTCTCTCTCTAACCAAGGTTGCTTTTCGGGAAAGTGATTTACTAAAAAGAACTATGGCAAGTTAACCCACAAGTCACAAAATGCAACAGTAAAGATTTCCCCCCCTCCCCCTTAAAACTGCATGTTAAATTGTAATCTAAGTTGTGAACATTTAAATAGAATATATATCTCCTATGAAAAAGTTTGAGTACAAGTGCTTCTGTACCCTGACATCCCCCCCCCCCCCGGCTCCCACCACCTCCATCCCACCACAGTTCAGATTTTGGGCCCTGACCAACTTGGAATGCTTTCTTTCAGCCTCCCTGCCCCCCGTCCCCCCCCAATTTGTGTGCACTCAGTAAATATAAAGTCAAAAATATACAAATCTCTCATTTACTACAAGGTCTGCATGTGGATGAAGTTAACCTGGACTGCGGGAGTGGGTGAAAGGTGGAGGAGGCAGCAAATCAGAATAGGGAAATTATAGTAATTATCATTTTCACCACAAAAAAAGGGGGAGAGAGAGTTCCGAGAAAACGACGACTGGTCACTTCACCGGGGGTTGAAGGGGGTGGGATGGGGAGAGAAAAAATAACCCCGAACTGCAGGACTGGTGAAATTTTTGACTGCTAAAAAGTGATACTGTAGTGGAGAGTTTTCTAGGAAAAATAAAACACCTTTTAATAACTGGCCCACTGGTATGAGCTACCGTGGAATAAATTAGCACAAAAATGGAAGTCTTATAACTGTTCACTGTTACAGACGTAATCAACAAGGTCAGTCACTCGCAAAAGTTCGTCCTCGTCTTCTTCTGGTCCTCCTGCCTCCTGGCCGCCACTCGTCCCGTTGGGTGCCAAGCTGGCATTGGCTGTGCTGTCCTTGGGGGCGGGAGCTTTCTCGCTGGGCTTGCCAATCAAGTTCTCAATGGTTTTCCCAGGACTCTGTCCGTTGGTGGACGGCAAGTCCACCAGGCTGTAGTCCAACGGGCTTTCGACCTTCCCGACGTTATCAAAGTCATCCTCGTCGTCGCTTTCTATCCGGTAGGGCTTCTTGGTGACGTCTTGCGGGCCGTGGGTTGCTGAAGACCTGGCGGCAGGCACAGGCTTGCTTGCCTCCTCGCTGGCGCTGCTGCAGTTGTCGTCGTCATCTGTCTCGATGCGATTCAGCCGCTTCCGGACGGGCCGCTCCTCCTTGTCCCCGTCCTCGTCCTCCGAGTACTCATCCGTGCTGTGGCTGCGCTTCCGAAGGGATCTCTTTGACACCTGGGTGGGTTTATCGTCTTCAGAGTTCTTAGACACGTAGCTCTCTGGAACAAGCATCAGACTTAAAGCCGTTAGCAAAATCTGAAGGCATGCAACAGCTATCATTGCTCTCCTGTGTTTACACAGAACGCTCCGCATGCAAGCTGCTTGAACCGGAAGGAGGCGGGCTTCCACCAGAAAATAAAAACTGCAACACAGAAGACTGGTGGGCTCCTATCAATGGTGCCGTAGAATAGTTAAACCACCCTCCATGTGTTTCCATGGCATCTATTTGATGGGGGAGCGCTGATACTTTTATCATACACCCCATGTCCCTTTCCCTTAAAACCTGCCCCCAAATATCCCTTCTGTAGCTCTCTCCAATCTCCTTTAAAAATGAGACTCAGTACATTGGTTATTTACAAAGGCAGTGTTTGGTATGAATATGTAGGATCCACCATTGCATGGTTTCAGTGCTGGTGGGAGTTGTAGCCCCAAACATCGGCTAGAGACTTTACTAGTTTTCAATCTTTGCTATACTCAGAAGTTCAAAACTCTTAAGCTCTTCCTCATCTTTACACTTCTGAAGGGCCCTGGATCAATATTTTGGCTACTAAGGCTGCATGAAAACACGATCCTAAGCTTGGCTTATTCAGAAGGAAGCCCTTCTGAAGAATACCTCAAGCACTGTTTCTCCCCATAGGAACCAACCCAGACCCTGAGATCACCTTCTGAGGCCCTTCTTTGTGTGCCCCCTCCATGAGAGGTCCAGAGGGTGGCAACACAAGAACGGGGCCTCCTCTGCAGTGGCTCCCTGTCTCTGGAATGCTCTCCCCAGGGATGTCCACCTGGCGCCTTCATTATACACCTTTAGGCACCCGGCAAAAATGTTCCTCTTCAACCTGGCCTTTGGGCTCAGCTCTCTCCCTCTCTGCGGAGGTAAAAAGCTCTACTAAATTTGTACAAGGCAACCCTTTTATTTTACCTTCGCTGTCGGAGCTGGAAAGCCTGCGCTTGTGGATCCTTCTGAGCTCTTTCCCATATCGGAAGGTCTTCTGAGAGCCGTCGCTTTCAGAATCCTCTTTGTAGTTGACTTGCCTCTTCTGATTGCGCCGAGATCTTCTCCGCCTCGTTTCCAGGTAGTCTTCGTCACTGTATTCTGAAGAAGCCTCTGTTTCTGTGCAAAGGGGGGGGGGGTTTGAAGGAGAGAAGGAACCGTGCAAATTTAGTCTGCAAACTGCAACATCCTGTCATATTCACAACATGTCTGGTTTTCCCAGAAAGTGAAATGCTTCAGGGCAGCTCCAGCCTTCCCATTTGATTCCCATCTTAAAACGCTCTTTAAGAAACTTTCCAATAGGCAGCAGCAACTGGCAGGCAGGTGACTCAATTTGGCAAACTGAAGCAGCATTCCAAGATGATGATGATGATGATGATGATGATGATGATTCCCAGGGAAATTTAGTTTCTGAATCCTTCCCATGGAAATCAGAAGGGCTTGTTGAGGGCAACCTTCTTCAGACTGACAGGTTGACATTTGGGGTGTCATGCTGGGTAACAGGGTAAAAGGTAAAGGTAAAGGGACCCCTGACCATTAGGTTCAGTCGTGGCTGACTCTGGGGTTGCGGCGCTCATCTCGCTTTACAGGCCGAGGGAGCCGGCGTACAGCTTCCGGGTCATGTGGCCAGCATGACTAAGCCGCTTCTGGCGATACCAGAGCAGCACACGGAAACGCCGTTTACCTTCCCGCTGGAGGAGTATCTATTTATCTACTTGCACTTTGACGTGCTTTCAAACTGCTAGGTTGGCAGGAGGGGAAACAGGGTATGAATCCATATATATGTTGCTTTGTCTCTAGTAGTACCCACCTAACAGGTCTCTCCTTTGCAATCTGATTTTATGACTTCAAGTGTAACACCAAACAGAGAGGACTGAATGTCCATTTGAAACAGGTAGGGCTGCAAGAGTGTTCTGGAAGGTTGTAGAACAAGCCTCGTGCTGCATCCCAACCAGAGGTTCAACAGGTCCGAAGTAAATGATCCACAAGGCATTTCCAGCCTCTTCCGGAGTGTTGCATGCTCTAGTTATCTCCCGCTTGGACTACTGCAATGTGCTCTACATGGGGCTACCTTTGAAGGTGACCTGGAAACTGCAACTAATCCGGAATATGGCAGCTGGACTGGTGACTGGGAGTGGCTGCCAAGACCATATAACACCGGTCCTGAAAGACCTACACTGGCTACCAGTACGTTTCCAAGCACAATTCAAAGTGTTGGTGCTGACCTTTAAAGCCCTAAAGGCCTTGGCCCAGTAGACCTGAAGGAGAGTCTCCACCCTCATTGTTCAGCCCGGACACTGAGGTCCAGCTCTGAGGGCCTTTTGGCAGTTCCCTCCCTGCGAGAAGTGAGGTTACAGGGAACCAGGCAGAGGGCCTTCTCGGTAGTGGCACCCGCCCCGTTGAACGCCCTCCCATCAGATGTCAAGGAAATAAGCTACTATCTGACTTTTAGAAGACATCTGAAGGCAGCCCTGTTTAGGGAAGTTTTTATGTTTGATGTTTTTAATATTATGTTGGAATCTGCCCAGAGGAGTTGGGGAAACCCAGCCAGAGGGCCGGGGTACTTTAAAAAAAAAAAAAAAATCTTGTGCAGAGATGGTAAGTGCACGTGAGACATGGACGGTGGAAGGGCAGGGAGCCCAACAGCAGGTGGCGCCAAAGCAATAGCAGGCAGAGCCAGCTCATCCTAGTTTCCTCCCTTTTTGAGTTACAGATAGGTAGCCGTGTTGGTCTGCCATGGTCAAAACAAAATAAAAAAATTCCTTCCAGTAGCACCTTAAAGACCAACTGAGTTAGTTCTAGGTATGAGCTTTCGTGTGCATGCACACTTCTTCAGATTGGTATCTGAAGAAGTGTGCATGCACACGAAAGCTCATACCTAGAACTAACTCAGTTGGTCTTTAAGGTGCTACTGGAAGGAATTTTTTTCCCTTTTTGAGTTCTTTGAAAGCAACCAGGAGGAAGACGACAGCAACCTTGTAGGTAACGAGGCATGCAGGTGGGGGCTGAGGGCAGACTGAGACTGCAGACTCGAACAAACCAGCCCAAAACCCTCACTGTTCCACTAGAGTGGTCCAGTCCAGTCTGAGCAGTCCTATTCTGATGTACACCTTTTCATGAGATCTTTAAACAACATGCTAGATTTCTCCAAGGAATAAAGAGATATTGGGGTTGGTGGGTGGGTGTGCTGTCTTAAAGGGGCACTCGCCCCCTTGCCCTTGTGCCACCTATGGTAGCTGGTGCCAAGCACACCTTAGAAGAAAGTTATGAAATAACATGAACCATTGGGAGTCCAGATCTGTTTATTCATTTATTATGATTTATATTCCTCCTTTCGGTGGAATTATCTTCAAGGCCGTTTACAGCACACTGCAATAAGGCAAACAAATAATACACACGCATACACAAAACCCAGCAGCCTCCCTTGGGCCAAGGGATATCTCAAGGCAACCAGAGCTGAGAATTCTTTCCAGCAGGGAAGGGAGAAGTGAGCTCTCTGCTGCAGCTGCTCTTTCGCGGGCTGACGGATGGGGCCAGAAAGGTCTTCTCCTTGCCTTGCCATGTCGTCGTTCCTAGAAGGCAGGGGATGCAACCTCCAAGCGGCTCTTTGCTTCCTGGCACAGGCCAGAGCATGCTTGCCTTCACCTTTGCAGCCCTAGGGCAACCAGCGGTTGGGAGTTGTTTGTTCTTTCTGGTGGCAAAGCAAATTTCCCTGCAGCTGTTCCTTCCTGGCTGATAGATGGGACTAGGCCGGTCCTCACTCTGTTGCGAAGTTCTTCTTGGGCAGCAGGGGGCGCACTCTTTCCACACTGTTCTCATTCTTGCATAAATAAAAGTGTTGAATTATGACCATCAAACTCAAGGTTTGGGGATTATAATTCAGTTTTAGTAAGTGTGGACTTTGGTCCCTATGTCTGTATTAAACTCAGATTTCCTTTTAAAACAGTTCAATTTTATTTGCTCTTTTATTTCTTAAGAGAGGCTTATCATAATTTAAATTTAGTTGCAAAGCAGTACATTTTAACTGCTACAGCAACTGGTTGTTGCTCATGCTTATTCAGGAAAAAAATATATATAGAAATTGTAACTACAGACATTAGCTTTGTTTTATTGCAGACACAAAAACTGAATGTATATTTAATTAACATGCACCCTCCCCTTTCAGCCCCAAAGGGTTCTCTTAACAATTAAAAAGACAGTCATCAATATTAAAATATAAAACAATGGAAGATTTAAAGCAGAGAAAGTCCTTAACAAGACACATAAACCAAGAGGCAGGAGAGTAAAACACAAAACAGGCAAAAGGCAATTCCAACTTGTTGGATCTGACTAGCGCAATGATTCCCACTTGCAACAATGGAATTTCTCCTCCCTCTCCTCTCCCTGCACACAGCTCCCCCTGCTGAGCGATGGGGGACAGATTTAGGGGTCGCACAAACAAACGGGGCTGTGGGGAAGTTCCACTGCGCAGCCAAAGCTCTTGCGCAAGTGGAAGCACTTTGTTGCGATACCACACCATTTAACAACCGAAAAGCCTGGGGAGAATAGAAAGGACAGCGCTAACATGACAACAAACCCAGTGCTGTGCAAGTCTCACTGGTAAGCAAATTCCAATGACGGGGTACTGCTAAAGAGAATGCCCTCTCTCTGGCCACCAAAGACAGTGGGTGGTGGGTGGAGAAAGGCCTCTTAAGATCCAATGGTCTGGGAGCTGGTGGCTGTTGAGGTGCATTGGTCCCAAGCCATTTAGCGCATAGATATCAAAAGCAGCACTTTGAATTGTACTCAGAAGTGGACAAGAAGCCAGTGTATTATATTCAAGATATAGCCTGGGTGCCCAATCTCAGTCCACAATCCAGCTGTGGCATTTCCGTAGCAGCCGAAGCTTCCAAACAGTTGGTGGTGGGAAAGCCATTTACGTATAACGCAATCCAAAAGGAAACACCAAATGAGGAGGTCGTCGTTCGGAGGCGAAGCAGCTGGATGCGTGTGTGTGTGTGTGTTTCACAGGGCCAATCCAGCCCGGAGGAGTGCCGCTGGCTCTTCAGCTGCCAGCTAAGAAGAAAACGATGGCTTCCGTGGCAACGGGACTTCCTGGCACACCACTACAGGAGACCAAGGTGAGGAAAGCTGGCTCATCCAGTTCTCAGGAAGGTCGACCCTCCAGGGAAACCGGTTGCTGGCCTAGTTTCCCAACACTCAGTCCTTTGAGCCAACCGCCAAGCTACGAAGAGTGAAAGAGTCCAACTTACCAGATTCACCGCTTACGTTCTCCTCAGAGTCCTCATCTTCGTCTTCGTCATCTTCAGAGTATCTTTTCTTGGCTATTTTTCTCCGTAGCCGCCTGCTTTGCCTCATCGGCCTGGAGTGGTGCCGCCTGGACCTGCGCTTCGAAAACTCTGCATCGCTGTCGTCATTCGATGGCTGATCCTCTTCGCTTTCGTCTAAGTTCTCGTCCGAGACAACGAACTCATCCTGAGATCTAAAGGGGGAGGGGGAGAGAGATTAGCTGGAAAGATCTTTGAAACGATGCCAAAGGAATAAAGCCCGCTCGACTTTGAGACCTGCATTTTAACTGAGAAACTGTAGACGTCAGAAAGGTTTAGCTAAGGTGGTTTTCATTGCTCCAGTGGAAAACAATTCAATCTCTCTGCTCAAATGGTTATGCGTTCAAGCGACAGGCCCTTGAGGTCAATTCAAATATGCTATTTCTGATGCAGTAAGTCCTTACACAACTCTAACCTCAAAAATTCATCTGATTGAAACTTTCTCTGCG
The DNA here is from genome assembly GCF_964252035.2 of Podarcis erhardii. Lineage (NCBI taxonomy): Eukaryota > Metazoa > Chordata > Lepidosauria > Squamata > Lacertidae > Podarcis > Podarcis erhardii. The sequence continues at coordinate 10,908,572 of NC_138508.1, forward strand.
AGAAGCTCGCACCTCACAGGCAGAGCTTACCCACCAGAAAGGCTGCTGACAGCATCCTTTAAAAGCCAGAGGTGGGGAACCTGTGGCCCTCCAGATATTGTTGGACTACTAATTCCATTGTCCATGACCATCAGCTATGCTGGCTGGGGCTGATGGAAGTCTTAACAGCATCTTGAGATGCTGTTAAGGTTCCCCACCACCTGCATTTCACAGGACCAAAACAGTACAAACATACATTCTAGCTCCAGGTCCCAAAAGAGAGGGCCCAGAACTACCAGGTACTACAGTGTTCCTGGCAGAGCTCCACTTCGGAATGCAGGTACGAGATGGCATAGTTCCTTCCAATGCCATGTAAGAGGAACAGGCTAGAGCATTTCCCTCCAACATTTTAATGTTTAACATTTAACATTTAACGTTTAATATTTTAATCTTTTGTTAGAAGCTGCCCAGAATGGCTGGGGAAACCCAGCCAGATGGGCGGGGTAGAGATAACAACAACAACAACAACAATAATAATAATAAATTACTACTACTACTACTACTACCAGGGGTGTGATTTACCTAACAAACAGTGTCAGCAGAAACCCTGCACAAGGGTTTCTTGCTTGCACAACGGGGCTTTCCATTCTCTTCCCAAATTGGTTAGGTGGGTCAGGAGAACTCCTAGAAGGAGGGAATCGCTCCACTTGGCAAGCTGATATGCTTGTGCAGATGGAAAATACATCACAGAGCGACACCAAATTCCACCCTAGATTTCCAAAGGCAAAAGCACAGCAAGCGTTCAAACCAGTGATCTTCCACCCGCAATCAGAAGCACAGGGAGGGTTGTTCCAAGTGGTAGTTCTGAGTATCAGTGTTTGGCAAGACTGCACCCTCAAGAGTGCTTCTGGGATCCAAAGCTGAACCCATTTTACTGCCTCACACTTTCAATCTGAGGCTAGTACAGTGGTACCTCAGGTTACATACACTTCAGGTTACAGACTCCGCTAACCCAGAAATAGTACCTCGGGTTAAGAACTTTGCTTCAGGATGAGAACAGAAATCGTGCAGTGGCGGCTGCAGTGGCAGGCCCCATTAGCTAAAGTGGTGCTTCTGGTTAAGAATAGTTTCAGGTTAAGAACGGACCTCCGGAACGAGTTAAGTACCGTACTTAACCAGAGGTACCACTGTACATGCTTAGCTCAAATTGAAATCTGCTGAAATAAGAGCGCTCAACTTGGGACAGAGCACACCCTAAATTTGGAGCAGGCCTTACCCGTCACTGATTCTGAACTCATCCTCACTTTCTTCTTCATCCAGGTTGCTGTCACTGTCCAGGTCGTTCAGTCGCCGCCGTTTCTTCCGGCGAACTGCAACAGCCCTCGGAGGTCGCTTTGTTTCCTTCCTTTCTTCCTCCAGGATGGTGGAAATATCCTTGCCACGATGCCCCGTGATGTTAGACATGTCTTTCCCTCTTCCACCACCTGCAGTCGGGAGACCAGGACCACGGTGACTGTGAATCCACTTATTCACTTGCTGCTAGCATCAACCTTCCCTCCATAAAAAGCACCCAAACCAGGACTGAAAATCCCCATGTTTGCAGACAGATGAGGTGAGGATCATGTCTTATCTCCCCTGTGGAAAAGCTGAAAGCTTAAACAAGGCTGGGGATACGAGAACGAGACATTTATTTATTTTACCTTCCCCCTCCAAGAGCATACATAGGCCCCTCCACACCACCTTTATCCACAACAACCCTGTGAGGAAGGTCAGGCTGAGTGATAGTGTATAGCACAAGCAACGATCTACGTCCAAATAGTCTTTGGACACATCCCAGCCAGCTGAGAAGTCTGACAAGAGGGAGAAAGATTTCTGTTCTTTGTAGCAGATGTGGTTTTCATGCACTTGCAGGAAGTGACAGGAAAGCACCCAAGTCCCTCGGTATAAATTTAGTGCTTGCTGTACCAAAAACCAGGATTGCCATCCACTACTGAAGTCATCCATATGTTCCTCCCCGTTAACATTGTCCAATAAGACACACCTCCTCCATCAGCCTCCTTTATGTCATCCTCTATGGCTTCGTCAATGGCTTCGTCAAACTCATCAAACCTAGAGAAGACAAAACGTGCTCAATTATATTTTGAGGAATAAACTGGCAAGTTTGTAGTAACTGAAGAGTCCAAATATGTGAGGGGGAAAGGAGATCAATTTGTACGTGTCTCACTTTCTTGGAGAGGCTGCCCACAGAACAAATAAATCCCTAATTACAGTTCTTAGACTTCTTTCAAACACTGAACCCTACATATTTAAGAGAGATAGAGAGAGAGAGAGAGAGAGAGAGACCGAGACCCTGTAGTGGTCCTTCCTGAAATTCAATATCAGGCTCCAAATGTCTGAACAGTTCATAATACACACAAGCATTCTGACCTTCTTCATAGAAAGTTAAGCGTAACATCAGGAACTCTTGTTTTCCTCTTAACTTTGCATGAGTTTTTGTAAGTGGTGTTATGCAAAAGTATCTGAAATGTTACTACACAGTTAAACCAAGATGTTCCCTCCTCCCTTTACCATTTGCAAAAGGAAAACCAGCTGTTACTGCTTTTCGGATGCTGCAGCAGCAATCTGCAGTCTCTAAAGCAATGCAAAAATTGGGGGGGGGGATTATAGTTGAGGGGGTGGAGGGAAAGATCAAGGGTCTTGCAAGTTTTATAGCTCAATCTTCTTCGCTTAGAAGCAGCCGAAACCAACTAGGCAGGAGCACAAAGGCAGAAGCTGCAAAGGCAGTGCATTTCACAGTCCTGCTGTTGAGCATAATACATTTCGAGTGCAATTTTCACTGACGAGCGATGACCCGCTCAAACTGCTATGCTTGCAGAACGGCTTAATCCCCCTGGAGGACAGTCGGATAACCTGGGGCGAGGGAGGGGGGATTCTGCTGGGTCATCAGTTTGCCTCATCTGTCAGGGATGTGACAATTCCATCTAGGAAGCCCAGAATACAGCCTGCCTCCTTCTTACTAAGCACACGAGGTGGGGCTTTCTAGCTCAATACGGTGTCTGGAGTTAATGACAGTCCCGTGTAGCATCATAGAAACAGCCTGGGTTTGCTTTGACTTGGATTTGGTGTGTGGGGCACTGGCAAACACATCACCAGTAGGATATTTGAGTGGGCCCTTAAGACGCAATTATTAAAGCAGCCCAGGAGATTGAGAGGCACATCGCAGTATCATACAGTTGGGCCAGATTTTTATCGATTGTAGACAACAGCCACTGCAACAGTGCATACAAATGTATGAGAGGAAACCCCACGGCTCCCTTTTTAATGAAAGGGAGCCTAAGGAGCCAGTGATTCTGCGTGAAAGAGAAGCAGGGGAAGCACACTTAACCCTTTCGCCAATGACGGCTTTTTACAATCAGAGCTGCACCCACAAGCACCCTTCACCCCACCCAGGGTTCTAGATGGTGCAACTTATGAGGGTGAGCACTGCGCCGCCTCTGCTGGGAATCACGGCCCCAGGAACCTGTTTTTTAATATCATAAGACGACCCCTCAGGATGCAACCAAAGGCTCACCTAGTCCGGCATCTAGCTCATCTAGGATCTAGATGCCTATGGGGCGCCAACAAGGAGGACAGGAGCCCCAAAGCACTCTCCCCACTCGTGATTCCCAGCATGCTGTCTACAACATAGAGATAGTACACAAGAGGTTTAAACACTCTCTCAATGCAAATTTTTTAAAAATGTAGTATAAACATTGACAACTGGGAAACACTGGCCTGCGAGCACTCCAGCTGGAGAACATCCTTTACCAAAGGTGTCACGGGCTATGAAGAAGTTCAAACTCAGAATGAAAGGGAGAAACGTGCTAAGAGGAAGGCACACTTGGCAAATCCACACCGTGATCAACTCCCGCCCGGAAACCAATGTCCCCACTGTGGAAGGACGTGTGGATCCAGAATTGGCCTCCACAGTCACTTACGGACTCACTGTTTATGGAAGACAATCTTACTCGGCTAGAAGTAATCACCAAAGAAGAAGTACATAGCCAACATGGCCAGTAGCCACTGACAGCCTTGCCCTCCATGATTTTGTCCACCCTCCATTTAAAGCCTTCCAAGTTGGTTGCCTACCACCAATCTTGTAGTAGACAATGTTTAACTATGCCATTGTTGAAGAGACAACCCTGGAGCTTTGTTCTGTGTTTTGGCATGTAATGTACAGCCAGTCAATGTAAGAGGAAATTTAAATGCTCACTTGCTATGTTGCTGTTGTTGTTGACGTTATTATCATTATCATTATTTTAAAAGAACAGTTTAATTGAACGAAATAAAATAAAAATAAAAGGTATACGATCAAAACTGGGCCTAAACCCGGTTTAGGGTCTACACAATCAGTTTCCTCCTAGAGCACCAGGATCTGGTCTGCAACTGGTCTGCCCAAGAAGGAAAGATTGGCAACTGGGTGGTTAGCTACTTAAGATTTTTCAAAATCTTAAGGAGTGGTTTTACCACTGCTTCCCTCAAGCAGGCATGGACCCTTCTCACAAGGAGGCATTGACCACCTCCCTGGCCCAGCCAGCTGTCCCCTCCCTGCTCGTTTTTATCAGCCAAGAGGGTCCAGGCGGTTGCCCTGACCGATCCAAGCACTTTGTCTACACCCTCAAACCTTACTAGTTGAAACTCATCCAACGCAACAGGATTAAGACAGTGCTCTAGACACCCCTTGAGAGTCATCTGCTGTAACAGCAGAGTCAAGATCCCAGTGGGTGCAAGCAATTTTGCCCTCGAAACGACTTGCAAACAAGTCAGAGTAAGTTGCCGTCAATTCTACCACCCCCTTTCCCCATTGCTCAGACAGCCCTCCCTTCTCATTTTTATTTTTTTTGCATGTTTCCACTGTGAACTGGAAACACAGCTTCTTTTATTACATCCATTCAAAAAGGAGCAAAGAAGTTGCTTGCCTATAGCTGATGCATTTCCGTTGCCTAGTCGACCTCCTTTCAAGCAGCTTTGCCTTTGATTTTTTGGAATCTTTCTTCTTTTCATTGACAACTTCAGGTATTTCAGGCTCCTGGTTTAAAGGCAGACAATCATTAAGCACAGAAATAGCTGCAGCCAATCATAGAGGGTGTACAAACTCAACCTTAATTTGTCACCTTTTCCATGAGAAACAATCTGCTGTACAAACAGCCACACAGTTCCTCTTGTTCAGAGTACCTAGGGTTGTTTCCAACTAAGTTCTACTCTGAGAGGATTCATAAACACATGTCAGCCATGTTCATTAACTTCAATGAGTCAACTCAGAATAACACCAGCATTGGCTACAACCCGTAGCAATTATTAAACCATGCATACCTCCTAAGTTTTCAAATGACAGGATGGGATTGATCTAACAGTACGTGCCAAGATGGAGATTCAAACAATGGCAAGTTTCTAGACCACATGGCTGTAATATGCATGTGTCACAGGCAGTAGAGAAAGAAGACACAGGGAGTGCATTGGGTTTCTAGCGGTCCAGGATCCATGTTTAGTGCCCTGCATAGCTCCTTGACTCCATCAGCAGCAGGAGCAGAATTTATCAGGCAAAATGAGCAGATGCATGCAAATTTGCCTGATTAAGGCAATCTATGGTTATTGCCGACTCAGCTTTTCTTAAGGCAGAATTTTTAGTGTTTACAGCGCAAAGAACACACAGGTCTGACTCTATGCCAAAAGAAAGAAAAGGAGATATCAAGGGGTTCGTTTCACTTACTCGTGGAGGAATGATATTCTCAATACTAATGCCCACATACACAAGGCGCTCTTTCCTTAGGGAGAAAAAACAAAACAAAAAGCTGACATTTCTTCACAGCAACCGCTTAAATTTGTCCTATACAGTATTTCACCTGTTTGCATTAATGCCAGACCTTTACCTAGCTCAACCACAGCCAGCTCCAAACTTCAATTTGCAGTCACAGTCGTAAGTGGTTTTGCATGCTGGCGTGGTACTAAACCTGGTTAATAAAAACACCAGAACAGGTGGTGGCTATTGGGGATTGTACTGGCTGAGGCTGATGGGGGCACTGTAGTCAAGCTAGAGGGTAGGAGGTTGGGGAAGGCTAGAGTAAAGTACTGACTCACTTGCTGTGTGTGATTTGTTATGTGGGGTTACAGGGGTTGCTAAGCCATTGGTCAATGTTTCGGTACCTTCGTTCTGCACGCTCTTTCTTTTTCAAGACAACATCCAGGTCCTGCAGTTGTTCTTCCAACTTCTCACAGAGCAATTTCTATGGGAATAAACAAAAAACAAAGCGTTACCCTGCTCCACAAACATCTCCATGCAGCTAATTTCTTAACAGGCCCCTTCCCAAGCATTCCTTGTCGGTGTGAACGCCGTCACCGCCAGTGAGTACCTAACAGTGGCCCAAACATCAGGCAGTAAGAGAAGGATTTCCAGACAGGATAAGGAAAAGCAAATTACTTTGGAAACGGTGGGTGACAATCTCAAGACTACATTTCAATCTTTCCACTGAATGGAGTTCAAATTTATTCCTAAATCTGCTCTTGCAGTCGAAGCACATAGAAATGCCACCTAGTCCATGGGCAAGGCAAAGTAGACAGGCAGAACCAAACAATTCACAATACATGGATGAGAATGTCACTAAGTCACGGGGGATTGGGGTTTTGGGGGGGGGAGGGGGTGGAAGAAGCCTGCATCAAGGGTTCCACCTGAACTTGCCTGCTAATGCTTAACAATATAAAGGCTTTAATTCATCTTCCCCTTCTCCCAAAACATTTTCAGCAGAGCAAATTCCTCATACTCTTAACTAAGATAACGTGTTTTCAGCAACAATTGACTTTAAACCAGACTGGACCTCTGGTTTACAAGGGAATTAAGTATATCTTGAGCAACGATCAATGCTTCTGTGGAAGAAACTTGAACTCCAGAATGGAGGGATGCTGAGAAAATGCCAGCAATTTCCCCCATTTGCTTCACGACGAGTAAGCAATCGAGAATATTACATCTGCACAGGGCCTATTTGATGTGAAAATGGCAAATGCCACACAAAAAGAGACAAATGTAGGTATAGTACAGAAAACTTTAGGTCCCTTATAAATGTTGAATTGTGTGTACAGAAGAAGCACATGCATTGTTTTTTGTGCAAATGCTAGAATACCCAAACCCCAAATAGTACTAGGAGAATATATAGCTGCGCATAATAGAAACGTTAAAAGGAATTGTGGAAAATAAGAATGATGTTACCTCAAGTATATTATCAGATGATGGAAACAAATAATGGGTGGTTTGCATTTCATTTACAATTATGAACTAATTTGTTCATTTACGGCAAGTTGCAGAAAGTAAATTACACGTGACTGCAAACAAATATCTTTATGGTGCAATTTGTTTGCAGTGCACTGAATGCTATTCTCATGGGACTACGTAATACCCTTGTTACACATTCACACCCACCTATTACCACATCTTACAGTTCTTGTTACAATAATGGGTGCCAAAGGCAAAGTGAAGAGTCCCAAAAGGAATGGAGGGAACAATGGAAGGCTCCTTTCCATAGCCACACTGGAACTCAGGATTTGCATGCGAGGAAGCACAAAACAAAACAAAGGCAAAGAAGACAAAGCCTACGTGTTGGCAAGGTGGGCAGAACCATTCTCCATCAGGAATGATCATCAGTGGGGGTCGAAGGCAGGCCGTATGGTAGCCGCTGTCACAAGAGTCGCACAAGAGAATCTGTGGAAATAAACCAAGGAGTCAGTCGGACCTTGCACTTGCACTGTGAAGCACATCAAGGCGCACCTTGCTTTCCTATGTTTGCATAAATCAGCCTTCACCAACTGGTGCAACTCCAGACGTTGTGGACTACAACTCCCACCGGTTCCAGCCACCATGGCCAATGGTCAGGGATGATGTGAGCTGTTGTCCGACGGTATTCGGAGGGGGGCCAGATTGAGGAAGGCTGGCGTAAACATTCTGAAATTGAAGTGGCCAATAGATCCATATGCAGATAAACTGTTGCTTTTGCTGGAAAGCCCAGGGGCAATATTCATTAAAGTTAAACTCTTTCAAGTCCCATTGACTTCAATGGAAGGTATTAATTCTCTCACTGACATGGATAGGATATTAAAGGGGTTAACCAGATCAGGCTCCAGGTATACTAACATTCCTAGATTAAACCTGAATTCGCTGTTGTCATAAAGTAGAGGCAAAAACATGTTCCGTCTCTTCTTTTCTCATGCAGTTGTAGACTGAAATGGGAAGTTCTTATTCTCTTTAAAGACAATATGGGCAATTCTTAAGGGAACTGGCTATGTCAAGGACTACACTGCAATACAGCCTATTTTGATATGAAGACATTCCAGTTCATAAATGTATATGATCCTCAGAGAGGAGAATTTTTCTGTTAAATCCTACTAGGGAGAGAAAATAGAAAAGACCAAATGGGCCTTTGGTTGTCACTGCTTCTCCAAACAGCCCTGTGGTTTTGCAAGGACTCCAAGGTTTCTGTTGAGTACCCAGCCTTCCCGCCAAACTACAGATTGCAAGTGTTCCTGGGACAAAAGCCACCGCAATTAAACCAACTGAATTTTGCAGCAAAGCTGTGTCCACAGAAAAGAGACAATGCAGGCAGAGTGATTTTTTTTAAAGAACACACATACATGCACAAGAATAATTTAAGGTACAGTGGTGCCCCGCAAGATGAATGCCTCGCAAGACGAAAAACCCGCTAGACAAAAGGGTTTTCCGTTTTTCGAGGCGCTTCGCAAGACGAATTTCTCTATGGGCTTGCTTTGCAAGACGAAAACGTCTTGCGAGTCTTGCGATTTTTTTCGCTCCCCCCCCCCTTTTCTAAGCCGCTAAGCCGCTAATAGCGCTAATCCGCGAAGAGGGTTGCTTCGCAAGACGAAAAAACCGCAAGACGAAGAGACTCGCGGAACGGATTCTTTTCGTCTTGCGAGGCACCACTGTACCTATTTTTTGTCAGTGTTATTGCCCCATATTTATGTAACACGTAATAGTTTAGAATCCGCTCCCAGGTCTGAACTTCCAAATGCACAACATGACTTAGAATTGCTTGTCTGCTTTCGTTTCCCATCTTCGAAGCACCCCACCACTTAAATTCATTCTGTCTTCAAGGTGCAACAGCCTGCAGAAGTGGCTGGTCAATTCAGACATCACACCAAAACATGATTTGCACACCCAAACCTGTTTTACTGGTGAAACACGAACCATGCATTGCCAATTCAGACAACATGCCAAGTCATACCTAAACTTCCTTTAACCATAGGTTTGGCATGATGTCTGAATTGAGCCAGTATATCTGTAGAATGCTTAAGAATGGCTTTGCTAAGTTTCACTGCTCTTGAAGACAAGAACCTACTAGCTCTGGGTGATTGGGGAGGCCGCATTTCTTGCACGGCTCATCGTCATCAGCAGGCGCAGGTTCTTCCTCTTCCTCCTCCTCTTCCTCCTGATCCTCAGAGTCTTCTTCACTCTCTGAATCATCGCTCTCATCATTGCTCGAATATCTCCACCTACCACGAGTTCGAGTACCAGCCCACCGAACTTTGCTTCGCTGTGACGCCTAGAAACCCAGTGACAAGGGAAACCTCATTGTCTCGGCACCTTGTTACAGTTCCATGCTGAATCATACATTCCCCCCAGTTTACATTGCATCAAATAAAAAACAGCCATGCGCAGATTATACAATGCCTTCTGGACATGACAACGGTTGTACTGGGATTCAATGCTAAATGGTTTAGCAGTATAAGAACAAGCCGCAGAAGCCTCAGGTTCAAACTCCCCCCTCTCCTCCAGTGCAGCTGCAAGGAAACTGTTGCTTCTATTTTAGATTAGTCACTGTTTACCATGCCCCCATAACCCTGAACAGTGCTTGATCTTAACTATGTTCTTTTTTTTTTAAAGAAACAAACCATTCTTAAGATTAAGCATAGTTAAGATCAGGGGTCAGCAACCTAAGGCCCATGGGCCAAAAGCGGCCTGCGGAGGTTGTTTGACCGGGCCATGAGCCACCCCCAAACCGAGATGTCCGCTCTCGCGCTGCGCTAAACCGGCACATCTGCGCAGATGCAGACACCGAAAATCATGCGCATGATCGGGCCCACGGAGGGATCTCCGTGGGACCGATCTGGCCCAGGCTAGATAAACCTTGCTGACCCCTGGTTAAGATTATCCAATTTGTCTAGATTTAGATGTCACAACAAGCTGCATTTAATCTAAAATTGTAGGGAAAGCTTCCAAACTTCTCCTTAAGCCTATACCAGAGGACAAAGAGGAGCACATGAGTCCAAGGCTCACCAATGCTTGTTGTCATAATGTCAACCAATGATTTAGTGTTATTTCTGAACAAGGCCAATATCACTCTTTAAAAAAACAAAAACCCCAACTCATTTATTCCCTTCCCTTCTGAAGTTACACTACTTTATACCAGCACCCATCATCTGTTCCACACACAAATGAGCTGAAATCTGATCATATGACCTGCTGCTGCAAATTAGGATCTAATGATATAAACACTGCGTTTGAAGAGAAAGAGAACAAGTTCTGTCCTTGCATATGAAATCTTTCTTTTTCAGTCTGGCCTTCAAACAAGGGAAAACCTTCCCTCAGCTGGATTGACGCAGCTGATGAGACCAAAGTGGGAATTCTCGTGGAGACAGTGGAAAGACTTGGTTTTCACAGTGAGCTACCTCAGATTTAGCTGGAGGCTGGGCTCTCTTCTGAAAACAATTTTGCACCTTGTGGACAGATTGCTCACACAGGACTGGACCACTAAATTGTGCAGAGCAAGGACAGTATCTCCCTGGCACAATCCTAAAACCACACATAGGGAAACATCAAAGTAGAAAGCAGTACCTCTGTATGACTCTCTGCTTTCAAATCAAATGGGGATAATGAGGCAAATGAGGGCACCACCACCAGGAATCCACTGAGAATTCCCAGCCAGAGGACATGTAACCCAACCAAGTCTTAGCTGAAGGAGGACAAAGACACTGCCTGTCTCAAAATCTTCCTCTTTTCCTGAAGCTTCCAGCCCTCACCAGGTGTTCCCCACTCACAGTAAACCACTGGGATCATGATGAATTTTACTCTCTTGGCCATAGATTTTGACCTTGTGATGACGTAGCAGCCAGAACATTATTCTTGCCATTCTCAAACTCAAGTGCTCCTTCTAGTTGTCTTACTGGCATCCCTAATGACTCTTGTATTAACTCTGCAACTTCCTATTCCATTTCTTTCACACGCAAAAATATATTCTAGACTCATTTTCTGTACCGTTTCCAGGTATCATCAAACACGTGACCCTCAACTACTCCAACTTTGCAGAAGGGCAAACGTTTCCCATGCAATAATCACTGTAACTAAATGCAAACTGTATAGCCAGTGTAGAAAACACTAGCTAGTAATAACTGCTATGGCACGAGATATCGTTTTAGCCTACCAAAAACTTTTCAACTGATTCACTGAATCAATTAAACATCTAAATGCTGAAGCCTTACATCAAGCTTTCTTATAATCTTATAAGCTTGATAATTTCTTATCTTGATAATTCTGAGCCAGCTAGTAACTGTGGGGATCACATGATCACACCTTCTCTGCAGCCATCATTTTTCAGGAGACAGGGAGCTCTATCCAATGCTCACACAATTGGGACTCCCGCTTCCTCTCCTCTTGTGTGCCCCCAAAAATCTACTCCAGAGAATCCCTCAAGTCTCTGGTGCAGATTTTGAGGGTGCACAGGGGAGAAGGGAAAAGGGAACAGTTCCACTGCTTTAGTGGGACCCTGACAGGCAAGCAGAAGCTCTCTATACTGTGTTCTATCACTCCTGCTTCCAGGCATAATGCCTTGTGCTAAAAATGTCAAAACAGAGTAAAAATTAGAATACTGGGTACAGAGCAAGGCCTGCCAATTGAGCAAAACTCTTCCAAACTGTACAGATTAGTATAATGGGGGTGGGGTGGGGGTGGATGGGCAGAAACCAAAATGTCTTAGCATAGACTTGGGTTTCTAAACAACATTAGTGGCCAGCGAAATTCAAAAGACTCAAGGCGCACAGCTCTCATGTGAATATTTTACCTTGCTAGCCTTAGAATTTATTTCCTTCTCTTGCTTTTTTGAGTCCTCTTTCTTCTCCGGCTTTTGCACAGCAGCTGGTTTTTCTTCCTCCTCCTCACTCCGTTTTTTCTCGGGCTTCTGATCTCGGGTCTCCACTATTTTGGGAGTGGGCTTAGATATCCGGGGAGACCTCCTTAAAATGCGACCGACACCAACAGCCGCCGCCTCCTCCTCCTTTTCAGAGGCTGCATTCTGAGTCTTGGGAGGAGGGTCGGTTTTCTTTCTACTCGAGATCCTGATTGTGAGCTTGATCCCATCTTTCTGCCTCTCGGAGGTGATTTCCCTATTCTCCGTTAGCGAACCTTCGTCTTCAGAAATCAGCTTGTATTTACACTTGCTTTTCACAGGCTCTTTTTTAGCCTCAGGAGGTTCCTCGGCAGAACTTTGGGCATTGCCTAATTTGGGCGTTTCTTTCCCTTCAACTTCAGTGTCCTTCTGCGGCTTAGAATCCTGCCCTGCCTGTACTTTGCATTTATCAGGAAGTGTGCTTTTAGAGACAGATTCCTCCTTCTCAGCAACCAATTTCTCCGAGGGAAGGGCTGGAGCAGGCGGTGGAGTCACAGCCGCTCTTAGCAACTCTGCCTTCTCCCCGGGTTGACCTTTATTTTTCAGATCCTCATCAACTGCTGGAGTTGCCTGCTCCTTTGGGGAAGATGCAGTTAAGGATTTATCTAGACATTCCTTGGGAGGTGCCAGGCCATCTTTTGCTTTCATAGGTTCCACTGACTTCTTGAGACAATCATCCGTTTTTGAAGGTGCTTCTACGACAGACTCTGAAACCTTACTGTCAAGCAAGCTTTCTTTTCCTTTCGGGCTGGTCTCCTCCTTTAAAGGCACTTTCTGATAAGAAACCTCAGCTACCACACTAGCTACCTCCTTCCCTGTATGCAAAATATTTCTTTCGACATCAGCTGTTCGTACTATCGTGCTAACGGTCTCCAGTATTTTCTCGCTGCTTACACCATTTTCCTCCTTAGGCAGGCTGGAGGCGTCTTCCTTTGTGCCTGGGGAACGTTCCAACTTGTTATTTGGCATGATTTTCTCACTACTAACCTCCCCATTAACAAGACATTTCCCATCGGTAATTGTAGGGACTCTCTTAAACGTCTCTTCCTCTTGTTTCCCTTCCTCCTTCAAGACATCCTTCGTTGGGGTAATACATTTTCGCAAGGGCCCTTTTAATGGGCTGTCGTAATCATCAGTCAGCTTAATCTCTCGCTTTTTCAGTGGAATCTTTGCCTGCTGGTCATTTTTTAGTTTCTCGCTTTCTTCCACACTTCGCTCCACCACTTCCTGGGGAGCTTTGACATTGACACAGAACTCTATCCTCTCGGGCTCGTGAACAGTTACCTCTGCATTGCTATTTACATCTTTCAAGTCTTTTGGCTCTAGCTTATTTTCCTTCACCTCCACTTTAATGGGCTTAACGTTTTCTTTAAAAGAGTCCCTTTCTTCTTTGGTAATTTGCATTTCCCCATTGTTTTCCAAAGGTTTATCTAACTTCACTATAACTGGCAGCTTTATGATTTCTCTCTCTTGCACTTTTTCTAATTTTATCTTGTTTTCCTCTTCCGAAACTGCTGGAGGTGGAAGGCTTTCCAACTGTTTTGGCAGCTCCTCTTTTATCTCTTCTTTTTCTTCTTTGACCTTCAAGTCACTTTCTGTTTCATTTAAAAGAAAAAAGAGCAAAGTAAAGCAATGTTACAATCACCATAAGCCAAATGATTCTCCCCACCCTCAGTACTACACAATTTTTGAAGCATTTAGTTGTTCCAGGCACTGAACACATGAATGCTAAATATCAGCTCATGTCGAAACAAAAATGGCTCCAATGGTACTTTACTCTGAGTGAACGTTTCAGTACAGCAAAAAATCACTGGGCAAATCTATGTAACAAATATAACCTGGTTTCATTCCAATTCAACTGTCCTGGCTATCCCCTCAAGAAAACCCTGAAAACTATAGTTTTGTGCTATTCTGAGAAATCTCCATTACTATCTCACTTCCCCTGTATGGAATTACAATTCTCAAGGCCCTCCAGGAAGAGTGAATGATTGCTTTACTATTTGAAGTCTGCAGAAGAGAGCTAGGAAGGGCCAAAAGGCTTGTAAGTCCAATGGTGGCACCTCCTTAGAAGAATGCTTTCCCCAGAGAGGCTTGCCTGGTACCCATCCTAATGTCACTTTAATAGCAGCAATACTTTTAAAAAAACTTCTCAAGTTTTTTTTAGGTTAAATGGCTTCCAATTTTGAATCACGCCCACATTTGCAGCACATAAATCCCTCAAAATAGTCAACACTGAGCATGATTAATGCAAAAGATCCCTTGCAAGGTAAGAATAGCAGCAAAACCTTGGGTTGACGTTTCTTCGCCCTTTTTGGCCTCTTCACCTTCAATACTAGGGCTCTCCCGTGACGAATTATCCTGTTGCTGTTTTTTTAATAGTTCGGGATCAATTTGTGCTTTGAGGAGTTCCAGAGTTTCAGCCAGCTCATTTCGGCTTCTGGATAAACAAAAAACAAAAAAACCCATCAAGCCCCATAACCTTGCCAGCCTTGTGTAATATCCCACACTTGTGCAAACCAGACTGCACGCATTCGGCTTTGCCAGCATCAGCAGGAAAATGAAGAGTAAGTAAATGGTACAGGACTATGTCTGGAAAACCATGGGTGCAGCCCCCGCAACTGCCCCTTCCCCCTAAGGAATTTCACAGACACCTATCACTGCTATAGGGAACCACTTGCACTTTTGTACTCTCAGCAGTCAGCACACCAGTTCCCACCCTCCTCTCACACCTACCTGCAAGCATAGCAGAACCAAGGAATAGCCACACATAGCAAGCCTGGAACAAAAGGAACACAGGCATACAAAAAGGAGCAATGGCCAGCACTGCAGCACATATTCACCACAGCCCATATTCAGGGCCAGATCTCCAGACCTAAGAATAGTCTGCTAGATCAGGCCACTGAGTCCAGCATCCTGTTCTCACAGTGGCTAACCAGATGCCTGTGGGAAACAAAACAAAACAAGAACACAAGGGCCCTCGCTCCTCTTGTAGTTTCCAGCAACTTGTATTAGCATTACTGCCTGTGGAAGTAGAGCACAGCCATCTTGACTGGCAGCCGTCAATTTCCTAATCCTTTTTTTAAAGTCTCCCATCGCTGCCTCCTGGGGGAGCAGTTTCATGGTTTGACATCGTGCTGCATGAAGAAGTATTTTATCTGTCCTAACATTCATCTTCACTGGGTGCCCATGAGTTCCAATGTTATGAGGGAGCTCTAATGTTATGTTATGTTATGCCATGCATAATTTTATAAACTTTTATAATGTTACATAAGGGATGCAGGTGGCGCTGTGGGTTAAACCACAGAGCCTAAGGCTTGCTGATCAGAAGGTTGGCAGTTCGAATCCCTGCAATGGGGTGAGATCCCGTTGCTCGGCCCCTGCTCCTGCCAACCTAGCAGTTCAAAAGCACATCAAAGTGCAAGTAGATAAATAGGTACCGCTCTGGCAGGAAGGTAAACGGCGTTTCCGTGCGCTGCTCTGGTTCGCCAGAAGCGGCTTAGTCATGCTGGCCACATGACCCGGAAGCTGTACGCTGGCTCCCTCGGCCAATAAAGCAAGATGAGCGCCGCAACCCCAGAGTCAGCCACGACTGGACCTAATGGTCAGGGGTCCCTTTACCTTTATAATATTACATCTTACTTGCCTCTTCTCCCCCCTTTTTATTAATTAAAACAAGTCATAGCAATATATCTCAAACAGAATATTTAAAAAATCATACAACTCTGTCCGCTGCCAAAATGTTATAATATGATCATAATAACCTCCAGCTTTTTCTCTAAACTAAAAGTTCCAAGTACTGCAACTTTTCTTCATAGGGAAATTGCTTCAATCTCTTGGATCATTTTGGCGGCCCTTTTCTGAACCACCACTTTGTAAGCTTTTGGCTTTGTTTCAGGTGCAGCACTAAACCATCGCAAAGATGTACGTGTAGCTGTAAATATTTCCTTATGCACAGTGAGTCAGAGAGAACATTTTAAAAATCTAATCTAATAAATGAACCTGAGAGAGGCGTTTCTTCTAAAGTCAACGTAACGGCGTTGTGTCTGGGTAAAAAGAACAATACCTGACAATGCACTTCCATGAAGACCCATCTTGATCATCTTGCTCTTCAACATACACCCTAACATTATGGTCTTGATCCAGCTGGTACCAGTAGGTCAGCCCATCTTTGTCTCTGCCAATCGGCTGAAGGCGCATAGCATCTGCATCTTCCTCATTAATGATATTCTTAAATTTCAGATTGTCATCAAACTGGCACTCACAAAGGTACTAAAGAAATGGGACGGGGGGAGAGAAAGAGCACATCAAACTAATGTTGGAAACACCAAAGGAACACTTTCTGCTGGTGCACCAGCAAGAGACTAATTTGCAAAAACAGTAATTGAAGGGCTTGATTTAAGAAATTGTTGGGGAGGGGCCACAGCTCAGATGGCAGGGCCCTTGCTCTGTATTAAGAAGGACTCAGATTTACCATATTTTTCGCTCTATAAGACGCACCAGACGACAAGACGTGCCTAGTTTTTGGAGGAGGAAAACAAGAAAAAAAATATTCTGAATCCCAGAAGCCAGAACAGCAAGAGGGATCGCTGAGCAGCGAAACCAGCGATCCCTCTTGCTGTTCTGGCTTTTGGGATAGCTGCGCAGCCTACATTCACTCCATAAGACGCACACACATTTCCCCTTACTTTTTAGGAGGGAAAAAGTGAGTCTTATAGAGCAAAAAATACGGTAATCTCTAGCATTGCTATAAATGAGAGAGGGCTGAGAAAGTCTTGTGCTTGAGACTTTGGAGACCTGATACGAAGCAGAGGTAATTATAAGTAGGTACCAAAGCAAGCAGGACGCGGGTGGCGCTGTGGGTAAAACCTCAGCGCCTAGGACTTGCCGATCGCATGGTCGGCAGTTCGAATCCCCGTGGCAGGGTGAGCTCCCGTCGTTCGGTCCCAGCTCCTGCCCACCTAGCAGTTCGAAAGCACCCTTAAAGCGCAAGTAGATAAATAGGTACCGCTTTATAGTGGGAAGGTAAACGGCGTTCCGTGTGCTGCGCTGGCTCGCCAGATGCAGCTTGTCACGCTGGCCACGTGACCCGGAAGTGTCTGCGGACAGCGCTGGCTCCCGGCCTCTAGAGTGAGATGAGCGCACAACCCTAGAGTCTGTCAAGACTGGCCCGTACGGGCAGGGGTACCTTTACCTTTACCTTTACCAAAGCAAGCGGTCTTCAATGGTTCCGCCTCACCATCTCTTTTTAAAAGGGACATTTTGAATCCACCACTGCATTTTCTGTAGTTCTGGAGTAGCGTATAAAGGTAGCTTTTAAAATGAATGATACCCACCCACCATGTAGCCACCTGTGCAGTGGTGGGAGAAAGACAACCTGTTATTGTGACAGCCCTCTCTCACAGGGGTCACCAGGGCATTTTCAAGCCCAAAATGGTTGGGGACCAAGTCCCAGTGGCGTAGCGTGGGTTGTTAGCACCCGGGGCAAGGCAAGTAATTTGCGCCCCCTAACCCACACGCCTGGCACCCCCCCTCCACAGTGGGCGGCGACCCGGCGGCTCGGATCGGATTCGCACAGCCAGCACAGAAGTGAGAGTGAGTGAGTGAGTGAGAGAGCCAGGTAGGGGCAGAGAGCTACGAGTGCGAGCGTGGGCCCCCCCCCCAGATGTTGCGCCTGGTGCGGCCGGCCCCCCCTGCACCCCCCACACTACGCCACTGCCAAGTCCCATAGCATTCTACCTACAACCATACCAGACCTCCTTATACTTTAACATAAACAATGGAGGTCATTCTCAAGTGCCTGCAGTTAAGACTGGTGGAAACCAATGAGGCCTTTAATTGCTGCGTCCCACATTGCTGGGATGCTTTATCATCTGGGGCATGGGTAGGCAAACTAAGGCCCGGGGGCCAGATCCAGCCCAATCACCTTCTAAATCCGGCTTGTGGACGGTCTGGGAATCTGTGTGTTTTTACATGAGTAGAATGTGTCCTTTTATTCGAAATGCATCTCTGGGTTATTTGTGGGGCCTGCCTGGTGTTTTTACATGAGTAGAATGTGTGCTTTCTTTTCTTTTCCCTTGAACTATCAATTCTTTATTGATTAAAAGATCTGCATATCTATACAAACATTATGTATTATCTCTTAACAGGTAAAAAAAAAGAATGTGTGCTTTCATTTAAAATGCATCTCTGGGTTATTTGTGGGGCCTGCCTGGTGTTTTTACATGAGTAGAATATGTGCTTTTATTTAAAATGCATCTCTGGGTTATTTGTGGGACATAGGAATTCATTCATTCCCCCCCCCCCCCATATAGTCCAGCCCTCCACAAGGTCTGAGGGACAGTGGACTGGCTCCTTGCTGAAAAAGTCTTCTGACCCCTGATCTGGAGTCTGGCAGGTGCTGTTGGTTTATGTCTTTTGGAAGGCATATATGTTCTCCTCTGAGCTGTTCTTATTGAGCTACTATCAGTTTCGATTCCATTTAATGTTTTTGTTGTTGTTTTGTTTATTTATTGTGGCTGTATTTATTGTGTTTCATTGTACATTTTCATCTTGAAAGCTGCCTCGAGAGGGCTTTTGCCCTTAAAGGCAGCCTTAAAACATTTTAAATACATTAAATTGAATTCACTAAACCAAGGTTCTAACTCACAGGGTTGTTGTGTAAGGATTATTGAGATTATGTTTATGAAGCACTCTACTCTCAAGCACTGCATACATTAAATGATCCACTAGCTTTTCAATATACCAGTAAACAATAAATATATATATAATCTTTCCTTGTAGTTGTTTCTTTTAATGAAATGCGAAGTATAGGAGAGCTGGAACACCCAACAGTCCACAAAAATAAAATCTACTGAGAATCTGCACTCAATTTGCTCAGATAGAATTCGGAAATGATTTTCTGTTATCAGTGCATATACAGAAACTGAAATATAATCAAACAAAGTGCTGAATAACAATATTTCTAGAGCCTCTCATAATTTTTGCATGGTAAGTATTTATATAAAGGCTCAGTTTGGACTATCTTCCAAACTATGACAAGCGTTAACCTCAAAACCATAGTTTGCACCCACTCAAACCATGGTTTGGAGCTAGGTCAACCCAGAAACAGTGCAGGAAATTGGAAAATGCGAGGGAACTATGAAGGGTGGGGATGCATAAGCCCATTATAAACTCATAATGGTATAAATAGTGTTTGGAGGATTATCAGGTATCATCACAGGTATTCCAGAAAACTATCACGTGAGTCGAAGACAATAGTACCTTCAATATTCCCAACTTGCATTCCATGCTCATTTCAAAGTATCCTTTTTTCTCCATTTCCCATGCCCAGGTGCTGTTGAATTCTTGACACATCTGAAAGGAAAATGGTTTAAATTAAGTACGAAGTGATCTCCCATCATGGCACCATACTCAATGAAGTGTTACCTAAAGTTTCAGTTTTTGTAGGAATAAAACGGGAAGTGGAAAAAGAAGAGGGATGTGGATTGCTATTAAACTAACAATATGGGGACCTAGGATGGGTATTTATTTATTTATTTGTTTATTTATTTATTTGACTTATAGTCTGCTTTTTGAGAACATGCGCTACAAAGCAGTTCACAACACATATAAAAATACAAATTCAAACACAAAAAACACTTTAGAATCCATTCAGAAACAATACTAAAATCTAAACACCAGTACAGAGATGAAACAGAAACAATAAAATCCAGCCAGATACAGACAGCAAGAGCCCTATTAATCAGAGAAAATAACAATCATAGAATCAGTGTCCTGTAAAGCTGGAAGGGACCCCAAGGCTCACTGAGTCCAACCCTCTGCAATGCTGGAACACAACTAAAGAATCCCTGACAGATGGTCATCCAACCTGTGTTTAGTCCCATTTAAAGGATGTGATGGATGAGACCTGCCCAACCTTAGAAAGAACTGACTACCATAATTGCGGCACCACCACTGAGAAGGCCCTATTAAAGGTTCCCATCCGCCTGATAGGCTTCACCACCAGACACTGGCAGGGGTGGGAACATAAACACACCGCCCCAGAGACCAAATATGAAAAAATGGAATACACAGAAGTCTTTCATAACAATCATTTAAATGAATTGTATTATAAGGACGTTGATTTTTGTGTGCTCTGGAAATTCTTTAAAATTATTTCTGGATGGTAGTGATTACATCTGCATACTATATCTAATATTAAACAATACAAAAACAAAAATTGGCGCAGACACCTCCTATTTCTGGCCATGGTATTGGGGATTCCCAACATCACATATCACCCAATAGTAGAGTTTCAAAGCATCCAATGTAAAAACAACTTACCTTGATCAAGTATTTTTCCCAGCGATCTGCTGTGACGGATTTTCCGATCTTCCTCATCAGTTTCAGGTGAAGTTCTACCAGCTCTCTGGGAACTACAAACAAGAAGGGAAGGGAGTTTAAAAACAAATAAGCAACTAGGTTCTAAATGCTAGACGTAAGCGCAAAAACGTTAAATGTTAACTAATCCACAGAGCCAAAATATTAAAATAGTATGCTCACGCTCATACACACAGTAAAAACTGCATAGTCTGAACATCGTAGTAGATCAGGGCGTAACAAAAGGCATACTATAATCCCAACAGTGGACTACTAACCAATTTCCTGTCAACCACCTTGCACCTGCAGGGTGGCTAGGATTCTTACAAAGAATGTGAAACAAGGTGAGCTGTTGCATCAGGGCACTTCTTATCAAAGCGCTTGCTATATTCTTACTTGGAAAAGCTTAACAAAGATTACTTATGTCATAACTATTAAGAGGCTATCTTACTATTTCTCCATTTGCACTGCTGGACCAGGTAGATTCTAGAAAAAGAAGATGGCGCAGGTTCTCATCTACCTTGGAATCTAGGTAGCTCAACCTTCCAGCACTAAAATCAGACATATGCTAAATTTTGATTTTACACCTTAGGTGGGGTTAATTATTAAGGATTTATAAAAGAACTTAACATCTTTTCCTTTGTTCATAGAGTCTCTCTCTCTCTCAATTGCATATGAGCCAGGAGCAAACTACAGTGGCACCTAGTGGCAGAACGGAGTGGCAGAACCCATGCAGGCAGATCTGAAAAGGTGCTGAGATGGGCAGCCTGATACAGACCTGGAAAAATATCACAGCTGCCCTATCCTTTGGGAAGCCAGCCTTGCACAGGAGCTATTTATCCCTCATGTTTTAACCTTCAAAAAACGGCATAAGCATTTTTATAACCTTTTAGAACTGCTTTCAAACTAGAATGCTACACGCTTGCTTTCTCCCACCCTGGAGGGTAGGACTCGAGGCAATGGCTTCAAGTTACAAGAAAGGAGATTCCGACTAAACATTCGGCAAAACTTTCTGATCGTAAGAGCTGTTCGGCAGTGGAACAGATTCCCACAAGAGGTGGTGGGCTCTCCTTCCTTGGAGGTTTTTAAGCAGAGGTTGGATGGCCATCTGTCATGGCTGGGATTCCTGCACTGCAGGGGGCTGGACTCCCTTGGGTCCCTTCCAGCTCTAAGATTCTATAATCTTAAAGAGGTTCACACATTGCTTCATGAAATTTGTGCTGGAGCAACCAAAATTCTTTGGACTACTGCAATGCGCTCTCCGTGGGGCTACCTTTGAAGGTGACTCGGAAACTGCAATTAATCCAGAATGCGGCAGCCATACTGGTGACTGGGAGCAGCCGCCGAGGCCATATAACACTGGTCCTGAAAGATCTTTATAGGCTCCCAGTACGTTTCCGAGCACAATTCAGAGTGTTGGTGCTGACCTTTAAATCCCTAAACGGCCTCGGTCCTGTATACCTGAAGGAGCGTCTCCACCCCCATCATCCAGCCCGGACACTGAGGTCCAGCCCCAAGGGCCTTCTGGCGGTTCCCTCGCTGCGAGAAGTGAGGTTACAGGGAACCAGGCAGAGGGCCTTCTCGGTAGCAGCGCCTGCCCTGTGGAATGCCCTCCCAGCAGATGTCAAGGCAATAAACAACTATTTTACTTTTAAAAGACAACTGAAGGCGGCCCTGTTTAGGGAAGTTTTTAAAGTCTGACACTGTATTGTTTTTAATATTTTGTTGGAAGCCGCCCAGAGTGGCTGGGGAAACCCAGCCAGATGGGCGGGGTATAAATAAATAAATAAATTATTATTATTATTATTATTATTATTATTATTTGCTTGGAAGTCTTTGCTTAGAAAGTCAACCAAAGAACAGCCTGGAATGCTGCACACTAGTCAAAATACATTATTTGCTGGTGTTTCAGTAAGCTAGTAGTTTAGTTGATCTTGTACTTACTTGTCAGAGAGGGTGGGAATGCAGGTAACAACAGCCAGTTAGACAATTGGGAGGAGGGAAGAAAGGGAGGAATTTGGGGGAAGTGGTCAAATAGCTGGCTTCATTAGAATAATAAGGGCAAGAAAAATGGAGAGAGAGAAAACCAAATAGGTGAGGAAGGGAGGGGCTATTGGGTTCACTATGTTTAGTGAGCCCTATTTAAGAGGATAATTGGGAGGAATTAAAAAGAAAGGAAACAAGACTAGAAGAGACAGTACAAGTGCCTGGCACAGATCCCAAAGAAGGAAAGCCAGGGAGGAAAAATGAGGGGTAAATAGCAACAAAGCAGCAGAGGCAACATTCAAAGCTTGCTCATCCATTATTATTATTTTTCCATGGCACACCAACACTGAAGACAATGCAGAATGCAAAAGCCTCACTAGGGTTATGCCCACGTCGAAAAGTAGTAAGAAAGTTACAGAACTGTTCTTCAGGTGAGATGTGAAGCAAAACAGAAAAGGGGGCAGGTGAGAAAATGGAGGCTGGAATGAAAGTCCCAAAGTAAGCAATTTGTCAGTCTTAAAATGGAGAGAAGGAAGAATTAAGGGAGGCTTAATAGTCTGGTCTGCTAGGTGCAAAACAGGTTTCAGGTTGGACCAAAACCAACTGGGACGAATAATCAACAGTGGCTGTCCAGATAAGATAGAATCATTTTAAATATGCAATCTCAGTGGCCTTCTTATCCACAGTCAAAATAAGAAGCACAAGGCAGGCTCAAACACCCCTTCTGAACAAATTCTCTTTTCCTTTTTCAGTGTTCATCACACCAAGGTTAACACCATGGTTGTCTTTATCTTCAATTTGCAACCAACTGGTGCTGGCAGAATTAATGCTGAAACTGAGGGGGGGGGATTTTATGCCGGTGAAAGAGAGCAAAGCAAAAGTAGGGAAACCTTTCAGCCCGGTGGGCTGGATCTTCATCACTCCTCAACATCTGACAGGCCAATTGGACAAGCTGGCACAGTAGGATTAATCCCTATGCTCACCAGCTGATGAGTGGAGGACGGAATTTTGGTCTTTGCAGGGATCTACTTCATCCGTGCACCCCACATGGGAACACCGGGAAGGCAAATCCCAGCAGGACTGAACCTTCCCCTGCCCATCTGTCAGTGGCAGCAGCTGACAGTTGGGTGTGGTTTTGAAGAAATGAACTTGAGGGCAAAATTGAACTACCCGGCAGGTGAACACTTTGTCTGCGGGCCAGAGGTCCCCTACCCCTAGAGCAAAGGGAGGAAACAAGTGTGCTCACCACAAACTCCTCATCTCTTGCATATAGTGAAGAGAGTGGGAAATGATAGCTCTTTAGCGGGCCTGAGTTTCCATATTTAAAATGACTTGAGAGCAACATACAATAGGTAATGTTCTCTGAAGTGTTACAGTCTGTTTTCCAAAGATGAAACTACTGGTAAAATCAGAGCACAGAAGAAGTGAAGTGGAATACTACAAATCAAAGAGCTGTCAAGTGCTGGTGACAGTTACAGGGAAGCCGAGCGGGCATCTGCTAAGAAAGTTAGAATTGTGCTGGCGCTTCAGAAGCAGGTGAATGGCATAACACAGTAAGCTCAGAACACAAATATACGGCAAAATTTATTGCAAATATACACTCATCCAAATAAAACGAGGTAAAGTAGAATGATGTAATTCTCATTTATTACTATTGTAAACACACAACTCAATTCTATACCTCTGTGCTCTGCATAAGAAACATCAACTACATCTAGAATTTCACAGCCTTTTCAAACCACCGTTTACAATTGTTTATTGGTGTACTTATGTGCGTTTCTTATGACTCTTGGTCATTTTGGTTGCCTTTCATGGCCTCTTTTCCAGTTCTAAAATATCCTACAACGGGTTATTGACCAAATCACTGAGGCTCTTAAAATTTCCCACAACCGTCTCAGTTTCCCCTAGACAGATGGAAAATATTTATTTATTTTATTTAAATGTATCTTTATGCCACTTACCACTGCAAAAATTATCAGGTAGTTTACAAAACAGAAATAAAACATCAACACTGCTCATCTACAAATGAAAAGAAAGAAACCAAATGAAAAACAGCACAGCTGCACTAAAAAGGGCTTACATGGCTGGTATACATAAGGAGAAGGAACTTCCATGCTCCTTACAATTTGCTTCAGAACTACTTTCAGCCCATTCAGCCTGGCACACAAGTGGGTCATTTACAGAGTCATGTGCAAAATTGGATCACACTACAAATATCTTCATTCAGGAGGGAGAGTCGGCACTTAACTAACATTAATAGCAACTGGGAAGCTACTAGCAAAACACAAGAGAGACAGTGTTTGTTTGGTTGTGTTGTCTTCCAAAAAACATGATACTTTAGGTAGAGATTACATGTGAGTCCTTGCCCCCATGCTGCAAATGGAGGACCTGCTGGGAGGTAGTGCCCATGCGATGCATGCAATCACAAGCTCAAACTCTGCACAGTATTGCTTTTGCAAATTACCCACAGTCCCTCACTTTGTGCCTGATATTTTTCTATAAAGCCTGCGCAGTGAATGAATATAGTTTTCTAGGGAATTTTAAACCCAAGACATAATGATTGTTGGGGAACCCAAAATACTGCAAACCTTTAAACAGCCTGCTTAAAAATCTCCTTTGTCCACGGGGCTAGGTAAAGGTA
Organism: Podarcis erhardii; assembly: GCF_964252035.2. Lineage (NCBI taxonomy): Eukaryota > Metazoa > Chordata > Lepidosauria > Squamata > Lacertidae > Podarcis > Podarcis erhardii. The sequence continues at coordinate 10,933,736 of NC_138508.1, forward strand.
CTAACTAAGAGGAATGGGCAAATCTCTCAATGTTGGTTTCTCATATTCCCAATCTTAATTAAGTTTTAATTTACCCTATTCTGACATCTGTTCATACAGTTCATCTGTCTTCATGAAAATGTATCACCATTTTAGTGTGCATTTCCCTAATATACACAGTTTTAAATCTCTAAGCAATTTACAATACATTTCCACACATAGTTTCCCCTAACATACTGTATTTCACTGAGTAGTCATCAACATTGCTTAATAGCCGCACTCCCATTTTTTGACCCCTAAAATCGGTCCCAAAGCACTCATCACATAATATGAAAATGCAACAATTAACAATCCAATCTACTCTTTTCACCTTAGATATCAGTGACTAATGAATCATCTGTGAGAGGTAAAGATTTTTAAATTTAAATTTAACTTTTAAGAATTTTATTTATTTATTTATTTGTTTGTTTAATTCCTATGCCGCCCATTCATTCAAGGATCACAGGTTGGTTTACAATATAAAACCAGAAAAATGCATGACATAGTAACATCACTAAATCATCTACCTTCATTGCATCTGGAGTAAAAAAAATACACCCTACTAAACATTATATGCTTCATTCTCACCATGGTGTGAAAAAAAATTATAAGGGGCTTCTCTAACTGAATTTGTGCCTGTACAAATCCTCCACAAAATTTGAGGACCACAAAAAGAACATTAGTCTGTGCTTTTCACCAGCACACTATTCTACAAATGGACTACACTTTGAGGTATGAAACAGCAAATAATCCAGTGAGACTTCAACTGCAGCCTGAAGCAGCTCAGTGCAAGTCCTCAGTTTACCACTACAGCAAGAGTTAAGCCAAACTCTACTTAACACACAACTATAGAGCTAGAAGGAGCCTTAGAGGCTCCTCTGTCTTCCTGCAGGATTCCCCGCCCCCTTTGCTAAAGGACAAAACAAATAAAGATCAACACCATGACCCAATGGGTAGTGGTTTCTTTCCTTTCCTCCTTGCAGCAGATGCCCCACCCACAACATCACAAAGAGTTGGAAAGGCAAAAAAGTGAGGCTGCTGTTTGGAAGAGGGTGTGTGTGTGTGTGTGTGTGTGTGTGTGTGAGAGAGAGAGAGAGAGAGAGAGAGAGAGAGAGAGAGAGATATGAATGTCCAACCAGTTCGATCTGCACATCTTGGTTGAATTCCTACAGCTTTCCACGCTGTGAGTGCACCACACTAAAATACTGAACAAATGGAGGCAGTGTTAGAAATTAGCCAGGCGCATTTTGCTACTGGCGCAGGTCCAATTGCGACCACGTGGAGGTCTCTGGATGCCAGGTTTGCGATGGACATCTCCATCTGGCTGGCCCCTCCAGCTTTCTTAAGCAGGTCAGCAGAAGACCTTATTTATTACATTTATATCTCACATACATGGTTCTCCCCCCTCCTCAGTTAATCCCTACAATGATCCTGTTAAGAGGCTGTGACTGTTCCAAGGTTACCCCCCAGTGAGCTTCTTTACCAAGTGGGGATTTGAACCAGGTCCTAGTCCAACACTCTAACCACTACATCACAAAGCCTTCCTAGAATACTTCCGCTATGGGGCAGGTATATAAATTAAATAAGTAAAAAATAATGGAAAAGCAAAATGTCACTTAAGAGAAGGATCTGAAATATTTTCCTTGGAGCTTGAATTTGTTTTATTCTGGATTGTTTTATTTGATGTATCAATGTGCTTTAAACCCATTTGAGATTCCCCCCTTAAAATATAATGTGGTATAGAAAGGAAATAAATAATAATGATAATGATAATAAATTCCACTGCAAAAAGGTGCCTAGACATCCTACACCCTGTCGTGGTGACCGTAACCCAGGTATAAGGAGTCATTTGGCAAGTAGCTTATATACCTGAGTTTCTAACACTGAACTGAGAGAGAGGCTGGCCATGCGGCAGGATGAAGCAATCTACTTCAGATGACACCACAAACAGGGAATAAAATATCTGAATGGGGCTGCAAGGCTTTTTAAAGTGTTGGTGCTTGCTGCAAGGGGGAAACACATCATTTATTCTTAACCTCAAGCAGCAAAATATATTGGGCTGATAGTGAATGAAGGTTACATTCTCCAGCTGAAAAGAGATATTTATGGAAACAAGTCTCCTGGTAGCAGCAACAGGAGCACCTTGGTTTGTTCAGATCAGAAAACGATACAGTAAGATTAAACAATTGTCAAATGATGTGAATCAAGAATACAATAGTAAATAAATAAAAATCCAGCTGAGCCTACAATATGGCCATTGTGAAAATTTCCACAGCATTCCGCTACTAGCAACACAAATGTATCATTATTAAAATTGTGAGCTGCCTTCATCAGCACTCAAGGTGCCAGATAGTAACAAATCTGAAGGAGTGTCTCTTTCTGTTCAAGCCCGTCCATGTCCTAAGATCTTCTGTCAAGGCCCTGCATCAAGTGCCTTCCACATTAGAAGAATCACACGTAAGAAAGTTAGGAACAGCCTGCTAGAGTTCAGGCCAATGGGCACACCTAGTCCAGCTTTCTATTCTCACAGTTGCCTCTGGGAAACCAGCAAGCAGGATTCGAGCGCAAAGCTACTCTCCCGTCCTGTGGCTTCCAGCAGCCCACTCCTCCATGAATTTGGCTAATAATCTTTTCAAGCTATCCAAGCTGGTGACCATCGCTGCCTTCGATGGGAGCAAATTTCCATAGTATAACTGTGCAGCTATAAAGGAGAGAGCTTTTTCAGAGGTGGAGCCCTGGCTTTGGAACACCCTCCCTAAAGTGTTGTGCCTAGAGGAGGTCAGCAAACTTTTTCAGCAGGGGGCCAGTCCACTGTCCCTCAGGCCTTGTGGGGGGCTGGATTATATGGGGGGAGAACAAATTCCTATGCCCCACAAATAACCTAGAGATGCACTTTAAATACAGTCATACCTCATGTTACGTCCACTTCATGTTACATTCTTTCATGTTACATCCCGCGGCGACCCGCAAGTACCGGAAAGGGTTACTTCTGGGTTTTGCCGCTCGTGCATGCGCAGAAGCACAAAATACATCGTGTGCATGCGCAGAAGCGGCGAATCGCAACCCGCACGTGGGCAGACGCGCCACTGCGGTTGCGTTCTTTTCATCTTGTGAACGGGCCTCCGGAACGGATTCTGTTCGCAACCAGAGGTACCACTGTAAGAGCACACATTCTACTCATGTAAAAACACCAGGCAGGCCCCACAAACAACCCAGAAATGCATTTTAAAGAAAAGGACACATTCCACTCATGTAAAAACATGCTGATTCCCGGACTGTCCACGGGCTGGATTTAGAAGGCGACTGGGCCGGAACCGGCCCCCGGGCCTTAGTTTGCCTACACCATGGCCTAGGCAGCAGTTCTCAACCTGTGGGTCCCCAGATGTTGTTGGACTACAACTCCCATCATCCCTGAGCTCTGGCCTTGATAGCTAGGGGTGATGGGAGTTGTTGTCCAACAACATCTAGGGACCCACAGGTTGAGAAAGACTGGCCTAGAGCCTATACACTCAACAACCAACACAGACAGACAGACAGCACCAAGAACAAACAAACAGAACCACCCCTTTCAGGAAGGCCTTGAGGCACAGGGGTCAGTATAAAGAGAAGCACTTCTGAGGCTATGTTCTGTGTGAGCTCCACTTGTATACAACCACACAACAAGGCCTGATCTCACAGGCCTGATCACCTTTTGGGAGGGAGGGAGGAATAGGTCTATACACACTGTAACAGTTTGCCAGTATTATCACAACACACACTTTCTATTCAGCGAGGGGTTGGGGCCCATAGGGTTTTACTTCACAGCTTCAACTTTTGTATGTGAAAACCAAAAAATACAATGGAATTGCATTCATCATTTATATTAATCTCACAAACGTGAGCATTTTCATATATTTAGGCTGGCTTATTTATTTATTTATTAAAAAAGATTTAAAACAGCTTTTTGGTTACAAAAAGAAATGCCCCACAATTTAAAAAAAAGCCATAACAATATCCTCCTATCCAATGTAAACAATCAACAATAAAATCAAGAATAAAATATCATCAAGTGACCAAGAAAAATTGGAACTAGCAGCAACGGTGTATTCAACTCCTGGTGCAAATACCCCATAATTCATTCCCGCCTGATCTCGGCAGAAAGAACAATCCACATGGTTGGTGCCACTAGAGAAGGTCACAGCACAATCAAGATTGCCTTATCCACAGACTGCAGAAACAAATATTAAATATTTACTACAGTCAGACCGCACCGAACCCGGAAGTACTGGAACGGGTTACTTCCGGGTTTTGGCGCTCGTGCGTGCGCAGAAACACAAAATGACGTCACGCGCATGCGCAGAAGCGCTGAATTGTGTCACATGCGTGCGCAGAAGCACTGAATTGCGTCACACACGTGCGCAGACACAGCACTTCAGCCTGCGAACGCGGCGGGTTGCAAACGTGCCTCCTGCACGGATCACGTTCACAACCCGAGGTATGACTGTATTATGCATAGTTTGCAAACGAAATCATATAAGCAACAATAACAAAACTGTCACGGTACAAAAAATGCCACTTACGACACTTTTGCTTCTGAGAGCTTTTTTTAAAAAAACTTTTATTAATTTAAAATTATGTATATGCCACCGTTTATAAAATGTACTTAGCCTAGGCCTACACAGTGTAAGGACTGCAGGTTAACTGTGGTCCAATCCCTGCCTATTTGCAATCATCTGGGTAAATTCCCAATAACCATTTACAACCTCTTCTTGGTGGGAACAATTAAAGGCCAGTATGGCAAAATCATTTGCATGGCATGTCAGATGATGAGCTAAAAGGCCTGAGTTCAATGCTAGCTCAGTCATAAACTTCCCGGGGCGACGAAACCATTGTTTTGAACTACTTCACTGGATTGCTGTGAAGATAAAATGGGGGAGATTCACATATGCCCCAGGGCTCATAGGAGAGAGGGTGGGATAACCAATTTAATAAAATAAAAGTGAGTGTGTAATTGCAGCTTCTCTTTGGGTTTTGAGGCATATGGCGAAGTTGGCACCAGTTTTTCCAGTCTGCTGCAACTATCTGTCCACTCAGCATGGACCACTTGCAGCAAATACTCTCTCTGTGTGTGTAAACCTTGTATGCTGTTAGCAAAAACAGTGAAAAGTAGGCAGCCATGAAGAAAGAATAGCCAAAGTGGTGCATTTCAGGAGGTGTGCATGTGTTAATAGGCTAGAAAATAGACCATAGAAAGCTGTCCTATACAGAGACTGGTCCATCTAGCTCAGTATTGTCTATGCAAGCTGTCGCCAACCTAGCACCACCCAGATGTTCTGAACTACAACTCTCAACAGCCTCAGGCAACATGGCCAATGGTCAGGGATAATAGGAGCTGTAGTCCAAAACAGTATATTGGCTACCCCTGGCACAAAAGGAGTGCAGCGGCTAATAGATAATGTGCTTATCACCCTTGACTTAGTAAAAGCAAGGCGTATACAGTGATTTGCATTCTGGATTCTTGGCTTAGCTAGTTCTTAAAACACAAAAGTTATTAAGGGGGAGGGGGGGAGAGAACACCCACTAGATTTCTTCTGCTCAGGGGAGCACATCAGAATTACCACAAGCAGTGGAACGAAAGGCTTGGGGAAATTGCAACACTTCCTCCATTGGTGAAGAGCTTAGAAAGCCATCCTACAGAATAATCAAGGCATAGGCAAACTCTGCCTTCCAGATGTTTTGGGACTACAACTCCCATCATCCCTGACCACTGGTCCTGTTAGCGAGTGATGATGCAAGTGCAATAAATTTGACTATCAAGGAATTTTTTTAACAGAGAGAGAGAGAGAGAGAGAGAGAGAATGCCTTGGGACAACACCATAAAGACAAAGTATTACAGCATATGCTTTCATGAAGTAAAGTCCACATCATCAGATGTGTACATACTGGCTACAATTGGTAGAGTTTTAGAAACACACAGCTGTCAAGAAACACTTGTCCAAAAGGCCTTGAAGTGCAATATGTATATCTTTGGCCTTTCAATATAAAACTCAAAATGTTTACATGGCAAGTCCAGTGGCCATTCACTACTGCAATAACTGGGAATCATTTTTAATACATTCTCACACACTTTGCAGTTTCCAGTGTGTTGTTATGTAGATCAGTGTTCTTCGATCTTGGACCCCAGATGTGGTTGGACTACAACTCCCATAATCCATCACCATTGGCAAAGTTGGCTATAGATGAGAAAGGTGCTGTTCAACTTATCCATAAATGATCTAGACCAGTGTTTCCCAACCTTGTGCCTCCAGCTGTTTTTGGACTACAATTCCCATCATCCCTTGCCACTGGTCTTGCTAGTCAGGGATGATGGGAGTTGTAGTTCAAAAACAGCTGGAGGCACAAGGTTGGGAAACACTGATCTAGAACATGAGTAGGCAAACTAAGGCCTGCGGGCCGGATCCGGCCCAATCGCCTTCTAAATCCAGCCCGCAGACGGTCCAGTAGAATGTGTCCCTTTATTTAAAATGCATCTCTGGGTTATTTGTGGGGCCTGTTTGGTGTTTTTACATGAGTAGAATGTGCGCTTTTATTTAAAATGCATCTCTGGGTTATTTGTGGGGCATAGGAATTCATTCATTTCTCCCCAAAAAAATATTGTCCGGCCCCCCACAAGGTCTGAGGGACAGTGGATCAGCCCCCTGCTGAAAAAGTTTGCTGACCCCCGATCTAGAGTTATGAGTGAGCAGTGAGGTACTGCTGACAATATTGTTCAGGGCTGTTAAAACAAAATGCGATTGTGGAGAGGTCCGAAGGGATATTTCCAAACTGAGTGAATGGGTGGTAAATGCAATTCAATGTAAACAAATGTAAAGTGATGCATGGCTGTGCAAAAAAAGAAAAACACCCACTCATAATTTCACAGATACGCTCATGGGGTCTGGACTGGTGGTGACTGACTAGATAAGAGACCTTGGGGTCATAGGGTGTAGCTTGATGAGTATGTTGACGCAGTGTGCGACAGCTGTGAAATAAGACAAATTCCATGCCATGGCTCATTAGGAAAGGAATTGAAACTAAATCTGCTATTATAATAATGCTGTTTTACAAATTTATGGTGAAACCACAATGGGAATACTGCCTACAGTCCTGGTCACATCACCTCAGAAAAGTTATTGTAGGATTGGGAATGGTTCAGGAAAGGGCAGCCAAAATGATCACAGGGATGGAACAATTCTAAAAATCTATGAGGAAAGACTGGAGTATTGGGGGGGTTTTAGAGAAAAGGTAAGAGAAACTTATAAAGTTCTGCACGGCATGGAGAAACTAGACAAAAGAAAAGCTTTTCTCCCTCTGCCATTACACTAGAACTTGTGAATATTCAAAGAAGCTGAATGTCAGAAGATTCAGAAGAGATAAAAGAAAGTACTTCTTTGTGCAGCGCATTGTTAGTTAGACTGTGGAACTTGCTCCCACAGAAGGCAGCGATGGTCACCGGCTTGGATGGCTTTAAAAGAGGATTAGACAAATTCATGGAGGAGAGGGCTATCAATGGCAACTAGCCATGGCGGCTGTGCTCTACCTCCACAATCGGAGGCAGCAATGCTTCTGAATGCCAGTTGCTGGAAACCACAGAAGGGGAGAGTTGCTTTTGTGCTTGTATCCTACTTGCTGGTTCCACACAGGCATCTCATTGTGAGAACAGGATGCTGGACCAGGTGGGCCATTGACCTGATTGAGCAGGCTCTTCTTATGTTCTTATGATGAGAGTTGTAGTCCAACCACATCTGGAGACTCAACACCGAAGCACATCCAACCTTTGTAAAACGTATCTACCTCAGAGTTAAGGAATCACACACCCCTTCCAGATGTTTCTGGTGAATCATTTTTGCTTACTACTGGCCAAGACTGATGGGGATGAAGGAAACTGGAGTCCAACATTTAAGGGACCAGTTTCACTATCCCTGATCTATAGAAGCAACCTGCTTTTCATTACAGAATAATCAATCCATTTCCAAATCCGTAAAGGGCAATAAACGAGACTAAACTGCATACTTTCAGATTAGATAGGCTGAAATCTCTAAATGAAAGCTCTGAGTGGACATGTACTTAGGAGTTCATTGTTAAAATGAGATTTGAACTGGAAAGCACCTAGGTCCCATTCTAGAACAGAATCCCTTCCAGCACCCTAACCCTTCACTAAATGACAGCCAAAGGAGAAAGATCCCACTATGCGTCTTGAAAGATATTCCACTTCAGATTTTGGCACACCACTGGAGGACAGAATATAGATAACTCTTCTACTGCCGAAAGTAAAACTGAGTTCAGTTTAACATGCTAATACACCACAAAATATTATAGCCTTATTATTTTTTAGATTTTTTTGTATAAAGGAATGAATAAATGATATATTGTCACAAAAATGCCTGCTAGAAGGTTATATATAGCCATCAGCATTTAGATGAACTCAGTCCAACATATTCCCATAGGACTTTTTCAGAAGTGTGCATAGGGCTGCAGCCTAAGTGGTAAGTTAATTTTTTTATATAACTGCAATGACTTCCTCCAAAGAGTCCTGGGAACTGTAGTTTGGTGAGGTACTCATAGTTCTGTATTACACATGTCTGTCTACTCTATCTCTCACAAAACTAGAGGAAGGAGTGGACTATTAAACCAATCAAAGCCTGTACTGTAAATACATCCTTAGCATACTGGAGAAAAATCATAAGAGAAAAATCACTTATGTCCACTTGGACAGAGACAGCAGGGTAACACGGGCATTTGTTCCTGACACCTGACAAAAATGTTTCAAAGCAAAATGGAATAAACAATACTTTTAACTCCACAACAAAGTGCAAATGGAAGAAGAGAAAGGAAATAGGATCCTTTCCAAAATAAAGGTTCAGGTAAATAGCAAAGATGCTATACAATTAACACAAAACTGCATGTAAAATTTTCAAAAGAATCAGCTACTAAATAGAAATCTAACAGACAACACATACACAGCCCATCATGTAAAAACGTTTTAAAAATATACATAACCACATAAGAAAATACTAGAAATAAAGACTATAGAAGCAATGAAAAGCTATTTACACTGCTACTGGAAATTAGAACTGTGTGCCAGACAACTTATTCGGGGGGGGGGGGAGCTGCTTTAAGATTTGAATTGTTTTGATTACCCATTCCAAAAGCACTATCGACAAAGAAACTGGCCACTAAGAATTTTCAGTCTTGCAGAACATATCTGCAAAATCTTGGCTGAGAATAGCAGTGCCCTGCAAATCAGCCTATAAACAAGTCCACAAACTTACTAGCCAGCAAGACTTTTTAGTAGACCACTGAAGGCTGGCTGACAAAGGGTGGAGCTGATGGCAAACAAACCAGGAAGAAATAATGAGGACAGGAAATGGGGGTGGGGGGGCCACAGTTCCCCACATGCCACATCCAGTATCTCTCAAAAAACATCTCTCCATTTGAAAGACTTGCCCCTTCCTGAATTGGTCATTTCTCTCTCTCACTTAACACACAATAAGTTCTCCTGGACAGCTTCACCCGTAGTGATGTGTGACTTCCATTTCAGGACTAGTTTGTCCCTAGCCTTGTCACTATCAAGTTATTCAGGGGTTATTCTGCAAATTATCTAGGGTCAGCACAGAACATGCAAGGCTCCCTTTAAGATCAGACAAGACAGTTCCCAGATCCAAAGGAAAATTGGACTTTATTCTCTTTTCCCAAACCAAACAAACCCTATCCCACATCACTCATGCACACGCATATGATCAAAACTACTACCACTACTATGTATACCACCCTTCACCTGCAGATCTCTGGGCAACATAAAAATACGAGATAAAAAAGGTAACAAAAACAAGATCAAATCCAATAAGGCCCCCTCTTTTTCATCTCCTCACCGTCCCACCCCCTTCCATCCCGCCCACCCCTCCATCCTGCCCCACATTCCCTCTGCAGGAATCTTAACTGCAAGCCCCTCGCGGGCAGGGACCTCCCCTCTTTTTTTTTTTGCTTCTGCTTATGCACGGCGCTGCACAAACGAATCTCGCGCGAGAGGGGAGGGAAGGGGCAGGGATAAGAAGGGCGGCCGCCCCTCCCTCTCCCACCGCAAACACACACATGACGCAAACCTGGGAACTGGGGTGGGGGGCCGTATCCCTCCTACCCCCCCTTCCCCCCCTCCAAATAACATCCCAAATTGGGGGAGGAGGAGAGGGAGATTCCCATTGCGAGTGGGAGGGGCCTGATTAGGAATAGGAGTGGGGGGGCTAATGGAGAAGAGAGATGCCGCCTCTCCCCCCGCCCCCAAGGTTAGGGGGCCGCTCCCTCGTAGGGTCCCCTAAAGAAGGGGGGAAGCCTCCCCCTGCTGTGGGAATGGACGGGGTCGGGCCCTGCTTTGTGGTGGAAGGGGAGGGGGCGGAAATAAAGGCCTCCCGGGGTAGTTTGTTGGGGGGGGGAAACAGGGACCCGAAGCCCCCCCCCCAGGTTCCCAGCGAGCGCTTCCCCCTCCCCCCGCGGCCCTGAGGAGAAAGGGGAGGCCCTCACCCTGCTCGCCGGGCTCCTGCGGCGCCTGCAGGACCCGCTCCAGCTCCGGGAAGGGCAGCTCGGGCAGGTCGAGGAGGGCTCCGTATCTCTCCAGGAAGGAGCACACGACGGCGAAGTTGGGCCACGAGCCGGGGCAGGACGGGCCCTCCGTCGGCGCGGCGGCAGGGGGAGGAGGAGGCGGAGGAGGAGGGGATGGGGGAGCCGCCGCCGCCGCCGCCGCCGCCATCTTGGAACCTGAGAGGATGGATGGAGAAGGAGAAGGGAGGGGGGACAGAGAGAGGGGAGGAGCGAAGGAGGCCGGCAGGGGGCGCTGCGGGCGGAGCGCGCCATCCCGGCATGCGTCGCGCGGAGGAGACGAGACGGTGCGCTCAAAGAGAAGGAGGACGCTGGGGGAAAGAGCGGCCCGGGCCCCTTCTAGGAAACCCCGCGCTTGTTGTTTTCCCTGTGGCTGAGGGAACGCAGGAACCAAAACGAGGCTGCGGAGGGGGCGGGCTGCCGGGGTTGGAGAGGGAGGGCGGGCGGGCGAGAGAGGAGCGGGGGCGGGGATAGAATGCCACCCCGGCCAATCGCGACGGAGGCTTGGGAAAGGTGTGTGGCGGCCATAATAATAATAAAAGGAGGGGGGAGGAAAGCGGCTGTCGCGCCTCAGAAAAGGGGGGCGTGGCCGAAGGGAAGAAGTGGGCGCGAGGAAGCTTGTCAGTGGGCGCGGGCCGTGTCGGTATAGCGGCTGCGTCCAATGACGGGCAGCAGAGGGCGCGTCCCGCCAGGGTAAGGCGGGGAGGGGAGGAAAGGCAGGTTGTTGGTAAGCGCAGGTAAGGTTTGGAGGGGAGCGGACTGGACCACTGTGTGCGGGGGGGTGAAATTACCGCTGGCGCAGCAGTGAGAGTAGTTCTGCGGGGGGATAAATGGGACGGCTCATTTCCATGCACCCCTTTGGTGTTCGGAGGGAGGATTTAATGGGATATTTACCTGAAATCTCGCGGGGGGGGGGCGGGGCGTGGAGAAACCTCTCAATTCATAACTTCGCTTAATTCTTTGTAAAGTGCTTTGTGGCACCTCAGAGACAAACATGAATAAGACTTAAGAGAGTTATTATATAGTGCTATTATTATTATTATTATTATTATTATTATTATTTTCTTGAATTTTTCTGCGAGTTTTTCTTGATTTTGTCTGCTTTCTCATTTGTAAACCACTCTGAAGTTATTGTTTTTAAAGGTGGTGTATGCATTTTGTGAATGAACAAATAAATATTTGTTTAGATAAATTTAAATTTAGATAAATATTTATACACTGCCTTTCCCCGCTCCCCACAACAGGGAACCAGACAAAAATAAGAAATGCTACAAATGTAGGCAAAAAACAATCTTAACATTGATAGGACTAGCGATGTTAAATTCTCGAGAATAATCTTTTGGAGAATGTTCTTGAGAATATTCTTGGTTAATGAGGTGTGTACATTTAAAGCAGCTGTGTAGATGATACAGAATTTACAGTTTATGGAGAGAGAATTTTCTAGCAGAGAATATTCTCACATCACTAGATAGGACTAAAACCATATATACACATAAAAACCTATCAAAACCATACAAACAGTCACAGCAAAGATAGCATGGCACAAGCCCTTTCTTTAAAAGCATTCAGTTTCCCAAAGCCTTTTGGGACAAGAAATTCTCCCCCTGCCAGCAGAAGTATAGCAAGGATAGCCAGTCTTATCGCTAAGGAAGAAGCTCCAAAATCTGGGAACAGCCACAGAGAAGGCCCTTTTCCCCCTCCACAACTGCTTAAAGCCATCTTTTATACACAGAAAAGAAAATGGCAAAGAGGCTTGCATCACTAACAAACTTCAAAATAAAATACAGATTATCTGAAGAAGCGTGCATGCACACGAAAGCTCATACCAATAACAAACTTAGTTGGTCTCTAAGGTGCTACTGGAAGGAATTTTTTTTATTTTGTTTCGACTACGGCAGACCAGCACAGCTACCTACCTGTAACAAACTTCAAGCTACACTTCAGGAAATAGATAACCATGGAGTAAGTCTTACTGAACTTCTGGGTAAACATACTCAGGGTTACGCTATGTGCCTTCATAGTAAGCTTTGTGGCACCTCTTAAAGGTTAACACATTTTATTGTGGGGTATAAGCTTTCACCGGCCAGAGTCCACTTCAATAGAAGCGTTATCCTCGATAGGTGCATATATGTAAACTGCACTCTGTGCATCCGAAACCTCTACCACTATAATGGTTAATCTGTAAAAGGTTTTCACATCTCAGCGGCCCATGGAACTGGACTACCTGAAATAAGGTGAGCTTTCGTTCATATAATTTTAAAACACTAATTTGAGTCCGGCAATTTTATCTGTTTAAATATAATAATAATAATAAATAATAATAATAATAATAAATAATAATTATTATTTATTATTATTTCTACCCTGCCCATCTGGCTGGCTTTCCCCAGCCACTGGGTGGCTTCCAACAGAAGGTTAAAAATATATTAAAGCGTTAGTCATTAAAAACTTTCCTAAATAGGGCTGCCTTCCCTAAACCTCACAGAAATTTCAGTTGGTCCAAAATGCAGCAGCCAGATCACTAGCTGGCTTTCTGTTTAGATCTCATGTAACCTCAGTTTTAAAACAGCTGTACTGGTTGCTAATTCATTTCCGGGCCCAATTTAAGGTGCTCAGGTTTGTGTTTAAAGCCCCAAATGACTCAAGCCCTAAATGATTAAAAGGCCACGTCCTTCCCTACAGTCCCTCATGGGTGCTGAAATCAGCAGAGGGGGCCCTCTTGGTAGTCCCTCTACCCTCGGAGGCTTTGGGGGATGGTGGTCTGGGTGAGGGCCTTCTCTGTGGTGGCCCCTAAGCTGTGGAACTCCCCATTGAGGTGTGTCTGGCACCTTCATAATGCAGCTTCCAGAGAATGCTGAGATGCACCTTTTTACCCTGGTTTTTGACACTTGAGGTGTATATTTTTAAGACCCGCCTTATTCTACGGGTTATAGGGCAGCATATAAATTTAATAAGTAAATAAAATAAAAGATAAATTCTTATGATTGTAAGTTATTTAACCCAACCTGGAACCTTAGGGTGAAGGATGGGTAATTATTGATGATAACAATAGGGATATTGGCGTTCTTATCTTCTTTTTTTTGTGTACCAATTGTACTACAAAATGAGTATGTTCTAATTGCATTTGGTGGTTTTATCCGTGTAGTTGTGTTTATGCATGTTTCAGGGGTGCCATCTCACCCTCAGGGTTGTAGGTGCCTGCTGCCACAATGCGGATATGCAACATCGAGAGACTGCCTCTGCTTGTGAACCACACACCCCAGAAAAGGGTGACTCGCTGGCTGGCTGCAGAGGGTGGAACTGAATGGCTTCTCTCTCAGACACAGTGCTACTGCCGCCTTTTCTCATTGACTCTGGCTTTTCTCATTGACTCTGTGGGTGCCCGGCTACCACAATTATATTATTTTGGGTGCCCAAGCAGTTGGCTGGAGTTGGCTCCTATGGCATGTTTGTCTCTGATACTCAAGTTGCAAAGGCCCAGGTCTGATGTAAATAAATATCTTAGAACTGGTCCTTAAGAAAGGCCCCTTCAGTCTGTTTGATTAAAAGGAGGGTAGAATGTTCTTGCACTGCTTCTGCTACTCTGTGCAAAGGGCGGGCAGCAGTGGTGCCAAAGGTGTGGTCTATTTGCCAGCCTTATTTTAATTTATATCCTATCTCTTGGTTATGGATATGGTTTTCCCATTCTCAGTCTACAAGAAATGACAATTTGTTACTTTGTGAGTGACCTGCAGTGAACCTTGGGCGGGTGGCGCTGTGGGTTAAACCACAGAGCCTAGGACTTGCCGATCAGAAGGTCGGTAGTTTGCATCCCCACGACGGGGTGAGCTCCCGTTGCTCGGTCCCTGCTCTTGCCAGCCCAGCAGTTCGAAAGCGTGTCAAAGCGCAAGTAGATAAATAGGTACCGCTGCGGCGGGAAGGTAAACGGCGCTTCCATGCGCTGCTTCGGTTCGCCAGAAGCGGCTTAGTCATGCTGGCCACATGACCCGGAAGCTGTACACCTGCTCCCTTGGCCAATAAAGCGAGATGAGCGCCGCAACCCCAGAGTCGGCCACGACTGGACCTAATGGTCAGGGGTCCCTTTACCTTTATTGTCCTTCTCTTCTTTTGCACATCGGATTAAAACCCTATTCTGGTTTTAATCAAATCACAATTGCCCATGACGAGCCAGCTCAGCCCAGTGATTCCATCGACCAAAGCGTTGCTTGGATCGCCTAATTGCTTCCAGCGGTTTGAGACCCGCGGGCGCTGCCTGGCTTAAAAAAAAAAAAAATGCCCATGACACCCAAACACAGGAAACTGCTTTGTATAAAGCTGATTTGGTTAGAACAAAACACATTTGATTGGTGCTTTCAGGACTTGGTTTGTAAACAACCCACAGTTTCCTGAGTTTGGATGTCACAGGGAACTGTGGTTAGTTTGACATCACAAGCAGAAACCTTCAATCTCTTCCTTGCTGCCGTGCAGTGGGGAACACATGATCCTAGGCTTGAAACGACTTGTTCACAGAGCAGGAAACTACTACGCTAAACCACAACAGAACGTTAAAACAGCAGCTTAAAAACCCTGCGTGAATTTAAAAGTCTTTACCTGGCTCCAGAAAGGTGATCAAGAGTGCACCAACGGAGCTGGAACCCAACAGCCCCCTTCTTCATAGCAACACACTTCATTACACAGGAGCAACATTTGGAGCACTTCCTCCAAAGAGGATCTTAAGATTCAGGTAGACATAAGCAGAAAGAGGAACCATTTCAGATTACTTGGTCCGTTTAAGGCCTTACAGGGTGAACAGGAAGCCTTCAGCAATGAGGGCTGCATTTTTTTCTGAGCAGCCTTGCAGAGGCTAAAGTGAGGTTAAAGTGGGTGGTGCAATGAATGTAAATTTTGCTTTGCTTCTGAAATGGCTGGTTGAGAGGCAGGCCTTTCAACTGGGTCAAGAAATGGACTTTTAATACTCTTCCAGTCCTAGTTTGAACCAGCAGCAGTTTCCGGACCTTTTCCAGTACTAAACCATAGCTTCCAGTTGCACCTCTACTAAAAAAAAGAGTGTTGTCGTTGTTTTGAATTAAAGCTTAGCTGTTATCCCTGCTCTTTTGCCACCAAACATGTGTCTTTTTAAAAAAAAATGATTGTTACATTCTGCTTTTGTGTCCACAGGAGGATTAAGCATGCACCCTAATGGGGGCACTGATGGTTCTTGCTCATTAATTTGGCAGCGTGGGGGGGAAGAGCGAGTGAAAATACACTTTTCTCATGCTGGGTGGGCAGACAATCTTTGATGTGTCCAGAGCCTTAGCGCTGATTCTTCTTGGCTTGGCATTTTGAAGCAGCGTGTTGGAGTCTTCTCTTGGCGATAAGGTGGGGAGCGAGGTTGAAAGGTTAGCCTTGCGTTATTTGATCCTTTGTGCCCCTGTCAGCAGGCATTCCTGCAGAGGAAAAAAATATCTGTTAACCCAAGACTTCACTTATATATGAAGGAAGAGAGGGAGGTGAGTTGTTGTTTTTTTAATGGCGGCAGTGATCTCCTTGCAAAGGATTTATCGGGAGAAAAACCTGAACAATTTAAAGAACCGTAGAGGTGTGTAGTAAGACACATCTTGGACTGAGACTCCAGATTTAGCTGAAGCAAGAGCACTGAGCTGCTTTGAGCAGTGGGGTTTGGCTGCTTTTCCAGGAGTCAGAGGCTCCTGCCACTTGGCGTGGAATAGAAATCGCTTTTATTTATGTAAGCATTGCAGAAGAGCAAGTGGCGATGCTTCGAGCAACTGTTAACATTCAGCGGAAGTCGGTTCCAGAGAAATTGGCAAGGTTCTACGCATACAGTTATGCCGCGCTTGGAAGAGTTGGGCCCCATCTGCACTTAAAGCAGTATTGTACCACTTTAAAAGTAATGGCTTCCCCTCAAAGAATCCTGGGAACTGTAGTTTAAGGATGCTGAGAGTTCCAAGGTGACCCCTATTCCCCTCACAGGGCTACAGTTCCCTAAGTGGTTTAACAATCAATCTGTTTTCCCAAACTACTCTGAAAATTGTAGCTCTTATTCTTGTTGTTTAGTGGTGTCCGACTCTTCGTGGCCCCCTGGACCAGAGCACGCCAGGCACTCCTGTCTTCCACTGCCTCCCGCAGTTTGGTCAAACTCATGCTGGTAGCTTCGAGAACACTGTCCAACCATCTCGTCCTCTGTCGTCCCCTTCTCCTTGTGCCCTCCATCTTTCCCAACATCAGGGTCTTTTCCAGGGAGTCTTCTCTTCTCATGAGGTGGCCATTGGAGCCTCAGCTTCAGGATCTGTCCTTCCAGTGAGCACTCAGGGCTGATTTCCTTAAGAATGGAGAGGTTTGATCTTCTTGCAGTCCATGGGACTCTCAAGAGTCTCCTCCAGCACCATAATTCAAAAGCATCAATTCTTCGGCGATCAGCCTTCTTTATGGTCCAGCTCTCTCTTCCATACATCACTACTGGGAAAACCATAGCTTTAACTATACGGACCTTTGTTGGCAAGGTGATGTCTCTTAGCACCCTTTAAAGGTAAAGGGACCCCTGGTCATTAAGTCCAGTTGCAGACGACTCTGGGGTTGCGGTGCTCATCTCTCTTTACTGGCCACTGGAGCCAGAGTTTGTCCCTAAACAGCTTCTGGGTCATGTGGCCAGCAGGACTAAGCCGCTTCTAGTGAACCAGAGCAGCGCACAGAAACGCTGTTTACCTTCCTGCCGAAGCGGTACCTATTTATCTACTTGCACTTGACGTGCTTTCGAAATGCTAGGTTGGCAGGAGCTGGGACAGACCAATGGGAGCTCACCCCGTTGCGGGGATTCAAACCACCAACCTTCTGATCGGCAAGCCCTTGGCTCAGTGGTTTAGACCACTTTAAATTGTAAAGCAGAAATTTTTTTATACACACACACACACACACACACAGTGGTACCTTGGGTTAAGTACTTAATTCGTTCCGGAGGTCCGTACTTAACCTGAAACTGTTCTTAACCTGAAGCACCACTTTAGCTAATGGGGCCTCCCGCTGCTGCCGCACTGCTGAAGCATGATTTCTGTTCTCATCCTGAAGCAAAGTTCTTAACCTGAAGGTACCACTGTATACACACACACACACACATACCTAAAACCACTGTTAGAGCACTAGGCTGTTTTCATGTTCACTCTCTTATCTTTCAGGCAGTCAAAATCCATCTGAAGATGTCCTCTCCTGAAATCGCTTCTCTCTCTTGGGGCCGGATGACTGTCAAAGGCTGTTCCACGACTTACAAGGACTGTAAAGTCTGGCCTGGGGGCAGTCGGACTTGGGACTGGAGAGAGACGGGAACTGACGTACGTGCCTTTGCTCACCCTCTTCTTAGTTATCTGGGGGCCGCTTGGGTATTGTAGACTTGGGCTGCATCTACACAGCTATAAAAAACGCTCTGGAAAAACCCCTGTTTTCATAGAGTTCCAATTTCAGCTCTACAGCGCCATCTGGTGTCGCAGTGTTGTAACACGTTTATAACGCTTTATTTTTGCTAATGTAGCCAAGTCTTTGGAAGAGGTTTCAGAAAAGGGCACCCAAAGTGATCGAAGGGGGTAGAGTGACTCCCTATGAGAAAAGGTTGAGGCATTTGGGCCTTTGAGTTTAGAGAAAAGGCAGGTATTTGGCGACCTGGCTGAAATTTATGAAATTGCAACATGACACGGAGAAAGTGGGAAGAGAAGGTTTTGCCCCTCTTTGTGCTAGTAATTGTGAATATCCAATGAAGCTGAATGTTGGAAGATTCAGAGTAGATAAAAGAAAGTTCTGCTTTATGCAGCACCTTGTTAGACTGCGGAACTCTCTTCCACAGGAGGCAGCTATGGCCACAAACTTGGATGGCTTTAAAAGCAGATTAGACCAGATTCATGACTTTCAGACATTAAGAGCTGTTCGGTAGTGGAGGGCGGTCTCACTTCATTCCATTTCCTGCCTCCCATGCCTCAGTTTCCTTCCTCCCAATAATCTTCCTTTCTAATTCTCAGGGACCTACATAGCTATTGAATATTTCATGCTGGGAGCGAAGAAATCTGCTCTATGTGCTGTAGGGCAGTTCATAAAAAGACTCCCCCCCCCCCCGAAAATGCCTGCTCCAAAAGTCTTATCTTACTACACTAGGGATTATATAACTATATCTGAAATTTCATGCATATCAGTTAATATCTTGACCCTCCTCCACAAAAATAATGATAATATAATAAAAAAAAAGTTATACCCTGCCCTTTCCGGTTCAGAAAACCAGGCTAACAATAAATTTAAAACAATTGATGCAACAAAAACAGCTTAAAATACAGTATAAAACATGAATAACAATAAATTCCAAATTCAAAAATCAAATTTTGAATAAGCCAATCCATCCAATAAGCATTAAATGATCACCAGGGCTAGCTGGCTAAATTAGTCCTATTTGGGCCAGTAAGGAGACCAGGGGAGAATTAGCTGTGGGATCCCAGAGCGGGTAATCTTCATAAAAAGAGGAGAGGGAAGGAAGGAAGGGGAATGAAAGATCAGGCTAAGTTCAAATTGAAAGCCAGGTGAAAATAGCTGTTTACTTGGCTGTTTTCCTATGTCATGAAGGCTGAAATTTCCATTCAGTGGAGCAGGGTCAAGATATTAACTGATATGCATGAAATTTCAGATAGAACTATATAATACCTAGTTTAGTAAGATAAGACCTTTGGAGCAGGCATTTTTTTAAAAAAAAGTTTTTTATGAACCGCCCTAATGTGCTGTGGGTTTCATCTAAAACAATAGAATAGACCTTTGCAGCGGTGGGGTGGGGGGGATAGAGGAAGGGAATTTTCTCCCTGTTTTTACAGCAGCTACTATTTTTTACTTTAAATACAGTAATTTTTTTAAAAAGAAGCCTCAGCTGCCGCAGCTCTCATAAACCCAGTTATCTCCTTCTGCCCCTTCACTCCAGACTAATCAGTTCCAACTTGGGGTGCCCACTTCAGCTCACCTCAAGGTCCTATTTTCGAAAAGACTTTGGCTGATATCTGGGTTCTCCCCCACCCCTTTCTCCCTGTAAAAGAAAATAAAAATATTGTTTTGCTAAAACATGACACACACACACACCACATACACACAAACATCAGGTCTTTTGTGCTGCCTGGAAATAAAATCCTCTTTTTCTTCATCTTTCACGGCACTGCTGTTTCCAGAGTGCTCCTTGCTGGCAGCAGAACCTTTCAACCAGCCAATTATTGTAATTACAGTAAACCCAGACCTCCTTTTTCTTTTGTTGGGGTTGTCATGTGACCACCATTAAAAGTGTTCCAGAGTGTTTGGGGCTGGGCTTTTTTAAAAAAAAAGCTAGGGGGAAGAAAAACCTTTCTCTCCCTCCTTCTGTCTGCCAGGCAAATCACAATTTGAATTATCCTGCATGCCTGTCCTATTCCATGTTGCCCGTTGCAAAGATAATCTGTCCCCAGCTGGATTAAACCAAGTGAATTTACCGCTTTCACAACTGCGGTCCAGCCTTAGCAGGTTAGGGGGAAATACTTGACCGCAAAAAGGCCTTATCTGGAAGGCAGGTAAAATGTCAATGATGCCTACCTGCACCTTGAACGAAACCGCCCATTTGGACAGAAGCCAGAAGTTCTTAGGCTGCGGGGCAGTTACGAAACAAAAAAACGCTGCGAAGCTTCTGTCGGAAGCTAAAAATAGTCTGGCAAATGCTCGGAAGTCTATTTGGAACAGCTGTGCATTGTGTGCAAACGTCTTGTCTGCAAACTTCACAGACCGTGGATGGCTGCCAGCCGTCCACTCATTATGCAGATTTAAGTTACGAATTGCAACGTCAAGTTTAGCAGAAGTAACAACTGAAATGAAAAGGACATGTCTGTCTGCCTTTGTTGTTGTTTAGTCGTTTAGTGGTGTCCGACTCTTCGTGACCCCATGGACCAGAGCACGCCAGGCACTGCTGTCTTCCACTGCCTCCCGCAGCTTGGTCAAACTCATGCTCGTTGCTTTGAGAACCCTGTCCAACCATCTCGTCCTCTGTCGTCCCCTTCTCCTTGTGCCCTCCATCTTTCCCAAGATCAGGGTCTTTTCCAGGGAGTCTTCTCTTCTCATGAGGTGGCCAAAGTATTGGAGCCTCAGCTTCAGGATCTGTCCTTCCAGTGAGCACTCAGGGCTGATTTCCTTCAGATGGATCGGTTTGATCTTCTTGCAGTCCATGGGACTCTCAAGAGTCTCCTCCAGCACCATAATTCAAAAGCATCCATTTTTCTGCGATCAGCCTTCTTTATGGTCCAGCTCTCACTTCCATACATCACTACTGGGAAAACCATAGCTTTAACTATATGGATCTTTGTCGGCAAGGTGATGTCTCTGTTTTTTAAGATGCTGTCTAGGTTTGTCATTGCTTTCTCCCAAGAAGCAGGCGTCTTTTAATTTTGTGACTGCTGTCACCATCTGCTGTGATCAGATGTCTGCCCTAGTATACCAAAACATCTCTTACCCTCATAAAGTTCTTAATGTTAAGTAAAAAAATCTCTCTTATAACTTCCCTCCAGGGCAGAAAATAAGCTTGCTCCATCTTCCACATGACAGTTCTTTAGATATTTGAAGAGGCCTAAACATTATTATTATTATTATTATTATTATTATTATTATTAATATTATTATTAATATTATTAATATCCCACCCATCTGGCTGGGTTTCCCCAGCCATTCTGGGTGGGTTTCCCCAGCCATTCTGGGTGGCTTTCAATAGAATATTAAAATACAATAATCTATTAAACATTAAAAGTTTCCCTAAACAGAGCTGCCTTCAGATATCTTCTAACAGTCTGGTAGTTTTTCTCTTTGACATCTGGTGGGAGGGTGTTCCACAGGGCGGGCACCACCACCGAGAAAGCCCTCTGCCTGGTTCCCTGTAACTTGGCTTCTCACAGGGAGGAAACTGCCAGAAGGCCCTTGGCTTCTGTCCAAGTGGAGACTTGGACAGTGTCTGGGCTGAACGATGGGGGTGGAGACGCTCCTTCAGGTATACTGGACTGAGACCGTTTAGGCCTTTCAAGGTCAGCACCAACACTTTGAATTGTGCTCGGAAACGTACTGGGAGCCAGTGTAGGTCTTTCAAGACCGGTGTTATGTGGTCTCGGCAGCCGCTCCCAATCACCAGTTTGGCTGCTGCATTCTGGATTAGTTGTAGTTTCCAGGTCACCTTCAAAGGTGGCCCCACAGAGAGCGCATTGCAGTAGTCCAAGCGAGAGGTAACCAGAGCATGCACCACTCTTCATACACAACTCCTTCAACTGTTCCTCATCAAGCTTGGTTTCCAGATCCTGGATCCTGGATCATCTTGGTTGCCCTCCTCTGCACATGTTCCAGCTTGTCAACATCCTTCTTAAATTGTGGTGCCCAGAACTGGACACAGGGCTCCAGGCAGGGTGTAACTAATGCGGAACAGAGCCTTATTATTTAATGCCTTTCCCTTTACTTCCAAACGCAGCATGTTCCAGGCGTGCAGCCCACAGATGTGGAAGAAGTTGTTCGGAAGGGCACCGAGACGTTAGTGATCGGCCGTGGCATGAGTGAAGCCTTGCAGGTATTTTTGCTAAGCTTGGTGGGACTGGGAGTCTGGTTGCAAAATTCAGAATCCAGTGGGGGGGGGGGTCTGGTGGCATTCCAGCACCTATTATTGGAGGTCCTGCATAGCATTCTATTGCCAGCCAATTGATAGTAGCTAAGTATTATTCTAGGGACATGGGTGGCGCTGTGGTCTAAACCGCAGAGTCTAGGACTTGCGATCAGACAGTTGGCGGTTCGAATCCCCGCGACAGGATGAGCTCCCGTCGCTCGGTCCCTGCTCCTGCCAACCTAGCAGTTCGAAAGCATGTCAAAGTGCAAGTAGATAAATAGGTACCACTCCGGTGGGAAGGTAAACGGAGTTTCCGTGTGCTGCTCTGGTTTGCCAGAAGCGGCTTAGTCATGCTGGCCACATAGCTGTACACCGGCTCCCTCGGCCAATAAAACGAGATGAGCGCCGCAACCCCAGAGTCGGCCACAACTGGACCTAATGTTCAGGGGTCCCTTTACCTTTACCTTTAAGTATTATTCTAGATTTATTCATGAATAATACAGGGAACCCCGATTATGTTCCAGGTCTCCCTGTGTGTAACCGAAATCGCATGTATTGGGAGCACCCTAGAGGGGCAGGAGGACTTGTATAGCTGACATGCAGGGAACTTTCTTACTTGAACACCAGCTAAGATGGTCAACGAAGACCTGGCAGCAGGATTTATGATTTTATTGTTCGGTCTTATGCTTTAATATTGTTTTAAGTCGCTGCAATACAGCGGTATATATAAAAAATATTATAGGTAAATAAAACCAAGAGTTTTCAGGAGGTGTTTAATACCAGTGCAGCTCACTCTTGACAGCTAGCCTGGGTTCAAAACGATGCCCAGGTTCCAACTATGTGGGAATGGCTACGGGTATGTCTTGAACTAGCTGAAACTGATAAAGAGACTGGACAGATTTAATTCCTAAGAGGAACGTCATGTTCCATGGCACAAAGTCTGTTGAAAGTTGGGTGGTTGTTTTTTTGCAAATTTTGGAAACATTAGACTTGAAAGTCATTTATTTATGTGACGTGTGATTTATGCATACAGGTGGCAACCATTTCAGTGGTAGGGGGTTCTGCCCCATTCCAGGTCCAAAGCGACTAGTGGCTGGGCGCTGTCTGGTTTTCAGCATCGCAATATATCAGCTAAACATCACAGTATACTGATACAACATGGAACTGTTTCTCCACACGCGCTTGCGCAGAAGCGATCTACTGCTTCTCCTCGGGTTGCGAAAACCTCGGGATCCAGCCGGACCTCCGGAACGGATCCCGTTCACAACCGGAGGTACCATTGTACATACAGTCATGCCTTGGCTCCTGAACGCCTTGGGAGTCGAACGTTCCAGCTCCCGGACGATCGAAACCTGCAAAGTGTTCCAGTTTTTGAACATTCTTTCAGAAGCTGAACGTCTGACAGGGCTTCCGATTGGCTGCAGGAGCTTCCTGCAGCCAATCAGAAGCCGCACTTTGGTTTTTTAACGTTTCGGAAGTCAAACGGACTTCCGGAACAGATTCTGTTTGACTTCCAAGGTACGACTGTATATCACGATGTCTGAAATAAAGATGGCACTATGCAGAGGCATTGGCTGGCTTCATGGTTTTTCCTGCATCGTGATTTCAGCCAAGACTTGCTCTTGTGATTCATGCTCCCTGCAGGAGGCAGGGGGAGAGCTGAGTTCACAGGGGCTGCAGGAATCGAGAGAAGCATCGGCTTGGGTTCACGGTTTTCCCCACATTGTGATTTTTGCATAGCACACACACACATCATGATTCGCAATAGATTGCCAGGTCCAAAATTATGAAACTGATATTACGATAGGTTTGGGACAATATACTGATACATTGCCCAGCCCTAAAAAGGACTTGCGCATCAGCAGTAGTGAATCAATTGGATGAGCGCAAAACGGTCGCTGTGTCTATTTCAAAGTGTAAAAAAGAGAAAGGGAGCCGCTAACTGAGTTTCATGCATGTTAGCAATGAAGTTACAGCTTGTGGGCAAGAAGAGACTCCTCTCTGACTCCTTTCTCTTCCCGATTTCTCAAGGTGCCGTCATCCACCGTGGACTACCTGAAGAGCCACGGGATCGATGTGCTGGTCCTGCAGACGGAAAAAGCCGTGAAAGTGTACAACGCTTTGGCCAGCAAAGGGGCCAAAGTGGGTGGGGTCTTCCATTCCACCTGCTAGAGCAAACGTCCCCAACTTGGTATCCCCCAGATGATTTGGGTTCCAGCTCCCATGAGCCCCTGTGAGGCTGTCTGCAGACACCAGGTTGGCAAAGCCTGCTTGGAGAGATGAAGCCACATCTCCCTTTCTACCTTCTTGTGCCTTCATGTGAATAAAAGAGAGCACTTTTGGGTCAGCAGGCAGCCTGTATGTGTCGGTGTGTTCCAAGTCTTGAAAGCTTTCAAAACGAAACCACGAATGCTGAATTTCACTAGCCTAGGAGTCAAAAGGGACGTGGGTGGCGCTGTGGGTTAAACCACAGAGCCTAGGGCTTGCCGTTCAGAAGGTCGGCAGTTCGAATCTCCGCGACGGGGTGAGCTCCCGTTGCTCGGTCCCTGCTCCTGCCAACCTAGCAGTTCGAAAGCACGTCAAAGTGCAAGTAGATAAATAGGTGGGAAGCTAAACGGCGTTTTCGTGCGCTGCTCTGGTTCGCCAGAAGCGGCTTAGTCATGCTGGCCACATGACCCGGAAGCTGTACGCCGGCTCCCTCGGCCAATAAAGCGAGATGAGCGCCGCAACCCCAGAGTCGGCCACGACTGGACCTAATGGTCAGGGGTCCCTTTACCTTTACCTAGGAGTCAAAAGGTTTAAAAGTGGGCAGCAGTCGTGCAGCCACACGGCCAAGAGTGCCTTGCAATTACAGTTCAGGATTCCTGAACGTTAAAGAGTCCTGCTGGATCAGGCCAGCGGCTGTCTAGTCCAGCATCCCATTTTCACAGTGGCTAACCAGATGCCCGTGGAGAAACCATGGAAAGCATGGCGTTGCCACCTTTGGTCGGGCAAAATAAGGGACAGGTGGGGAGGATTGGGGGGCAAAAATTTGCTTTACCTGGTGCAGAAATGACTTCAAAGCAGTCCATTACAATGGGCTGTTTCCAATGCTGGTCATAACTCATAGAGGACACCCAATGAAATTTGTGGATCTAAGCATAGCTGTCAACCGTCACTTATTTGGTGGGAAACTCCCTTATCCCAGCGCGGTGTCCCGCTGCTGTCCCTTATTGATGATGTCCCTTAAATTTCCTGCGTTTCAAAGGAAGCAGCTCCTCTCCCTCCCTCCCTCCCTGCCGGCCAGGGAGGAGGGAGGCTCCAACTGTGTTGCTTGGCTGCGTTGCTCACCCAATAAGGAGTCTGAGAACGACTGGGCGGTGGAGCTTGCATGCCTTGTGCCGATCAAATCGGCCACGTTGCTGGGGACTCGCCTTTGCTCAGCGCTTCCCAGCGGAGAGTTGATGGTGGTTTTCCTTGATGCATCCCCTTTGCCACCGCTTGAGGCTTCGTTTGGCTGCTGGCTGGGCTTTCTGCCTTTGGCTCGGAGGGGCTCAGAAGTTGAACATACCTGTGCTTGGAAAATCCCTTATTTTGGCTGCTGGTCCCTTATTTTCAAATCTGTAAGTTGACAGCTATGGACCTAAGTTAGCAATGGACATTGATTTCAATGATTCACATCCTCCCCACCTGCTGAATTTCCGCCTGTTAGAAAAATGGTCTAGAGTCCTGCAGCTCTGGGCAGACAGGCAAGATCAGGAAGCTAATCAAGCCATAGGCAAGCTGCCTTTGGCCACCCATTGTGAGGTTTCTTTAATGCAGAGCTGTGCAGGATTGCAATATTGGGGATATTTGGCTTCAGGCAACATCACACATTCGCTCCAAGTGTTTTAAGGACATGTTTTTTGTTGCAGTGTAGTCACCCATGCAGTTGACCAGCAGGGGAAGTTTTAAGTCAGTCTGTTTCAAATTTGTAGTCCAACTACAGCTGGGGACCCAACTCCCATCATCCCTAGCTGGCAAGACCAGTGGTCAGGGATGATGGGAGTTGTAGTCCAACAACCTCTGGAGACCCAAGTTTGAGAAACACTGTTTTAAGTTAATGGTAGAGTGGGAGCCTGCTCTGGGGATGTGGGAATAACAAGTCCATTTATGCCTTCAGATGTCGGGGTCAACATGCATGACCAGAGGCCCCCCCCTATTTAAACTGCTAGTCCGTTCCATACCTGGATGCAGATGTTTATTATTACTTAAATACATTTATAAAATAACCAAAATTGCATGGCTAACCAAAGGGATGTGGGTTGCAGCAGGCACCAGCCACCGTATTTTTTGCTCTATAGGATGCACTTTTTCCCCTCCAAAAATTAAGGGGAAATGTGTGTGCGTCCTATGGAGCGAATGCAGGCTCCTTGGCTTCAGCGAAAGCAAAACGAAGCCTCCAAAGCACAGAGGGAGCACTCCATCCGCGCCCTGGAGGCTTTGCGTTGCTTTCGCTGAAGCCTGGAGAGTGAGAGGGGTCGGTGCGCACTGACCCCTCTCGCTCTCCAGGCTTCACGGATAGCCGCCTGAAGCCTTTGGAGCACAGCAGGAACTCGCTCTGCGCTCCAAAGGCTTCGGGTTCCTTTTGCTGAAGCCGGGGGAGCAAGACTCTCCCGGCTTCAGCAGAAAGGGAGAGCTGCGCAGCGCCCCTTCAGCAAAGCGGGAGGAGAAATGGAAGCGGGTCCATTTCTCCTGCCGCTTCGCTGAAGGGGCTCTGAGCAGAGGGGGGGAGAATTTTTTTTCTTGTTCTCCCCCTCTAAAACAAGGTGCGACCTATGGTCGGGTGCGTCCTATAGAGCGGAAAATACGGTACATTGCAAGGCACAGTGGCACATGTTAAAAAATCAGAGAGCCTTGAATAAATTAATGGTGGTCCCAACGGCAGGAGAGACTATGAACCACACTTTTAAGATAAGGGAGTTGTTCTCAAGGACGACTGCTGTAGACAGTTATCAGCTCATAGGAAAAGAAATGCCCCTTCCTAATTTAATATATATCTATACAGCAGGCACAGAGAAATAATCGGCTCCGGGACTTTTCTCAATGGAGGATGCCAGGAGCCCTTGGCTGTTGCTGAGCCACTGCCCACAACATCCTGCCAGCCATGTGTTTCCTCCTCAACTGGAGGCCGGCCTGTGGCCTCTGAGTTTTGGAAAGTGTAGAAGAGCCATGTCCTTGGCATGGCTGAGGATGCTTCTCATGAACCCCTTAGCAGCACTGGGGCACCCAGAAAGCCTTCTGTGTATTTGCAACAACTCCGACGATTAGTCAGATAGGAAGCCGGTTTGGTGGTTGATTCAATCCGGGGGGCGTCTCAATTTCTGCCAGCCAGGAAACATTCCGAAGACAAAACCGCTCGATTTTAAGGGTGATTTCCCACCCTTGCACCGCAGTCCCACCTTGATCTTCCGTGTGCATGTGCCAACCGAGCTTAGAAGGGTCTCAGATCTCCCGCAGGAATCGTATCAGTAAAAAAAGGGTCCTTCAAAGGCAGCCATCACCGCCTGGCTGGCTTGGGCATGATGTAAACTTTGACAGGCTTGCTGAAAGGGATGGTTCCTTCGATGCCATTCTCGGCCTGGGGGGGCAGATCCAAACTGTCTCCCCAGGTGGTGCGCGAGAGCCTCGCGGATGTTTTGTTTCGATCTGAACCGTATGCCAGCAGCAGCCGCACTTCGATCTGACAGGGCTCTGGGGGTGTAAAAAGGGAGCCAGTTATAAGAAGCCAAGTAGAGTCCTGTCAGGTTAGACTACCTACTCCGGCATCCTGCTTTCATGGTGGCTAACTAGGTGCAACAGTGCTCTCCCCCTCCTGTGGTTTCTGGCAGCTGATCTCCAGTGCAGGCAGACTTAAGGTCAAAATCAAAAGTTAGGCAACCCTGTCTTAATCTACAAATTGAGTGCAACAAGCAGTATGGCAGGGGTGGGGGAACCTGTGGAACCTGAAGGAGAGTCTCCACCCCTATCGTTCAGTTCCACTGAGGTCCAGCTCCGAGGGCCTTTTGGCGGTTCCCTCACTGCAAGAAGTGAGGTTACAGGGAACCAGGCAGAGGGCCTTCTTGGTGGTGGCGCCCACCCTGTGGAACGCCCGCCCTTCAGATGTCAAGGAAATAAACAACTACAGTGGTACCTCTGGTTACATACTTAATTCGTTCCAGAGGTCCATTCTTAACCTGAAACTGTTCTTAACCTGAAGAACCACTTTAGCTAATGGGGCCTCTGGCTGCTGCCGCTGCGCCGCCACCGCACAATTTCTGTTCTCATCCTGAAGCAAAGTTCTTAACCTGAGGTACTATTTCTGGGTTAGTGGAGTCTTTAACCTGAAGCGTATGTAACCCGAGGCACCACTATACCTGACTTTTAGAAGACATCTGAAGGCAGCCTGTGTAGGGAAGTTTTTCATATTTGATCTTTTATCATGTTTTTAATATTCTGTTGGGAGCCGCTCAGAGTGGCTGGGGTATAAATTGTTGTTGTTGTTGTCCACCTCCCATCATCCCTGTTTAGGCCACGCTGTCTGAGGCTGCTGGGAATTGGGAGTGCAATAATATCTGAAAGACTGTAGCTTCTTCATCCATGAAGTACTGCATCACAAACTTTAAATTATCCTAGTATGGTTTGTTTTTTAACAAGCAATTGTCTATTGTTCTATATAACCTGTTGAGCCAACAAGAGTGAGCTCCTATAGCTTGAACCACGTTGAAATCTTTCTCTAGCACTGAATGCATGGCATTTTCAAGGAGACGGGCGGTTAATTCAACCCATCATATATCTTGTGCCTTTTCTGGTGACTTGCTGCATTGGTTTCCGCCTGCCGCCAGCAGCAGAAAGAAGCCACAGAACCCCTAAGGTTCTGGAAGTGCTCAAGCGAAACCGGCACCGTAAAGACTTCCCCGTGCAGAACCAAAGATCCACTGGATCCAGCATCCTCCTTACCTGTCCAGGCAGTGTGAGAGAGGTAAACCTGAGTAATTAACCGGTGCCTTCCGGGAGCGGGGTTTCGAAAGTCTGCCGGTTTAGGATGGATGAGCTGTGCCTGCCCATCAGGGTATACAACCTATAAGGGAAGAGAGGGATTTGTCAGTGCTGAGGCACAGGGAGTCAGGAACACGAAAGCCCTATGCAAACGTTACTCGCATTATGTTGGGCATAATTGTGTGCACACTGAAAGGGGGACAACAGCACAGTTTCAGCCCAGCTTCCCCTAGGTAAAGGACTCTTCCTTCAACAATGCATCATGAGCTTCTTCGTGGCTGCCTGGAGTTTTTGCATTCGGTTTTCTTTGCAGGTAAAGGGTAAAGGGACCCCTGAGCTTTAGGTCCAGTCGTGGCCGACTCAGGGTTGCGGCGCTCTTCTCGCTTTATTGGCCGAGGGAGCCGGCGTACAGCTTCCTGGTCATGTGGCCAGCATGACTAAGCCGCTTCTGGCGAACCAGAGCAGCGCATGGAAACGCCGTTTACCTTCCCGTCGGCACGGTACCTATTTATCTACTTGCACTTTGACATGCTTCCGAACTGCTAGGTTGGCAGGAGCTGGGACCAAGCAACGGGAGCTCACCCCGTCGCGGGGATTCAAACCGCCGACCTTCTGATCAGCAAGTCCTAGGCTCTGTGGTTTAACCCACAACAATGTGCAAAAAAGAGTTGCTGAAGCGAGAAGACCCTCCCCCCAAACACACACCCGAAACACACATCTAGCGATGGGCAAATCTGTCCTTTTCGGTTTCTCTCGTTTCCTTGTTTTTCCCGTCTTAAGTACACTCCTCCACATTTCTACATCAGTTTTCCATTATTGTTTTTAAAGTCCTTGTGAAAATTAATCAGCATTTCAGGGCGCATTTCTGCTAATGAACACATTTCTGTGTGCAATTTTGCCCAAGATACTCATTTTTGCAAAGCTGTATACCTGAAGGAGCGTCTCCACTCCCATTGTTCTGCCCGGACACTGAGGTCCAGTTCCAAGGGCCTTCTGGCAGTTCCCTCCATGCGAGAAGCCAAGTTACAGGGAACCAGGCAGAGGGCCTTCTCGGTGGTGGCACCCGCCCTGTGGAACGCCCTCCCACCAGATGTCAAAGAGATAAACAACTACCAGACTTTTAGAAGACATCTGAAGGCAGCCCTGTTTAGGGAAGCTTTTAATGTTTAATAGACTATTGTATTTTAATATTCTGTTGGAAGCCACCCATAGTGGGTGGGGAAACCCAGCCAAATGGGCTGGGTATAAATAAATCATCATCATCATTATTATTATTATTATTATTGCTTTCTCCATTATACTGAATTTGCGTATGTTATTTTTCACTAGCATTTGAATTTTTAAGGCACGCTTTATCCCAGTACATGTTACTTGGCTGCGGAACTGCATTGCAAAATCTGGAGAAGTACAAATGTTTCAGTCCCTTTCTTGTTTCAGAAAAAGCGAATTAAACAGGTTTGCCTTTAAATGCAGACAGACACAGTTTTTTCTCCTATTCCCACCAACCTAAAAGCGTGGCGCTGCTTCAGTCTCTACTTCATCATACTCCATGCGCAGGCATAGGACTAAGGCAGCCTTCCCCAATCTGCTGCCTTCCAGATGTTTCGGACTACAATTCCCATCATCCCTGACCAAAGGCCATGATGGCTGGGGCTGATGGGAGTTGGAGTCCCAAACAGCTGGAGGGCGCCCAGGTTGATAAAAGCTGGTTCCGACCACTGGGGTGATCCTTAATGCTTTTATTCCCCTTACCTGAACTTTAACAGTGCCTTGAGGATCCTGGACGTGTTCCAGAGTTGCATCAACGTCGAGCGCAACCACTAATCCCGACGTGAAGCGCAAGGGGTTCTCCGATTCTCCGGCCGGCTCAATGATGGTGGCAGTCGCTCGGTGGATCTGCAGAAGGAAGATGCCAAATCACATATACACACTGCCACACATACTTCTCAAAATTCCTGTTTGTTATTTCCAACACACACACACTTTTTTATTTGGGCTTGGAAAAATGTATTCAGCTGTTTGTCAATTTACAGAGGCGGCAACGAAGGAGCTGCAGTGTGCATGCGGCTGGCCAAAGCAAAACAGGTGCAGGAGCCCAGGACCCTAAACGATTCGAACTTCTTCAATGGACTCTAGAAACGTAGTACAATGTAGTTCGAATAATCATTATCACCGCTTAGTATACTGAGATATGAGCAAGGCTTCCTCCATAAATGATACTCTTTGCAACTTCAAAGCACATCTTAATATCCTGCTTTGTTTTGTAGCTGGGAACCATGGTTTCCCGGTTTGGATGAAGTAGGAAACCATGGTTAGAACCTTCCTAGTTTGATTGCTCAGTTGGGAAGGGAGGAGGAAAGAGGTGTTCTACACAGGCAAACCACCACCCCCACTTTCATATTTTGGCTTACGGGGGTAGCTTGGTTCTCAAATGCCTTGGTACTCAAACAACTTGGAACCCAAACACCGCAAACCCGGACGTAAGTATTCCGGTTTGTGAACTTTTTTCGGAAGCCAAACATGGTCTGTTTTGAGTTCCACACTTCCGTTTTGAGTGTTACGCTGAGGTCTGTCTGTTTTTGCTATTTATTTTGCTGTTTTGTTTTTGTGACCATGTGGAACCCAGTTCAGCTACTGATTGACTGATTGTGTGACCGCAGCACATTGTTTATTGCTTTCATTTTATGGATCAATGGTCTCGTTAGAGAGTAAAATCCATGTTAAATTGCTGTTTTACAGGTTGTTTTTAAAAGCCTGGAACGGATTAATCCATTTTGCATCACTTTCTATGTGAAAGCGCGCCTTGGTTTTGGAATGCTTTGGTTTTGGAACGGACTTCCGGAATGGATTAAGTTTGAGAACCAAGGTACCACTGTATTAGGAATACATATGATCATCCATAGTTAAAACAATGCTCAAGGCAGCTGACACTATGAAAAGATTTATATAATTACAAGCATAAAAAACAGTCATAAAAATAAATAAGGCACATCAGAAAGTACATAACCGAGGGTCATTCCATCGCATCCATTATGAATAAATTTATAAAGTACGCTTATATGGCGATTCATATAAGAAACATGCAGATACCATTAAACAGCTCCTTTTAAAATTACTTCAAGTACCGTATTTTTCGCTCCATAAGACGCACCACACCATAAGGCGCACCTAGTTTTTAGCGGAGGAAAACAAGAGAAAAGAAAATTCTGAATCCCAGAAGCCAGAACAGCAAGAAGCCAGGAGAGGCGCTTCGCTGAAGGGGCACTGCGCAGCTATCTTTTTCTGCGCAGCGCCTCTCCTTTTGACAATGGCCTATTTCCCTTGTCTGTCTCTGAAGAATGTATTTCTGGTAGTCCCCCACACTTTCCCGCCAAAACTTGGTTCATCAAACCTATAGTCCCTTATTCCATTCTCTCAAGACTCTGGTCCCAAAGTTCTCCTATGGGTTTTCTCACAGGAGAGGCGCTGCGCAGAGAGGGAGAGCTGTGCAGCGCCCCTTCAGCGAAGCAGAAGGAGGAACAGAAGGGGCTCTGTTCCTCCTCCCGCGTCGCTGAAGGGGCGCTGCGCAACTCTCCCTCTCTGTGCAGCGCCATTCACTCCATTAGACGCACTCACATTTTCCCTTACTTTTTAGGAGCGAAAAATGCAGTAGTTGTTAAGAGTTGGCTGCACAGCTGCCAACCAGATACTCACCTTCTCAGGGAGAGGAAGGCAAAGGCAGCAACTCTGCCGCAACGTTGCTTGAAGGATCTTGACGACTTCGGAAGGCTTTGACGTCACTAGTCTGGGCATCAAGTCCAGGAGTTTGTCCACAAAACTGTCTTGCATATGAGGGAGCTCAGAAATGAAGCATCTGTGAAAAAGGGAGAGCGTGGGGAAAAGTTTGGGAGTGCAGGGAAAGCAGATGCTGATCTACCCTCTGCTCAGAGAGGATACCCACCCAAGGAATCCCTAGACTCGTATCTGGGGCAACCTTAGTCTCACCCACAAGAAAATCCGATACAGTTTGCCTGGGCCTTTCAAAGTAAAAACTTGGAAAGAACCCATGGTGAAAAAGGTTGGCCTTTGATTGCTTGCTGCGCAGCTACAGGGAAAAAGCAACCATGCTTGTTTGGATGAAGCCTCTGCAGTTGCCAATAAGGAGCTGAAAGGGGGCTTTTAATCTATTTTTTATAGAGGAGCACGGCGTCCTTTTGAGTTCCCACCTGGAGTCTGAAATGATAGAGCCTAGGTATGCAGTGGTACCTCGGGTTACATACGCTTCAGGTTACATACGGTTCAGGTTACAGACTCTGCTAACCCAGAAATAGTACCTCGGGTTAAGAACTTTGCTTCAGGATGAGAACATAAATTGTGCTCCTGTGATGCGGCAGCAGTAAGAGGCCCCTTTAGCTAAAGTGGTGCTTCAGGTTAAGAACAGTTTCAGGTTAAGAACAGACCTCCAGAACAAATTAAGTACTTAACTCGAGGTACCACTGTAGAGCCTGAGTCCCCTAAACAAGAAAACATACCTCTGAAAAGAGTCCACCTCCTGCAAAAACTTCTCGCACATTCCAAAGAGAGGTTCCACTCTGGAAATGAACAACAACAATTTTATTATTTATATGCCGCCCATCTGACTGGGTTGCCCCAGCCACTCTGGGCAGCTTCCAACAAAATATTAAAAACACAAAAAAAGATAAATAGGTTGGCAGAAGCTGGGACGGAGCAACGGGAGCTCACCCTGTCGCAGGGATTCGAACAGCTGACCTTCCGATTGGCAAGCCCAAGAGGCTCAGTGGTTTAGACCACAGTGCCACCCGCATCCCTATGTCATTCAAATAGCATAGCAGAGATCCTAGAATCATGCCATCATAGAACTGTAGAGTTGGAAGGGCTCCAAGGGTCATCTTGCCCCTTGCAATGAAGGCCATCTCAACTAAAGCATCTACAGTTCTACTGTTAGAACAGCTCTTACTATCAGAGAGTCCTTCGTGAATTTGAGTCATGCTAGGGACGCGGGTGGCGTTGTGAGTTAAACCACAGAGCCTAAGGCTAGCCGATCAGAAGGTCGGCGGTTCAAATCCCCACGACGGGGTGAGCTCCCGCTGCTCGGTCCCAGCTCCTGCCAACCTAGCAGTTTGAAAGCACGTCAAAGTGCAAGTAGATAATTAGGTACCGCTCCGGCGGGAAGGTAAACGGCATTTCCGTGCACTGCTCTGGTTCACCAGAAGCGGCTTAGTCATGCTGGCCACATGACCCAGAAGCTGTACGCTGGCTCCCTCGGCCAATAAAGCGAGATGAGCGCTGCAATCCCAGAGTTGGCCACGACTGGACCTAACAGTCAGAGGTCCCTTTATCTTTGCACTAGGACCTAATCCCAACATCACTGCTATTTTACCCCACTAGCTGCTCAGTATCCAACATTTTCTGGACCTTCCACAGCCAACCACATCATTTGCCTCCAGCTATTTAAATCTTGCAGTTCAAGTCCAGAACATCCCGAAGCTCAGAGATTTCCCTTACCCTCTCGTAGTCCGCACCGTGACTATCAGCTGCAAGGCTTTCGCCTGCAGCCGCATGTGGTGAATGATGACCACTTGCTTGTGTTCAACGCCGCTGTACATGAACTCCATCTTGTACGTTTCTTCCATAATCTAGACAAGGAAACAGCACTTTTCTCAATTCTGGACAGATTTACCACCGGGGTACTGGCACAGACAGGTGGGAATCTGCAGAACTAGTTCAAGGCAGACTGAGGCAAAAATACTAGCATTTCTGTGCTACTACAGTGGTACCTCGGGTTACATACGCTTCAGGTTACATACTCCACTAACCCAGAAATAGTGCTTCAGGTTAAGAACTTTGCTTCAAGATGAGAACAGAAATCGTGCTCCGGCGGCACGGCGGCAGCAGGAGGCCCCATTAGCTAAAGTGGTGCTTCAGGTTAAGAACGGACCTCCGGAACGAATTAAGTACTTAACCCGAGGTACCGCTGTATAAGCATTAGATTTTTATTTTTACTTTTTAAAAATAAGCTCTCAACAGGGCCGCTCGCTTTCCTGGAATCTGCAAGCCAATAGCACATAATTAAGTAAAAAAAACCACACACACAAGGAGCCTACAAATGCTCAGTGATTTCTGCCTCTGTGAAATGTGTGTTTGTTTTTTCCACCCTGCCTTACCTGTTTTGCAGCGGTTGCTGCCAGGGCGTTCTGCTTCACATACAGTGGGGCTGCGACATTCCACAGTTTCTCCTGGAGAGCCTGAAAGAGACGTCCAGGAATTAACTGCAATATGGCCTGTGCAACCCAGGAGTTGAAACCTAAGCTGGGCTCTTTGGGCTGGAGGGCGAACGGAGGAAAGAACGCAATTTTGCCTTCCTTCTCAGGACGTTGTGAGGGCATCCCCCTGCTGGATCAAGTCGAAAGGCCTTTCAAGGGAGAGCAAGTCGCTTCCCACAGGAGCCTGAAGGAAGCTCCCAAGCAAGAAGGGAACGCCAGCAGCCCTCTCTCGTGGTTGGCTTGTCCAGCAAGTGGCATTGAGTGGTACATTGCCCCTGAACATGGATGCCCTTGCAAGGTATCAGACCCTTCCCTAGCCCTGCTTTGCATCCTGCAGAGCTGTTTCTGCCTGACTGGACTATGTCTTTGAGCTCTGACAATGCTTCTTGCTTGCCTGGAGGAAGGATAGACAAGGGGCGTGAGAGTGTGCATAGAAAATCTTCTACTGCTCAAAAGGCAAAATGGATATTCATTGCTCCAGCCACTTTTGCCTCTGTCTCTACCCAACACTGGGACATGCCCCACCCCAAAAAGAGGTTGTCACTAAGGGGATGTGGGCCTTGGGGTGAAAAAAGTGTTCTTGCTCCTGATCTAGAGCACAGTAACTTCCGTCTGCTGCTGGCTATAAATCTTGGCCGCTGTTTCATTAAATTTTATTTTAACGCTGACCACTTCGTGTTAAATGCTTGCTTCGGAAATCTTTTGCCACCCACCCTGTGATCCTCTGAATGGTCGAAAGGTTTAACGAAGAAGTAAACACAGAAAATGACATTCAGCTAAGCCCAAAACTCAGCTTACAGCTTGGTAAGCTTCTAGCTTCCCATGGGGCTTGTCTCATGCTTATTGAACAGAAGAGACTTCACCTACATTAAACAGCTGCACAAAACTCACTGGCTATAGCAGACCCTCCAAGTGTCCCTATTTTCCAGGGACAGTCCTGAATTTACAAAAGCCGCCCTGGTTTCTAATTTGATCCCGGAATGTCCCACTTTTCCTTAGGACATCCCCATTTTCACTGTAGAAATGTTAGAAGGTACCGAGGTCTGCGACCCGACCCGACCCCCAAGCCAAAGATATAAGTAACATCTGATGGCAGTCCTGTATAGGGAAGTTTTTAAATGTTCAAATGCTTAATGTCTTATAATGGTTTTTATGTATGTTGGAAGCTGCCCTGAGTGGCTGGGACAACCCAGTCAGATGGACAGGGAATGAATGAATAAAACAAAAATAAAATAAAATATCATTATTATGCAGTAAGGTAAAGGTAAAGGGACCCCTGAGCATTAGGTCCAGTTGTGGCCAACTCTGGGGTTGCAGCGCTCATCTCGCTTTATTGGCCGAGGGAGCCGGTGTACAGCTTCCGGGTCATGGGGCAAGCATGACTAAGTCACTTCTGGCGAACCAGAGCAGCGCACAGAAACGCTGTTTACCTTCCCACCGGAGCGGTACCTATTTATCTACTTGCACTTTGACGTGCTTTCGAACTGCTAGGTTGGCAGGAGAGGGACCGAGCAACGGCAGCTCACCCTGTGGCGGGGATTCGAACCGCCGACCTTCTGATCGGCAAGTCCTAGGCTCTGTGGTTTAACCCACAGCACCACCCGCGTCCCCTATTATGCAGTAGGATTTTCCTATTTTCATCATGGAATGTTGGAGGGTATGTTGACCGTCTCACACCAAGCAGTCTCCATCCACTTACTAACTATTTCTACATCTTAACAGATCATGTACCCAGTTTACAGGATTGGGGGTTGGGGAGTGCTGAAGGAAGCTAGAATTTTTTTTCCTGCAAAGCCAGCAAATGCCATAGCTCCAAAGGCTGCCGAGTCAGCTCCTAGCTAATGTGCTGAATCCCAGTTCTGTTTACCTAATACATCTTCCGTGATTTCCTGGACTTCCTCTGCTGTCGTTTGGAGGTACAAATTGGCAATTTCACACTGAGCAAAGCAGGCGGTCTCTGGGCTTTGGGCAGGAAATAACACATGAACTCACACACACATTCTGGGTTTAACTGGCTTTGAACTGCCTGTGTGTTGTTCGCTGTCTGCTTGATTTTTAAGCGGCATGGGCATCACCCCACAACATACTGGAAAAGTTCAGGAAAGGGGACCAGGGGTTGCTCCAGAGGAAGGCCTACCTTAATGAGAAGCAGCTGGCATCGAAGGTAAGTGGCCGAGAAGTCGGCCACCCCAGCCAAATCGGACTGGAGCTCTCCAAACCTCTGAAGATCCCTAGAGCAAAGAGGAAGAGGGATAAAAACATGCTTGGTTTAATGGGGTGGCGAGGAGCCCGTTTTGTTTACTGAGAGACGGTTAACACAATGTGCTTTTGTGAGTTAACGACCTCTGAAATCTCTTTTGCTTATACGCTCCCAGGAATAAATGGAGGAGAATAAAAAGCGAGTCAACAAGGGCTGCAAGGATGTCACGGGGCGTGGCCAACACTGCAGAATTGTAGAGTTGGGGTCCCGTGGGTCATCTAGCCCAACCCCCTTCAATGCAGGAATCTCCACTAGATCATCCACAACAGATGGCCACCCAACCTCAGCTTAAAAACCTCCAAGGAAGGAGAGTCTACCGCCTCTTGTGGGAGTCTGTTCCACTGTCAAACACGGTGGTTTTTGCTTACTTCTGAAACATACCTGTCGGCAGCCGTATAATATTGTTTAATTTTTAAAAGGATTTAAAACGAGCACCTGCAACTGCCTCTTGAGCTCACTGTGGGTTTTATTGCAGCATGGTTTTACCGTCACAAGCTTGTATCTGCATGCTGTGCCCGGAGAATTTATTTGACGAGGCATCCCATAAACACAACAACCAAATAAATAAGCCTGAAGAAGTCAGGTCTGCATCCGCATTGGAATTGTTTTTAAGAGCCTTCGATGCTTTTACTGCTTGCTGTTTGCTGCCCTGGTCTCTGTTGCGAGGAGGGGCAGGATATAAATTTAAATACAGTGGTACCTCAGGTTACATACGCTTCAGGTTACATACGCTTCAGGTTACAGACTCCGCTAACCCAGAAATAGTCCTTTTGAGTTCCCACCTGGAGTCTGACATGATAGAGCCTAGGTATACAGTGGTACCTCGGGTTACATACGCTTCAGGTTACAGACTCTGCTAACCCAGAAATAGTACCTCAGGTTAAGAACTTTGTTCAGGATGAGAACAGAAATTGTGCTCCGGCAGCGCGGCGGCAGCAGGAGGCCCCATTAGCTAAAGTGGTGCTTCAGGTTAAGAACAGTTTCAGTTTAAGAACGGACCTCCGGAACGAATTAAGTACTTAACCTGAGGTACCACTGTACAGTTATACCTCATGTTACGTCTGCTTCATGTTACGTTCTTCCAGGTTACGTCCCGTGGTGACCCGGAAGTAACAGAAAGGGTTACATCCGGGTTTCGCCGCTCGCGCATGCGCAGATGTGCAAAATGACATCATGCGCAGAAGCAGCGAATCGCAACCCACGTGTGAGCAGACGCGCCACTGTAGGTTGCGCTCTTTTCATGTTGCGAACGGGCCTCCAGAACGGATTCCGTTCACAACCAGAGGTACCGCTGTAGAATAAATAATAGATACCACAGCTCATGTTGGGGAAACAGAGCCCTCGATGACCCAGCAGAATCGAGGGCTCCCTGCCGCCAAAGTTTCATTCCACTCTCAGACCCTGCGCCAGAGTTAACATTTATGCAATGCAAAGAGAAAGAGTTGTACCAGAGCACTAAGGATATCTGCACAGGTTCGCTGTTCAACGTTTTAAGGAACCTGTGGAACCCCGAAACTGAAAAATACACACACACAGCATCACTGAAGGCTCCTCAAATTGGCAAAGGGTCAACGCAGCCTCCTACTTTTTCAGAAACTATTACCGAATTGTGAATTCAAGCAGCTCCTGGGTGCCCTGTGGGTCTAGGTGCTGAAGGTTGAAAACTCTTTCGAGGCTCTGCTGTAGGAATTCCTGGGAAGGGTCTTCCTGGAGGGCGAGGCCGGCGGACACAGGTGAGGACGCCAGCTTTTTCCCAGGCAACTAAGCAAAGAGAGAAAGAGGAGCCAAGTTCAGCAGATCACGTTCCACTTTGGAATCTTCAGTCTCCCCTCTGCACTTTTGCTATCCATCTTCAGTGATGGCATTTCAGTGACTGCTTCCCAAGGAGCAATCAGAGATGAAGGCCACCTTCAAGACATGTTGTTGTTTTTCCAAAAGGACTGCTGCAAAGCAAGAGCCAGAAGCCCCATGAAAACGAGTGCCTGCAGTAGAATTTGCCCCTTCAAGCAGGCCCTGACATGTGGAAGCTCACCGATAGAAAGGTTGTATTTTAATCTTGTTTTTAAGTTGTATTCATGCAACTTGTTTTTATTATTGCTTGTTAGCCGCCCTGAGCCCAGCTTTGGCTGGGGAGGGCAGGGTATAAATAAATTTTATTATTATTATTATTATAAGTATTATTATTATTATTACTACTACACAACATATTGCAGCTGTCTGGACCCGGAGTGGCAGCCTGCTTTGTCTTCCTATGAGCGTTAATTCTCCGAAAGTGGAACAGAAACAAAAAACAAAACAAAACAGGAGACACATTAACACCACTGACTGGCTTACCCGCAAGGGAGGGACGAGGTGAGAGAGACTGTCCCGAAGGTAAGCGTAGTGCCT
The DNA here is from genome assembly GCF_964252035.2 of Podarcis erhardii. Lineage (NCBI taxonomy): Eukaryota > Metazoa > Chordata > Lepidosauria > Squamata > Lacertidae > Podarcis > Podarcis erhardii. The sequence goes on from NC_138508.1 coordinate 10,973,877, forward strand.
AAAGGTGTGATCCGAAAACAGCGCCGGCATGGTTGGGCACGATTTGGCAGCGTTGAAAATGAGAACCAGGACCGCAATGTCTGTTTGCGCCAGAGGTTAAGGGAAAAGCAGGATTCCAAAGCAACTGGACGCACAGGGGTAAACTCTGTGGAGAGAAGCTGCAAAGGGAACGCTCACAGGTAATGAAGCAAGGGTTGAGGAGCACGGGGCGGCGAGCAGCAGGGGCCCAGAGCCGCCAATCCAGTGTTAGGATATTGATGTTCAGTTTCAGCTAAGAGGAACAGGTATGTGGATTGTTGCATGTCACATGTCTGTTTACATTCCAGCACAGTTTGCTGGGAACTTCCGTTTGTGTATAGCTTTTGCTTGCTGCTTCCTGTTCTTAGACATGAAGGAGAGCAGATATGTTTTCCTTGTCTTGATCTATGCTGAATAAGGGACGCAGGTGGCGCTGTGGGTTAAACTACAGAGCCTAGGACTTTGCCGATCAGAAGAGCGGTGGTTCGAATCACTGCGACGGGATGAGCTCCCGTTGCTCGGTCCAAGCTCCTGCCAACCTAGCAGTTCGAAAGCACGTCAACGTGCAAGTAGATAAATAGGTACCGCTCCGGCGAGAAGGTAAACGGCGTTTCCGTGTGCTGCTCTGGTTCACCAGAAGCGGCTTAGTCATGCTGGCCACATGACCCGGAAGCTGTACGCCAGCTCCCTTGGCCAATAAAGCGAAATGAGCGCCACAACCCCAGAGTCAGCCACAACTGGACCTAATGGTCAGGGGTCCCTTTACCTTTACCTATGCTGAATAAACTGCTTGTAAATATGCTTTACTCATGCCTCTGTCCACCCTTCCGTCACAAAGAGTTAATTACTCTGCTGATTAGAGCGTGCTCCAGCTTCTGAAGAGTTCTGAAGCTACAGGTCGCTGTTTGACGCTGTTTATAAAACCCAATCAAAAGTTATTCAAATTCTGACGTCATGGCTAACCATGGTTTGCCATTGTGAGAATGAGCAGTATCAAATCTTGGACTTTCACGCTCCTTCCTTTCTCTGTGAAGATAGCAGACAACAGGTTTCTGCTTCTGGTTTGCAGCAAACCATACCGTGTTCCAAAATCAAGATCCCAAACTATAATTTAAGATATCAGACCAAAACATAGCACAAACCCCATAGTTTACAAGCCTAATTCAAGCCACGGTTTCCTGTTCTGGTTTGTCAGTCTAGTGACAACCATGGTTCTTTAACAACGGCTCGGTGTGGTCTGGTCAGCCAAGCATTATTCAGAGGGAAGGAGAGGGGGTAGCAAAAAAAAGAGGATACAAGCTGGGTCATCCATGTCAGGCTCTGGGGTGTCGAAGAAAGGATGGGTCCCTAGAAGTTCAGGAACAAGTGGAAGCACCAAAGTAGGATGTCTGCCTCCCAGGAACTTCAAGCACCTATAACACAGAGATTCAAACTGGTGAACATCTAAAAGATACAGAGGTTCCCTTTCACAATAACCCCAACACAAAGATGGTTGAGAATTTTTAGGAAACTTACTAGTCACTTGTCACCAGAAGGTGCCTGTGGCGTTTGCCCTCCTATGTGTGTGACATCATACCGGGTTCATAAGGAAAGGGTTAGCTAATTGTAAAATGACTAACCAAGGGAAACCCAAGGGGCAGAGTTAACTGTGTATAAGGTTTTAAGCACAGTTTTTTGGGGGGAGGAGTCAGAGTTAGGGTGGTTGAGAAGACAGTCTGGAGTTAGAAGAGACAGAGAAGATCAGTCTGTGGGTTGGGCTAGTCTGGTGTGAGAGAGGGAGAGAATTTGTTAAGAGGAGTCAGTCAAAAAGTTGAGATAATCAGTCAGAAAGTATTAGTAAGGTATAGGCCGGTAAAGAAACTAAAGTTAAGATACTGACAGGAATATTATCTGAGAAACCATAAACTTGTTAATGTTTGTAAAATAAACTTTTTTTTTGGTTCACTTTTAACATCTGTCTGGACTCAGTGTTTTACCAGAGAGTAACGGGTTGGTGGCAGCGGGGAAGCGAGCACAGTGGTGGCACAGGGATCAATAGACCGTTAAACATCCGGAGACCCTGTGTGATTGCCACAGTGCCCAAGTGATTTAGAGCGACACACACGCACACACGCACACACGCACACACACACACACAAAATATCATAAGAGAAGGGGGAAAAAGGGGGATCATATGATCAATATGTCGTCTAACATAACATTTATGGGGGAGAAACCAAAAGCAGCACACCCGCCATATAAATAATAATGAACGGCATTAACTATACTCAAAGCACAAACAAGAAAGTGGGCAAACTCCAGCTGTTTGGATATCTGAATCAGCTACGCATGTTGTGAGTTTGGGGTATAATTCTTTGTGTTCAGATAAGTGAATTTTAGGATAACGAGCAGGACCGGCGTGCAAGTGCTGTTTTTTCTAAGTTGCTTTGAGCTCCTTTTTGTAAAGAAAAAAGTGGCTAGCAAGTTCAATGAATGAATGAATGAATGAATGAATGAATGAATGAATGTGGCCCCCAGAAGGGGAGTTCACTGGTCTAAGGAAGAGGCACTTACTTCCAGATGGAATCCCTATCGGTAGGATACTTGGTGAGGTTTTTCAGGAGCTCCACCAGGGCAAGATGGATGCCTTCTTTCGTCGAGACATTGGTGCAACACAGCAGCTCGTGGAGAGCCTCCCGGATGTCTCGGGAAGAATCCTAAAAGCAGCACGAAAAGGCTCAGAATATTACAGATGGTCTTGCTTGCGGGTTCTGCGCATAACACCCAGAGTGGCAGCTCCTTTGAGTGAGCATAAGGGAGCATCTTAGGTGCTAAAATCCTGGAGAGCTACTGTGTGTCTGGGCAGACAGTACTGAGCCCAGGTGGACCAGAAGCCTGATTTTTTTTCTTACAGTGGTACCGCGGGTTACGGACGCGGGTGGCGCTGTGGGTTAAGCCACAGAGCCTAGGACTTGCCGATCAGAAGGTCAGAGATTTGAATCCCCGCGAGGGGGTGAGCTCCCATTGCTCGGTCCCTACTCCTGCCAACCTAGCAGTTTGAAAGCACGTCAAAGTGCAAGTATATAAATAGGTACCGCTCCGGCGGGAAAGTAAACGGCGTTTCCGTGCGCTGCTCTGGTTCGCCAGAAGCGGCTTAGTCATGCTGGCCACATGACCCAGAAGCTGTACACCGGCTCCCTCGGCCTGTAAAGCGAGATGAGCACCGCAACCCCAGAGTCGGTCATGACTGGACCTAATGGTCAGGGGTCCTTTTACCTTTACCTTTTTACCTCAGGTTACAGACACTTCAAGTTACAGACTCCGCTAACCCAGAAATATTACCTTTGTTTCAGGATGAGAAGGGAAATCGCGTGCTAGCACCGCAGCGGCAGCGGGAGGCCCCATTAGCTAAAGTGGTACCTCAGGTTAAGAACAGTTTCAGCTTAAGAACGGACCTCCAGAACAAATTAAGTTCTTAACCAGAAGTACCACTGTATTTTAATAACTTTATATACCGCCCTTCATTCAAGATCTCAGGGCAGTTCACAGAATAAAACAAAAGATTAAAACACAAGCAATCATTAAAACCAAATCAAACAATTCCCCACCACCACCAAAAAAACAACAACCACATTTAAAAGGCTGTGAACAATTAATCAGCCAAAGGCCTGGCTGAAGAGGAATGTTTTGCCTGGTGCTTAAAGGAGTATAATGAAGGCACCAGGCGAACCTCCATGGGTAGAGCATTCTACAAACAGGGAGCTGCCGCAGAAAAAGCCCGTTCTTGTATTGTGACCCTCCGGACCTCACACGGAGGAGGCACATCAAGAAGGGCCTTAGATGATGAATGCAGAGTGCGGTTCGGCTGCCGAAACCATATAACACTGGTCCTGAAAGACCTACATTGGCTCCCAGTAGGTTTCCAAGCACAATTCAAAGTGTTGGTGCTGACATTTAAAGCCCTAAACAGCCTCAGTCCAGTATACCTGAAGGAGCGTCTCCACCCCCATCGTTCTGCCCGGACACTGAGGTCCAGCTCCAAGGGCCTTCTGGCTGTTCCCTCGCTGCAAGAAGCCAAGTTACCCCAGGGAACCAGGCAAAGGGCCTTCTCGGTGGTGGCACCCACCCTGTGGAATGCCCTCCCACCAGAAGTCAAAGAGATAAACAAGTACCAGACTTTTAGAAGACATCTGAAGGCAGCCTTGTTTAGGGAAGCCTTTAATGTTTAATAGGTTAGTTATTGTATTTTAATATTGTGTTGGAAGCCACCCAGACGATAATAATAATAATAATAATAATAATAATTAGGGGAGAGGAGGTCCTTGAGTTATTGTGGCCCTGAGCCATTTCAGGCTTTATAGGTCAAAACCAAACGTTTGAATTGGGCCCGGAAGCAAATTTGCAGCTTTCTACGTCCCTGGGAATCATGCACTTAGAAGTTAGGGTTAGCCGCAATTTGGCAGGACAGCAGAATCGGGCAACCTATAAGTGAAGGGAGGGAGAACTGACGCATGAGAAGAGTGAAGGGTGAGCACAAGCCCATGGCTAGCTCCCAATTCATCCAACAGTTATGGGAAGGATAGCTGCCCCTCTGTGAACCTATCTGCAAGTGATGGGAAAAACATGAACCAGGAGCAACCGAGGGAGAAAAAACCCAACAGCTGGGTAGAGAACAACTCAAAAAGTGGACCAAATGAAGCTCTGCCGGTAAGGGAGGGGGAACACTTGCCTCCAAGACCCCGAGGACGGTGTCCAGCTGGTCCTCCCGGAGAGTGATGTTGTTGGAGATTTTCCTCATGGTATGGATGGACTGGAGCCTCACCTCCTCGATCTCGTCGTTGAACATGTCAACCAGGAAATCGAGACACTTCTCTGCAAAAGAGGGCGAGGACTGGGCCAGCATGCAGAGGGCCTCGACCGCGGCAATGCGGACCTCTGAGAAATGCAGAGCGAGAGAAAGAAAAGGTCAGAGCATCCGGTGTGGGCTGCCCCTACACATTTTTGCTGGGGAGGGAAGAAAGAGAAACTAGGTCCTCTTTAAGGAGTCCATACACACATACATACACCGCTTCTAACGGTTTGATTCAGCAAGGATCTTTTTAAGGGGAGATATTGGCGGCAGAGCCTTCACGCACCGTACATCTCGTCTTCCAGCCCATGGACAAACGCCCCACAGGCACCCGACTCAATTAGGTTCACAGCTCCGGTGTCTACTTCTTCTTTGGGAGCGTCATCACCCCATTTTCTGCCGCTTGAGAACTCCCCGGAGCTGAAAAGCTCTTTGGCTCGTTCATGGGCTGTGCGTTTCCGCTGCAGATGCAAAAAGCGTAAAGGTCACTTGCCAGAAATGGTATGCAAAGACAATTTCTTACACAGCGGTATCTCGGTTTTTGAGTGCCTCAGAAGCCGAACATTTTGGTTTTCGAACTCCGAAAACCCAGAAGTAAATGCTTCCGTTTTCGAACGCGCCTTGGAAGTCGAATGGCTTTCGCTGCGTTTTTCAATTTTCTCAACTGAACTTGCAGCCAAGCTCCTTGCACCTCGGTTGTTGAACATTTTGGAAGGCGAATGGTCTTCCGGAATGGATTACGTTCAACAATAACGTAAAGGTAAAGGACCCCTGGACGGTTAAGTCCAGTCAAAGGCGACTATGGGGTTGCAGCACTCATCTTGCTTTCTGCCGAGGGAGCCGGCATTTATCTGCTGACAGCTTTCCGGTTCATGTGGCCAGCAGGACTAAACCACTTTTGGCACAACGGGACACCGTGATGGATGCCATTTACCTTCTCACTGCAGTGGTACCTATTTATCCACTTGCACTGGCATGCTTTCAAACTGCTAGGTTAGCAGGAGCTGGGACAAAGCAATGGGAGCTCACCCCGTCGTGGGGATTTGAACCGCCAACCTTCTGACCAGCAAGCCCAAGAGGCTCGGTGGTTTAGACCACAGCGCCACTCGCTGTTTAGGGAAGCTTTTAATGTTTAATAGACTATTGTATTTTAATATACTGTTGGAAGTCGCCCAGAGTGGCTGGGGAAACCCAGCCAGATGGGCAGGGTATAAATAAATTATTATTATTATTATTATTATTATTATTATATAATATGCATTAACTGTCTAGATGCCCAACTAGAGCCAGCACATTCAAATGCCAAGCTACCGGGAAGCTTTTAATGTGTGATGTTCTGTTGTGTTTTTGTATATTCTGTTGGAAGCTGCCCAGAGCGGCCGGGGCAACCCAATCAGAGGGCAGGGAACAAAAAAATTAAATTTGTTGTTGTTGGTTATATGAATGGTAACATAAAGTGCACACCCAAGGCCATTAACACAACTCCATAGCAGAAGCAAGAGTAACACACAAAGGCACCCAGAATCTTCAGTGCCTTCTTGTGGCGCTCATTTGAAACAGCTGCCAAATTCCTGCAAATATCCAAAGCCATTAGTTCAGCGTTCAGTTTCTGCATGCCAAATTGCTGTGACTTAAGATGTGCAGGGCACCCTTCACCAAAGAAACTAGAATGGCCTGGGGGAGATTTACTGCAAGCTGACAAAGGCTGAGCAAATGCAGCCAGCCGAGGCTCAAATTTCACTGGCTTCAAATTGCCAGAAAGCCAGCTTCTGATCTCCTGCCGACACAGAAGGGATCCGAGGACTATCAAAAAGGAACCTGTCGTGCAACTTTCCGGCATGCCGAGGTTAGGACACAGGATGCAAAGCAGAAAGGATTAAAAATAAAATAAAATAAATTTCTGTACCCTCAGGTCTGACATCAGCTTCTTGTCCAGGGTCTGTTCTAAGAAGTGAGAACTAACTTGCTGCATAGAGCCCTGGGATGAAGGAGGGGAAAGAGGCAAGTTAGCAACAGGGTGATTTTGAACAAAGCACTGGTAAAGTAAAAATCCTGGCTGTTAGTCCTCAGCATAAGAGATACACTGCTTCTGAAGGAGGGACTATTTAGCTATCGGGCTAATGGCTGTTGAAAGACCTCTCCTTCTCCAATCTGTTTTGTCGCCTTCCAAGCCAGTGGCTGTCACCACATCTTGTGGCAAAGAAATTCCTTAAGCCTGTTCTGTTTTGTGCGCAAAGTCCTTTAGGGCCTGTCCATCCCAAGTCGATTGGGAGAGATCATCAGCGGGTTTGGACTGGGTGTCCATCAATATGCAGATGATACCCAGCTCTACCTCTCTTTCAAATCAGAACCAGTGAAGGCGGTGAAGGTCCTGTGTGAGTGTCTGGAGGCGGTTGGAGGATGAATGGCGGCTAATGGATTGAGGTTGAATCCTGACAAGACAGAAGTACTGTTTTGGGGGGACAGGAGGCGGGCTGGTGTGGAGGACTCCCTGGTCCTGAATGGGGTAACTGTGACCCTGAAGGACCAGGTGCACAGTCTGGAGTTCATTTTGGACTCACAGCTGTCCATGGAGGTGCAGGTCAATTCTGTATCCAGGGCAGCTCTCTACCAGCTCCACCTGGTACGCAGGATGAGACCCTCCCTGCCCACAGACTGTCTCGCCAGAGTGGTGCATGCTCTAGTTATCTCCCGCTTGGACTACTGCAATGCGCTCTACGTGGGGCTACCTTTGAAGGTGACCCAGAAACTACAACTAATCCAGAATGCAGCAGCTAGAATGCTGACTGGGGTCGGCCGCTGAGACCACATAACACCAGTCTTGAAAAACCTACATTGGCTCCCAATACGTTTCCGAGCACAATTCAAAGTGTTGGTGTTGACCTTTAAAGCCCTAAACGGCCTCGGCCCAGTATACCTGAAGGAGCGTCTCCACCCCCATCATTCTGCCCGGACGCTGAGGTCCAGCGCCGAGGGCCTTCTGGCAGTTCCCTCATTGCGAGAAGCAAAGCTACAGGCAGAAGGCCTTCTCGGTAGTGGCGCCCGCTCGGTAGTGGAACACCCTCCCACCAGATGTCAAAGAGATAAACAACTACCTGACATTCAGAAGACATCTTAAGGCAGTCCTGTTCAGGGAAATTTTTAATGCATGACATATTAGTGTATTTTTGGTCTTTGTGGAAGCCGCCCAGAGTGGCTGGGGAAACCCAGCCATATGGGCGGGGTACAAATAATAAATTATTATTATTCTTTCACTTTTTAGCCATGGCACGGAGGAAAGACCGTGTGACACACAGCCTCCCCCTTTCTTATTCCCTGTTGAAAACTGCCATTTGATAGGCAGGTCCACGTAGCCTTGTTTCGGGAAGCTTTTAAGGTTTCATACTTCTTTTCCCCTTCTCTGCATTTTGTTGGAAGCCACCCAGAGCGGCTGGGTGGGGTATAAGAAATAAATTGTTGTCGTTGTTTTGGGAAGGGGAACTCTCTGCTTCCCATCTCTAGGTTCTTTTCACTTTTTTGAATTTTTCTTTTTTTACTCCAATATATTTCCTGGCATTAGCCACCCCACAAAATGACCCAACAACTGCCACTCAAGCTATACCAGAATCAGGACCTCTTTCCTTCATCAAGGCAGGTTTGGGTGGGGGAGTGTTGTAGCCAATGCAGACTCCACCCAACTGAGCTTTAGGGAGAGGCTGTATCAATCCATTTACAGAAGGAGGAGGAGGAGGCCTAAGCTAAATCTAGAGCAGCATTTCCCAACCTGGTGCCCTCCAGATGTTTCAGACCCCCACCAGCCTCAGGCAACACAGCCTTAAAACAGCCATGTGCAGCCATGCTGCCACCTCAGGCTGATGGGAGTTGTAGTCCAAAAAGTCTGGAGGGCACCGTGTTGGCAATGGCTGCTACCACTGGGGGGGCAGTATGCCTCTGAAGGCCTGATCCTGCAGGCTCTCCTTATTCTCTTAAAGGCATTCAGACAAGTTCATGGAGGATAAAGCTATTAATGTCTAGCAGTCATGATGGCTATGCTCTACACCAGAGTTTCCCAAGCTTGGGTCTCCAGCTGTTTTGGGACTACAATTCCCAACATCCCTGACCACTGGCCCTGCCAGCTAGGGCTGATGGGAGTTGTAGTCCCAAAACAGCTGGAGACCCAAGCTGGGGAAATCCTGCTACACAATCAGAGACAGAATGCCTCTGAATACCAGTGGCCAGGAATTTCATGAGTGCAGAGTGTGCTGTTGTGGTCCGGTTTTGCTTGAGGGCTTCCCTAACTGTGAGAATAGGGTGCTAGACCAAGCAGGCCTTTGGCCTGATCCAGAAGCCGGGCTCTTATGTACCAGAGGTTTCACAAACCACTAGAATTTCATGTTCCGAAGGGCAGCTTGCTCTCTTTTCCAACAGCGCAAGGAGATGACAGAGAGCACAGGCACTCACCAAGAGTTTAGCAGCTTGTACTCTCACCACCCAGGAGCCGTCACTGACCATGTGACAAATCTTCCCGAATGCATCATCCACTAGGCGGATTTCTTCGTTGGAGGAAGGGATTGGGACAATGCTGAAGGGGTGAGGAGGAAGAGAACGAGACACATGGTGCTGTATCAATGTATCATCGCTAGGTTTGTTCTCACCTGCTGAGCCAGGTTTGGCTGAGAGTTAAATCTTCTATATCTTTCCCTACAAATGTTGTGAATGGAGAGAATCCTACCCAACACACTTGCCCAATTCAGCTTGCGTAAATAAAAGGCATGTTTCATTAAGTGAACACCAAGTAACCAGGACTCCAAGCTGGAAAAAAACCCACAGCCAATGTACTTTTAAATAAAGCTTTTGAACAAACCATGGTTTTCATAATATTTAGTTAAGCTTCATGTACCATATGCCTGGTTTACACATTATGCTTAGCCACAGTTTATTAAACCATCATTTGAGCGTCCTCATTCTGCCCAGTGGTTTAACTATGGTTTATTTACTGCCAACAAACCACAACCTGACGCTATGGTTTGGTGCTGGATTACAAACCTTGGTTTCTTTCAACTGTGGTTTGACAACACACGCAACCCCAGAACACTCCCTTAACCATGGTTTGTTTCGCTACCTTACGCAAGATGCCGACTGAAAATGCTTAAAAGGGGCTTGAGGCAAAGAACAACAGGAAAACAAAACAGACCTTGGAGAAATAAGTCATGGTTTGTTTGATTAACTGCAGGACAACTCTCTCGCTCTCTGACCCATGCCCACACAGCATGGAAACTCAGGCAAAAGAAAACTTTGCAGCCTTTTAGCTTTACAAGACTGGTCATTACTGAACCCCACCCCTTCATTTAGGACTGCCAGGTATTCCATTCTTACCTTTCTGGATAAAGCTGACTGACGACCCAAGTAAGCTGAACCGCAGCACTGCGGACCTGTTCGTAGTCGTCGGTTAAGAGTTTGCATGCCTGAAAAAGAAGATCTCCAGTCAGCTACCGTCAGCCCTAAGTCCTTCCGCCAATATTTATATTGCACGCTCCCCTTCGTTTCTTTAAATAAGTTTTGTAATCTGCGCGATACGAACTGGAGGAACTAGCAAATTAAAAAGTGCAGTGGTACCTTGGTTCTCAAATGCCTTGGTACTCAAAAACTTGGAACCCAAACACTGCAAACCCAGAAGTAAGCGTTACGGTTTGCGAACTTTTTTCAGAAGCCGAACATGCTCCGTTTTGAGTATTACGCTTCTGATTTGAGTGCCACACCTCCGTTTTGAGTGTTACGCTGAGGTCTGGCTGTTTTTGCTATTTATTTTGCGTTTTTGTGACTGTGTGGAACCCAGTTCAGCTACCGATGGATGGATTTTGTGACTGCAGTACATTCTTTATTGCTTTCCATATATGGATCAGTGGTCTTGTTAGATAGTAAATTCATGTTAAATTGCTGTTTGAGGGGTTTTTTAATAAAAGTCTGGAACAGATTAATCCATTGTGCATTACAGTCATAACTCGGGTTACAGACACTTGAGGTTGTGTTTTATTGGGTTATGGACTGCCAAAACCCAGAAGTACCAGAACGGGTTACTTCCGGGTTTCAGCAGTTGCACATGCACAGAAGCACTCAATCGCACTTTGCACATGCGCAGAAGCGCTGAATTGCAACCCACGAGCACACAAACGCACCGCTGCGGGTTGTGAACGTGCATCCCGCACAGATCACGTTCGCAAACCCAAGCGTCCACTGTACTTTCTATGGGAAATTGCGCCTTGGTTTGGGAAAACTTTTGGTTTTGGAACAGACTTCTGGAACAGATTATGTTTGAGAAACAAGGTACCACTGTAAAAAGAAACCTGAGTCCCTGATGAACACGGGAACTTCATTAGAACCTGCTGGATCAGGCCAAAGGACCATCTAGTCCAGCATCCTGTTCTCACAGTGGCCAAAAAGATTCCTGAGGGAAACAAGGGATCAGGATTTGAACACAAGACCACTCTCCCCTCCTTTGTTTCCCATTAACTGGTAATCAGAAGCATTGCTGCCTCCACAGCTTGACGCAGCAATAGCCCTTTCCTCCACGAATTCGTCTGATCCTCTTTAAAGCCATCCAAATTGATGGCCATTACTGCCTTCTATGGGAGTGAGTTCCATAATTTAACTAAGTGTGACGTGAATAAGGACTCTGTTCAACTCCAAACCAGTATAGCAGGGACTGGGAGCCTAAAGACTGTACAGGGGTACCTCAGGTTACATACGCTTCAGGTTACAGACTCCGCTAACCCAGAAATAGTGCTTCAGGTTAAGAACTTTGCTTCAGGATGAGAACAGAAATCGTGCTCTGGCAGTGCAGCAGCAGCAGGAGGCCCCATTAGCTAAAGTGGTGCTTCAGGGTAAGAACAGTTTCAGGTTAAGAACGGACCTCCGGAACGAATTACGTCCTTAACCTGAGGTACCACTGTACAGGATTTTTTTCAGTCTCCGCAAACTACTCTGGAAAAAACCCCCACCAATTTTGGCGTTCTTCAGAGTGGAAGCTGAATACGCTTTTATGCTACTGAATACGCAATTCAGTAGCATAAAAGGAGAATGGGCATTCACTTTGTGGGTGGGAAGTCAGAAAAGGAGGTTAAAATCTTTTCCGCTTACTTTTAAACGAAATTATAATGCCAGGGCCTTGCATACAGGGTTGTTGGGAGTAAAAACGTAAGATATGCTGAGCTAAACTCCCGAGCAGGGAAAGAGGGATGGAAGGATCATGCAATGATCGTTATTAATGGCTGCCCCACCCCCTGCACTGCTTAAAACTTAGATTCTTGTTTGTCTCCAGGGGGAAGACAAACTTTTCATCATCTGGGTAATAATGTTGGCTAGCTTGCTATTTTGGGCTTGATGTCCCAAGATGATCAATTTGCTCACACCCAGCAGCTCTCCTGTTTCAAAACAAACAAGCACTAAGCCAGTGGACGCTGCATTTCACAATATTTTTTTCCATTGCTTGGTGGCAGGGAGAGGATTGCAAATGTGCTGCAGTCATTAGAGAGCACAGATTGCGTAATTTTTGCAAAGGGCCAAGCAGTCAGCTTTAATTTTAGAAAACGCGCAAGCGGGGATACCCAAGCGCTGGATAAAGAATCCTGGAGGAGGTTTCTTGTTATTATTATAACCAGGAAGTCATGCACGGGTGGAGGGAAGACACAGGGCAAGAAATAAGAAATGGATAAATGTTGGTACATAATGAAATGTGAAAATGTGAATTTACAAATACAGTGGTACCTTGGGTTAAGTACTTAATTTGTTCCGGAGATCCGTACTTAACTTGAAACTGTTCTTAACCTGAAGCACCACTTTAGCTATTGGGGCCTGCTGCTGCTGCCGTGCCGCCGGAGCACAATTTCTGTTCTCATCCTGAAGCAAAGTTCTTAATCCGAGGTACTATTTCTGGGTTAGCGGAGTCTGTAACCTGAAGCGTATGTAACCTGAGGTACCTCTGTATAATGTACAGTGGTACTTCGGGTTACAGACACTTCAGGTTACGCGATTCCGGGTTGCGCACCGCACCAAACCCAGAAGTACCGGAACGGGTTACTTCTGGGTTTCGGTGCTCGTGCATGTGCAGAAACACTAAATTGAGCTTTGCACATGCGCAGAAGCGCCAAATCGTGACCCACGCATGCACAGACGCAGCGCTGCGGGTTGAGAACGTGCTTCCAGCATGGATCACATTCGCAAGCCGAGGTTCCACTGTATAAGTATCATAAATGTATATGTATATGTCAAGATTTCATATGTTTATTGCAGCATAAATAAATAAATAAGAAAGAATCCTGGAGGAGCACGCATGGCACCCAGGCTGAAGGCTATTAAAAGAATGGGAATGGTTTAAAAATAAAGGAAAGAGGAGAAGGAGGAGAAGAAGAAGTTAACTTCAATTGCAGTGGGCCCTCCAGGGCTCCTGGCATTTGCCCCAACATGTTGGGTGCTCATGCTGGGCCTGCACTGGCCACAATTTAAAAATTTAAGAAACGAAAATATCCTGAAGCGAGACTTGCGACACAGCCATCCTCCACAGCCCAGCTTAACGGTAGGGCCCCTCACTAAGCACAGAGAACACAGTAATTACCTGGCTATAAATGGTTTGCTGCAAATTTAATCCCCTTTCATGCAGCTGCAACTGTAGGGAAAAAAAAATGTGATTATAGTACCCAAAACAAAACATTTTTTTTTAAAAAAATGATGGGTGGGAAAGATCACAAGAGGAACAGGTCCTTAAAGGATTTGCTACTGGAGTTTAGCTATTAAGGGTATCAGCACTGGAGACTGATAAAAAAATAAATAAATTGAGTTGCAGAGATAACCTTACAAGATTATTTTCCACCTTTGCTACGAGTTCTGTCTCAAACATCCAAATTCTGCAACTGAGTCCATTATGTGCTTAAGGCTACACTTTTCCCCAGGAGTCAGACCCATTAAACACTGCAGGACTCGAACTCAGGCCACATGTGCAAGGTTGCTGTTTGGTCATCATTTCCTATGATGACTGGATGGGTGTTAACTGTCGGGACTCCATCACCAGGATTCGGCCACACCTTCTCCTTATCACTCAAAGAGAACCAATTTAATATTATAATCCAGGGGTCAGCAAGGTTTACCTTGCCTGGGCCAGTACACTCCTGCGGAGATTGCTCCGTGGGCTGGATCACGTCTGCGCAGACGTGATTTCCGGCACCGCAGAAGCAGATCCCCACTCTGCCGGTTTAGCGCAGCATGCAGGGACTCGCCGAGCGAGCGGCTTGGTTCGGGGGCAGCTTGTGGGCCATTTAAATGACCCGCGTGGGCCGCTTGTGGCCCATGGGCGGCAGGTTGCTGACCCCTGTTATACCGTATTTTTCGCTCCATAAGACGCACCTAGTTTTTAGAGTTTTTATATCAACAACCTCAGATATGCAGATGACACAACCTTGATGGCAGAAAGTGAGGAGGAATTAAATAACCTTTTAATGAGGGTGAAAGAGGAGAGTGCAAAATATGGTCTGAAGCTCAACATCAAAAAAACAAACTAGGATCATGGCCACTGGTCCCATCACCTCCTGGCAAATGGAAGGGGAAGAAATGGAGGCATTGATAGATTTTACTTTCTTGGGCTTCATGATCACTGCAAATGGTGACAGCAGCCATGAAATTTAAAGACGCCTGCTTCTTGGGAGAAAAGCAATGACAAACCTAGACAGCATCTTAAAAAGCAGAGACATCACCTTGCCAAAAAAGCTCCATATAGTAAAAGCTATGGTTTTCCCAGTAGTGATGTATGGAAGTGAAAGCTGGACCACGAAGAAGGCTGATCACCGAAGAATTGATGCTTTTGAATTCTGGTGCTGGAGGAGACTCTTGAGAGTCCCATGGATTGCAAGAAGATCAAACCGATCCATTCTGAAGGAAATCAGCCCTGAGTGCTCACTAGAAGGACAGATCCTGAAGCTGAGGCTCCAAGACTTTGGCCACCTCATGAGAAGAGAAGACTCCCTGGAAAAGACCCTGATGTTGGGAAAGATGGAGGGCACAAGGAGAAGGGGACGCCAGAGGACGAGATGGTTGGACAGTGTTCTCGAAGCTACGAACATGAGTTTGGCCAAACTGTGGGAGGCAGTGGAAGACAGGAGTGCCTGGCGTGTTCTGATCCATGGGGTCACGAAGAGTCGGACACGACTAAACGACTAAACAACAACAAGGTTTTAGAGGGGGAAAGCAAGAAAAAAAATATTCTGCCCAGAGTATGTAAGCCTGTATGCGTCCCAGATGCCAATGCAGGCAGGAGGCTCTGCTCAGCGCTCCCTTTAAAGAGCCGTGCAGAGCGTGTGTGTGACTCTTGGGGGCTTTTCCCCGAGGAGGGAGAAGGGCAGCCCATCAGTCCCTTCTCCCTCCTCGGGGAAAAGCCTCCAAGAGCCACGCTCCCTTTAAAGAGCCATGCGGAGCATGTGTGCAGCTCTTTAAAGGGAGCGCTGAGCAGAGCCTCCCGCCTGCATTCGCTCCATAAGACGCACACACATTTCCCCTTACTTTTTAGGAGGGGGGAAATGCGTCTTATGGAGTGAAAAATACGGTAATCCCTCTGACAACTTCCTGGTCAGCACCTTCTTTTTCATGGAAGGCTACCCAAGAAAGGGAGTAAGAGACAGGAAGGACAGGTCAATTCTTCAAAGGGGGACGACTGCCATCCCATGGCTATGCCTGCTGGCCACTCGCAGTCCCCATGGTGGCTAAATTCACCCCAAAAACACCTGCTAGCCTCCAATGCCACTCAAGGAGGATTTTGATTTAAGGGAAGCGAAACTCAACGCTCCCGACACTTACCATTGCTTTTATAGCCGCAGTTCTAACCCGAGGATCCTGGTCACTGAAGTGATCCCCGATGATCTTCTGGACGTCTTTGGGAGGCTGGCCTTCGACTTCTTTTGAGGTGCCTTTTTCCACAGTCCCAAGGTAGCCAATCAGGAGGAGGCACTTGGTCCTTACCCCGTGGGAAGAATCAGTCAGATGCTGAGGAATAAGGAAGAAGTAAATGAATGAAAAGATGAGCCCAAACTTCTCCCGACATTTTGTCTTCACCGGAGGAACCTCAGGTTAGGTTCTTGTTGGGGTTTTTTTTTAATGGACCTGTTTGTTTGGGGATGCAGCACTCTTGGGGACGTTGGGCTTATAAGAAGTGGAATTTTAAGCATGTTGCCAAATTTGGGGAAGGGGTTTTTTAATGAAATCTCAGCAATAATTGGGGGCGGTGAGTCAAAAAACCAACTGGGTTGGCTTTATTAAATCTCCATACACACCCAGCAGAAAACCAGGGCATCTTACATTAAAAATAAATAAATCTCAGCAGCTATATACTAGCAAAAATCTTTCAATGGTTAAGCATAGTAAAATAGCACAGCGAAGCCTGAGAAATCACATTAACTGAGAAATTGATGCAAAGGTTACATTCAGTCACAGGGGGTAGGGAGAAGGAAAAAGATATATTTTTGGCAGATTTCTTAATGCAGACCAATTTAAAAAAAATACTGTTAAATATGTTCCAATGGTCTTTAAAAATATCTGGATTATGCAACGTTTAAGTTGTATTTGTTCAAAGGGGACATACCCTCGGGAGAATAACGATGCAGACTTGTGAATCTATATATACACTGTCTGGTTTATTGTTTGTAGGTTGGCTTTACTTGGATTTTGTTATCTTAGGAACAATTTTGGTGTCAGAGGTTGTATGGCTGTGCAAGAAAATGAATAAAAAACTATTATTATTATTATTATTATTATTATTATTATTATTATTATTAAAAATAAAAAACCTCTCCCCAAGCCACTTTTCCATCTCATAGAATCATAGAATCATAGAGTTGGCAGAGACCACAAGGGCCATCAAGTCCAACCCCCTGCCAAGCAGGAAACACCATAAGAGCACTCCTGACATATGGTTGTCAAGCCTTTGCTTAAAGACCTCCAAAGAAGGAGACTCCACCACACTCCTTGGCAGCAAATTCCACTGTCGAAGAGCTCTTACTGTCAGGAAGTTCTTCCTAATGTTTGGGTGGAATCTTCTTTCTTGTAGTTTGGAACCATTGCTCCGTGTCTGTTTCTCTGGAGCAGCAGAAAACAACCTTTCTCCCTCCTTAGGTCATGCTCCCTCCCTACAGTGCTCTAGGCCCTATTTTTTGCTTGGCTACAGGTGTCCTTGAACTGTAATAATGCCTCTTGGCTGCATGGACGGAAAGGGGTGTTGGGTGGGTGCTATGTAGAGCCTCTGACTTTTGCCTGGCTGGAATGTAGCCAACTGTAAGAGTTGCATCTAGTGCTCTGCGCAGCTTTTGCCTCTAGCCTGCTCACCACCCCCGAAGGGGAAATGCAGCTCTCAGGCTGAAGGAAGCTTCGCTCCACCTAAAAATATTTCGATACAGTGGTGCCCCACAAGATGAATGCCTCGCAAGACGGAAAACCCGCTAGACGAAAGGGTTTTCCGTTTTGGAGGTGCTTCGCAAAACGAATTTCCTATGTCTTGCGAGTTCCTGCGGGGTTTTTTTCCTCCCCCCCCCTTTTTCTAAGCCGCTAAGCCGCTTATCTGCTAAGCCGCTAATAGCGCAAATAGCGCTAATCCGCTAAGCCGTCAATGGGCTTGCTTCGCTAGACGAAAAAACCGCTAGACGAAGAGACTCGCGGAACGGATTCTTTTCGTCTTGTGAGGCACCACTGTATTTAATAGTTCAAATTACCTTGCAGGCAACATCCACCAGGCGCATCCTCACCGCAGGGCTTTCTTGGAGCTTCTTTCCAATCACCAACAAGGTATCCAGCAGCTGAGCAAGAACTTGGTGGGACTCTTAAAAACAACAGTTTTTTTTAAAAAAGTCATTATTTCATCTTGCATTCACTCATGTCTTGGGTCTGGAGGCACATGGCCCAGCAACTACGCTGAATCTAAGCAGGTAACCATTTGATTTAATCATTTTAACTCTTCACTTGAATTTCCAAACATCATTCTCAAATATCGCACCGGCTTTTTATTACTATGGAGACCGGCCTTCTAGTCTTTCCATCTGCTCTGCCAAAAGGAGAAACGCCAGCGATTCTGTTTCATACACTTTTTACGGTAGTCATACCTCGGGTTGCAAACGTGATCTGTGCAGGAGGCACGTACACAACCCGCAGCGTTCGCAACTCGCAGCTCTGCGTATGCGCATGATGTGATTTAGTGGTTCTGCGCATGTGCGAGCGCCGTTCCAGTACTTCCGGGTTCAGCGCAGTCTGTAACCCAAAAACGCACAACCCGCAGCGTTCGCAACCTGAGGTATGATTGTACGTCCTGCCACTTTTCTGTACCAGTCGGTCAGTTTTATAAGTGACAGGGCAAACCTTGGTTGCAAGCTTGCTGCAAGCCTGGAGAGAGCTAAACCACGAGCCCAGGTTCAGCCAAACACTATGCCAAACCATGACTTAGCTCACCACAGTAGCAGGAGGACTAGGGAGCAGTCCGGCATCTGCAATCTCCTCTCCTGAAGCCCGCATCCTCACACATTCACGCTAAACCTTGGTAATGATGTGCAAACCAAACCATTTTTCAAACAAGATTCAGGGCTAATCAATGAGGTGCCCTCCAAATGCTTTTGTCTAAAACTCTCCCCATCCCTGGGTGGAGAGGCTGCAACCATAACCACCGGTTATCCCTGGTCTAGGCAGATACCTATAATATGACTCAATCTAAAGCAGTTTCATGCAATGATATGAAAGCAGTGTGCATGTACAACAACCCTCACCCCCAACAAAGTGAAATCTGGAAGAATTCATACACCTCACCAGACTCCGTTTGAAAAATATCACCTACTCTCATTTTGGAGTGTGTTGATGGCATCATCCAGAATGCAGTCAGGAGAAAAGCCTGGAGTCTTTGTCAGCAAACCCAGCAAGGAAGCAACCTTCAACCTCACAGAAGGATCATTCTCCTAGGATGACAATAAGAGAAAAAGGAGGACTAAAGCCTTAACAAACCAACTCTATCTGGGTGCGCAGTATCCATCACAGAATTTACATAAAAGTAGACTTTCAATACGGTCCTCCTCAACCACTGTCACCTGTGCAGTAGCAAACAATACTCCCCAAATTTCAACTTCTTACCATTACATTTTCATTCTTAAAATCCCAATAAATTGACTGATTTTTGCTCCCAAGACACCTTGCGATACCATGAGATACTGCCCCTTGGCCCTACCTTGTAATAATGCTCCAGCAAGATTCTGACCACTCCTTCCACACTTTCGGCTTCTACTGGCTTCCGAGCAAACTGAAGGAGGTACTGCAAAGCGTCCGCTGGCGAAGTTGCCTTGCACAGATCCACATGGAGTGCGGCCGACTTACTTGGTTTGGTCAGTCGGAGTTTCTTCGCTGAAATTTCCTCATGCTGCTGTTGCTGAAATACGAACGCTGTGTTAGGCTGCAGTCACACACAAACAAGCAAGAGCGGCAGTATTAACTTGTTCTCCACAACTTGTTCCAGAGTAACTTCCTTATTGCTGTTATTATAGCTTCACGCTATTTCACTTGTCTACAACATCCTAGGAGCCTTTAGGAGCTCACCAAATTGGGGGAAATGTGGAAAAGGGTTATATTCATTAGATTTGTACTTTACTGCCCACTAAGAGTCCCAAAGTGGCTTACGATAAAAATACAACACACCTGTCTGGACTTTCACTTTTCACTAACCCTACCTTTGCCTGGTACTGAAACAATGACAAGGCTGGCACCAGGTGAACCCCTCTGGGAAGAGCATCACCGTATTTTTCGCTCCATAAGACGCACCAGACCATAAGGCGCACCTAGTTTTTGGAGGAGGAAAACAAACAAAAAAAATATTCTGAATCTCAGAAGCCAGAACAGCAAAAGGGATCGCTGCGCAGTGAAAGCAGCAATCCCTCTTGCTGTTCTGGCTTCTGGGATAGCTGCGCAGCCTGCATTCGCTCCATAAGACGCACACACACATTTCCCCTTACTTTTTAGGAGGGGAAAAGTGAGTCTTATAGAGCAAAAAATACGGTAAATAAATTGGGGAATGGGGAGCTGCCACAGAGAAGGGCTGCTGCCTTTCAAAGATAGATCTCAAAACAAGAGGTTTTAAAAAAAACCCTGAATACCAAATGTTACAGTGTCACATTCCAAAACTTGGAGGAGAGATCCGATTTCACTTCTTAATGAGCTCTCAAATCATTTGCCAGGCAGAAATCCAACAGATAAAGCTTTCCCAACATGTAGACAGAGGTGATTACCAGAAAAGCATCATTTTGCCCGCAGGTTTTCTGCTCATCACACAACACCCAAGAAATCAGCTGGCAAAATTGTAAGCAAGCGTAATGAACCTGCAACCTACCAAGAGTGCCTTTCTCTGCATATAAGGTTCACAATCATTGCCCCTTAACATTATTTAATTACTGACTGCATTGTCTTTCTCCTCCAAGGAGCTCTAAGTGGCATGCACAGTTCTCTATCACCTTCATTTAATTATTATTATTAATAGGCCAAATTCTGTGCGACTGCCATAAAACCTAAGGGAACAAGCTGTGCTACCATAATGACTAAGGCCTTAAATGACAATTTTGGCTTACAGTGGTATCTCGGGTTAAGAACTTAATTCGTTCCAGAGGTCCGTTCTTAACCTGAAACTGTTCTTAACCTGAAGAACCACTTTAGCTAAATGGGGCCTCCCGCCGCCGCCGCCGCGCAATTTCTGTTCTCATCCTGAAGCAAAGTTCTTAACCCGAGGTACTATTTCTGGGTTAGCGGAGTCTGTAACCTGAAGCGTATGTAAGCTGAGGTACCACTGTATATTTTAGTGATTAAAATTTATGTATTTTTAACTGCTGCTATATCTGTACCCAAGTGTAAACCCAATTGTAAACTCAAATGTATCCCTATCATGTTTTATGACTTCCCTGATATTGTATGTGAGCTGGAACTGGTCTGTGATCGAAATTAATAAATTCTATTATTATTATTATTATTATTATTATTATTTATTATTTTATTATTATTATTATTATTATTATTATGAATTTGTTAGCCACTTTTCATCCTTCCCAGGGTAACCCAAACCGACTTACAACCAAACAAACAACAGGCCCCGCGTAGAAACATTAAGGCCAAGAGGAAAAACAAATGCACTGAAAACATCCCTCCCATTTCTAAGAGGCCATAGTTTAATCCTTACAACAACCCTGTGAGGTGGGGTCAGGATGAGAGGCGAGAGCAGCTACCTCCCCCCCCCTCCACCCGCACCGAGGTCACACCCAATGAGTGGCAGGATTTGAACCCAGGTCCCTAAGCCCGCCACTCTAACCACTGCGCAACATTGCCCTTGCCGTGGATGGGAGACGAAGAAGCTTTACAGGTTTCGCCCTATCCCCCTCCCTTCCCCTCCCCACCCCACTTCCAAGGCCTCGCCGGTTACCTGGACCACCACTTTGCTGAACTCTTCGTACACCCGTTTCTTCAGGTGCGCCGCCATGATGGTCTTGCTATTTCGCTTTCCGGCGCCGGCTGAGCCCCGCCGGCCACCGTCCTCTCCCTTTTCCTTCCCTCCCTCCCGCGCCGAGTATAAGTCAAAGAGATGAGGTTCTTAAGCCTTCCGCCCTTCTACTTCGGGCTTCCAATCGCAGCCATCAGACTCCTCCGCGTGCGGAGGCGAAGAGGGGAGGAAGTAAATGGGGAATATTCTTATATAGCCATGTTAAGAATTCGAGAAAAGCCGGAGAAGGTTGCGGCGCCTTGAAAGCTCGCAGGGGCTGTTGCACCAAGGAGAGACGTGAAGGTCTCAATTAATCTGCCTCTGCCCAAACTCACACACCCTTTTTTTTTAGGGCGAAGGGCATGATTATTGGAAAATCATTTGCAAAGAAACCTTCAGTTGCTTAACTGTTTCAGGCAGCGCTCTAAGCTCCTTCTGGATGCCTGGCTATTCGGTTTTTTATACGCTTAGTGGCTCCTATTTAACAGCCACCACTCTTGCCCCGCAAGGGATTTAATGCATGCGATGAGGACCCGGAAGTCTCTATAAACGAAATGTCACTTAAGACTGTAGCCCCTTGTTGGGCAAATAGACTGTAGGCTCGGAAGTCGCAAAAAGGGGCGGGGCGGACGGAGAGGGGCGGGGCCAGCTTTTCCTGAAATACTGTACTGCCTTATGCGTGGGTAGAAATGGAGCTGGTTGTGATGTAAGGGCGCTCTGCACATGCTCAAAGGCACTGATTTATTTGCTTGCTTGCTTTTAGATCCTGCTACTTAAGGGATCAAATTTTTAAAGGGAGACAGAAATAAGAACATCAGAACGGCCCCTGCCTAATAATAATAATAGTAATAATAATAATAATAATAATAATAATAATAATAATAATATTTATACCCCGCCCATCTGGCTGGGTTTCCCTTCATCAAGTCAGTGGCCCACCTCGACCTGTTCTCACGGTGGCCCAACTAGAGCCCTAAAAGCAGGACCCGAGTGGAGGGAGAACATTAACAAATTACTTTTATAAAATAGGGAAAAAATGCTGTTATAAATGTCAGCATGTTTTGGTAAAGGCATTCTTCAGCAACACAAGACAGCTGTTTTTTTCCCCTTCAGGAAAAAAATCTCTCCAGGCCTTCTGATAACAGCATTTTACTATTTTATAAAACTTTTTTTCAGTCCCATTTTGAGGTTTTGCCTCTGTATTTTATTTTAGTTTCCTAGCATGTGGTGCTTTCTAGCCCAGCCCCCCAATTTAGAGTGACATTTAAGGTCAGGGTGTTAGGATTTGAATCCAGCACCTGAAAGGTCTTAAATTAGAATAAAGAGTTAAACTAAAGTGAGTGAATACTAGACTGTTATCACTTTCCCTGCCTTTTCACCTGTGAAAAACCTAATCCTCTAGTGTCAAGGGAAAAAATACAGAAACATATCTGCAAAGGCATTGCATCTGCAAGGGAAGCTCAGCTCAGGGGCCCCAGGTCTCCAACAAAGGAAAACACGGAAAGTGTCAATACCAAATGCAGCAGTATCTATATACTGGCTCAATGTTATTCTATGGGAAAACTTTAGAAATTCATAAGAAATCATCAATCTTCTCAGTTCCAATGGCATTAGGACCCAGGGAAGTGAGATATAAGGGGCAAAAGGCAAGGAAAAGGTAAAGGACCCCTGGACGGTTAAGTCCAGTCAAAGGCAACTATGGGGTTGCGGCGCTCATCTCACTTTCAGGCTAAGAGAGCCGGCGTTTGTCCACAGACAGATTTCCAGGTCATGTGGCCAGCATGACTAAACCGCTTCTGGCACAACGGGACACCGTGACAGAAGCCAGAGAGTACGGAACTGCCATTTACCTTGCACTGGCGTGCTTTCGAACTGGTAGGTTGGCAGGAGCTGGGACAGAGCAACAGGAGCTCACTCCGTCATGGGGATTTGAACCGCCAACCTTCCAATCGGCAAGCCCAAGAGGCTCAGTGGTTTAGACCACAGTGCCACTATAACCCTGATCTAAGGGGAGGGGTTACTGAGCCCATCATAATCCCATAGATGTACAGTCAAGTTTGCAGGACCCTCCCAAGGAGTCATGTCTGGTGATATCCTGCCCCAAGAGTGTCAGACAGATAACCATCTCAATCACAACGCCTACGCACCCCACAGTGGGACGAAGTCCGGACAAGACAAAGGAGTATATCTGATTTGACTCGGGGACCAGGGAACTTTAAATACTTTCCTTTGTACTGTGATGGAGTAAGTGTGAAATACTATATTTGAGTGACAGGGGCATGCCTGGCTCTCAGGTTCTACCTGAGACCACACCTTTTCTGTGACATATCCAGGTAAAAAGGTAAAGGACCCCTGGACAGGGTTGCAGCATTCATCTCGCTTTCAGGCCAAAGGAGCCAGTGTTTATCCACAGACAGCTTTCCGGGTTGTGCAGTCAGCATGACTAAACCGCTTCTGGCGCAACGGGACACCATGATGGAAACCAGAGTGCACGGAAACGCCGTTTACCTTCCTGCTGCAGTGGTACCTATTTATCTGCTTGCACTGGCGTGCTTTCAAACTGTTAGGTTGGCAGGAGCGGGGACAGAGCAACAGGAGCTCACCCCGTCGCGGGGATTCAAACCACCAATTTTCTCACCCCGCTGCAGGGATTCGAACCCTCAACCTTCCGATCGGCAAGCCCACAAGGCTCAGTGATTTAGACCACAGCGCCACCCATGTCCTCCCTGTGACATATATGATGTCTTGATGATGTATTATGGGAAACTTTGGGAAACTTGAAAATACTGATGTAACCATTGTTCAGGGTTTCTGGCTGCTACGTCTCTGTGTCAGTGGGAAGTCTTGTTGCAACAATAAAGATCAGGCCTACTGGCTGCTGTTTTGCTTCTATCTCCTGGCTGAAGTCTCTTGGTTGTGACCCCCAAGCTGAAGAAAAAGAAGAAGAGGAGGAGGAGGACAACGACTTTGGATTTGATATCCCGCCTTTCACTCCCTTTTAAGGAGTCTCAAAGCGGCTAACATTCTCCTTTCCCTTCCTCCCCCACAACAAATACTCTGTGAGGTGAGTGGGGCTGTGGATGTCACATAGAGGAGGGAGAAAGGTTGTTTTCTGCTGCTCCAGAGAAGCAGACACGGAGCAATGGATCCAAACTACAAGAAAGAAGATTCCACCTAAACATTAGGAAGAACTTCCTGACAGTAAGAGCTGTTTGACAGTGGAATTTGCTGCCAAGGAGTGTGGTGGAGTCTCCTTCTTTGGAGGTCTTTAAGCAGAGGCTTGACAACCATATGTCAGGAGTGCTCTGATGGTGTTTCCTGCTTGGCAGGGGGTTGGACTCGATGGCCCTTGTGGTCTCTTCCAACTCTATGATTCTATGATTCTATGAGAGACTTCAGAGAAGTGTGACTGGCCCAAGGTCACCCAGCAGCTGCATGTGGAGGAGCGGAGACGCGAACCCGGTTCCCCAGATTACGAGTCTACCGCTCCTAACCACTACACCACACTGGGAGCCAACATTAGGCAAATGTGGGGTGCTCAAAGGACTCCCTGTTACAGTACTTCGCATAAAAAGGACCCCACATGCAGAAAACAAGGGTATGGCAGAGAGAAATTGAGAACAGGCATCTCCCTGATGTGCTAGTCTTCTACATGCAGAAAGTTGTGTGTGTTTTTAAAATGTGTTGAAGCACTGAAAAACACACCTCCACCTGTCTGCAATGATAAACTCTGCCTTCTTCCACTATCCCATAATTCTATATAACTTGCATAGTGGCTCAAACTTTGACCCAAATTAAATGTGACACCAGGTGAGCCGGAACAGATCTTGCTCGGTGTCCAGCACAGAAGGCTTCACATTTAATTAGAGCTTCACTTGCTCTCATCTCTCTGCCCTCCCCCAGGTTTCGAGGATACATTGGGGGGGGGGAGCTGCAGAGAAAAGGAGCAAATTGTCAACCGTGAACCCTGAAGAAATTGCCATGCAGATAAGTATGAACTGTGGTCATTATGAATTTAATAGTGGTCATTCACACACACACATGCAAAAAAAAATATATATAAGCCAGTTTATTTATTTATTTATTTGCACTTATAGACCACTTAATATTCCAAAAATCTCAGTTGCGACGGTAACATCCTAGCACCAGTGAATTCAATCCACAAGTGATAGCATGGAACCTCTTGGTGTGTTGTAAACTTCACGTTGCAATCTCCGTTGCAAGTTCCTTCATACAAGAAGAGCCACCTTAAGGACAGTTACAAAGTTTACTGGGAAGTTATAAAAATGCTCCCCGCACTGCTTTTTCAATATTTGTGTCTTCGCTCGTCTCTGAGCCTGACAGATAATATTGCATCCTAACCCATATTCAAGTTTCAAAAGTTCCTAAACACCTGATTCCACCCTCTCACCTGCTAGATATATTGTTGTCCTTATGTGTTCTATTCTGCAGTATTTATGCTCTTACAGCTGCAGAAATCTGCATGCTGCTGAGTCTTTGCATAGACATTTATGTAAAGCACTCCCCCTGGCCACCCAGGAATTCTGGGAACTTTAACTAAAGGGTGCTGGGAATCGTAGCTTTGTGAGGGTCAAACTACAGTTTCCAGGCGTCTTTGGGAGAACAAAACACTCTTTAAATGCACTGTGCATACACAGCCTTTTGCAGAACAAATAAATGTCAATTAAGCGAAACAGACATGCAGTGCTATGACGGAAGACAGCACTCGAGTTTAAAAATAAACATGAAGTAATCCAAGGCATGTGATTTGTTCAAATATCCCTAAAAAGAACAAGGATACTAAATCGAGAAGCTGCCTTGAATCTCAATAATGAATACAAAGGGTGTTCATAAGGGCTAATATAGCAGAAGTGCTGGTGGCAGATGGGGGGGCGGGGAATGGTGATGTTTGTAGACCACAAAAAGAGGACGTACCTGGCTGACCACACTTAGAATTTCCAAACTATTGCTATTTTGGGGTAGGGTTCAGTCACATACTGGCAGCTGCCCCACCACCCATCAAGTAAAACAATAGGAATACTTAACTAACTGACTAATATTTGTTTTCCTTCCCCCTGCCCCACCAACAATTTTATGCCATTGGTTTTGGGTTTCGCTAGTGGGGCCACTAGTGAAAGTGATGGCTGGTTCAGGCAGCCAGAAAGAAGTGCTATTCACACAATCACTCACTCTTCAGAACTCATTGCCACAAGAGTTATCCACTAGCTGGGAGAAACCAGAAGATGGAAATACGTTCTCAGTTCCTAATTTGACATTCTTCAAAAGCATGTTTACCAAGAGGGATGTGTTTCTTGCCTACCGAGTTTGCATATGATTACAGCTTTATTACCTTATTTAATCCAGAGGTGCAGGTGCAGCCAATATGAGGGCTCTGTACAGCTCTCCAGTCTTGAAATAAATGTTCAGACTGCCCCTAAAGAATACATTCCTCAAACAACCAGAAAGCTGTTCCTCTGTGTCAGGTGCTATATGCTGATGTAAAGGTAAAGGAATTAGGTCCAGTCACGGACAACTCTGGGGTTGCTGCGCTCATCTCGCTTATTGGCCAAGGGAGCCGGCATACAGCTTCTGGGTCATGTGGCCAGCATGACTAAGCCGCTTCTGGCGAACCAGAGCAGCACACAGAAACTCCGGAGCGGTACCTATTTATCTACTTGTACTTTGACATGCTTTCAAACTGCTAGGTGGGCAAGGAGCAGGGACCGAGCAACGGGAACTCACCCCCTCGCGGGGATTCGAACCACCAACCTTCTGATCAGCAAGCCCTAGGCTCTGTGGTATGCTGATGTACACAGTCACAAAGTCTATTTGTGCACCATGCGCTCTTGTCCTCTCCCTGGTACAATACAGCCAAAGAGCTGGGAGTCTATCAGCTCTGAGCCCCACAAAAAAATAACCTTCGGACCACGGCACACCATAAATCAAGACCACGGGCAATCTGTCCCCTGGGAACTGTAGTACAGGCAACTCCCCATGTACACATGTTCAATATGTGTGTGACCGCACAAATACGCATCGCACCTTTTTGCACAAATACGCATTGCAGGGTGGTGGCAGAACAGGGTGTTTGCAGGCTTTTTCACTGGTGCTTCAAATACAGTCAAACCTTGGTTCCCGAACGGCTTAGTTGCCGAACAAATCGGCTCCCAAACGCTGCAAACCCGGAAGTAAGCGTTCCAGTTTGCGAATGTTTTTCAGAAGCCAAACGTCCAACACAGCTTCTGCTTAAGTGCAGGAAGCCCCTGCAGCCAATCGGAAGCCGTGCCTTGGTTTTCGAACCGTTTTGGGAATTGAAAGGCCTCCTGGAATGGATTAAATTCGAGAACCAAGGATTAAGTTCGAGAACCAAGGTATATGCCATTTCAGTGCGTGTAAACTGGGAGTTGCCTGTATTTTCCTTGCAACAGTACGAATCCAGGTGGAAATTGCGGGAGGAGCAGGTGAGATAGATATAGCCAAGATGCATGCCTCTGAATCAAGACAAATTAACTCCACTCGGGAACGGGGAAATGCACCCTTGCGCCAAATGTGTTGGGGATCTGTCGGGCTGCCAACAGGAGCAAAGCTCTCAGGACATTCCAGCAGGCAATATTATCAGCAGCTGAAGTCCACTTACTTTGAAGCACCAACCCATTGGATATAAGAACATAGGAACCTGCCTTATGCCAAATCAGACCACTAGCCCCTCTAGCTCAATATTTGTCTACACTGACTGGAGTTTTTGTGGAGTTTCAGGCAGGGGAAATCTCCAGTCTTGCCCAGAGATGCCAACGAGGACTGGATTTTGCAGGTGAGGCGTGGGACCTACTACTGAGCTATAATAACAACAATGATAATAATAATAAATTTATTATTTATACCCCAGCCATCTGGCTGGGTTTCCCCAGCCACTCTGGGCAGCTCCTAACAGAATACAGTGGTACCTCAGGGGTTAAGTACTTAATTCGTTCCGGAGGTCTGTTCTTAACTTGAAACTGTTCTTAACCTGAAGCACCACTTTAGCTAATGGGGCCTCCTGCTGCTGCCGTGCCACCAGAGCACGATTTCTGTTCTCATTCTGAAGCAAAGTTCTTAACCTGAAGCACTATTTCTGGGTTAGCGGAGTCTGTAACCTGAAGCGTATGTAACCTGAGGTACCACTGTATTAAAAACATGATGAAAGGTCAAACATTAAAAATTTCCCTAAACAGAGCTGCCTTCAGATGTCTTCTAAAAGTCAGGTAGTTGTTTATTTCCTTGACATCTGATGGGAGGGCGGTTCCACAGGACGGGCGCCACCACCGAGAAGGCCCTCTTCCTGGTTCCCTGTAAGCTCACTTCTCGCAGTGAGGGAACCGCCAGAAGGCCCTCAGAGCTGGGCCTCAGTGTCCGGGCTGGACAATGGGGGTCGAGAGGCTCCTTCAGGTATACTGGGCCGAGGCCCTTCCCGCTGGCTTTCCGCTACCACCAAGTGAAGAGAAATTTGTAGAAGTAGTCATTGGATTTGAAACGGAAGCCCTTTTCTGGAACGTAGCCCTGGAGAGAGATTTTGTACCCTTTGGCCTCCACATCAATCTTGATGCAGTCGAGGAGGTCAGAAATGCCGGGAGAGGCTTTCCAGGGTCCAAACTTGACCACCGATTTCTTGTAGGAGTCCAAGCCATTGAGGGTGTCATGGCACTTGACGACATCCTCGTCCGTCTTCATCACGCACACCATGACGCTAGACTGCCGGGCCGCCACCGCTTCTGCCCTCGCGATGCGGATCATCAGCTCGATGTTCTCGTTGTAGCTGGGCACGCGGGCGAGGAACTGTTTCCTGGCCACCAGCTCCCCAAAGATCTGGGGAGAGTCCTCCAGCTGCTTGACCAAAGGCTCGATGTCGTAAAAGAGGGCTTCCTTGTACACCTCCTGGACACAGTTTGTGGGCACCTGGTTGCTGCGCAGGTATTCCAAGATGTACTTGAAGTAAGTCCCGGGCCGGTCTATGAAATATCTTCCCTCGGGGTCCGTGCGGAGCTTGGTCTGCCCACTGGCAAACATCTCAGCCAGCTTGGAACCAGGGTGCTTCTTCATGGTGCTTAGGGTGGTGGTGAATATCTCCCCGCCAACATTGAGCTCTATGATTTGAGACTGCTGAAAACAAAGAAAAGGAAACAAGGTGATATCCAGGGAAGGAAGGATGAATCTGTCCACTCTGATTTCTCACTGTTTATCATTTTTCCAATCTTTAAGTTCATTAACGCAGGCTTTTAGCCCTTATTTTGGAGGGTAACCAAATATGTTTGGTGTCTCTTTTTGCACATCCGCTTTTGCAAACCCTCCAACATTTCTCCAATGAAAATAGGGATGTCCTAATCCATAATAATAATAATTTTAATATTTATACCCCCCTTTCTTTCCCCAGGGCTACAACAGTTTAACAAGAAGGTACAGCAACTTGGGCTGTCAGTGGAACTTTTGCGATCAATGTCCCTACCATCTGCAAAGGCTATAATAAAAACTAGGTTGTGGGATATTGAACGCCAAGAACTAATAGTAGCAGCAGAGAAAATGTGTCCCCCTCTTTATTTTCAACTTTCTTGGGCACATGAGGTAAAGGTAAAGGTAAAGGGACCCCTGGCCATTAGGTCCAGTCGTGACCGACTCTGGGGTTGACAGGGTGGACCTGTCTTTTTCTAAATATTTATGGATGAGCATTTTGCGTTCTTGGGTTGTTGTTTTTTAAAAAATATCTTATTAATAAAATAAATCAAGGATGAAGAGCCTTACGTAATACTGTTACCGCAGGTTGAAAGCATTAACGTTGAAACGTTCGAAAACATTTTAAAGAAATACTGTACTCATTTCCCGATAAACCTGTTAGGCTGGTTAATAGGTATATTTTTGTAATAATGTTAGCTTAATCATAGTGATTAAGCTAACATTATTACATGTTTATTATTAACATTATTATTAACATTATTACTTATTCATGTTCTTATACTTGGTTTTTATGGTTTGGGGTTTTTTTTGCTATTTCTGTTCTTACATTGTTACTCGCTTTGAGACACTTTCATGTGAAAAGCAAGAATAAATAGAATATAATAATAATAACAACAACAACAATAATAATAATAATGGCAGAATAAAGGCTCATGCAGACTTCCATTTGTGCCACAATTTTTGTCCCACCGTTTTCCCTGGGAAAATCCTCTGCTGAATGGGAACAAACGTAAATTTGTGGAAACCCCCCATTGATATTTGTTCCGATTCAGGAGTAAACAGAGGGTTTTCCCAGGGAAAGCTGCAGGAACAAAAAAAACCCCCACCCTCTCAGACCTGAGCTTGGAAGTCCCAAACCTGAGCCTGGAAATCACAGCATAAACAGAAATCTGTTTATAAATGAAATAAATAAATAAAACAGAACCAGATGAGCCCTGAGAGGTATCACTGTCGCATTGAGGGCTCACCCAGTTACCTCTGCTCTGCATTTCTAGATGCAGGAAAACCCACTTTTTATCACTGAACAGATTGCTTTTTGCTCAGATTCAGTGGGAAACTGCGGGTTTCCCCAGGGAAAACACCATAACAAATGGGGGGGGACACTCCGAGAAAGCCCTGGAAAGCCCATACCTGTGGAGCAAAGGTTGGTGTGGATGATGGTCCCTGACAGGACTGGATTTAGCTTTGATGAGGCCCTAAGCTCCTGAAGGTAATGGGGTCCTTCATATGTCCAGCTGTCCTTTGTCAACAACAAATTTCTGCTGCTTTTTTGTGTTGAATATATGCTATATGGTAATTTATGGACCTAACAGGTATCTCAAGCCATTTGCACATGTTGCCATGCAATCAATCCATGCAGAATGGAGGCACCCTATATATAGAAATGAGCGAAACAGTGATATTTTAGGGAGCAGGCTAGCAGGCGGGGCTTGCATCAGGGACGTCCAAGTCCCAATAGTCTGTGATCTACTCACAGTATAGAAAAACTGGCAGTGGTCTACCCATTGTCCTGAAAAGACTGGCAGCAGTGATCTACCCAAAGTTGTGGAGCTTTTTTTAGGAAGCCAGAGTTGGTTATTTTGTAAGGAGATCGCTGAGGGGCCAGAGATCAACCAGGATCTACCAGGAACACCCCGTGATCTACCAGTAGATTGCAATCTACCTGTTGGACATGCCTGACTTACATCATAGGAGCCTGCACAACACAAAACACTGTTGCTGTATGTAGGTTTTATTTTATTTGGTTTTTTTATTATATATTTTGGAAATGTAGATCCAGGTTTTTTCTCCTTTAATTTTTTTTTGGGGGGGGGCCAAGAGAGGGGGGCCCTAAGCTATAGCTTGTTTAGCTTATACGTAAATCTGGCACTGGTCCCTGAGACCAGTATTGTTAACTTTGATTCAGAGGAGCTCTCCAGGGGCTCCGGCAGAGAGAAAGAAGTCACCAACTTACCTGGGCCTTTCTGTTACCTGGAGATCCTGGGCATTGAACCCACGACCTTCTCAAAGCTCGGAGCTGCACAGCCCCTCCCCAGCTAGCTGTTCCAGGAAGTCCTGGGCCCCGTGATTCACTCACCGTTTGCAGGTTGCTCCCAATTTGTTTCCGAAGGGAATTTGATTCCGACGAAATGCTCATCTTTCCCCTTCAACTCACACCTGCAAGCTTCAGATCTGCAGGAAGGGCAGCCAGCCCCCAAAAGACCCCAATGTGGTGAAGGGGTGTTGATCTTTCTCTCTTTCTCTCCCACAGCAGGTTCCCCCCTCGCAGCTGACTCCGGCACATCCGCCTGCCTGCCACTTGGCGGCCACAGCTCCCTGGAGAACTTCCCAGGTGAGTTACAGGTGCAAAGCAGGTAACCCGCAGGTGGAAATATTTTTCCAGGCCGGCTTGTCTTCTGGCAGCCAACTTTTGCTGAGCAGCCCAGAGAGAGAAGCACTGCCTATATATATATTCCTCCCTGTGACACCTGCATAAGAAGCCCTGGCCCAGACCCTCCCACTTTCTTCAGGTCTCACGTCCAGGTTAGCGTAGCCTGAAACACTCCCTTCTTGTGAACTGGTTACACCCTGCTCCCACAGCTTATCCTGAGCGACTGCTCTGTCTTTTAAAGGCACAGGAAGCTCATTCAGAGCTTAGCCGCTCTTTTGGGAGACCGGTCAATTGCCTGTTCTAGGCAGGGCTGCCCTCTCTCTGAAGAGGTTTGCAGCTCGGTTTGCAACTCCTAGACTCACCTTTGCCCCTTGAAGCGCAAGTGACTGCTGTGGCCAGGAATCATAGAGTTGGAAGGGACCCGAGAGTCATCTAGTCCAACCCTCTGCAATTTCAGGAATCTCAGCTAAAGTATCCGGCTTTGGTTAATATGGCGGGAAAGTGAGCAGAGCTGTCAACTTTCCCCTTTTCTTGCGAGGAATCCTATTTGGAATAATGGAATTTCCCTTAAAAAGGGGAAATGTTGAGAGCTATGAAAGTGAGGCACCAAAAAAGTCAGGAATGAATGAATGAATGATTAACGGTGTTATAAGAATTTTAAGGTCTCAAGTGTAGAATAAATATTCGCATATGCGCACATATCTAAGTATATGAATCATGTGTCAGAAATAGTACAGGAGAGCAATCCTGAAGCCATTTTGATTCTCCCAATGAGCTCAAATATTCCTCTGCAGTAAGGGAGGCAAATGGGGAAAACCTTCCCATCGTCTTTTTGCTTGCAAATCCTGTCTTAAGGGCGTATTTGTGTATGAATAGGGTGAGCCTGTGACCTGGACTCAGGAACCAAAGTATTAACCATCACCAAAGAATGCCCAGGCTGCCCAGGTAATGCAATCAGGGACCATTGTCAGGTATCCTGGCAGACAGGATTTCTGCTGTACACCTGCCTCCTTCTGTGATGTATGAATGATGTTTTGGGGAGTGGTCTTGGGCTACAGGGTGGGCAATTTCAAGAGCCTATATAAGGGCATGCGCACCATTGTTCAGGGTTCTCCTCCCTCCTGCTTGTGGTGAGTGGGGACCCTGTTGCAACAGTTCATTGAATAAAGATCAGGCTTACTAGCCGCTTTGCTTCTCATTATACTCTGGTTGGCCTCTGTTGTTTTCTCCTACCAATAGGGAACCCACTTAAGAACTCTATATGGGCTCCGGAATACCCCATAAGGGAAAGGGAGCAGTTTTTCTTATAACAATGGGAAGCTGTATAAACATCCCACAAGCAAATCAAGATGAATGCCTGATGGATTCTCACTGTTGTAGACCCTCCTTTATTGAACAACAAACATTCAAGAAAGACTGGACACAGGCCGCATCATAACAATGTATTCAAAGCAGTATCGCACCACTTTAAACAAAAAAATCTCCCAAGAATCCTGTGAATTGTAGGTCGTTAAGGGCGCTGAGAGTCGCTATTCCCCTCACAGAGCTACAGTTCCCAGAGTTCTGTAAGGAAAGGGATTGGTCGTTGGACCACTCTGAGATTTGTAGTTCTATGAGGTCTCCCTAATAGGGTCTCAGCACCCTCAACAGACTATAGCTCCCACGATTCCTTGTGCAAAGGCACGACTGTTTAAATTGGATCGATACTGCTTCAAATGTATACGGGTACCAACCATTTTGCGTGTGTTCGATGGGGGGCCATCATCTAACCACTGCGTCAGCTTTGTGTAAGGCTCACCCAGCGAGTTTCATGGTTGAGTGGGGATTTGAACCCAGGTCTCCGTGGTTCCCGTCCAACACTCTTTAACAGCTTACACCACACTGCTTTCATGTACAGTCATACCTCAGGTTACATACGCTTCAGGTTACATACGCTTCAGGTTGCAGACTCCGCTAACCCAGAAATAGTGCTTCAGGTTAAGAACTTTGCTTCAGGATGAGAACAGAAATCGTGCTCCGGCGGTGCAGCGGCAGCAGGAAGCCCCATTAGCTAAAGTGGTGCTTCAGGTTAAGAACAGTTTCAGGTTAAGAACGGACCTCCGGAACGAATTAAGTTCTTAACCTGAGGTACCTCTGTACATTACATGTGTTATTGCAGTCCTGCTAGTGTTTTCAGCTGTTTATAGTGGTCTTCCAGGTAAATTATAATTTCCCCCCATTCCTTATTAAAGTTTTGGTCTTCCTGGTTTCTGAACTTCCCAATCAGCGGCAGCAGGAAGCCCCATTAGCTAAAGTGGTGCTTCAGGTTAAGAACAGTTTCAGGTTAAGAACAGACCTCCGGAATGAATTAAATACTTAACCCAAGGTACCACTGTACAGTCATACCTCGGGTTACAGACGCTTCAGGTTACGTTTTTTTGGGTTACAGACTGCCAAAACCTGGAAGTACCGGAATGGGTTACTTTCAGGTTTCGATGGTCGCGCATGCGCAGAAGCACTAAATCGCGCTTTGCGCATGCACAGAAGCATTAAATCGCAACCTACGCGTGCGCAGACGTGCCGCTGCGGGTTGCGAATGTGCATCCCACACGGATCACTTTCGCAACCCGAGCGTCCACTGTATATAAAAGTCCTATTGCTGTTTTTGGTTTGTGAATGCAAACATGGGCTTGGCTCAGATGATGACTGTGGCACATTCCTTTCCCTTGACTCTGCGACTGGGCATGGCGTGGCCGTGATTTTTCCTTGTCCTACTGCAGTCCACCCCAGGGTTCCAGGGCGTCTCCTTCCATTGTGGAAATGCCTCTTGATCTATGATGGAAAAATTGTGGAAAACTGATTTAAAATTTACAGATTGTTCCCTATTGAAGGAGAATTACATGAAGATGATGTACAGATGGTACACAACGCCAGTGCAGTTAGGGAAAATGTACAAAACTAGTTCAAATATATGTTGGAAGTGTAAGGAAAAGGAGGGGACATTTTATCATATGTGGTGTGGGATTGTAAGGTAATTAAAAAAATTGGGAAATGATATACAACGAATTGAAGAAAATGTTCCATTTAACATTTGTTTAAAAACCTGAAGCATTTTTGTTAAGGATTGTTGGGAAAGATCTGCTAAAAAGCTGAAAAACATCTTCATGTATGCGACAACAGTGCGAGAGTCTTAATAGCAAAAGGATGGAAGACTGGAGAAACCCCAACTAAAGAACCATGGCAAGAAAAATTGATGAACTATGCAGAACTGGCAAAACTGACATATAAGGACAAGGATAACTATGACTTTAAAGATGAATGGGAACCCTTTACAAAGTATTTGAAGACGCAACAAAGCGAACTGGACTCCTTGGCTGGTTTTGAATAAACATTCACAAACTTCTTATTGATAATAATCAGCTAAATAGTTTGAGGATCTATACAACTTTGTAACATGCAAAAAACAGCATTCTTAGAGAAACCAAAAACTGGAACTTAGGGAAGCCGGGGGGGGGGTTGTGGGGGGAGGGAGGAAAAATGGGGGGGGGGAATAAGGATGATATGTTTTTGGATAATATGTTTTGTTTTAATTTTGAATTACATTTTTTTAAAAAAAGAAATGCCTCTTGATCTGGTCCTTGCATGGTGAGCAAGACTCAGCCCTGCCCTGGCAAACAAAGCTGAGGGGGACCACCATGTTCCACGTTGTAAGTACAGGTTATAGTAAGCCGGCAAACCAAGGACCAGCCCCACAAGGCTGGCAGCCTTGGCACACACCTCATTCCTCCCCTAAATTAAACAGAGGTTTCTGCCCAACTCTGCAAACTTGGCAGCCCTCCTGCCGCACCTTAAGGCGGCGTGCGTTTCTCTCCATTTACGTTTCCCACGCATAACTTGACCTCTCCTCCAGCTGTTGCTCTTCATGTATAAAATTATGGCATTCCCCCTAATAAGAGGAAGGGTGATGGCAACCAACTCAGAAGGCTTTAAAAAGATTAGACAAATCAGAAGGCTAGCAACAGCTAAGGTAAGGCAAAGGTAAAGGACCCCTGGATGGTTAAGTCCAGTCAAAGGTGACTATGGGGTTGTGGCGCTCATCTCGCTTTCAGGCCGAGGGAGCCGGCATTTGTCCACAGACAGCTTTCTGGGTCATGAGGGCCAGCGGACTGAACCACTTCTGGCACAACGGGACACCGCGACGGAAACCAGAGCACACGGAAATGCAGTTTACTTTCCCGCTGCAGTGGTACCTATTTATCTACTTGCGCTGGTGTGCTTTCGAACTGCTAGGTTGGCAAAAGCTGGGACAGAGCAGCAAGAGCTCACTCCGTCATGGGGATTTGAACCACCAACCTTCCGACCAGCAAGCCCAAAAAGCTCCATGGTTTAGCCCACAGCACCACCCGTGTCCCAGCAACAGCTCTTAGCTACAATTGGTTGGTTGGTTGGTTGGTTGGTTGGTTGGTTGCACCAACTTTTTCTCCAAGGAGCTCAAGGTAGTGGACACAGTTCTTCCCCTCCTCAATTAATCCCCACAATGACCTTGCAGAGTAGGTTATGCTGAGTGGCAGGAAGCATCCCCAAGTGAGCTTTGTGGCGCAGGGTGACGGTTGAACCCTGGTCTCCCAGGTCCTTTCCTGACACTCTAACCACTATGGCGCACTGGCTTGCCCTCCACTGATGGAGCCCGTTGTTGTGGTTGGCATCCGTCTGCCTCGAAAGACAATGGAGTGTTCCTCCAGGGGTGAAGTCAAACCACTCCGTTCGCTGTAGCAAAGTACCTCTCCAGAGCGCAAGCCTGGGCAGTGTGTCTGGAGGTTCTAGGCTGCCCAGACGACAAGACCTCTTGGCCTCACAGATGTGGTCCAAAGGAAAGCAGAGCAAGGCGTTTGGCACCAGCTGGGCTGCAGGAGTTGCCAGAAGGAGGCGTACAAGGCACCATCCAACTGCCTTAGGGACACCTCTCCAGATTTGTGTAGGGTTTCCTCCTTAGCCTTTTCTTCTCCTGACGATATCCCATAAGGCAATGGAGGTTTAGGATCAGAGTTTTCCTTCTCCTAGGTGGGCTCCCTTCCCTGATGGATGAGCCCCATCTGCCCCTTACTCCCCTCTGCAGATGTGCAGAAACCACCTTTTTGACCACAAAGCCCACTATTGGTTTCGTCTGCTCAGTCCACCAGAGCCTGTCTTTGTACAGGTCAGTGTTGGTGCTGACATTTAAAACCCTAAATGGCCTCGGTCCAGTAGACCTGAAGGAGCATCTCCACCCCCATTGTTCAGCCCGGACACTGAGATCCAGCGCCGAGGGCCTTCTGGTGGTTCCCTCATTAGGAGAAGTGAGGTTACAGGGAACCAGACGGAGGGCCTTCTCGGTAGTGGCGCCCACCCTGTGGAACGCCCTCCCTTCAGATGTGAAGGAAATAAGCAGTTATCTTTAAAAGACATCTGAAGGCAGCCCTGTTTAGGGAAGTTTTTAATATTTAATGCTGTATTGTTTTTAACATTCGATTGGGAGCTGCCCAGAGTGGCTGGGGAAACTCAGCCAGATGGGTGGGTATAAATAATAAATTATTATTATTATTACAGTGGTACCTTGGGTTAAGTACTTAATTCATTTTGGAGGTCCGTTCTTAACCTGAAACTGTTCTTAACCTGAAGCACCACTTTAGCTTATGGGGCCTCCTGCTGCCGCCGCACCACTGAAGCACGTG
Organism: Podarcis erhardii; assembly: GCF_964252035.2. Taxonomy (NCBI): domain Eukaryota; kingdom Metazoa; phylum Chordata; class Lepidosauria; order Squamata; family Lacertidae; genus Podarcis; species Podarcis erhardii. The sequence goes on from NC_138508.1 coordinate 11,011,769, forward strand.
TTCTCATCCTGAAGCAAAGTTCTTAACCCGAGGTAAGATTTACGGGTTAGCGGAGTCTGTAACCTGAAGCGTATGTAACCCGAGGTACCACTGTATTATTATTATTATTATTATTATTATTATTATTATTATTATTACATAGGGGAAGTTCCTAACTCACTGAGGGTTTGAGACCTTCACCTGGTTGAGCCAGAATTATGGGAGCTGGAGTCTGAAAACATCTGTAGGGCCACACATTTCAGGCCCGCCTAGGTATACTGCCGAATATAAGATGCTCACCATCCTCTTTAAATTGAATGCTTTTAAGGGGGGTGGGAACAACCCCCAAACTAACACCACTGAATAAAATTAATAAAATTAAGGGAGTTACATCGTGCAATTTATTTTTCTTCTCTTTACAATTAGATAAGCATCAGTGCTTTTTTCTAGAAAAAGAGGTGCCAGAACTCACCATGAACTTCTCCCTTGTTCTCTTGGCAGCCACCTGATAGGTGATGGAACTGAATTCCTGTCAGTTCCGGCTGAAAAAAATCCCTGGTAAGCATATATATATATATATATATATATATATATATAGTCCACTGGATATTTGAATGCTTTATTTTTTATAACACACACATATGTGCACACACACAAACACAAGTTTCAGCCTAACTTCTAAATACTACAAACAGAACAGTGTGTGAATTAATGAAACAAAATGAGGCGCTATTCAGAATAAGTCTTTTTATTGACAGTAAGCCCATTGGCTCAAAATTCACTTATGTACAAAACAATAAAATAAAGTTTACCTTTACATAAGTGGATTGCAAGTATTACCCAGCAGAGACAATGCAATCAGTAGGACATGAGCCGATTTCAAAACACATAAACATCCTCTTTTTTTTTTAATGTTATTTATTGAAATTTCAAATAATGCACAAGGCAAAAAACAACAAGACAAAAAAAAAAGAGAAAAGACAGAATTAAAAGACATTCAACATTTACAGTCCTTATTTTCAATAACTTTTTTCCACGACTTCCCCTCGCCTCCGCTTCTTGTATTCCATGTCCAAATATTTGTTCAACAAGTTCTTATCCCTAATTTTTAACCTTAATTTGTTATTATATTTAATTCAATTTATATATCAAATTTTAACTTATACACATCGATCGTTATACTTAAAGACTTTTTCTAAGATCGACCCAATTTCCCTTCCACGAATTCCCCATTTTTATACTAATAACAAAGCAAAAAAAGAAACAATAGAAAGAATCAGAATATATTTGTACACCCTTTGGATTCCCAAAGCCCACCCTCCCTTTCCTGGTTTCGATCCCCAAACCATTGTCCATTAGTCCATCTGCTATCAGCCTGGACATAAACATCCTCTTTGAATCATATAGGGCCATAGACATGTTTGGCATTTAGTTTACTTTGTAAGATTTATAAGCCACTCAATCATCAAACCCTCTAAGTGGGTTACATAAAAAATTAAATATTCATTAAAATAATTTAAGCTTCCCTCCCACCCTATATACCCTATCAATTCAGGTATCAGGAATTGAAATCGTCAAGTATTTTCCGTATCACAGAGCTTGTTGCACCAGAAAGTCCTCTGGAAGAATGTACAGCAAGACATGTCTGCTTCGTGAATTTGGACTCTGGGAGACAGTGCCAGAATAACCTGTGGAATTAATTGGAAAGTAATTCTGAATTCTTTCTCATCAGAATGCCTTACCACTGTATTGGACTACTGCAATGCGCTCTACGTGGGGCTACCTTTGAAGGTGACCCGGAAACCACAAGTACCCCAGAATGTGGCAGCTAGACCGGTGACTGGGTGTAGCCGCTACTACACCGGTCCTGAAAGACCTACGTTGGCTCCCAGTACATTTCCGAGCACAATTCAAAGTGTTGGTGCTGACCTTGAAAGCCCTAAACAGCCTCGGCCCAGTATACCCGAAGGAGCGACACCACCCCCATCGTCCAGCCTGGACACTGAGGTCCAGCTCCGAGGGCCTTCTGGCGGTTCCTTCACTGTGAGAAGCGAAGTTACAGGGAACCAGGCAGAGGGCCTTCTGGGTAGTGGCACCTGCCCTGTGGAATGCCCTCCTACCAGATGTCAAGGAGATAAACAACTATCTGATTTTTAGAAGACATCTGAAGGCAACCCTGTTTAGGGAAGTTTTTAATGTTTGATCTTTCATCATGTTTTTAATATCCTGTTGGGAGCCGCCCAGAGTGGTATAAATGGGCAGTGTATGTATGTATGTATGTATGTATAAATAAATAATATTCAATCTCCTTTTATAAAACAGCAAATCTAAACAATGCTCTTTCTATACCCTTTGAACAATTTCCCTTGGAACTAACTGCACTTGGACTAATTGCAATTGCACTTGGAACTAATTAGGGTTGCCATACGCCCGGGAAAACCCCAGACATGTCCTCTTTTGGGGGGCCAACATGCCCATTCAGGTGGATTTTTACATTTTAAAGGAAATGTCTGGGTCGGCGGGGGTGGGGTTCATACTCGGGCTGCTCTGCATGCTGCAGCCGCTGCCAGCCTGAGCTGGGGAAATAGGTATGCTGGCACAGTTTGGTGGTCCTCTTTTTTGCTCTTCAAAATATGGCAACCCTAAACTGGGCATTCAAACATTTTTGCACCTAGAAGCCCCAAGTGGAATCATGTAACCATCTAATCCAACCCCCTGCAATGTAGGAATCTCAACTAATGCCTCTATGAGAGGTGGTCATTCAAACTCTGCTTAAAAACCTCCAAGGAAGATAAAGGTAAAGCGACTCCTGACCATTAGATCCAGTCGTGGCCGACTGGGGTTGTGGCGCTCATCTCGCTTTATTGGCCGAGGGAGCCAGCGTACAGCTTCCAGGTCATGTGGCCAGCATGACTAAGCCGCTTCTGGCAAACCAGAGCAGCACACAGAAACACTGTTTACCTTCCTGCCACAGTGGTACTTATTTATCTACTTGCACTTTGACGTGCTTTCAAACTGCTAGGTTGGCAGCAGCAGGGACCGAGCAACGGGAGCTCACCCCGTAATGGGGATTCGAACCGCCGACCTTCTGATCGGCAAGTCCTAGGCTCTGTGGTTCAACCCACAGCGCCACCCGCGTCCCTCCAAGGAAGATAGGTTCACCTAAACAAAAATGTTTTAAGCAGGCACCAGAAAGGGTACCGCGAATCTGTCTTCCTGGTGTCAGTAGGCTGGGAATTCCCATTTGAGCAACGAAAGACATCTTACCTTTGCTCTTTGCACCATGCATTTCTCATCAGCTGAGATGAATTTCACCCTGGTTAATCTGCCCCATAATTTCATTGTATTTGGAAGTGACGGCATTGGCTCTCCCTGTCAGCTGTGCGAGGACACGATACAAGCTGGACACGTGGTAATAGAAATAGCCTTCAGGGTTCTGCCTCTCTTTCTCTTCCTGTTCTTTCAGACGGCTGGCAACATCAGGGTTCTGGTTACTGAGAGGCATCAGGCCACCTTCCACCACCAGCTTGATGGATTTCAGCAGCGTGTAATAATCATACAGATCTTTGCCGCCTGAGTCAGCCTCAGGCGTGTTGTCCTGCCATTCCAAGGGGACGCCCTGGAGAACGCTGGGGAACATCACTGTTTGCTCCATCTTGCGGACCGCAGAGAAGTAATCTTCCATGGTTGCGAGAGGAGAGACTTCTTTGAGCCTAAAGCCTCGGGGGATCTCAGGTGAATTGCAAAGAGGACCCTTAGATGTGAGTGTTCCTTGCTTCCAGCTGGTGGCAATTTATGAGCAAGCCTGGGTGGAAACCAGCCGTGGAACATGTGGTCAGGAAGAGGTCCATTGGAGCGGTGGACAACACCCCTCTGTCCCCAGCCAATCACATTTCTCCTCCTCTGGCATCTCATCAGTTGTCTCCTATGTGGTTAGCAATGTGACTTTATTTACAGGTTGGAATGAACCCAAATTAGAGGTGGACTGATTGACCCCACTTGAAGCCAGGACTTGCTGATCAATAACTGACAAGTCATGAAGTGCAGAGTGGAAAACGCCAAGCCAAATCAAGCAATGTTTATTCCCAGAGTTTCAGAATCATTGGAGGACAAAAAAAAAAACAGGCTTGCAATAACTACACGGAGATCCATTCCTACTCCTGAAGGCAGAGTGTGCTGGGCTCGGGGGCAACCCGTGAAACGCGGTCCAGGACCGGTCCAGAATCCGAAGGTTCTGCTAGGAGTCAGTCTGACAGGCCCAAGGCAGGACACAAGGCAGGAAACCAGGCAAGGACAGGCACAGGATCTCAGGCAGGGTCTGGCATACAGCAATGTTGCTCCCGCAACCTGGGGTGGGGTCCGACAGCCTTTTATCTTTGTCAGGGTAGCGTCCGGTCCTGATGCCCCAGCGACTCACCACCCTGTTTTGCCCAAAGGCGAGCACTCCTCCTGCGAGTACTCAGGTCTCTCCTTCTCTCAAACCTTAGTCTCTGCAGCTCGGGAGACGTTGGTGGGTTACTAGACCCAGGGGCCGCCTCAGCCTCCCCTGATCCAACCGGTAGTGGAGCAGCTGTAAGTGATGGCCCAGCTGGAGGCAATGAGGTAATCCCCACATCTGGAGCCAGGGCAGGCTCAGGCCCCTGACTCGGCCCAGCTGGTGCTTGTTGCAGGGGAACCTGTGCAGACTGGGGCTCTTCAGAATCAGGCCCCAGACTTGGTTCAGATGATGCCTGAGGCAAAGGATCCGGTGCAGACTGAGACTCCTCTGGTTCCGAGTCCGAGCCCGAGTCCCAGGCCATCACACAGAGAAGTCCTGGATGCTCTTAATGCAGACATCCCCAAACTCGGCCCGCCAGATGTTTTGGGAGTCCAACTCCCACCATCCCTAGCTAACAGGACCAGTGGTCAGGGATGATGGGAACTGTAGTCCCAAAACATCTGGAGGGCCAAGTTTGGGGGTGCCTGGCTTAACCCATGCTTGATCTTTCACCAAATCATAGAACCTTAGAGTTAGAAGGGACCCTGAGGGTCATCTAGTTCAACCCCCTGCAATGCAGGAATCTCAGCTCAAGCATCCACGACAAATGGCCATCCAACCTCTGTTTAAAAACCTCCAAGGAAGGGCAGTCCACCACCTCTCATGAAACAGCTTCTCTGTTCCACTGCTGAACAGCTCTTACTGTCAAAGTTTTTCCAAATGTTTAGTCAGAATCTCCCTTCTTGCAGCTTGGTTCTGTCATGGTCCGGTTCATGGGCGATCGAAGTCCCAGCAGGGGACGTCAGGACCGGGGGCAAGATGGCGGGGTGGGAGCAGGAACGGGGGTCTAGAAGCCAGGAGTCAGGAAGCCAAGAATCCGAGGGTCAGAGAGCTGGGAGTCAAGAAGCCAAGGGTCTGAGGGTCAGGAAGCAAGGGGTCAGGAAGTCAGGGGTCTGAGGGTCAGGAAGCAAGGAGTCCCAAAGTCAGGGGTCCAAGGGTCAGGAAGCAAGGAGTCCCAAAGTCAGGGGTCCGAGGGTCAGGAAGCAAGGAGTCAAGAAGTCAGGGGTTCGAGGGTCAGGAAGCAAGGAGCCATGAAATCAGGGGTCCAAGGATCAAGAAGCAAGAAGTCAAGAAGTCAAGAGTCTGAGGATTAAGAAGCCGAGGTTCAAGGATCAGGAAGCAAGAAGCCAAACGCAGCAAGGCAGGAAGCATGTTGCTGTGGCAAAGAGCTGAAGGGAAATGCTGACCCTATATCCCTTCCCAGCTCTTGCCACCAGGTGCAGTGAGTTACCAATCGGCCTCACCTGTGTGGCCGTGCCTTGCCTCTTCAGAACAAACTTAGGAAGGCCCCGGTCCTGCAAAGTCCTATTGGTCACAGGGCCTGGCTCCTGCATAAACACCTAGCAGGTTTGAATCCTACCGTCCAGAGCGGGAGAAAACAAGCTTGCTCCCTCCTCCATGTGACAGCCCTTCAGATATTTGAAGATGGCTATCCTATCTCTGCAGATGGTGACAGCAGCCACGAAATTAGAAGACGCCTGCTTCTTGGGAGAAAAGCAATGACAAACCTAGACAGCATCTTAAAAAGCAGAGACATCACCTTGCCAACAAAGTTTGCTTAGCTTTTTCGGCAGCCTGTCCTACCTGCTTTCTGTGAGATTATGAAGGTTAAAAAATAAAAAAGTTCAATACAATCTATTTCATCTTCTAAGGTTAGAAGATGTCAGCAAGGTGATATCTCTTAAAAAGCAGAGACATCACCTTGCCAACAAAGGTCCGCATAGTTAAAGCTATGGTTTTCCCATTAGTGATGTATGGAAGTGAGAGCTGGACCATAAAGAAGGCTGATCGCCGAAGAATTGATGCTTTTGAATTAAGGTGCTGGAGGAGACTCTTGAGAGTCCCATGGACTGCAAGAAGATCAAACCTCTCCATTCTTAAGGAAATCAGCGCTGAGTGCTCACTGGAAGGACAGATCCTGAAGCTGAGGCTCCAATACTTTGGCCACCTCATGAGAAGAGAAGACTCCCTGGAAAAGACCCTGATGTTGGGAAAGATGGAGGGCACAAGGAGAAGGGGACGACAGAGGATGAGATGGTGGGACAGTGTTCTCAAAGCTACCAGCATGAGTTTGACCAAACTGTGGGAGGCAGTGGAAGACAGGAGTGTCTGGTGTGCTCTGGTCCATGGGGTCACGAAGAGTCGGACACGACTAAACAACAACAACAACATCTTATCTCCTTTCAGTCTCCTCTTTTCCAGGCTAAACATACCCAGCTCTTTCAAGCGCTCCTTAGAAGCAGTGCTGTAGGATAGCCACCTCTGAATATCAGCATATCAGTTTCTACCTCCTCTCTTTCAAAAGACTGTGATTATTATTTTTTAAAGTTGTGGAATGGGAAGGAAGGGAATAGAGAACACCGCTGCATGCCCACTGTTATGTACTGAAGTTCTCACCCTGGGCCAGCAGGGGGATACTGTAGATAGTTTTCACTCAGGTCCACGTCAGTTATTTTAGGCGGGAAACCCTGGGTGGTTGTTGCTACAATGTTGACAGCCGGCTGCCTATAAAAGCAGGCCAGCTGAGCTGTTTGCTGTTCAGTTCTGGTCCAGCTTACAAATAAAGAGCTGCTCTGGAGAAATCGCTGTGTCGTCTGCTATGTTCACCCACAACTTAACACCCACATTGTTATGTGCAAAAGTGCACTGGAAGATAAAGGACCCCTGTTTATTTCAAATGATTTGTGTGCGCACAGCCTAAATCGGTGGTGAGAGGGCTGCGACATCTGTCACACCATTGATTGCCAGGGTTCATCCAGCTATGCCATAGTCAATGAGCATAGCCCATGAAGCAGAGGAGCCTTCAGAAATTAGTGAGAGCATATCGGGGCATTGCACAGTGCTTATTGTTCAAACAGGGGTGTTACAAGCTATTTCCAACTGTGAAATGTTGGAAGGGGCAGGGACAACTACATGGCTAAGGCAGCAATCCTAGAATCAGGGACTTGAGCAATGCTGGATTTACATATAAATTAAACAAGGTATACTCTCTTGCCCCCCCCCCCCAAATTTAAAGAAAATAAAGCACTGGATGTATATTTCCAAAATATAAGATAAACAAATAAAATAAAACCTACATACAGCAACAGTGTTTTGTGTTATGTAGGCTCCTATGATGTAAGTCATGGGTTCCGCCTGCTAGCCTGCTCCCTAAAATATCACTGGTTTGCTCCTTTCTATATATAGGGTGCCTACATTCTGCATGTGCAAATGGCTTTAGATAGCTATTAGGTCCATAAATTACCATATAGCATATATTCAGCACAAAAAACAGTGACAATTTGTTGTTGACAAAGGACAGCTGGACATAGAAAGGGCCCCATTCCTTTCAGTAGCTTAGGGCCTCATCAAACCTAAATCGAGCCCTGGACGTGAATCCCGAACAGGGACAGACTCAACATGATGTTACGGGAAGGTGTACAAGCATTTCTGGAAGACACACAGGTCTGTGGTATTACGTGTGTTTTCCATGCAGGAGGTCCCAGAATTGATGCCTAGTACAGTGGTACCTCGGGTTACATACGCTTCAGGTTACATACGCTTCAGGTTACATACGCTTCAGGTTACAGACTCCGCTAACCCAGAAATAGTACCTCGGGTTAAGCACTTTGTTTCAGGATGAGAACAGAAATCGCGCAGCGGCAGCGGGAGGCCCCATTAGCTAAAGTGGTGCTTCAGGTTAAGAACAGTTTCAGGTTAAGTACAGACCTCCGAAACGAATTAAGTTCTTAACCCGAGGTACCACGGTATCTCCAGGCAGGGCTGGGAAGAACTCCCTGTCTGAAATCCTGGAGAGCACCTTGGCAAAATACCGTTTTGGGGGACCTTTCCTGACAGGCAAGGAGCAGTCTTCCTGTGAGGGAGCCATTTTGATTTATGCCCCTAACATGAAGTTGCTCCATGGAAAATTAAAAAGGCTGCCACTAACTTAGGGCCCGTTCACTCTTTGCCTTGTCTTGGGATTTTTCTAGTCACGGGTCTGAAAGGTTTTTGTCCCTTCACTTAAGCAGGGAAAACTCATTTGATGCTTGTTCCAATTCAGCAGTAAACAGCAGATTTTCCCAGTAAAAACAGTGGGGTGGGGGAGAAATTGCTCAGACCCATGACTAGAAACCAGGTAGGGTTGCAATATTTGAAAAAGTGAAAATCTGGACACAAAAGCGATATTTTTTTTTTTTGGCAAAGTTGGCAAGCTTTTTTGTTTGTTTGTTTGTTTGTTTGTTTTCTATTGGCCAAAGTTGTTGAGTTTTATTGGCAAATTCTAATATATATATTTTTTTAAAAAAATAGTTTTTGAGCTATTTTTTTTTTTTTTTAGGAAATTTGCCAAAAAAAACCCCACTTCTGATACAGGCTGCCATATGCCTGGATTTTCCAGAACTTCTTAAAGGATTTCTGAAAATTGCGCCCGGACGCTGTTTTCAGCAGAAAGTGTGGATGTGCCCTTAATCACATAGCAAGACACACACAAAAAGGCTGAATTGTGGGCAGGGTACTGATGCGGGCCAGGGCACTGATGCCCTTCATTTCCTCACAGGTGCCATGTGGTGGCACAGAGCTTATCTCCAGTGAAAATGATTTCACATAGCAAGCATAATAGGCAAAGAATCTGGATGAGAGCCATTACCTGTTGACAACTACAGGACTAGATGAAACAGTGGTCTAGGGAGCTTCAAACGATGCAAAGTGCTTTATTAGTCTGAACTAAAAGCGATACTTAAACACTAGAAAGCAATGGAAACCCAAGGCATACGATTGCCATGGAGTTTATAGATATCCATAAATACCGTACAGATAGCCTTTTGGTCACAAATATAATATAGATAGCAATTACGTTCACAAATATAATATAGATAGCAATTACGTTCACAAATATCAGTGCTTGGCTTATTCAAGTAAAGTCCATGCTACACAACGTTGTGGGGTAGATGCTGCAGTTAAGGTCTCTAGATTGTCCATTGAGAGCCTTCTTTGCATGGCCTCAGACAGAGGACCCAAGTTGTACACATGTGCAGGTTCAGAAATTCAGGTTGTCCTGTAAAATGGAAAATGGAAAAGGTGTTAACAAGGTGGGTTGTGTCTTAATTTAAACCAAGGGTCCCTGTGACTCAGCTCCAGAACTTTACTGATAGCCAACATGCGGTTCTCCTGATGTTATTGGGGTACTACAACTCCCATATTCCCAGTCAACATGACCAATGGTCAGGGATGATGGGAGTTCTAGTTCAGCAACATTGGAAAGACATCACGTTGGGTACCTGGAGCCTAAAGAAAGATATGTGAGCCCTCAGTGCTATAACATTGTTAACAGTGCCTGGATATGACCCCACTGAGAGCCCTACTCTAAGCTTTCCATAGAATTAATAGTCTGTGTTCCAAAGCTAAGCCATGCAAGATGAGTGAAGCAATAGAAGAAAGAGTACCTCTGAAAATATGCAGAGGTCCCAACCCCCACCTCTGGGCCTACCAAGTCAGAAAATGCCATTCCATCGGCCTGCCTATCCCAACCTGGTGGCCGCCAAATGTTCAGGACTACAACTCCTATCAGTTACAGTCAAGCTGGCCAAGAAATCTCTTCTGTGCAAATGAACCGGGAAGGAAGGAAGGAAGAGTCTGCAAGCATATTTTTAAAAGCTCTTTGACTCTGTTAACAGGCAGTGCAGCAACAGGAGACTACAAACGTAGAGGGAAAGAAGAATGTTTGTTGTAGAAAACCAAGCTGTTCCCACCAGATCTTATGGACCATGGCTCCCATAGTCATGGTGGCTGGGCTGAGTCAATAACTCACCTTTGGTGTCCTTGGCGTGTGTCTCACCAGCGGAGAGAGATTTCGTTCTGGTTGATCTGCCCCATGATTTCATTATATTTCGAAGTCACGGCGTTGGCCCTCCTCGTCAGCTGGGTGAGGACGCGGTGCAAGCCAGACACGTGGTAATGGAAGAGATCTTCCAGATCAACCTTCTCTTTGCTCTCCTCTTCCTTGAGGCTGGGATTCTGGAAGTCAAGGGGTGCTAAGCCACCCTCTGCCCTCCCCTTGATGGATTTTAGCAGAGTGTAATCTTCATACAGGTCTCTCTCGCTGGAGTCTCCGTTGCTCAAGTTGGTCTCAAATGTTTCAGCCTGGTCTTCCAAGGAGACTCCGAGGAGGAGGCTGGGAAACATCACTGTTTGTTCCATCTTGCGGACGGCAGAGACGTATCTTTCCATGGCGATGGGTTGAGAGGGATTCTCCGGATCTGAATTTGACTTCTTTTTCAGGGTCCCAATCTGCGCTGTGCAGGAAAGGTGAGCTGTGTTAGGTTTCAGCCTTGCCGGTGGCAATTTATATAGCAATCTTGGTCACTTTCAGAAAGCCTGAGTGGGATAGTTCCATGCCAGTTCCAGACCCTCCTTTCCCTGGGAGCCAATCCCAGCTTCCCGTGAATTGCAATAATTTGGCACTGACTCCTCTGTGGCTTGCAATGTGATTTCATTTACAATCTGGATTCTTTCCCAAACTCTTTTGCCCATATCAGCGACTTGGCATAAAGTTGGACGCTTGCGTATTCAAGTTGTCTTTTTTCTCCCCCCCCCCCACAAAATGAAAGAAAGAGAGACCTAAATTAAGCAAGACTGGTACTAAATTAAACAGCTTTTGGCAAGCCACACTGCTGGGAAACCACAGAAAGACTGCCTTGGTTGGCATTGCATAATTTGCACTCAGTTTGTGATAGCTGGTTCACGCCACCATCTTGCTGCAGGGCACGTGAAGCAGAGATCTTGCAGACTGTTTTAAAACCACAGGGCCAGAAAAAGATGTTTGGCAAGCAACCTAAGTCTGGGAATCCATGTACCGTCTGAACATCTATACAGGGTCAAGGGCTGGGCACGAGTCTTTAGCCCAGTCTCCTCTCTGTTTAGACTTCCAATTTCAGGGACTTGGGCAGAGGTCTGTCTTGCCACCCGCAACATGAAGATGCCAGATGGAAGCAATATTTACTGGCTAATCCCAGTAGTGATGTACGGAAGTGAGAGCTGGACCATCAAGAAGGCTGATCACCGAAGAATTGATGCTTTTGAATTATGGAGCTGGAGGAGACTCTTGAGAGTCCCATTGAAATATACTCAGAGTCGCAAAGTGATTTCATGCTCTTTATTCAGCTCATAGTGGTGAGGAGGAATGAATGAATGTCCCCTCAAAGTATCTGCTTTATATACATTATTTACACAATGGGCTGCACATGATTGGCTAATTCCAGGATTCTACTGTAGGCCAATCAGGTTGTGGATTCACTTCTATCTGGAGCATGATTGGGTGGTTCCTGCTAACCAATCATACTGCTGCATTGTTCTAGGACCAATCAGACTGCTGCATTCTGAATCCTATTGTTCTAGGACCAATCAGACTGCTGCCTTTTGGAGCCTATTGTTCTAGGACCAATCAGACTGCTGCAGTTTGGATCCTATTCAACTCAGTACATAACACCCCTCCCCTCTAAGTTCCAGTCCTGCCCGGAAGGTCGCATTCATAGTCCTCAAGGTACGCCGGTGGCCTACGTGTGCGTTGCGGCCTGGGGTGTTCCCTGGTCCGGGGTTCAGGTTCTGGCTCGTGTTCCAAGGATGGGGCTGTTTGGTCTGGCGCAACCGGCTCGCTCAGTCGTGGTTCTGGTTCCGGTGTCCTTTCGGCCTCGCGGGTCCTCTCTGTATTTACTGATTCTGCCTCTCCTGCTTGCCCCTGCTGCTCTATGGGCCTCACTGCCCCACTGTTCCCTTGGGACTCCTCTGACCTGTCCTCCTCCTCCTGGTTTTCTCCCGGGAATCGTCGCCGTATCTGGTCGCAGTGGCGGCGCCAGCATTGCCCCCCATCTGTTAGCACCTCGTACGACACGGGGCCCGTGACCCTGGTGACTGTGGCAGGTACCCATGCAGGGCCTGCCCCAAAATTCTTTGCGTACACTGGGTCCTGGGCCTCGAAGGTCCGGGGGTTCCTGCCTTCCCCCACCACTACCTCATCCTGAGCTCTATCGGGGTGAAGGCGGTCCAATCTGATTGCAAGGCGCCGACCCATTAGTAGTTCAGCGGGGCTCCGGCCAGTCGTTGAGCTGGGGGTGCTGTGCTGTGCTAGAAGGAATGTGGCAAGGCGGTACTCCCAATCCCCTTGCGTCATGCGGCGAAGGGTGTCCTTGGTGGTCCGCACCATGCGTTCTGCTTGGCCATTGGTGGCAGGGTGGAATGGCGCCGAACGGATGTGGCGGATGGCGTTCTGCACTGTGAAGGTTTGAAATTCTCCTGATGTAAATGCAGTCCCGTTGTCTGAGACGAGAGTGTCAGGGAGCCCGTGGGTTGCAAACAGCCTGCGTAGTACCCGGATGGCTGCGGACGTAGAAGTGGACGGTACCAGTGCGACTTCCAGCCATTTGGTGTAGGAGTCCACCACTATGAAGAATGTTTTCCCCTGAAAGGGGCCAGCGAAGTCCACATGCAGGCGTGACCATGGTGCTCGGGCGGACTCCCAGGACTGGACTGGGGCCCTTGGGGGATCTGGGCGGGATTCCTGGCAGGCCTGGCAGTGTTTGACCCAGGCCTCTATCTCTCCGTCGATCCCCGGCCACCACACATAACTCCTGGCAAGGGCCTTCATTCTTACTACCCCTGGGTGTGTCTCGTGTAGGGCTGTGAGGACCCTTTTGCGGAGGGGCTGGGGAACAACGACCCTGCTTCCCCATAACAGGCACCCCTTGTGGGCTGACAGTTCATGTTTGCGGGTTGTGTAGCCGGCGAATTCTGGCCCGGGGCTGCGGCTGGGCCATCCCCTCCACACCCAGTCCAGGACCCGGGAGATGACCCTATCTTTCTTGGAATGGTGTGCAACTTCTTGTGCCTGAATGGGGCGGTCAGGAAGCAGCTCCAGGCTCATAACCTCTTGTGCAGGTGCTGGGTCGGGGCCTGTTTCCGGTAGTGGTAGCCTGCTGAGGGCGTCTGCATGGCCCATCGCCTTTCCAGGGCGGTGAATCAGTGCATACTGGTAGCTGGCAAGGAAAATTGACCACCTGAGGACGCGAGGAGACAGCACTTGGGGGGTCTGCTTTTCGGGGGCAAACAAGCCAAGCAACGGCTTGTGGTCAGTCACCACGGTGAAGGGCCGCCCGTACAAGAAATCATGGAATTTTTTTACTCCCTTCACGATTGCCAGACCCTCCTTGTCGATTTGCGAGTAGTTCCGCTCGGTTTCGTTGAGTGTCTGGGAAAAGTATGCTACCGGTACCTCTCTTCCATCCGGGAGTTGGTGTCCCAGGACAGCGCCGATGCCATAGGGCGAGGCGTCGCATGCTAGCACCACCGGCAGCCTCTCGTCGAAGTGTGCCAAGACCGAGTTTGAGACAAGCAAGTCCTTGACTGCCTGGAATGCGGCCTCCTGGCGCTGGCCCCACACCCAAGGGGCCCGCTTGTCCAGGAGTCTGTGTAGGGGCTCCGCTACCGCCGCCTTGTGGGGAAGGAAGGAATGGTAAAAGTTCAATAATCCCAAGAAGGCCTGAAGTTCAGTCTTGTTCTTGGGCGCTGGGGCATCACAAATGGCCCGTACCTTGTCCCCAGTCGGGTGAACCCCTTCTGCATCCACCATAAATCCCAGAAAGTCCACTTGAGGCACTCCTAGTAGACATTTTTCCCGCTTCACCTTGAGACCCGCCATCTGGAAACGGTGCAGAACAGTGCGGAGGCGGTCCTCAAACTCCTCTGGTGTGGGCCCGGCAATCAACACATCATCAAAGAAGGGGGTGACACCAGGAATCCCTTTAAGGAGAGAGTCCATTAGATTCTGGAATATGCCTGGTGCCACGCTGACCCCGAATTGCAGCCGCTTTACCCTGAACGCTCCTCTGTGCGTCACAATCGTCTGTGCCTCTGCTGTGGCCTCATCTACTGGCAGCTGTTGATATGCTTGGGCCAAGTCCAGCTTGCCAAAAATTTTCGACCCAGCCAGGGTGGCAAGGACATGGCTGACCACTGGCACTGGGTATGCATGGGCCATGAGGGCCTTGTTTATGGTACATTTGTAGTCTGCGCAGATGCGGACCGAACCATTAGGCTTGACGGGTGTGACGATTGGGGTTTCCCAGGGGGCATTAGGCACCGGCTCCAGCACTCCTTGCTCCACGAGTCGGTCCAATTCCTCGTCTATACGGGGTTTCAGGGCGAATGGGACCCGGCGGGCCTTGAGCCTGACTGGTCGTACTGCGGGGTCAAGCTGTAGAGCAATGGGGGGGCCCGTATACTGTCCCAATTTCCCATCGAAAACCCCCGGAAACTCCTTGCATATGGCGTCCACGTCCACTTGTAAGCTCATGTGGTTCACCCCGGTGATGTCTAGTCCCAGTGGTCCAAACCATGCCAACCCCAGTAAGCTAATGTAGGGGCCCTTGACCACAAGCAGGTCCAGTTGCCGCGTCCGCCCTCGGTATTGCACCCTGAAGGTCCCCACCCCCATTGTGGGGACCTTACGTTTCTGGAAGTCCCGGAGGGTGAATGGGGCCGGCCTGAGTTTGGGACCCCCAGTAGGACACAGTTTCCTTAAGGTCCTTGCCGAGATTATGGATAGAGTTGAACCCGTGTCAAGCTCCATGCGGCATGGGGCCCCCTCTATCTGTACCTCTACATAAATTTTCTCTACGTTGGGGTGGGGCAACTGGTATACCTGGAAGTCTGTGAGCTCCGTCGAGTTGCCTTGGTGCGTTGGGCCCCGGGACCTGGGGCTCTTGGATTGGTCATCTGATGCCTGGCTTCGGGTGGGCCGAGCCCGACACACCCAGGCGATGTGTCCCAATTTTCTGCACTGCCTGCACTCTGCGTTGCGGAAACGGCAGGTCCTCCTCTCGTGACTTTCTCCACAGCTTGCGCAGTTCCCTCCTTCTCGTCGAGGCAGCTGTGGTATGTGGGCTGCTTGAGTGCGCTGCTGTACTCGGTGCACCTCCTCCCTGTCGGATCCCGAGTCGTTGGTGAGGTCTTCGTGGTGGACCCTCGGTTGGGACGGCTGGCTCAGCCGTGCCTCTTGCGTCGACCTCTCAGCAGCTTCCGTTGCCAGGGCCTCCTCCAGAGCGACCTGGAACGTTAGGTTCTTCTTAGCGTAGAGGCGTCGTTGCAGCTTCTCATCCTTCAGGCCACCGACGAGGCGGTCACGAAGCATGTTCTCCAGCTCTGAGAAGTTGCAGAACCGGGCAGCTTGGCGGAGAGAGGTCACAAACCCAGTTATGGTTTCCCCAGGGGCTTGCCGCTTTGCGTAGAAGGCATTTCGACAAGCCACCACTGAGGGCTGTGGCGAAAAGTGCCCCTTCAGCTGTTCCATTATTGTTTTGTATGGAACAGTAGCGACGTCTTCAGGCGCAAGGAGAGCCTGGGCGATTTCAAATGTCTCCTCTCCGCAGACGCTGAAGAATATTGCCCTCTTCTTGGCGTCTTCTTCATCGGTGACCCCTTTGGCTTCTAGGAGGAAGGTGAAACGGGAGGCGTACGCTTCCCAGTCTCCAGATGCTGGGTTGAATGGCGAGAAGCTGCTGTCAGTTGCCATTCTGAGTTCCTTGTGTCCCGGAGCTGAAGCCTGGATACACGGTGCGAGGCAGCGGTGCGGCAGGTGGCGGTGCTGCGGTGCTGTGTGTGGCAGTCAGCTCAGCGGGATCCCACCTTCGTCGCCAGTGAAATATACTCAGAGTCGCAAAGTGATTTCATGCTCTTTATTCAGCTCATAGTGGTGAGGAGGAATGAATGAATGTCCCCTCAAAGTATCTGCTTTATATACATTATTTACACAATGGGCTGCACATGATTGGCTAATTCCAGGATTCTACTGTAGGCCAATCAGGTTGTGGATTCACTTCTATCTGGAGCATGATTGGGTGGTTCCTGCTAACCAATCATACTGCTGCATTGTTCTAGGACCAATCAGACTGCTGCATTCTGAATCCTATTGTTCTAGGACCAATCAGACTGCTGCCTTTTGGAGCCTATTGTTCTAGGACCAATCAGACTGCTGCAGTTTGGATCCTATTCAACTCAGTACATAACACCCATGGACTGCAAGAAGATCAAACCTCTCCATTCTTAAGGAAATCAGCGCTGAGTGCTCACTGGAAGGACAGATCCTGAAGCTGAGGCTCCAAGACTTTGGCCACCTCATGAGAAGAGAAGACTCCCTGGAAAAGACCCTGATGCTGGAAAAGACTGAGGGCACAAGGAGAAGGGGACGACAGAGGATGAGATGGTTGGATAGTGTTCTCGAAGCTACCAGCATGAGTTTGACCAAACTGCGGGAGGCAGTGGAAGACAGGAGTGCCTGGCATGCTCTGGTCCATGGGGTCACGAAGAGTCGGACATGACTAAACGACTAAACAACAACAACAATAATAATTTATTATTTGTACCCCGCCCATCTGTCTGGGTTTCCCCAGCCACTCTGGGCAGCTTCCAACAAAGATTAAAAATACGTCAAAATGTCACACATTAAAAACTTCCCTGAACAGGACTGCCTTCAGATGTCTTCTAAATGTCATATAGTTGTTTAACTCTTTGACATCTGATAGGAGGGCGTTCCACAGGGCGGGTGCCACCACCGAGAAGGCCCTCTGACTGGTTCCCTGTAACCTCACTTCTCGCAGGGAGGGAACCGCCAGAAGGCCCTCGGCGCTGGACCTCAGTGTCTGGGCTGAACGATGGGGGTGGAGACGTTCCTTCAGGTCTACTGGGCCAAGGCCGTTTAGGGCTTTAAAGGTCAACACCAACAAACTGCTTAGGAATGTAGGAAGCTAACTTATAGAGAGTAATTGAATTGGTCCATCTAGCTCCCACAGCAGGGTTAGGGTTAGGGTTAGGGTTGAGACCTTGGGTATAATATACAGTGGTACCTTGGTTCTCACACTTAATCCATTCCAGAAGTCCATTCCAAAACTAAAGCATTTCAAAAGGCACGCTTTCCCATAGAAAGTAATGCAAAACAGATTAATCCATTCCAGACTTTTAAAAACAACCCCTTAAACAGCAATTTAACATGAATTTTACTTCTAACGAGACAATTGATCCATAAAATGAAAGCAATAATCAATAAAATAAATAAGCCAGTATTGTAAATGATTAAAAAAAAAATTTAAAAAATTCTTACCTGCACTGATGATAGTCATTGTTTGGATGGGGGTATTTTATCCATTTCTACAGTCACACAATCAATCAGTCGGTAGCTGAACTGGGTTCCACACAGTCACAAAAACAAATTAACCGAAAAAGCCTCAAAAACAAAATAAATAGCAAAAACAAAAGTGCCAAACTTAATCCATTACGGAAGTCCATAAGACTTCCAAAATGTTCAAAAACCAAGGCGCGGCTTCTGATTGGTGCAGGTGCCCCTGAAACAATAACCAACAGCTGCATCGGACATTTAGCTTCTGAAAAATGTTCGAAAACTGGAACACTTACTTCTGAGTTTTTGGTGTTTGGGAACCAAAGTGTTTGAGAACCAAGGCGTTTGAGAACCGAGGTACCACTGTACAACTTACAGCATCGGAGAAGTTATGGAACTGGGATGTGAAATTCACAGCATGTTACCCTTTGAAAGATAACTATATGAAAATGATGTTGGTATTTAACTCCTAGTAAATTAGCAAAAGATGTATAAAACAGGGTCAAATATATGCTGGAAATGTAAGGAAAAAGAAGGCACCTTTTATCATATGTGGTGGAATGTAAGGAAGTAAAAAAAAAGGGGAATGATACATAATGAATTGGGGGGGGGGGAATGTTTAAAAAAAAACCAAAGCCTTTCTTTTAGGAATTCTAGGTGCCAAAATCCCAATGGAGCAGAAAAGACTTTTTATGTATGTGACCACAGCTGCTCGGATATTAATGGTCCAGAGATGGAAATAAGACAAATTCCTGGCCAAAGAAGAATGGCAGATTAATTTGATGGACTATGCTGAAATGGCAAAATTGACCGGAAGAATCAGAAATCAGGAAGACCAAAATTTTAGTAAGGAATGGGGGAAATTTATAATTTATCTTAAAAGCCTTTGTAAATGGCTAAAAATCATTAGTAGGCTTGGAATAACACTGGTAGTTTAATGTTGAAGTTTGGATATAATGGAGATGAAAAAGAATTAGCAAGGTAAAGGGACCCCTGACCATTAGGTCCAGTCGTGACCGACTCTGGGGTTGCGGCGCTCATCTCACTTTATTGCCCAAAGGAGCTAGCGTACAGCTTCCGGGTCATGTGGCCAGCATGACTAAGCCGCTTCTGGCGAACCAGAGCAGCACACGGAAATGCCGTTTACCTTCCCGCCGGAGCGGTACCTATTTATCTACTTGCGCTTTGACATGCTTTCGAACTGCTAGGTTGGCAGGAGCTGGGACTGAGCAACGGGAGCTCACCCCATCATGGGGATTCGAACCGCTGACCTTCTGATTGGCAAGTCCTAGGCTCTGTGGCTTAACTCACAGCGCCGATGCAGGAGGAAATATTCAACAAAAGGACCCACAAAGGGGAAGAGTGAAGGTCAGGAGATTCTTTGGAACCTTGTTTTGATGTTGGTTGTTGATAATTGACTGTAAAACTTTAGACCAAAAAACTAAATATGGTAATTTCTTTTTTTTTAAAGAGTTTCAAGCAGGGAAACTCTTTCCTCCCTACCTGGAGGTGGTGAGGACTGAACATGAGATCTTCTGCACGTATAGCAGATGCTCTGCTGCTGAGTATTTCAATTTTTGTGGGTTTATTTACAATGCTGGAGCATGCCTGATCAGTTCTAGCCAGCTGCCTCTTAATGGTCAGCAGCAAACAACAAGCAGACTAGCATAGACCCAGAATATAATGTAAATACTTTTGGATGCTTGACCCCATCAAAACAGTCTTTGAGCAGTGACATTGTCTTTCAGCGGACGAATGAGAGAGAGAAAGGGATGTTCTTCTGTTTTGGGATGCGTCTCCTGAGCAGTTCATGGCAGGCCAGGTACACACATGGCTGTCTAGGCAAACAGGGTATTGCCTGGGCTGACAAGTGGGGTGATAACTTGGGCAATGGGTTTGTGCCACCTGCCCCAGACTGAGTGAGCATGTGTTTGCTGGATGATCATCACCCAACCAGACACCAATTGTCAAAGGAAAAGCACAAGGTTTCGGAAAAGGTCAGGGATCTTTGTTGCATTTCTTACACCAGACAAACACCAGCCTTTTGGGAACTGGAATTCAGGGTTGTCTAGTGAATGGATAACAGCAGATTCAGGCATCAAATATAGACTTGATAGGTAAAGGACCCCTGGACGGTTAAGTCCAGTCAAAGGCGACTATGGGGTTGCGACGCTCATCTCACTTTCAGGCCGAGGGAGCCGGCGTAATTAAGGACTACACAGCCTTACTGGTTTTATTAGGGAGTTAGAGAAATTCATGTAGTCAATAGCTACCAGGCCAAAGAGAACCTTGCCTGTAATGACCAGTGGGACGATACTTGGTGTTGACCTTTAAAGCCCAATAATAATAATAATAATAATAATAATAATAATAATAATAATAATAATTTATTATTTATACCCCGCCCATCTGGCTGGGCCTCCCCAGCCACTCTGGGCGGCTTCCATAGAAACCAAAAATACAGTAAAATCACACGTTAAAAACTTCCCTGAACAGGGCTGCCTTAAGATGTCTTCTGAATGTCAGGTAGTTGTTTATCGCTTTGACATCTGCTGGAAGGGCGTTCCACAGGGCGGGCACCACTACCGAGAAGGCCCTCTGCCTGGTTCCCTGTAGCTTTGCTTCTCGCAATGAGGGAACCGCCAGAAGGCCCTCGGCACTGGACCTCAGCGTCCGGGCAGAATGATGGGGGTGGAGACGCTCCTTCAGGTATACTGGACCGAGGCCGTTTAGGGCTTTAAAGGTCAGCACCAACACTTTGAATTGTGCTCGGAAACGTACTGGG
Source organism: Podarcis erhardii (assembly GCF_964252035.2). Lineage (NCBI taxonomy): Eukaryota > Metazoa > Chordata > Lepidosauria > Squamata > Lacertidae > Podarcis > Podarcis erhardii. The sequence goes on from NC_138508.1 coordinate 11,032,211, forward strand.
AGCCAGTGTAGGTCTTTCAAGACCGGTGTTATATGGTCTCGGCGGCCGCCCCCAGTCACCAGTCTAGCTGCCGTATTCTGGATTAGTTGTAGTTTCCGAGTCACCTTCAAAGGTAGCCCCATGTAGAGTGCATTGCAGTAGTCCAAGCGGGAGATAACCAGAGCATGCACCACTCTGGCGAGACAGTCCGCAGGCAGATAGGGTCTCAGCCTACGTACCAGATGGAGCTGGTAAACAGCTGCCCTGGACACAGATTTGACCTGCCCCTCCATGGACAGCTGTGAGTCCAAAATGACTCCCAGGCTGCGCACCTGGTCCCTTCAGGGGCACAGTTACCCCATTCAGGACCAGGGAATCCTCCACACCTGCCCGCCTCCTGTCCCCCAAAACAGTACTTCTGTCTTGTCAGGATTCAACCTCAATCTGTTAGCCGCCATCCATCCTCCAACCGCCTCCAGACACTCACACAGGACCTTCACCGCCTTCACTGGTTCTGATTTAAAAGAGAGGTAGAGCTGTGTATCATCCGCATACTGATGAACACCCAGCCCAAACCTCCTGATGATCTCTCCCAGCGGCTGCATGTAAATGTTGAAAAGCGTGGGGGAGAGGACAGAACCCTGAGGCACCCCACAAGTGAGAGCCCAGGGGTCTGAACACTCATCCCCCACCACCACTTTATGAACACGGCCCAGGAGGAAGGAGCGGAACCACTGTATGGCAGTGCCCCCAGCTCCCAGCCCCTCAAGACGGTCCAGAAGGATGTTATGGTCGATGGGATCAAACGCCGCTGAGAGATCCAGCAGAACTAGGAAATAGCTATCACCTTTGTCCCTAGCCCGCCGGAGATCATCAACCAGTGCGACCAAGGCAGTTTCAGTCCCATGATGAGGCCTGAATCCCGACTGGAAGGGATCCCTAAACGGCCTCGGTCCAGTATACCTGAAGGAGCGTCTCCACCCCCATCGTTCTGCCCGGACACTGAGGTCCAGCTCCAAGGGCCTTCTGGCGGTTCCCTCACTGCGAGAAGCCAAGTTACAGGGAACCAGGCAGAGGGCCTTCTTGGTAGTGGCGCCCGCCCTGTGGAACGCCCTCCTATCAGATGTCAAAGAGATAAACAACTACCTGACATTTAGAAGACATTTGAAGACAGCCCTGTTCGGGGAAGTTTTTAATGTGTGACATTTTGATGTATTTTTAATCCTTGTTGGAAGCCGCCCAGAGTGGCTGGGGAAACCCAGCCAGATGGGTGGGGTACAAATAAATTGTTGTTGTTGTTGTTGTTGTTGTCAGACATGTCTCTGGTGGCAGGTAATCGAGCCAGACAGCTCCAGAAGGGGAACTGTGTCCATTTATTGCAGCAAGGAACAGCATTGTGCTGTGTGGTGTGGTTGACAAGATGTCATGGACTGGCTGGATTGCAGAGGGTTAGGTGAAAGCCAGATGGCCAGTGCCAATTTGCCAAATGAAAAAATTCCTGCATTGCCCCAAATACGCGGCCGAGTTAGTCCATAGAAAAGTCAAAATGCCAGTAAAAGCAATCAAATTCAGGGTGGGTAGGTGGGAGATCGGACAAAAGAGAATAACAATAACAGACTGGCATAACAAGCTACAAGAATTTGCTGAAATGGCGCAGTGGACAAATAGCCTGAGAGGCAATTCAAAGCAAAAATTTATGGAAAAGTGGGATAGATATAAGATATATGTTAAAAAAATACAGTAAAGGTTCGCTATCTATGCTAGTATTCGATTGATGTTGGAGAGAGACTGAGTCGAGAAATAAGGCCAAGCGTACATATTGATATAGGAATATATTAGATAAAATGTAAAGAAATATACAATAATAAGAGTACAGTGGTACCTCGGGTTAAGTGCTTAATTCGTTCTGGAGGTCTGTTCTTAACCTGAAACTGTTCTTAACCTGAAGCACCACTTTAGCTAATGGGGCCTCCTGCTGCCACCGCAGCGATTTCTGTTCTCATCCTGAAGCAAAGTTCTTAACCCGAGGTACTATTTCTGGGTTAACGGAGTATGTAACCTGAAGTGTATGTAACCTGAAGTATATGTAACCCGAGGTACCACTGTACATTTGTAAAAAGGGAATATACAACGGGATAGGCAAGATTTTGGAATAGTTTTTTGTCCCCGTTTCTTTTTCTTTTAGAATATATACTTTGTATACATGTTGAAAATTATAGCATAATAAGCCTTGTGATGTACAGTGGTACCTCGGGTTACATACGCTTCAGGTTACATACGCTTCAGGTTACAGAAGAAGAAGAAGAAGAGTTTGTATTTGATATCCCGCCTTTCACTCCCTTTAAGGAGTCTCAATGCGGCTAACGTTCCCCTTTCCCTTCCTCCCCCACAACAAACACTCTGCAAGGTGAGTGGGGCTGAGAGACTTCAGAGAAGTGTGACTGGCCCAAGGTCACCCAGCAGCTGCATGCGGAGGAGCAGGGAAGCGAACCCGGTTCCCCAGATTACGAGACTACCACTCTTAACCACTACACCACACTGGCTCTCTAACCCAGAAATAGTGCTTCAGGTTAAGAACTTTGCTTCAGGATGAGAACAGAAATCGTGCTCTGGCGGCACGGCAGCAGCAAGTGGCCCCATTAGCTAAAGTGGTGCTTCAGGTTAAGAACAGTTTCAAGTTAAGAACGGACCTCTGGAACGAATTAAGTACCTGACCCCCGAGGTACCACTGTATTCTGTTAGGAGCTGCCCAGAGTGGCTGGGGAAACCCAGCCAGATGGCTGGGGTATAAATAATAAATTTATTATTATTATCATTGTTGTTATTATAGCTCAGTGGTAGGTCCCACGCCTCACCTGCAAAATCCAGTCCTCGGTGGCATCTCTGGGCAAGACTGGGGATTTCCCCTGCCTGAGTGGTGCTTCAGGTTAAGAACAGTTTCAGGTTAAGAACGGACCTCCGGAACGAATTAAGTACTTAACCCGAGGTACCACTGTAATATGAGAATGTTTACCGAGGTAACATAAGAACTTTAATAAATAAAGGTTGTTTTCTGCTGCTCCAGAGAAGCGGACACGGAGCAATGGATCCAAGCTACAAGAAAGAAGATTCCACCTAAACATTAGGAAGAACTTCCTGACAGTAAGAGCTGTTCGCCAGTGGAATTTGCTGCCAAGGAGTGTGGTGGAGTCTCCTTCTTTGGAGGTCTTTAAGCAGAGGCTTGACAACCGTATGTCAGGAGTGCTCTGATGGTGTTTCCTGCTTGGCAGGGGGTTGGACTCGATGGCCCTTGTGGTCTCTTCCAACTCTATGATTCTATGATTCTATAATATTTTTTTAAAAAGGAACAAAAACCCTGCAGAGATGAAATCTCCCTTCACCTTATTTTCCTCGCCTTACATCAGCTCTCTTCCAGTGCCCTATGGTCTGTTGGCAATGAAGAACTGCAGACACAGCTGAACACTTCATGTTCTGGCAGAAGGGTTTCCAAAGTGTTTGGCCCATTCAGTGCTGAGCGCTGCTTCGGCCAAAACGAATGGGTCAAAAGGAAACGGGCGCCATGCAACTTTTCACTTGTCGAGACAAATTTCTCCATCTCTGGAGATGGGTCTTGCTCCAAAGTGGCAAAAGATTTCGCCAGCGCTCATCCCAACGCCCCGCCCAGCTCTTGTCTATTATCCAGCATTTGCAAAATTGCGTGGCCTTGCTGAGTCCCAGTGAAAGGGTCAAAGCAGTAGGCACAGTTCAGTTCTATTTTGGGGAGATCTGTAAATAAAGCCACATTGTTAGCTGCCAGGAAAGGAAACAGTTGCCTCATATGTTCAAGGATAAAGGTTGCGATTGCCTAAAACGGTGCTAGACTAGAGTCTTTTTATTGGCACTGAACCCGTCCTGATCACTCGTTGGGTGACTGAGCTCCATCCAGTCTTCTTTTCTTTTTTGAAAATATTTTTTATTTGGTTCTACAAATTTAAGATTATAATCATACCACATCAAATCCACAGTTAAAAGATTCCTCCGAATCTCTGGACTTTCCACCTTCCCCTTCATAGGTTCTGTTGTTACCCCTTTTCTGCCGCATCTTTTCCTCATAAACCAAGTTTTTTGTAACTCCATTATATCCCTAGTTTTCATTACAGTGGTACCTCAGGTTACAGATGCTTCAGGTTACAGACTCGGCTAACCCGGAAATAGTACCTCAGGTTAAGAACTTTACCTCAGGATGAGAACAGAAATCTCATGACGGCAGTGGGAGGCCCCATTAGCTAAAGTGGTACCTCAGGTTAAGAACAGTTTCAGGTTAAGAACAGACCTCTTGAACAAATTAAGTTCTTAACCTGAGGTACTGCTGTACATTACATGTGTTATTGCAGTCCTGCTAGTGTTTTCAGCTGTTTATAGTGGTCTTCCAGGTAAATTATAATTTTCCCCCATTCCTTATTAAAGCTTTGGTCTTCCTGGTTTCTGAGCTTCCCAATCAATTTTGTCATAATCCATCAACATGATCTGCCATTCTTCTCTGATAGGGACTTTATCTTCTTTCCATCTCTGGGCTAACAGCATCCATGCAGCTGTCGTCGCATACATAAGAAGTCTTTTTTGCTCCCTTGGAATTTCAGCACCTACAATTCCTAATAGAAAAGCCTCTGGGTTTTTTTTGAATAAAAGTTATTTTAAACATTTTTTTCAATTCATTATATATCATTTCCCAGAATGCTTTTATTACCTTACACGTCCACCACATTGGATAAAAGGTACCTTCTTTCCCTTTACATTTCCAGCAGATATTTGTACCTGTCTTGTACATTTTTGCTAACTTAAAAAGTAAAGGGACCCCTGACAGTTAAGTCCAGTCACGAACGACTCTGGGGTTGCGGCACTCATCTCGCTTTACAGGCAGAGGGAGCCAGTGTTTGTCTGCAGGCTGTTTTTCCGGGTCATGTGGCTAACATGGCTAAGCTGCTTCTGGCAAAACCAGAGCAGTGCACGGAAACGCCGTTTACCTTCCCGCCGGAGCGGTACCTATTTATCTACTTGCACTTTTTGGCGTGCTTTCAAACTGCTAGGTTGGCAGGAGCAGGGACCGAGCAACGGGAGCTCACCCCATTGTGGGGATTTGAACCGCCAACCTACTGATCGGCAAGCCCAAGAGGCTCAGTGGTTTAGACCACAGCGCCACCCGTGCCCCATAAATACCAACAGTACATCATTTTCATGTAATTTTCTTTCAACGTACAGCATGCTGAGAATGTCAAATCTGTATTCTTTAACCTCTCCCAAGATGAGAGTTGGATATTATGTCCCAAATCCCTCACCCAGTGTATCATTACAGATTTAACCTGTTTGTGTGCCATTTCAAAATCTATCTTCTATCCAGTCTTGCTGCATACATTGTCCTCAATAAGACTGGAAGATTTAACTACTCTCACCACTTACAGCCCACCTTGAATTGCATTTGGCACCTCAAGATACCTGTAAGCTGTAGACCAGGGGTCGGCAACCTAAGGCCCATGGGCCGGAAGCGGCCCATGGAGGCCATGTAACTGGCCCCTGAGCCGCCCCCAAACTGAGCCTCACGCTCGGCGAGTCCCCGCGCAATGCACTAAACCAGCACAGCGCAGTGTGAGGACTCTCTTCTGTGGCTCCGGAAATTGCTTCTGCGCATGCCCAGACGCCAGAAATCGCATCTGCACATGTCCGTGGTGCCAGAAATCGCTTCTGCGCTATGGCCAGACACCGAAAATCGCTTCTGTGCAGGCACAATTTTCAGCATCTGGGTATGCACAGAAGCGATTTCCGGTGCCATGGACATGCGCAGACGTGATTTCCAGCATCACACTGTGCCAGCCCGGCCCACAGAGGATCTCCGCGGGAGTGATCTGGCCCATGCCCTTGCTGTAGACCCAGGGAAAATCTCACCACCTAGCTATGGGAGGTTCCTTCTCTGCTGTGCAGAACATGGAGTACCTTCAGAAGAGCCAGACGGCACATTTGAAGCTGATTCTGATGGTGGCCAAAAGGGACACGGGTGGCACTGTGGATTAAACCACAGAGCCTAGGACTTGCCGATCAGAAGGTCGGCGGGTGAACTCCCATTGCTCAGTCCCTGCTCATGCCAACCTAGCAGTTCAAAAGCATGTCAAAGTGCAAGTAGATAAATAGGTACCGCTCTGGCGGGAAGGTAAATGGCGTTTCCGTGTGCTGCTCTGGTTCGCCAGAAGCGGCTTAGTCATGCTGGCCACATGACCTGGAAGCTGTATGTGGACAAACGCCAGCTCCCTCGGCCTATAGAGCGAGATTAGTGTGCAACCTCAGAGTCGGTCACGACTGTACCTAATGGTCAGGGGTCCTTTTACTGATGGTGGCCAAGAGCTGTATGAATATTACATGCAGGTGAAATCCATGAAGCAGTCAGCAGAAGACATTCACGAGGGGTTCAAAAACCAGGAAGCTGTTTTGTGTTGCTGTGAGGTCCTCCATCTTATACTCAGGTTGCATATAGGTGTTTCTTTCTGCTGCTGGTTTCCGTGGCATCTTCGGGGAGGGGCAAGATGTTGCATGTGACCTCTGCCCCAGACCCTGAAGAGGCAATGGACGTGCCAGTAAGAATACATGGAACCGGGCTAGACGAACACGTTGCTTGATCTGGGGCTAAGGCATCTTCCATTGCATCTTCCAACCCTTGCCCTGACCCTGACCACGTATCAGTGTTCAGAGGGGAGCTGGATTTCCAGACTGAAGCCATTGCCAAACATCTTTGCCCACAAAATCTCTGCTTCTCATGACCCCCGCAAAATGGTAGTATGAACCAGCTATCACAAACGAAGCCCAAATTATGCAGTCATTCTCCTGGCACCCTTCCTGTATTGCTGAAGGCCAGGAAAGTGGCTTGCCAAACGTTGTTAGGAAATTTCCATTCAGTGCAAGCCCAGATGATAGCTTGATTTAGATTTCTCTGCCTCTCTCTGATTATTGGTCAGTCAAAAGTCAATCTGAGCTCTCAAAAGCCCTAATAGAATCACAGAATTGTGGAGCTGGAAGGGACCTTAAGAACCTTCTAGTCCAGCTCTTACCACCAGAAAGTTCCTCCTGATGTTTAGCGGACTCTCCGTTCTTGTAACCTGAATTCATTGGTTCGAGTCCCACCATCCAGAGCAGGAGGAAACCAGCTTGCTCCAACTACCATGTGACAGCCTTTCGGATATTTGAAGAAGGCTGTCATATCTCCTCTCAGTCTCCTCTTTTTCCAGGCTAAACACACCCAGCTCCTTCAACCGTTCCTCATAAAGCTTGGTTTCCAGATCCTTCATCATCTTAGTTGCCGTCCTCTGCACACGTTCCAGCTTGTCAACATCCTTCTTAAGTTGTGGTGCCCAGAAATGGACACAGTACTCTGTGTGTGGTCTGACCAAGGCAGAATAGAGTGGGTCTATTACTTCCCTTGATCAGGACACTAGACCTTTTGATGTAGCCTAGAATAGCATTAGCTCTTTTTGCTGTTACATTACACTGTTGACTCATGCTAAGCTTGTAGTCCACCAATAATGATGATGATGATGATGATGATGATGATGATAATAATAATAATAATAATAATAATAATAATAATAATAATAATAATAATAATTTATTTATACCCCGCCCTCCCCAGCCAAGACCGGGCTCAGGGCGGCTAAGACCAGATATAAAAACAATTGATTAAAATACAACTTAAAAACAAGATTAAAATACAAGATTAAGATGCAGCCTCATTTCAGTAGAAACTCAAATAAAAAACTTTTGGGGGATGAAAACCTCAAATCTTCACCAAGGCCAACTATCCAGACTGGTCCTACGTGGGCCAGAAAAAAGCCAGGGAAGTCCCCAAATAGGAGTTCCATCACAGAAGGAGAAAGGAAAAAGGAAAGAGGGGGAGGGGATCAAGTTGATTCCAAGCCAAAGGCCAGGCGGAACAACTCTGTCTTACAGGCCCCTAGATCCTTTTCACATGTACTGCTTGCAAGGCAGATGTTCCCCATCATAAATTTCTGCAGTTGATTATTCCTGCCTTACATTTGTCCCTGTAGAAATTCATTTTGTTAGTTTTAGCCCAATTCTCCAATCTGTTAAGGTCACCTTGAACCCTGATTCTGTCTTCTGCAGCATTAGCTACCCCTCCCATTTTGGTGTCATCTGCAAATTTGATGAGCATCCCCTCCGTTCCTTTGTCCAAGTAATTTAAAATGAGGTTGAATAACACTCGCCACTTATTTCCAGGATGATAAGGAACCATTAATGAGTACTCTTTGGGTTTGGTCAGTCAACAAGCTACAAATCCACCTAAAAGTTACCTCATCCAGCCCACAATTTACCCACTTCTCTGGGTTATCATGGGGGACCTTACTGAAATCAAGATACAGTGGTACCTCTGGTTAAGTACTTAATTCGTTATGGAGGTCTGCTCTTAACCTGAAACTGTTCTTAACCTGAAGCACCACTTTAGCTAATGGGGCCTCCCACTGCCGCTGTGCCGCCGCTGCACGATTTCTGTTCTCATCCTGAAGCAAAATTCTTAACCTGAGGTAATATTTCTGGGTTAGTAGAGTCTGTAACCTGAAGCATATGTAATCTGAAGCATATGTAACCTGAGATACCACTGTACATTATGTCCACTGCGTCCCCCTGATCCACCAGTTTGTAACTCTGTCAAAGAAAAAAGTGAGATTTGTCTGACATGACTTGCTTTTGAAAAACCCGTGCTGGGTCTTGGTAATCACAGCATCCATTTTGAAGTGTGCTCAGACTGACTGTTTAATTATCTGTTCAAGGACCCTGGTGGCAAGTAGCTGATAGAGGCAAAAGGGTTTGGGAAAGAATCTGGGAAAGAATCCAAACTGTAAATAAAATCACATTGCAACCCACAGAAGAGTCACTGCCAAATTATTGCAATTCACGGGAAGCTGGGATTGGCTCCCTGGGAAAGGAGGGTCTGGAACTGGCATGGAACTATCCCACTCAGGCTTTCTGAAAGTGACCAAGATTGCTATATAAATTGCCACCGGCAAGGCTGAAACCTAACACAGCTCACCTTTCCTGCACAGCGCAGATTGGGACCCTGAAAAAGAAGTCAAATTCAGATCCGGAGAATCCCTCTCAACCCATCGCCATGGAAAGATACGTCTCTGCTGTCCGCAAGATGGAGCAAACGGTGATGTTTCCCAGCCTCCTCCTCGGAGTCTCCTTGGAAGACCAGGCTGAAACATTTGAGACCAACTTGAGCAACGGAGACTCCAGCGAGAGAGACCTGTATGAAGATTACACTCTGCTAAAATCCATCAAGGGGAGGGCAGAGGGTGGCTTAGCACCCCTTGACTTCCAGAATCCCAGCCTCAAGGAAGAGGAGAGCAAAGAGAAGGTTGATCTGGAAGATCTCTTCCATTACCACGTGTCTGGCTTGCACCGCGTCCTCACCCAGCTGACGAGGAGGGCCAACGCCGTGACTTCGAAATATAATGAAATCATGGGGCAGATCAACCAGAACGAAATCTCTCTCCGCTGGTGAGACACACGCCAAGGACACCAAAGGTGAGTTATTGACTCAGCCCAGCCACCATGACTATGGGAGCCATGGTCCATAAGATCTGGTGGGAACAGCTTGGTTTTCTACAACAAACATTCTCCTTTCCTTCTATGTTTGTAGTCTCCCATTGCTGCACTGCCTGTTAACAGAGTCCAAGAGCTTTTAAAAATATGCTTGCAGACTCTTCCTTCCTTCCTTCCCGGTTCATTTGCACAGAAGAGATTTCTTGGCCAGCTTGACTGTAAGTGATGGGAGTTGTAGTCCTGAACATTTGGCGGCCACCAGGTTGGGATAGGCTGGCCGATGGAATGGCATTTTCTGATTTGGCAGGCCCAGAGGTGGGGGTTGGGACCTCTGCATATTCTCAGAGGTACTCTTTCTTCTATTGCTTCACTCATCTTGCATGGCTTAGCTTTGGAACACAGACTATTAATTCTATGGAAAGCTTAGAGTAGGGCTCTCAGTGGGGTTCTATCCAGACACTGTTAACAATGTTATAGCACTGAGGGCTCACATATCTTTCTTTAGGCTCCTGGTACCCAATGTGATGTCTTTCCAATATTGCTGAACTAGAACTCCCATCATCCTTGACCATTGGTCATGTTGACCGGGAATATGGGAGTTGTAGTACCCCAATAACATCAGGAGAACTGCATGTTGGCTATCAGCAAAGTTCTGGAGCTGAGTCACAGGGACCCTTGGTTTAAATTAAGACACAACCCACCTTGTTAACACCTTTTCCATTTTCCATTTTACAGGACAACCTGAATTTCTGAACCTGCACATGTGTACAACTTGGGTCCTCTGTCTGAGGCCATGCAAAGAAGGCTCTCAATGGACAATCTAGAGACCTTAACTGCAGCATCTACCCCACAACGTTGTGTAGCATGGACTTTACTTGAATAAGCCAAGCACTGATATTTGTGAACGTAATTGCTATCTATATTATATATGTGACCAAAACAGCTATCTGTACGGTATTTATGGATATCTATAAACTCCATGGCAATCGTATGCCTTGGGTTTCCATTGCTTTCTGGTGTTTAAGTATTGCTTTTAATAATACAATAGACTAATAAAACACTTTGCATTGTTTGAAGCTCCCTAGACCACTGTTTCATCTAGTCCTGTAGTTGTCAAGAACCCTGACAGGTAATGGCTCTCATGCAGATTCTTTGCCTATTATGCTTGCTATGTAAAATCATTTTCACTGGAGATAAGCTCTGTGCCACCACATGGCACCTGTGAGGAAATGAAGGGCATCAGTGCCCTGGCAGGACCCACAATTCAACTTTCTCTCTTTCTCTCTCTCCCTCTATGTTGGTTTACTGGGTCTAGGGGCCGCCATTTTCCATGGAGTGATGTCATTATAGGGGCATACATTAGAATGGCAGCTGCAAGCGAGAGCTGCTATTGGCTGTCCCTGCTAGGAGGCCCCACCCCCCACTATAGTATTTTGCTAAGGGATTCTTCCAACCTGGAACTGGCCAGGATTTCAGATATGAATCCCTTCCCAGCCCTGGGGATACTGGGGATTGATGCTGGGACTTTTTGCATGTGAAACACACACCATACCACAGAACTGTCTTGCATCAGAAGCTGGGATAGCTCAGTCAGTAGAGCATGAGGCTCTTAATTTGAGGGTTAAGAGTCTGAGCCCCACGTTGGGCAAAAGATTTCTGCATCTACAGGGGCTTGAACCAGATGTCCCTTGTGGTTCTATGATCCAGAAATTTTGGCGGACCTTCCCATAACATCAAACTGAGATTTTAGCTGAGTCCAAGAAGGAATTCTCAATTCCTGTTAGGGATTTTCCTCACCCACCGATTCTAGGATTGCCACCTTTCCCAGGTTAGGGTTCCTGCTCTTTTAAGAACACCCTTTTCAGCCTTTTACAAATGTAAATCATAGAATCATAGAGTTGGAAGAGACCACAAGGGCCATCGAGTCCAACCCCCTGCCAAGCAGGAAACACCATCAGAGCACTCCTGACATATGGTTGTCAAGCCTCTGCTTAAAGACCTCCAAAGAAGGAGACTCCACCACACTCCTTGGCAGCAAATTCCACTGTCGAACAGCTCTTACTGTCAGGAAATGACTTGTGACATACCTGCTCTTCTAGCAGGAAGAACCTAAGATGTGTATAATCATTGCTGAAGTCTCCTCTGCTCCTCTGCTCCTCTCCTCCATGGGCTACATTTGTTAATGCTGGCAGGCAGGAGCCAGTGTGGTGTAGTGGTTAAGAGCGGTAGTCTCGTAATCTGGTGAACCAGGTTCACGTCTCCACTCCTCCACATGCAGCTGCTGGGTGACCTTGGGCCAGTCACACTTCTGTGAAGTCTCTCAGCCCCACTCACCTCACAGAGCGTTTGTTGTGGGAGAGGAAGGGAAAGGAGAATGTTAGCCGCTTTGAGACTCCTTAAAGGGAGTGAAAGGCGGGATATCAAACCCAAACTCTTCTCCTCTTCTTCTTCTTCTTCTTCTTCTTCTTCTTCACTGCTTTAAGCTGTTGCGCCAACATGTCCTCTGCAATGCTCTAAGGTCTTTCCCCCCAGTGTGCTTTTGTACATACTTTGCAGTTGCACGCACCGCCACATCATCCAAAGCTCTTGTTATAAGAAAAACTTCTCCCTTTCCCTTATGGAGTATTCCAGAGCCCATATACAGTCCTTAAGTGAGTTCCCTATCTGTAGGAGAAAACAACAGAGGCCAACCAGAGCATATTGAGAAGCAAAGCGGCTAGTAAGTCTGGTCTTTATTCAAGGAACTGCTGCAACAGGGTCCCCACTCACCACACGCAGGAGTGAGGAGAACCCTGAAGAATGGTGCGCATGCCCTTATATAGGCTCATGAAATTGCCCACCCTGTAGCCCAAGACCACCACCCCAAAACCTCATACATACATCACAGAAGGAGGCGGGTCTACAGCAGAAATCCTGTCTGCCAGGATACCTGATAATGGTCCCTGACTGCATGACCTGGGCAGCCTGGCCATTCTTTGGTGATGGTTAATACTTTAGTTCCTGAATACAGGTCACAGGCTCACCCTATTCATACAGAAATACACCCTTAAGACAGGATTTGCAAGCAAAAAGATGATGGGAAGGTTTTCCCCATTTGCCTCCCTTACTGCAGAGGAATATTTGAGCTCATTGGGACAGTCGAAATGGCTTCAGGATTGCTCTCCTGTACTATTTCAGACACGTGGTTCATATATTTAGATATGTGTGCATTTAAGAATTATGGAAGTATTTAAAAAGTGACCAGCACTCCGAAACACGTTCCAGGTTGAGCCACCTGGGCTCCTTCCAGGAGACACAAGAATTCATGGGACTCCGGAGCATGATGTGAAACCAGCAAAAGTCAATGTTATACAGTTATGGACAATATCGTGGCTAAGCCAAAGAAACCCAAGGACCAGTGTGGCGCAGAAGTTAAAAGTGTCACACTAGAACCTGAGAGACCAGGGTTCGAATCCCCGCTTGGCCACAAAGCTCACTGGGTGACCTTGGGCCAATAGGGTGTGTTAACAATTTTCAGCTTTCAAATTCCCAAAACGAGGGGTGGAATTCAAACGACCTTTTCAATTCAAAAGACATTTTGGTTAAGTTAATGTAATTTTATTTTGCGCAGTAAGTGAAACATGTGTAAGGTTCCATAGAAATGGTTAAAAACGATTGACAAGTATTTCCAGTTATGTTACATATTAATATTCTTTTCATCTATTAGCATTATTATTATTTAGCATGACCTGACATTTTCAGAAGGAAAATTAAAATTCTTTGGGGGGTTCTCCCCCCCAAAGCAGTTTATCTGCTTCTTCACCAAATGTAGCCTTACTAAGCTAAATGTTGTCCAATCACAAGAGTAACAGCAGATTTGAATTCTGCACAGCCAAAAATGTATTTTGAAGATCCCTCACTGAATAAATTTGCAAAAATTAAGTTTTACCCACTCTGAAATGATGCACCCTATTTGTCCAGCAACTCACGCTCAGCCAAACCTCCTTTGCTGCATTGCTGTGAGGATAAAATGGGGAGTTGTTCTACGTATGCCTTATCCGTGGGATATAAACATAATTCATTAGTTAATTGCTGGTATACAGAGGTACACTTTGCTTGAACATGGATGCTCGCTTTAGTTGCCAAAGACACCCATGGGCCTAAACGGCAGGAAAAATTTTTTAATAGCCATGCCTTGTGGCAGCAAATCCCATACATCAGTTACATATTCTGGGAAATAACATTATTCCCTGTTGCCTTCTTGAATCTGCTGCCAAACAGCTCCATCCAGCGATGTCAAATTCTGCTGTTATCCTGCAGCAAACTGCTCCAACCTTATGCCCCCATTGGTTTTTAATAAATCTGCACTGGCTGAGAGATGATCAACCTTCAGTCACATGCTTGGACTCAGCCAGCAGCTCCCAGGGCAGGTGACACCAACCCATGTCCCGAAAGAAGAACTGATGGTACCAAAATATGTTTGTTTGCTTTGAAAGAAGCGCATGATCCCCCAAACTTGTCCTGTAGCCAGGAAATAGCTACCAAAACTGGCAGCAGGTCTCAGGGCCGGATTTAGGTTTGAGGAGACCCTAAGCTACTGAAAGTAACGGGGCCCTTTATATGTCCAGCTGTCCTTTGTCAACAACAAATTGTCCATGTTTTTTTGTGCTGAATATATGCTATATGGTAATTTATGGACCTAACAGGTATCTCAGGCCTTTTGCACATGTTGTCATGCAAGCAGTCCGTGCAGAATGTAGGCACCCTATATATAGAAATGAGCAAACCAGTGATATTTTAGGGAGCAGGCTAGCAGGCGGGGCCCATGACTTACATCATAGGAGTCTACACAACACAAAACAAAACACTCTTGCTGTATGTAGGTTTTATTTTATTGTTTTTTTTATCTTATATTTTAGAAATGCATATGCAGTTTTTCCCCCTTTATGTTTTTTTGGGGCCCCCAAGAGAGTGGGACCATAAGCTATAGCTTGTTCAGCTTATATGTACAGTGGTACTTCGGGTAAGGAACTTAATTGGTTCTGGAGGTCCGTTCTTAACCTGAAACTGTTCTTTACCTGAGGTACCACTTTAACTAATGGGGCCTCCCGCTGCGCTGCCGGAGCATGATTTCTGTTCTCATCCTGAAGCAAAGTTCTTAACCCGAGGTACTATTTCTGGGTTAGCACAGTCTGTAACCTGAAGCGTCTGTAACCTGAAGTGTCTGTAACCCGAGGTACCACTGTAAATCCGGCAGGTCTGGAATATGGGACCCCCTTGTTTGCCTGAACAAGGAACAGCGTTAGAGGGGGAGAGAGGAAAAATGCAGTATTCTGGAGCCATGCAGCTTAGCCAGGTGCATCAATGGTTCGACTCTGCATACGGCACATTCCTGGGATCCTAAAGCTTCTTAGTCTGCTGGTTTTGTTTTTGTACTAACCTTGTTGTTGTTTAGTCATTTAGTCGTGTCCAACTCTTCGTGACCCCCTGGCACTCCTGTCTTCCACTGCCTCCCGCAGTTTGGTCAAACTCACGCTGGTAGCTTCGAGAACACTGTCCCACCATCTCCTCCTCTGGCGTCCCCTTCTCCTTGTGCCCTCCATCTTTCCCAACATCAGGGTCTTTTCCAGGGAGTCTTCTTTTGTCATGAGGTGGCCAAAGTATTGCAGCCTCAGCTTCAGGATCTGTCCTTCCAGTGAGCACTCAGGGCTGACTTCCTTCAGAATGGATAGGTTTGATCTTCTTGCAGTCCCTGGGACTCTCAAGAGTCTCCTCCAGCACCATAATTCAAAAGCATCAATTCTTTGGCGATCAGCCTTCTTCGTGGTCCAGCTCTCGCTTCCATACATCGCTACTGGGAAAACCATAGCTTTAACTATACATCACTTTGTTGGCAAGGTGATGTCTCTGCTTTTTAAGAGACATCACCTTGCTGACATCTTCTAACCTTAGAAGATGAAATAGATTGTATTGAACTTTTTTTATTTTTTAACCTTCATAATCTCACAGAAAGCAGGTAGGACAGGCTGCCGAAAAAGCTAAGCAAACAGGCTTCCAGGTCACTTCGCTCTGCTTCTTGAAAAGGCTTGTGGCACCCAAAACAAAGAGCAGTCAAAATCTGCAAATATGGGAGGTCTGTTTGAATAGGCAGCTTCAGCAGATGTGTGGTATGCAATGCTGGGTCAACATTGCATAAAACCATAAAGTTGGAGTAGGGCTTGTGGACCACCTAAAAATTGAGTGATTTTTTTTTCCAGACCTTGGGGTGAAAGGCTGGTACAAAAACCCTTAAGTAAATAAAATCTAGTCCGTTTTGAAATGTTTTAAGAGGTTCGTCTATTCTAGCAAAGACAGGGGGCTGAATAAGGAGGTTTCAGGATATGGATTCCCCTGAAACATCATGAACTGTCTGTGTAGACTGGTTGTTTTGGCTATATATCCAAATGCATATCACGCTGCAATGTTCAGGCAACTAATATGCTCCCCAGTTGCTCCAGAGGAGTCTTCCGCAACTTGGTGCCCACATGGTTCATGATCAAGGATGATGGGAATTGTAGTGCAAAACATCTGACGGGCAAGATGCTCTGCAGGTTGTACAATGGAGTTTGAAGTTTCATCGTGGACAGAAATGTGAATATGCATCTCCAGCCCAGGTCTTTTAACTGTACTGGGCAACTATACCTGGGTCTGTGAAGCAGACACACACATTGCCTTTAGCTGGACCTGTGGGGAATTTAACCTCAGACCTTATAATACACCTTCATTACATCTCTTTGGGTGTGACATGCAAACATTCCTCTTTCCCCAGGTCTTTGGTTAATTAAACCATCTAGGGCATGGAGGGGGATATTGTTTGACGTTGTGGTGTGCTTTTTTGTGTATTTATACCGTAATATTGCCCAACCTTAATGGCAGAAAGTGAGGAGGAATTAAAGAACCTTTTAATGAGGGTGAAAGAGGAGAGCGCAAAATATGGTCTGAAGCTCAACATCAAAAAAACAAAGATCATGGCCACTGGTCCCATCACCTCCTGGCAAATAGAAGGGGGGAAAAATGGAGGCAGTGAGAGATTTTACTTTCTTGGGCTCCATGATCACTGCAGATGGTGACAGCAGCCACAAAATTAAAAGACGCCTGCTTCTTGGGAGAAAAGCAATGACAAACCTAGACAGCATCTTAAAAAGCAGAGACATCACCTTGCCAACAAAGGTCTGTATAGTAAAAGCTATGGTTTTCCCAGTAGTGATGTATGGAAGTTAAGGCTGGACCATAAAGAAGGCTGATCACCGAAGAATTGATGCTTTTGAATTATGGTGCTGGAGGAGATTCTTGAGTCCCATGGACTGCAAGAAGATCAAACCTATCCATTCTTCAGGAAATCAGCCCTGAGTGCTCACTGGAAGGACAGATCGTGAAGCTGAGGCTCCAATACTTTGGCCACTTCATGAGAAGAGAAGACTCCCTGGAAAAGACCCTGATGTTGGGAAACAAGGAGAAGGGGACGACAGAGGACGAGATGGTGGGATAGTGTTCTCGAAGCTACCAGCATGAGTTTGACCAAACTGCGGGAGGCAGTGGAAGACAGGAGTGCCTGGCGTGCTCTGGTCCATGGGGTCACAAAGAGTCGGACACGACTAAACAGCAAGAACATTGTGTAAAATGCACAGGGGTGGGGGAATGGCACCCAAATCTAAACAACAAGTGCAAGATTGAACAGGTGCAATGAACATTATATATTAGGGTTACCATACGTCTGGCTTTTCCCAGACATTTTTGGAATAATGCACTTGGCAGTGGTGTCCAGGTGGGAAAATGTCTTGGAAAATCAGCTCAACAACTTTGGGCAAAACTGAGAAAAACTCAACAATTATATATGCTCATTGGATTAAAGATGCACTTTATTTCCCTATAGTATTTTCAAGTATGTTACATTTTTTATTCCTACCCAACTTAAGAGTCCAGTTCTTCAGGTACGGGTATCTGTTCATGAGGTTATATGAAAAAGTTTACACAGCACTTGGGAAGACAGACGAACTAATGCCAGTGTACTGGAAGAAGCAAAAATCACCAGTGTTGAAGCGATGATTCTTCAACATCAACTCTGTTGGACTGGTCATGTTGTGTGTGGATGCCTGATTATCGTCTCCCAAAGCAACTACTCTATTCCTAGCTTAACAATGGAAAGTGTAATGCTGGTGGTCAACAAAAAAGGTTTAGACTGTCTCAAGGCAATTTTTTAAAAAATGTAGTATAAGCACCAACAATTGGGAAACACTGGCCTGCGAGCGCTCCAGTTGGAGAACAGCCTTTACCAAAGGTGTCAGGGGCTTTGAAGACGCTCGAACTCAGGACACAAGGGAGAAACGTGCTAAGAGGAAAGCACACTTGGCAAATCCACACCGTGATCGACTCCTGCCTGGAAACCAATGTCCCCACTGTGGACGGACGAGTGGATCCAGAACTGGTCTCCACAGCCACTTGTGGACTCACATGTTTATGGGAGACAATCTTACTCAGCTATGAGTGATCGCCAAAGAAGAAGAAGAAAATGAAAATGAAAAAACTTTTTTTTAATGCCACTGAAAGCTAGCATGGCAGGGCAGCCTACCCACAAAAACGGGAAGAGGGAGAACCATGTACACCAAATTGAGTTTCTTAAGAGGAAAGATGGGATATAAAGGTATTAATAAATAATATATAGTACTGCCTCTGAGCCTGGAAATACCCCTCATGACTAGTAGCCATTGTTAGAAATAATATAGTGTCACATCTTAGCTTGGCCCCAAAGCAGCAACTATTGCCATATCATTCAATCCCATTCGTTAATTAAACCTGATTCCAAACTACCTTGTGACAATAAAAACACACATTACTTAGTCATAGCTTTAATGATAAGATTAAAGGTCCAAGTGTCTGAAACAAGTATTTCATCTATACTACCGACATAGGTTTTGCACATATCCCACGCTCGACAGATTACTCGTGGGATAACAAAGCAACGAGTGAGACACCAACTGCTTGCAAGGTCTTCAGCGAATTGGATGGAAATTCTCCAGAACTTCTGCCATGCGTTTCTTTTCTATAAAAAGAAGAAGAAGAAACACTGTTTAAAAAAGCCAGTTCACATTACAATTAATGAGAAAAAGATTTCCCTGAAAATAAGGCAAGAACTATCCTGCCCCCAAGCAAATGCAAACCTCAAAAATCACGCAGAATGACAAAACGGACCAGGAATTCTGTGCTAGGAACCCAAATTCTGCAATCAGGATCTACACAGGGAGAGTGTTGCTGGAGTAGACCTAAGGTTCATCTTGTCTGGCCCTCTTTTTGGAGACCAATCAAATGCCTCTGGGAAGAAGAAGGCAATAACTCTCCCTTATTGTTGCTTCCTCTCTAGTAACTAGCATTTAATGGCATATTCTCTCTGAACAGGGAGGTCCCACTGGGCCACCGCCTCTGACCAAAGCAATGGTCTGAAGTGATCATGCGACTCAAGGGTAGGCAAACTAAGGCCAGGGGGCCGGATGCGGCCCAATCGCCTTCTCAAGCCGACCTGTGGACGGTCCGGGAATCAGCGTGTTTTTACATGAGTAGAATGTGTCCTTTTATTTAAAATGCATCTCTGGGTTATTTGTGGGGCCTGCCTGGTGTTTTTACATGAGCAGAATGTGTCATTTTATTTAAAAAGCATCTCTGGGTTATTTGTGGGGCATAAGAATTCGTTAATTCCCCCCCCCAAAAAAAAATAGTCCAGCCCACCACATGGTCTGAGGGATGGTGGACAGGTCCATAGCTGAAAAAAGGTTGCTGACCACTGATGTGATTAATTGGCAGGAGATTCAGGACAGCTTCTACACAACCAACTGCAAGTCTAGAAGTCAGGGGTGCAGTCGGGACGCATATCATATAGGGCACACAGTTAGAGCCCCGAGGCAAGCCATCAAATTGAAATTTGTTCTTGCTCCTTCTCCTCCAGCCCACACATTCCACAGCCACTCTCTCCACTTCTTAAAGAAGGAACTCTGACTCAATGCTCTGAGCTCCAAACCGGCAAAGGAGATGGCTCTGCGGTATTCAGCAGCGCTAAGGCTGCATGACATCAAACATTCACATATCACAGAACTGATGGGAGTGTGCATTATCTTCTCCTGGCCTTCTAAGATGAGGTGTCACAGCTATTAAAACCCTGACACAGTCATATGTGCTTAAATCCATCGATTACACTGAGTTTAAGTATACTTTACTCTGCGTTGAACTGTGGCCTGTGCTTGCAGCTGTCACTGTGTCACTCTATTCTGCCTCCCCCCATCCTTTAAAATCAAATAACGGTATGTCACAATAGTGGCAGCAGAAGTACCCAGGAAGATCTGATTACTTGTAAGCAGGAAATACAAAGAAAGCAAACCCTTTGTAAATCTACCTATCCTTAAAGGTTTAGCTGTTGTGCCCCATTGCACATCCTGTTGCACTTGGGGACAAAGCGGGAAACAACATGCCTTCTCTGTGGTGCCACCCACCCACACCCTGCCGACAAGGAGTTTGGTTATCTTTCTCTACGTTTTGTGTTCTGCAGGCAACTCAAAAACATTCATTTTTGATAGAAAGCTTTTCATTATGTTGCTCTTAATGTCTATATTGTGAGTGCTGGGTCTAGTTTTTTGCTCCTTTTTGTTTGATAATTTGTTGTCAATCAACTTGTCATTTTGTTCGGTAATCATTGTTGTTTCAATGCTTGCTTTTTATATTTTTAAGCCGCTATGAGCAACACCTGAAGGAGCATCTCCACCCCCATCGTTCAGCCCGGACACTGAGGTCCAGCTCTGAGGAACTTCTGGTGGTTCCCTCCCTGCGAGAAGTGAGGTTGCAGGGAACCAGGCAGAGGGCCTTCTCGGTAGTGGCGCCTGCCCTGTGGAACGCCCTCCCATCAGATGTCAAGGAAATAAACAACTACCTGACTTTTAAAAGACATCTGAAGGCAGCCCTGTTTAAGGAAGTTTTTAATGCTTGATGTTTTGTCGGTTTATTTTTATTTTTATTATTATTCTGTTGGGAGCCACACCGAGTGGCTGGGGAAACCCAGCCAGGTGGGCTGGGTATAAATAATAAATTGTTGTTGCTGTTGTTACTACTGTACTACTACTACTACTACTACACCATTGTGGAGAAGAAAAGCAGAGTATAACTTATTTAGCATAAATAATACAGCCCTCAACACGTATGTTGTATGAACTAGCCCTGGGTTTTTTGGGAAGATGGACAGCAGAGAACTCTCTCTCTTTCACCAAAGCTGCCTTATTTCACATATATCTGAACAGCAGCCTCACAGAACACATTCTCTCTGAGATTTGTGGTCTTCCACTGCCTCATTCCCATACAGAAAACATAGGGAGGTACATTTTACTCCATACAAACCAGTGAAAAGGGCTGGAACTCTGATATATGGTTCACCCAGAGGGGTGTTTGGTTACTTTCCAGGGAGAGGTGGATCAGCTTTGAACACTCTAGCATGGCTGTCTTTACTTCCCTGGAGAGGCCTTTCCTACACTTTGAGAACCACGGGTAGGGATGTGCATGCAACATATACAGTATGTGTGCAAGCACTGCTTTCCTACACCCCCTTGTGGCGTTTTTGTGCAGTAGAACGGTGATGATAAAAGCCACTTGCTTAATCGTTGAACAGCAAGCCAGACTTGCTTGTAGTGGACCTGAAAAAAGTCTTACAACTGTGTGGGGACAAGGAAGTTTAAATCTCTGCTACTGTTGCTCTGACATCACATCATATATCCATGGGAGCAATGGAGGCACATACCCAACAGCTTATCACAAATGTACCTTTTTCCTTAAAGTCCTCAGGGTGGTGCCTTATGTATTCTGAAAGTTGTAGATCCTTTAAAGCATATTCGTAATTGGCTCGCTTACTGAGGTAATAACCTAGATAGAAGCCAAGAGATGTGAGCAGGACTTGGCGATGAACTCCTGGAACAGGACAAAGAAAAAAGAGGGGGGAAATAAGGGAGAGCAGGGGTAGCAATTTAACAGGCTGAACGGAAACCTCCATGAAGCATGCGCAGAGTTGCGATTTCCCTCACACCAAACCCTGAGTTGTGAGCGCAAGGCAGGGCAGAGACCCCCCCTGTGCACCCACCTCCACTCGGACCATAGGAACCAACTCCAAGGGGCTGAGGTGTCTTTGTCCATCCCCCCCCCCATGATTAAATATTTAAGGGGGGCCGGGGGCCGCCAAAGTTAACGGTCACTGCCATTCAAATGGGGTGTATGTGTGTGGCTCCCCAAGTGCTGGATTTACGTATACGCTAAACAAGCTGTAACTTAGGGCCTCACTCTCTTGGGGGCCCCCAAAAAAATTAAAGGGAAAAAAACTGGATTTACATTTCCAAAATATAAGATAAAAAACAAATAAAATAAAACCTACATACAGCAACAGTGTTTTATGTTGTGTAGGCTCCTAGGATGTAAGGAATGGGCCCCGCCTGCTAGCCTGCTCCCTAAAATATCACTGGTTTGCTCCTTTCTATATATAGGATGCCTACATTCTGCATGGAGGGGTTCCATGGCAACATGTGCAAATGGCGTAAGATACCTATACATTGCCATTTGGCATATATTCAACACAAAAAAACAGCGACCATTTTGTTGTTGACAAAGGACAGCTGCACATATAAAGGGCCCCGTTACCTTCAGGAGTTGAAGGCCGCATCAAACCTAAATCTGGCCCTGGGCTTCCCCGACCCGCCCCAATATTTAATGCAGGTTGGCCCCGCTGACTCTGACCATGCACAGAGTGCCCTTTTGCACAGCCCAGGGGGACAGTTCTTCCCCGGGGGGGAATCCCCTCAAACCCGGGCATGCGCAGAGCGGTTTCCCCAGCACCAACCACCCCTCCCCTGAGCATGCACAGAGTGCATTTCCTCAGGAACCCTCCTTCCTGCCCGCCGGCCTCGACCCACCCGTTCGCAGGACGGGCCTCTGTCTGATGGCGTTCTCCAGCAAGACGCTGATCCAGCCCAGGAAGCCCAGGTAGACCGAGCCCCTGTTGAAGAGCCGCGGGGGCGGGATCGACCGAGCCTCGTCTGGCAGCCGGAGGTACAGCGGCGACGGCATGGCGCAGGCCGGGGACAAGGGCGCGCAGACCCAGCGCCGCTGGAGGAGGGCCTGGCTTCAAGGGCAGGGGGAGGTCCGCCCCGCAACACCGTCCCCCGCGACTCCCGGCCCGCGACGCCACGGTTCCGCGGCTCTTTGGTTCCCTCGCCCCTCGACGCGGAGCCAAGGGCAAGGGCGGTCCCTCAGCGACGTCTTCCCCCGCTCCGCATTGCACGCGGCCAGCGATGCGAGGTTCCGCGGCTCTTTGGTTCCCAGCTTCCTAGCCGCCCTCCCAGGGCCGGATTTCGGTTTGATGAGGCCCTAAGCTGCTGAAGGTAATAGGGCCCGTCATATGTCCAGCTGTCCTTTGTCAGTAACAAATGGTCGCTGTTTTTTGTGTCGGAACATATGCTCTATGGTAATTTATGGACCTCATAGGTATCTCAAGCCATTTGCACATAACAAAATATGTACTTTATCAAAGTAATTGCTGGACTGAAATACAGTTAAGAAGTATATTAATAGCAAAACACAATTAAGAAGTACCATATATTGTAGTGAGGACGTGGGTGGCGCTGTGGGTTAAACCACAAAGCCTAGGACTTGCCGATCAGAAGGTTGGGGGTTCGAATCCCCACGACGGGGTGAGCTCCCGTTGCTCGGTCCCTGCTCCTGCCAACCCAGCAGTTCCAAAGCATGTCAAGTGCAAGTAGATAAGTAGGTACCGCTCTGGCGGGAAGGTAAACGGCGTTTCCATGCGCTGCTCTGTTTCGCCAGAAGCGGCTTAGTCATGCTGGCCACATGACCCGGAAGCTGTACACCAGCTCCCTTGGCCAATAAAGCGAGATGAGCGCCGCAACCCCAGAGTCAGCAACGACTGGACCTAATGGTCAGGGGTCCCTTTACCTTATATCTCCTCTCAGTCTCCTCCTTTCCAGGCTAAACATACCTAGCTCCTTCAACTTTTCCCTATAATGCTTGGATTCCAGACCCCTTGATCATCTTGGTTGCCCTCCTCTGCACACATTGGCAACATCCTTCTTAAATTGTGGTGCCCAGAACCAGAAACAGTATTCCAGGTGTGGTCTGACCGAGGCAGACTAGAGTGGTACTATTACGTCCCTTGATCCGGACACTAGACTTATGTTGATGCAGCCTAAAATGGCATAAGCTTTTTGCTGCTGCATCACATGGTTGTAGTTTACACCAGAGGTGGGCAGATTCCAGCCTTCTACATTTATTTATTTTTTACTTGAACCTAGTGGTCCACAAACCAAAGCCAGGTATCACTGAGCCTCTTGGGCTTGCCAACTGGAAGGTCGGCCATTTGAATCCCCACAACGTAGTGAGCTCTTGTTGCTCTCTCCCAGCTCCTGCCAACCTAGCAGTTCAAAAGCACATCAGTGCAAGTAGATAAATACAGTGTGTGTGTGGGGGGGGGAGTATTTGATCCCCTGCTAAATTTGCCCACTTGCCCTCTGATGAAGAAATGACCAGTCCATAATTTTAATGGTAGGTTTATTGTAGCTGTGAGAGACAGAATAACAACAGGAAAACCCCCAAAAACCCTGAAGACAAAAGTCAGAGATTGATGTGCATTTAGGTGGAAAATGTTTGGTTGTTGAGAGTCAATGACCCGCAACCCCCTCTAAAACAAGGTGCGTTCAAGGTTCATTCACCCAATGCCTCGGGAGTGCAGCGGGAGGCTGCACTCTGGAGCCTTCAGGTGGCTACCTTGGAAGCCTGGAGAGCAAGACTCTCCTGGATTCAGCGAAAGGAACCCGAAGCCTTTGGAGCGCAGCGCGAGGTCCCGCTGTTCTCCAAAGGCTTCAGGGATCTTTGAGGCTGCGGTGGGGGAAAGCAGCACTTCCCCCCACCAGCTGCTGATGTGGGAACAGCTCCCGCTCACAACACCTCCCCTCTGGGAGGGGAGGCTTTGTGAGTCGAGGGCTGCAACGGGTAAATAAGACACAAGGACACATGTATTTTAGGTTAATGGGCTAAAGAAGGCCACAACTTTATTGGTTACAGAATGTGAGTGGTATTGGCTTAGGCATTGGATCAAACAACCTATATATGACCCCACACGACACATATTCCAATGCCTAACCGTCACCCGAGCCAAAGAGGCTCGCCGCCAAATACCCACAGCTGCAACCAATCCCTAATGCTACTGATATTGGCCAACCACACATCATTTCCTTGATCAGACAAATGAACGCCATCGTCTCTCAACAGGGCCACCTCGCTGAATCTGATGTCAACATGCTTGATCCCATGGCTGTTAATAAAACACAATTTGCGGGCCACCACACGATTCCTGGATTTGTCGATGGCAACGACTGCCACGCCAAACTCTCCTCTTCAGAAGGGAGGACCAAAACAAGGTAGACTCTGGAAATAGAGCAGCAAGCTCGTCTAAGTCCTTTTTTATGTTCAATAACAAGTCCAAGCTCTTCCTGAAGGCCAAGTCGTTTCTCCCCAGCTGAATGATCAGGATGTCTTGAAATCCAGGAAACTCTCACTTGCAGGCAGTTCCAGGTTGTTGCCCAAGCCGCAATCTTTGGCTCGTTCCCGAACCCAGTGGACAATACTGTGACCGCAGATCCAAACTTGAATGTTAGAAGAAGCTGAGGGTAAGAAAACAAGAATAGGTAAGTGGTTGCGTTCTAAAAATTATTTCGTATGTACCCTTTGAATGCACCTGACTTCTAGTGGCCCAGTTCCTTGATTCTATCTGTTGGGTGGCCTAAATGGGCGGCCACTGCGGGCGCCCCGATCCTGAAAGAGTCGGCAACATATTCCTTTGCAGGGAAACCACAGGCATCAATCGCTTTGCGCAATACTCCTATGAACTGATGCCTCATCAAGCAGGAACCATCCTCGTGAATGAATAAAGGGCCACAGCCAGGAGGTCTAAGATATAAGTACCGCCTAGTGTCTTTTACTGGGCATGGACCCTGGTTTTCGGAAGCAGAAAGTTTGATCACGACACCCCGTTGGTCAGTTTTTGACCGCTGAGTGCATATTATTAACTCGGAGTTGGATAACTGTATGTCATTTAAGTGGAGGCCACGAGAGGAACCATCTGGTTGGGCCTCAGACACAACCTCCCCAACACTCAGGGCTCCAAAGGCGGCAATGGAGAATGCCGCGGAAAACAAACGTGCTTCATATTTTGACCAACATATTGACCTAAGTTTCTGACGTATCAGGCAGAGGAGATCAAACGTTACCAGCTTTCTGCTCTCGCCATTTGCAAGTTGGAGTCTGCCCCAGCCCTTAATTGCTCTACGAACCATAAAATCATCGCAAGGGTCAGCTGAGAATATAACTTTGCTAAAAAAGCTGATGGCAGCCGAATGGATTCTTAAGGTTTCTGCTGCACATCCCAAATTATGCAGGTGCGCTAGGTACTGTAACACGTGATCAGTAGTGGGCGGGATATTGGGGGCAAGAGCTGAAACCTTGGACCTGAAATCCAGGAAATCGCACCAGGCTTTCTTATACGACCTGAGAGTAGAAGGTTCCAGTGAGGCTAATACTCCCTTGATCACTTCGCATTTCCAATACTCCAGAGGTGGTCCGAGAAAGGTTCCGGCAGCTGCTGCGCCGAAGATGCTAAGTGGAAGCAGTTCATCTGACTCCTCATCCGTATCCCGCGATCTAGACTTCTCGTAAATGTGTTTCTTCTTGGAGCGTCTCTTCCCTGCCGGCTTATCTGTTGTGGTGGGCTGTTGCTTGTCTGATGCCTGAAGCTGCAACTCCTCACCATCAGAGATGTCAGACTCAGGAAGCTGAACCCCTGGCTGCGAGCTCTGAAGAATACTAGAAGACTGAGACATAGACATGTTATTGGGTGGAGCAGAAGCCGACCGGCCTGAAGCACGTGTTGCTGCTGACAAGGCGTGGGCCATTTGGGACCTCGCACGAGTCTGTGGAGGTTGACTAGCTGACAACATAGCCTGCGTACTTGCGCTTGCGAATTGGGATTCGTTAAATAATGACGCAGATGTGCCAGGCAGCTCACCATCGAGAGATGAGGCATCAGGCGCCGTGTCAGGAATAAATCTAGGAGAAGGGGAGAACCTTGGCGAATGGTTAGCAATACGTTGTTCAAAATCATCTATAAAACACTTCAAAGCATTAAATAATTGAGACATGGTTTTAGGATCAGAATCTTCCTTACGCGACTCCCGATTGCTTGAGGTAGGACGCTTTGCTTTAGAAGTGGGATTCTTGGCAGGAGCTTTCCTCTTTGGCGCCATTGGGAAACGGTTACTGTGCTAAACAACACTATATACAGCAAAATGCAGTAGTGTGAATTATACTTGTCTCTTTTTTATTGATTGATCGATTGGATTTTGTTATTAATTTCTATTTAGTGAATTTTTATTTTTTTATTATATATCTTTTATTTATTATCACTTAAGGCTAGCCCTATAAGCCAGCTTTAAGGAAAAGGCAGCAAAACTATGCCAGCAACAACTAGACAAATTAGCTGTGAAAGCAAAACCAAATTATTGAGGCAAAATAACCGCTTTGAAAAACCCTGTAAAACTGGCAAATGTGCTGCAGCACACAACAGCCAGCTATCCGCAAGCCTTAATTAACTTGGTCCCAATCCCAATTTAAATTCGACTAATGCAATAATTCTAGAACCCCTAGTTAATTTAAACTCAAAACCAAGTGAAATAAATTTGCAGCTGTTTCAGGTAAACTTGTGGCTTTTAATAGAGCTTCAAGCCGCTAGAAAATAAACTGGAGCCAAAAGGTTTGTACGTAAACCTTAAAATTAAAATGAACCAAGATCAATTGTAGCCAAATCAATTCAAAATAAAATGATCCAAAGGGAAACAAGACGTATGCCCTCTAACCAAGTTCAAGGCTCTTATGACCGGCAGTGAAGCGATTAGGACTACTGGCAAGGCAACCGGAGGGCAATTAAGCAATTTTGGATAACAAAGGACAAAATGCAGGAGCGAGTCAAACAAAAGCAGCCCCGATGAGATGTGGGGCAAAGGGCGCTGGAGGGAAAAGCACCCCCGTTCAGGCAATGCTCCTTGTTAATATGACCCGCAGAAGTAGAGGATGTTTGGAGGAAGAAGCCCCTTTGCTGAGGGAGAAAGGCCCTAGCAAATAAAAAACCGGTAAGGCTGAAAGGGGAGGGGGGGGGGTTGAGAAAGAAAAGAGATGGGGGGTTTCGAAGCCCACCAGGATGAATGGAGCCAGCTAATATAAAACCCCAGAGGAACCTAGAGAGAGAGCCCTGCAAAGTAAAAAGGAAAACAGGCACGCTCTCCCTCCTCTGAAGGGCAGGGGGAAGCCCCGGCAGGGGAAATCCCCACAAATGACGCAAGGGCTGGGTGGGTGTCCGTGTGGGGTAGGTGTGTAGGTATGTTGATATGTATAGTATAGGTAGGTATTATATAGAGTAATGTAGGTATGTTTTATGTTAGGAAAATAAGGTGTGTTGTGTATGTGTAAATGTATGTGTTTTATATGTTAGGAAAATAAAAAAGGGGGGCTGGGGGAAGCTAAAACAACGCACTAAGGTTGCGAAGGGCAAGCCCCGGCAGGGGAAATCCCAACAAATGACGCAAGGGCTGGGTGGGTGTCCGTGTGGGGTAGGTGTGTAGGTATGTTGATATGTATAGTATAGTATAGGTAGGTATTATATAGAGTAATGTAGGTATGTTTTATGTTAGGAAAATAAGGCGTGTTGTGTATGTGTAAATGTGTTTTATATGTTAGGAAAATAAAAAAGGGGGTGGACAAAAGGGGGGCTGGGGGAAGCTAAAACAACGCGCTAAGGCTGCGAAGGGCAAGCCCCGGCAGGGGAAAGCCCAACAAATTCGTTTTTTCTTACTGTGCTCCAAACCTCCCAGACCCGGGCACAAACACCGCAGGAGCCTGGTCAGCCCTCCGCCCCGCACCCAAAGCAGCCTCCAAACCTCGAGGAGAAAAGAGAAGAGAGTTGCTGCTCTGATGAGGAATGGAGGAGAGCGCAGCTGGCGAGGAAGACGCAGCGATCTTGATCCGACGTCTCCAGGAAGCAGAATGAATGAGGCGCAGGGTTGCCGCGTGGCCGCTTGAATGAGGCTAGACTCCGCCCCCAGGCCAACCCTATTGGCTGGCTTGACCGGCGAGGCAGTCGGGAAAATGACGCAGGGGGCCGAATACGCTCCTGCTCTCACTACCTCCTCTAGGAGGAGGAGAGGCTGTGCGTAACGTGGGAATCAGAAACTGCAGATTAACTGCAAATCAGTCGGTAGACCTCCAGATCGTTTCTCCTTTTGCCCTAGGAGCAGTTGTCGCAGGAAACCCCCCCATCATTCAGTTTGTACAAACTTCACACAAACTCACACACTACATATGTTACGCTTCTGTTATAAATTCCTAGAAAATCAACCACATCGGATTTGCACTGTTCCACTTTTATTTTACTCCATGAAGGAAGGACTACAGAATGGGGGAGGTTTGATACAGGGCAGCCATTAATCCCTCCAGCATACCAGCACATACACAGGCGCCCTGCCCAGTTGCTATGCCAACCCTGATGGTCCTAGACAGAAGACCATCAAGGACACAACAAACTGCATGTGTGAGTGGATTCAACACGGACTGCAACAAAGGAACAGTGATTGGATCTTCCCTCAGGGGGCAGGAAACTGCAACTTCCCTTTTGTCTTCTGGAAGTGACTTATGGGGAGGGGCAGAAGGGGAACAGGCCAGGTGTCATGATACTCAGGTTACCTCCACAACCCCTCCCTTAACCTCTCCTGTTTTTGATGTAGTCATGATGTAGTTATAATGTATTTCTAGGGGTGTAGTTGGGGGATTAGGAACTAATAAAAGTTGGGGTCTTCTTTTATTCTGGGCTTCCCTTTTGCTTCATCTTGTTGTGGATGGGAGTCCTGTTGCGACAGTATTCAATAAAGGCCAAGCCTACAGGCTGCTGTTTTGCTCCAAGTTATCCTGGTTGGTGCCTTTGTTTTTGTCCAAGGGAGCCCTCAGATTTTCCCGTTGTGAAACAGCTGAATTGTGACAAAGTTCTTGGGACCACAATAGTTTTCCCTCCATTACATTTGTTAGTTAATGGAAACATTGCAGGGGATTGGACTTAAGATTCTATGATCGTTGCTATTATAAAGGGTCACCATGCTTCTTTTGTACTTTCCAGCTCTAATTAAACTATCACTCTCTGCACTTTTTGGGTTGCATTTCTCTCACCCAAAGCTTTCATTCCCCCCTGCAATTATATTACAGTACAGTGGTGCCTCGCAAGACGAAAAGAATCCATTCCGCGAGTCTCTTCGTCTAGCGGTTTTTTCGTCTTGCAAAGCAAGCCCATTAGCGGCTTAGAAAAAGGGGTGGGGGAGTCGGAAAAACTCGCAAGACATTTTCGTCTTGCGAAGCAAGCCCATAGGGAAATTCGTCTTGCGAAGCGCCTCCAAAACGGAAAACCCTTTCGTCTAGCGGGTTTTTCGTCTTACGAGGCATTCGTCTTGTGGGGCACCACTGTACATGTATGCATATGTGTCTCTGTTATCTTATATCAGCACATGAAGGAAACTTGGGGGAGGGGAAAATCATTTTTATGCCAGGTTCAGACTTCCTGAGGCCCTCCAAGGACCACAGGCTGAGAACCCTTAGCTTCACGGGAACCCAAATATTGTACATAAAAAAGGCAACGCTGCAATCATCTTTACAAAAGCAATTATGGTATATTTTATTCACATCTTTCACCCCGCATTTGTAACGGACGGTGCAATCCTACCCATATCTACTCAGAAGCAAGTCCCACTGAATTCAGTGGAGCTTCTGCCCAGATAAGTGAGGTTAGGCATGCAGCCTAAGTTTCTTGTCTGGAGGACAGTCCCATAATACATACAAGTAACCTTACACATTAGATGCAAGGACAGACCCGTTAAACATAACCAGTGATTGTTTCAGCTCAAAGTAAAAGTAAAAAAAAGAAAGTCCAATTCCATTTGTAAAACCCCTCCAATTAAGCATCCTTTTGTAAACAAGGCTTCTCCTGCAATTCTCTTTTCATGCCAGGAATCGCCCCTGCTTATTTAAGGGTATTTGCTCACTAATTTCTTGCTCCCACATCCTTAAAGAAACAGCAGCTATTTCTGGAGCACCCCTGCATGAACAGCACATGGCACTATGTGTGGCAGGAGCCATCACCGTTTAGCATGATTTGGCGGCTATTCTGGAGGTATCGTTGTTGACTCAGGTATGCTGTAAGCATCGCTATTCTTTCTTTCGCCTGACAGCTGGTGGTCCTGCGAAGGCAGAGATGTACAGTTTGAGCCAAGCGTATGTGACACCTACAGAACAATATACAGAAGTGAGCAATAAAGGGAGGAAAGGGAATTTGACTATCCAGGTGGTGAAAGGCATCACAATTTCACACAAGATTTCCAGAGGTATCAACCCAATGAGGTAGATTGTTTCCAACCAATTAAGCAGAGGCCCTTCTTTTCTGCGGAGAGAAAGCAGAAAAAAGGATTTTAATATAATCACTTCACAAATTATCACTTTGAAATAGTTACTGATATCTAAAATCAACCTCTCTTTTGCAAAGCAGAGCAAGCATGTCTTATTCTGGAGGAAATATCTAAATTGGGGATTGAGAACAAGTGACCCTCCAAATATTTATGCTCCGCAGCTCCCATCATTCCAGACCATTGACTGATGAGCTGGGAGTCCAAAAACGCAACTAAAAGGCCACAGGTTCGCTATTCCCAGTCTAAATGCAAGAGCAGGCAAAGACTCGCTAGGATGACTGGGAACCCCAGTCTAAAATGTGAGCAGGTTGTGGGCCCCACCTCTCAAAGACAACCAAAAGATGAACTAAGGTTGGTGGCAGGTGATGGTACTCAAAGAGACATTTGCAAGCCAAGCAAGCCCTGATGGAAGCTCACCTTTGCGAAAACATTTAGGCTGTAATCCTAACCCTGCTTACCTGTAATCCTAACCCTGTTTACCTGAGTAATACCCCTCCCCACCTTCTCACTATATAGAAGGGTCTAGTGACTTCTGTTTCAGTGTATCTGAAGAAGTGTGCATGCACACAAAAGCTCATACCAAGAACTAACTTAGTTGGTCTTTAAGGTGCTACTGGAAGGATTTTTTTTATTTTGTTTTGACTATGGCAGACCAACACGGCTACCTATCTGTAACTGGGAGTAAGGGCCACTGAACCCAACAACTAACTCATGGTTAGACACGGTAAGATTGCGCAGCTGGTCATTACCTGAATATGGCCTTCAGTGAGGAGAAGCTATACACCGTGAAGAGCAGCATGAGCAAGATTTTAATGGGCAGTTCTGAAACACAACAAACAGTTGGCAGATGTTGTATATGGCCAAAATAATAGGGGGGGGGAATACTCTTTGTATTTTGACATTTATTTTGTTTAACAAAATGCATATACCACTTGATTAAAAAAAAATGGGGATGTGGGTGGGGCTGTGGGTTAAACCACAGAGTCTAGGACTTGCTGATCAGAAGGTCGGCGGTTCGAATCCCACAATGGGGTAAGCTCCTGTTGCTTGGTCCCTGCTCCTGCCAACCTAGCAATTCGAAAGCACGTCAAAGTGCAAGTAGATAAATAGGTACTGCTCCTGCGGGAAGGTAAACAGCATTTCCATGCGCTGCTCTGGTTCGCCAGAAGTGGCTTAGTCATGCTGGTCACATGACCCGGAAGCTGTACGCCGGTTCCCTCAGCCAATAAAGCGAGATGAGTGCCACAACCCCAGAATCGGTCATGACTGGACCTACTGGTCAGGGTTCCCTTTACCTTTACCTAAAATAAAAATACAACTCTCTAAGCCGTGTACAAAACGTTAGCAGCAGGCACATAGGAAGCTGCCTTATACTGAGTCTGACCACTGCCCCATCTAGTTCAGTATTTCCTACAATGACTAGCAATGGCTCT
Organism: Podarcis erhardii; assembly: GCF_964252035.2. Lineage (NCBI taxonomy): Eukaryota > Metazoa > Chordata > Lepidosauria > Squamata > Lacertidae > Podarcis > Podarcis erhardii. Next base: position 11,064,804 of record NC_138508.1, read on the forward strand.
TCAGGATTTCAGATAGGGTTCTTTCCCAGTCTTACCTGGAGAAGGCAAGGATTAAACCTGAGACCTTCTCCGTGCATAGTAGGATGCTCTTCCACTGAGCTACATCACCTTCTGAGAAGAGGCACCTGCTGTTTCAGAAGTACTTACAGTGGTGCCCCGCAAGACGAATGCCTCGCAAGACGGAAAACTCACTAGACGAAAGAGTTTTCCGTTTTGGAGGTGCTTCGCAAAACAAATTTCCTATGGGCTTGCTTCGCAAGACGAAAATGTCTTGCGAGTTCCTGCGGGTTTTTTTCCCTCCCCCCCTTTTTTTAAGCCGCTAAGCCGCTTATCAGCTGATCCGTTAAGCCGCTAATGGGCTTGCTTCGCAAGACGAAAAAACCGCAAGACGAAGAGACTCGCGGAATGGATTCTTTTCGTCTTGCGAGGCACCACTGTACATTAAAAATAAGGCACTCCCCCACTAATCGGAGAACCCTTTTATTCAATTAAAAGGAGTTTTAGTCAATGAAAGGAAGCAGCCCTAAATGACGTATATTCTCAATGTGTTGACGGCCCTTCATGTACATCAGTAATCTTTGAAAACAAATGTGTAAGCCAGGAAATATTTTAGGCAGGTGGTGAGACATAGAAGGTACTTACCTGGTGCTGTAAACAGTAGAGGAAAAAGGGAAAGATGTCCTGTAGTAGACAGAACCAGATAGGTGCCAGCGTCTCTGGATCTCTCCACAGCCAGCAAGCTAAAAACGCAAACCAAAAACAGGAGATTTTGGAAAGTAGCCGTTAAGCTGTTCAAGGAGGAGATCATTTTCTTCAAGGTCCTCCCTCACTGCTGCCACCATGCTCCCGGCACAACGCTATGCATGTCTACCCAGATGTTTCACAGAGTTCAGCTCTAGTTAACCATGTGAAACGGGGGTGAGAAACTTGTAGCCTTCCCAAGGTTTTTGAATTACAGTTCACACCATGCTGGCTGGGGCTGAAGGGAATTGGGAGTCTACCTTTGCAGAAGTACCTGGGATCTTCCTGCAGCAGCAGGGGGAACAAGGAAGTCAAGTTCCAAAGCTGCTTCCTTGTTTTGCTCTTCAACTGCAAGAAGCTGCTTTATCCCTGACTTGTTTCTAAGATATCACAGGAACAGGCCCAAGATCCACAGGGAAGTCCTATGTAGCCATGGATTTTTTATAGAGAAAATCAAATTAAGAAAACTACACTCTTTGGATTCTATTATGTCATGTGTGGTGTGATATTTGTGATATCTTGTCCAGAAAGGGGTCCAAGTGTGAAGACAGGTATTTATAAAAATGCAACCTGAACCCCTTTCCATCCCTCTTACCTCAGAGGAAGAATGGCGAGAAGGACTGCTTTCTCATGCACATGCCACCCAAACATGAAGGAGCTCAGCGCGCAGAGAACCAGGCATCGTAGAAAGCCTCTGGGCCCTTGGGGTTTAAACCAAAGACAGAAAACAGAGGGCTAGAAACAACAGGCAGAAAACAAAGCTTCAGTGGTGCATTTCAGCGCCGGGAACACAGGCTTATCATTCAGTGGGAGCTCAGCAGTTGCTAAGCTCTGCATTTTTACAGTGGTGCCTTGGTTGTCGAACTTAATCCGTTCAACCCCAGAACTGTTTGAAAACCAAGATGCAGCTTCCGATTGGCTGCAGAAGCTTCCAAAGTTGCAAGTTCAGCTTGGAAAACATTGGCAAAACTGGACACCTACTTCCAGGTTTGCAGCATCTGGGAGTTGATTTGTTCAGGAGCCAAGCCGTTCGACAACCAAAGTACCACTGCATTATTCTGCTTTGCATTGCCAGAAAGTGTTAAATTGCCTTTTTGAGATTCTAGGTACCATCTACATTACATGCCAGTTTAACTGATGTGGGTCCCAAGCCAAGGAACTCTGGGAATTGTAGTTTTGAGGATAATGCTGAGACAATCTTGTACCCTATACTTTTCAAGTGATGGGTGTGTCAGTGGTGCCACAACCATCTTTTAAAAAGCAGGGGTGGGGGAGGTGGAGAAAGGGTGACAAGCAGTGAAATTTAAGAGACTCTGTAAAAACAAAATCCAGAACATTGGAAGCTGACCTCATGGTATCTGAAGAAGTGTGCGCGCACATGAAAGCTCATACCTAAAACTAACTTAGTTGGTCTTTAAGGTGCTACTGGAAGGAATTTTTTTTATTTTGTTTTGACTCATGTTTCAGATTTCAGTTAATGGTGGTTCTTGGGTCTCAACATTTTGCCCCACCTAAGAACATAAGAGCAGTTTGCTCCTGACTCTTTAAAAGCAGTCTAACACAGGTGTGTGTAGATTTGAAGCTTTCCCCATCCATGTACTTCTAACCCAGGAAAAGCTTCACCTGTTGAATTTTCACATGTCAGGCCACTTTTAAAGGCATAAAAGAAGTAAGCAAAATTAGTGGTCACTGTTTTTAAAGGCATAATAGACTTGCAGGGACCAGAGTGGGCTGAATATTCAATGCAAGCAAGCTGGTGCTTTAACAGGGGAGCATTCATTTTAAATGGGGAGAAATTTATTGTGGGCTATGCTTGCAAGCAGATGAAGATGTGCTCAGAGGGGTAGAGTGATATGGATTTACCAGCATAGAGATGGCAGTACAGGTCAAAGTTGCCAATGGAGTCACTGAAGGAAGGATGGTATGTTGAAATTCCTGGACTAGCCCTCCAGTCATGGCAGCCTTGGGAATCTTTGCAGGGTCAAGGAATTTATATTTCAGACCTGGAAGTTATAATGAAGTTTGTAAGAAGGACAGGCACATTGTCAGCCACACCATACCCACCCTAAATATATGTGGAAGCAAGTCCCACGGCTTGTTTCAACGTTTGTTTACATCCAGAGAAATTTTTAATTTTATTTAAAGGTTTATAAACCAGTTTTTGAGCATATGCCCCAAAGTGTCTCATAGCACAAGTAAAAACCCAAAGCCGAATATAATATAAAATATAATTTAAAATATTATGTTTGTGCTAAAAAACAGCATTAAAACCAAACTAAAATCAGGTTTAACAGTTTTTAATCACAACCTATATTACATAGGATTATAAAAATGTAGGGTTGTTAGGGACCCTGAAGATCATCTGCTCCAACCCCCTGCAATGCAGAATATGCAGCTGTTCTGTATAGGGATCTAACCTGCAACCTGGGCGTTATGAGTACCACGCTCTAACCAACTGCACTGAATGGGTTAAGTCTCAAGGAAAAAGCGGGTCTTCTAGGCCTATTTAAGGACTAAGGGATGAAGCTCGCTTAAGTTCAAAAGGCACTGAATTCTACAGTTGTGGGACCACTGCTGAGTGTCCAGCAGCCTAATTGTCCTCATGTGCAGTCATGCAAGGACGCTACACAGCCCAAATGGTTTTTTAAACAGTTTACTAAAAATCTCCTTTTAGACATAACAAGATGTCTGAGGCACACGCACATAACCTACTCCACTTTAGTAAACAGTAAGCTTCTGAGAAGATATTTAGGATGGTTTGGAAGTCATCCTCTGAGTGTGCACACACACTCATGAACGCCATTTCCAACTCCTCAAAAAATTCCATCAACGGTGCTGCCGAAACTTTTTACACATCTTTTGGGAAGACAGGCGAACTAATGCCAGTGTAGTGGAAGAAGCAAAGATCACTAGTGCTGAAGCAATGATTCTTCGTTGGACTGGTCATGTTGTTCGGGATGCCTGATTATCGTCTTCCAAAGCAACTACTCTATTTCAAACTTAAAAATGGAAAACATAATACTAGTGGTCAACAAAAGAGGTTTAAAGATCTCTCAAGGAAAATCTAAAAAAATGTAGTATAAACACCAACAACTGGGAAACACTGGCCTGCGAGTGCTTCATTTGGAGAATAGCCTTTACCAAAGCTGTCATGAGCTTTGAAGATGCTTGGACTCAGGACGAAAGGGAGAAACGTGCTAAGAGGAAGGCAGGCTTGGCAAACCCTCAACATGATCAACTCCCACTGTAGAACAACGTGTGGATCCAGAATTGGCCTCCACAGTCACCTAATGGTGTGTCACCTACGAACACACCATTAAGACCATGTTCATGGAAGCCAATCTTACTCAGCTACGAGTGATCGCCAAAGAAGAAAAGTAAACACAGTGGTTTAGGAGACTATGAAGATGAAGAACTTGCATGGAAATCTCTCTGCTGCTGTCATATCTGATGACTGTCAAAGGCAAGAGATTGGACTGGACATCCCACTTACCCAACCCAGTTAAACAGTCCTCATGTTTATATATTCTTTTGCATACTTTCAAAAGATTAATAATAAAATGTAAGGAGAGGAACTGCCACTGTGCTGGTCAGGCACAGCAGGCTTCTCCTACTGAAGATTTCTAAAAGGGAACAAGAATCACCAAACAAGTATTTGCTATTAATACATGCAGGGTTAAGATACTCTACCAATAACGGAGAGCGCTTTGTCCAGGGCGTTGTACAGTGCCCAGAAGTTAGGAGCCCAATATGCATGGCATAGGCCTCTTCTGAAAGGGAAGAGACGAGAGAGGACCTGAGGCAGCTGGCCCTAATGGAAGAAAAAGGAAGTTAGAAAGTTAGTCAAAGATTTTTCATTTATATTAAGTAACACAACAATACATTTATGGCTGTGGCTTTATTGCTTTTACTGGTCATGCTGTTGCATTTTGTTAAAATAATTTTAAATGATTTCAAGCTGCTTTCAGAGCCTTTGGATAGAAAATCAGCTTATAAATCCAGTAGAAATCACAGAGTAGCAGAGTTGGAAGGGACCACAAGGGTCAACCCCCTGCAAAGCAGGTATCTTTTTGTCCAATGTGGGGTTCAAACCCATGGTCCTGAGATTAAGAGTCTCATGCTCTACAGATTGAGCTATCCTGAGCTAATACCCAAATCAAGAATGTTCCCCACACCCGATCAGCTTATAAAGCATATTATTCATACATATAGTAGCTACCCTTTGTACAGTGGTACCTCAGGTTGCAAACACCTTGGGTTACAAACATTTCGGGTTACAGACTCTGCTAACCCGGAAGTAGTATCTTGGGTTAAGAACTTTGCCCCAGGATGAGAACAGAAATTGTGTGGCGGAAGCAGGAGGCCCCATTAGCTAAAGTGGCATCTCAGGTTAAGAATGGTTTCAGCTTAAGAACGGACCTCCAGAACGAATTAAGTTCGTAACCAGAGGTACTACTGTACTCGCTTATGGGAACAATTAGTAAAAAATGTCTTGCATACAGTCATCACTCAGGAAGTAGGTGCATGTTTTAAAGAGGATCAGGGTCCTTACCCAAACAATAAATGGTCCCAGTGAAAGTGCAGAAACAAAGCAGACAATGAATCCCAGGGCAACTAAGCGAAGAAAACTGAAACTGCCCCATCGGAGGGATCCATCTGGAGAAAACGAAAATATTATGATTAAAACAAAAAGAGTGTGTGTGAAAGAAACAAAAATGCTTTGGCAATGTGTTTTAATTTCCTTCCAATTATAAAACAAGATCCTCCTCTGAGATAGTTAAATTATTGCCATAGATCAGTCTTTCCCAACCTGGTGCCCACCAGATACTGTGGACGAAAACCCCAGCCAATATGGCAGCCTTCTTTTTCACCTGGCAGTGTATCCAAACCCTGGTCGTTCCCCCTATGAAATCATCAATAACTTGCCTGAATTATTTGCAGTGAAGCAGTAGGACCGGAGGAGGTACACACCATATGCTGGGGCGACATAGAGGTTGATGTGCTTGAAGTGCAAGAGGACGGCAAAGAGAAAAGCCCCTTCCAAGTGCCTTTTCTGAAAGGGAGTGTGGGGCAATAGGGAAGAGAAAGGTCAGGTGGTTATTTGAAGGAACAAAGAATCCAAAGCCCACATAAACAGAATGTACACTTAAGAGCTGGATGAGACTTCTAGAACAGGAATTCTACAGGCATGGCCGCCTCTTAATACACTACCTGGAATAGCCGTGCAATGGAAAGCAGCATGAATCCAAACAGAAAGCCATTGTACTGAAAATGAATGTCTGTGATTGAGTTAAGGAGTAACGTCCACTTCAGAAAGACGCCCTAACCCAGGAAACATTTTAAACTGTAGTGCTTCGATTCAACTTCCATGTTGAATGACCAGTTGTAATTCTTACCAGTAGCAAATTTAGCAGTTCCAATTCTCATTAGAATTTGATAGGTATCTCCCCACTCCCCCCAAACCCAACCAAATGTTGATGTTTGGTTTAGGTTATCTGAACAGATTTCTTTTGACACCTGAGTTGGAAGGATACGGTCCACAATTAAGAGGCCAAAATTCCATAAGAGGAGAACTGAAAGGACAAGCTGAGGGTTCTCCAGAGGTTCCTTTGTACCTCGCTTTCCATTTACACATCTACAGCACCTGAGCAGAGGAGAAATAAAGTGACAAGACAAAATCCAAATCCCTTTGTTCTTCCATACACATTTCTTAAAGATCAGGTGCAGTTTATAGGTTATGTTAACACTGTTTTCTCCTCCAAACAGGTTTTTGTTTTTTTTTTTATAAAAAAAATACTCCATCTATTCCATCTAAAATACTCCATCTATTCTACTCTTCAACACATTTACTGATTTCAACAAGAGGCAGGCTGAATGATTTCTTTCCAGATTCCAGTGGCTTATCTTCCCTTCTCCCCAAACACAAAACATAAAGACTTCTTATTTAAAAACAATAAAGGGGCACCAACATACTCGCGAACTGCGTAGATGAAGAGCACATCTGTGAAGATGACCGAAAGCCTTTGGAAAAGAATGGTTGGGTAGCTGGAATAGTTGAGGTTCTGGATGACTAGCATCTCTTTGTCAAAGTATTTGGCAGCATGTGAAAGCCCATACTCAAACCATGCAAAGAAGGGAGGGTAGTCCAGGGTCCACTCAGAAGTTGCCTGTAAACATGGGTTAAGAACGCAAGTGAGAAGGCAGGTGTCAATCACTGGACAACCTTAAACTGTAGGCTAGTTCACATATGCACATTCAACGCCTGGCAAGTGCAACATCAAGTGATCTCTCGTTTCGTGAACAGCCCATCACAAATCAAATGGTTTGCAGTCATTAGAGTGGCTTTTAAAAAAATGTGCAAAGGGGAACGATCTGGATCAGTTGGCTGTTCTAAACCAGACAGAGACCTTCACTTTTACTCTAGGAAGCCTGGAAAAACAGGCAAAAGACATTTCAATTGCCTGCACTGGAGGTCCATTCAGCTTCCAGTAACAAGGAAGGGATATCTGACGGCAGCCTTTAATCATCTGCAAAACTCCACAAGATGCTGCACCTCACTGTTCTAAGAACCAAGCACACTTCTGGAAAGGCAGAAAGACACACTTACCTCATAATACCACTGAGAGACTGGTAAGCTATGGGTGATGGCTAGCCAGTTCCTATGCACTTCAAAATCTGTGGAATGACTACAAAAAGTTAGATATTAGTATCTGGATCATACCACATAGCTTTCTACTTTGTAAAAGGCAAAAGATTTATATGATCTGAAGAGAAACCAGAGCATTTCTACTTTGCATTTTCCAGTGCAATAGTAGGTAAATAAGAACCGATGAGGAACTCTCTGCTAGGTTGTTAACAAGAGACAAACTTTCAGCAGTTGTGCTCATGCATTAACATGTATGTCTATGCATCTCTGTAGGTATCTGTGCATGATAGCTTTCCTACAGTTAATTCTGTTTCCTAATTTCGTGAGAAATTACTTCTGCCAAATTTTAAATTTATGTTCCAGCAATTCAATTACTGCTACATCTACAACTCACATTCCCATTTATATGTAAATGTACACAGCAGTGGATGACCAAAAGGTAAGGAGGATTTTCAGAGCGGCACTCGGTGGGCTCACAGAGCAAACCGACAAAAAGGTGGACTGGGCTCATACACCATTAACACAGAATCATAGAAAGTTACGTAGAAGAGGACATTTTGATCCCTGGATGTCAGGACAAGCTGCAACTGCCAAAATTTGCAACATGTAGAGAGACAATGGAGTGCATCTCTGGGGGTGAAGTCAAACCGCTGCATTAGCAGCACTGAAGTTGCCTCCCAAGGGTACAAGCCTGGGCAGTATGTATAGAGGTCCTGAGCTGCTCAGATGACAACACATAGCCCTCTCGGCTGGGCTGCAAGAGTTGCCAAAAGGAGGCATACAAGGCACCATCGAACCATCTTAGGGATTGCACTCCAGATTTGTGTCAGGATTATGCCTTAGCCTTTTCATCTCCCGAATATATCCAGCAAGGCAGCAGAGATTTAGGATCTTTTCCTTCTACTTGGGCTACCTTCCCAGGTTGATGAGCCCCATCTGCCCCTCACTTCTCTCTACAGCACATGCAGAAACTGCCTTCTGGGCCGTTGGACCCACTATTAGTCTCATCAGCTCAATACATTGGAGCTAATCCTTGCATGGAGGGGAACTACACCTGTAAATATCAGCTGCTGGGAACTGCAAGTGGGGAAGAGGGCTGTTGTACTCATGACCAGCTTCAGGGCTTTCCAACAGCATCTGATTGGCCGCTATGAGAACAAAAAGCTGGAATACCGGAGACTTTGGTCTGACCTTGTGGGGTTTTCAAACGTACTTAATGTACAATTGGGCCAAAGCAGCCAATCATAACAGCCTTCACTATGTAAGCTGATGTTTTCTTTTTCTTTCTTTTTTGTTAAACTTGCTATAAAACATAATTGCACTGATTACCAAAATATGCTCCGTGGAAATCTTGTTCTTAGTCTGACCACATCCTGCAATAGTCAACAGTAGAATTGGTGTCCATTTCCCCAGACACAGCAACATACTTTAGTGCTTTGACAAAACCTGCATCTCCTGCATTATTAAGCCTAATGGGCATTTACTGGAATTGATGCAGTGCTTTTTTCCATTTTATCACCTGGAAGCCCAGAGGGCTAACTAATATTCCTCCTCTTCAGTTAGAGCTGTATCCAATCCCTCATGTTCTTCATAAACTTGGTATTACTGCACTTCTGAGTTTGACTCCACTGCTAACTAGGGTATAATTTCTTGAAGACAGATAATCTGAAGGGGTCTCCGGCAGAGAATTAGAATAAAGATAGATAGATAGATAGATAGATAGATAGATAGATAGATAGATAGAAAGAAACAGGGAAAGAACAAAAGCCAGGGAGGAAACAAAGGCATTGAAAGAATGCTATTATTTTAATCACACATACTTTGGGTTAAGGTAGGGATACCTAACAAGGTACCCACTATATGTTTCATGAACATAAGAAAAGCCTGTTGGATCAGGCCCATCTAGTCTAGCATCTGATTCTCACAGTGCCCAAGCAGATGTCTGTAGAAAACCTGTAAGCAGGATGGAAGTACAAAAGCACCTTCCCCTCTTGTGACGTCCAGCAATTGGTATTCAGAAGCCATTTACTGCCTCCCCAACTGTGGAGGCAGAGCACGGCCACCGTGGCTGGTAGCCACTGATAGTCATATGCTCTATGAATTTGTCTAAACCTCTATTCAAGTCATCCAAGTTGGTGGCCCATCCCTGCCTTTTGGTCGATAACTCTTTGCCTCGAGGGATAGCTCAGTTGGTAGAGCACGAGGCTCTGAATCTGAGGGTTGTGGGTTTGAGCCCCATGTTGGGTGAAAGATTCCTGCACTGCAGGGAACTGGCTTAGATGATCCTCATGGTCCCTTACAACTCTATAATTCTGTGATTTTGTGAACTCTCATTTGTCCCAGACAGCATGAGGTCACCATGTTGGCCATCCCTCCAATAAGGTATAGGGAATGGGGTGTCATCCAAAGAAAAAAAGTGAGTTTTAAGGAAAACTTTTTCCACCCAAGGGCAGCATGTTAAATAGAGTGGGTTCTCTACTTGCTTGATTGCAAGCAAGCTGAAGTATACCTGATCGAAACAATTCCATATTCCTCCCGCCTACCTAGGTCTTGAATTCCCTTCCCTTCCTGTGGGTCCATTGTGGGTCCTATGGCCTGGGGTCCATTTTATATTACAATCCCCTCAGGGCAGAGACCTGTCAAACCTGTTCTTTGTAAAGCACACATTCGCATGGGACTGCACTGATTGTTGTGCAATTCACACATATGTCTCCTAACCTTACACTTACTGGAGCTTTGCTTATGAAATGTATATTTTGTCGTCATTTAAAAGTTGCAGCGTAAGTTCTACAGAGTGACTCTCAGGTTTCCCACCCTCTTTTTTTGACATTACAGGAGGGTCGGAAGAATTAGGAATAACATTAAGAATAGCCTACTGGATATAGTCCAGCATCCTGTTCTCACAGTGGTCAACTAGATGCCTGAGAAACCAGTGAACAGGATTTGAGCACAAAAGCGCTCTCCCTTCCTGCAAGTGGCATTCGGAAGCATTGCTGCCTCCGTGGAGGTAAAGCATAGCTGGCTAGTAGCCCTTTCCTCTTCCTTGACTTTGTCTAATCCTCTTTTAAATCTGTCTAGGGTGGTGGCCATTGCTGCCTCCTGGGGGAGCAAGTCCCATAGTTTGTCTATGTGCTGCATGAAGAATCACTTTCTTTCCTCTGTCCTGAATAATAATAATAATTCATTTATATGCCTGCTGCCCACCGGACTGGGTTTCCCCAGGGACTCTGGGAGGCTACCAACAAATTAAAACACAGGTAAGACATCAAACATTAAAAACTTCCCTGTACAACAGCCCATGAGGCCCTTAATCTCCGGGTCGTGGCTTCCAGCGCCACCTCGGGCAAAAGTTCCCTGCATTGCACGGGGTTGGACTGGATGACCCCTGGGGATCCCTTCCTAAAATTATTCCACGATTAAGAGAGGCGGCCGGGGGGCGACGACATTCCTCTGCCCACCTTCTCCGTGCCACGCATTCATTTCATAAGATACCAGTTACGGAGCGAGGTTTCTCAAGCGCGTGGGCCTCTGGCAGTTTTTTTTGGACTACAACTCCCATCATCCCTAGCGAGCAGAACCAGCGGTCGGGGATGATGGGCGTTGTAGTCCAAAAACTGCCAGAGGCCCAAAGTCTGGGAAACGCTGCTGTATGAGGAAGCCCTGCAGCGGGGAACCCAAGGCAGACTCGGAGAGAGAGAGAGAGAGAGAGAGAGAGGGACCAGGCAGCCGGAGGGCGGAGAGGCCCCTGCGAGGAACAGCCGCGTCCATCATGGCGGCGCCGGAAGCCCCCTCTCGCCCGCCCCTTCCCCGCCAGAAGAATGTGAGGGGGAATAATAATAACGAATCCGGGCTCCTTACTACGTGGGGATGAGGAGCAGCTTGAGTAGCGTGACCCCGAAGGCCAGAGCCGCGAACCAGCCGCCTGCGCCTCCGCTCGCCGCCATCCCGGCCCGCTTGCCTCAAAGGGCCGGCGGGCACTGCGCATGCGTGGGGGGTGGAGGCGAGCCGTTGCCGCGCCACAACGGTTTCAACCGCCTTCGCAGCATCCAGGCGCCTGCGCGGGAAAACGGGCGGGCGGGAAAAGTACTGCGCCTGCGCGCTGGCTTTACTCGCGGCGTCCTGGCTCGCCACACCCCCCTGCAGGCGGGAGTGTGTCAACGCAGCCGCCTCGACGCGGGCATGGTTTCAATGCCGTTTGCAAATCGATTCTTTGCTTGTCCTGTGCAGTTGGTTCCAAGTCTAGTTCCTGTAGAATTCAGTGGGGCTTATTCCTGGCAGACTGTGATAGGGTTGCAGGCTTCTAAATGTGCAGTAATTCCAAAGTCTAAATCCTGACCTTGTAGAATTTATTGGGCTGTTTTTATTTTGATTATATATATATATAGAGAGAGAGGTGTTTTTATGTTGATCTATTCTGTGAACCTAGGCTCTGTGGTTTAGACCACAGCGCCACCCGTGTTCCCATGGGTTGAGCTCCCGTTGCTCAGTCCCTGCTCCTGCCAACCTAGCAGTTCGAATGCACGTCAGTGCAAGTAGATAAATAGGTACTGCTCCGGCGGGAAGGTAAACGGCGTTTCCGTGCGCTGCTCTGGTTTGCCAGAAGAGGCTTAGTCATGGTGGCCACATGACCCGGAAGCTGTACGCCGGCTCCCTCGGCCAATAAAGCGAGATGAGCGCCGCAACCCCAGAGTTGGCCACGACTGGACCTAACGGTCAGGAGTCCCTTTACAGTGGTGCCTTGCAAGACGAAATTAATCCATTCCGCGAGTCTCTTCGTCTAGCGGTTTTTTCGTCTTGCGAAGCAAGCCCATTGACAGCTTAGCGGATTAGCGCTATTAGCGGATTAGCGGATAAGCAGATAAATGGCTTAGCGGCTTAGAAAAAGGGGGGGAAGAAAAAAAACCCGCAGGAACTCGCAAGACATTTTTGTCTTGCGAAGCAAGCCCATAGGACATTCGTTTTGCGAAGCACCTCCAAAACGGAAAACCCTTTCGTCTAGCGGGTTTTCCGTCTTGCGAGGCGTTCGTCTTGCGGGGCACCACTGTACCTTTACCTTTACAGTATTCTGTAAACCACCCACGTACAGTGGTACCTCGGGTTACATACGCTTCAGGTTACAGACTCCGCTAACCCAGAAATATTACCTCGGGTTAAGAACTTTGCTTCAGGATGAGAACAGAAATCGTGCAGCGATGGCACAGCGGCAGCAGGAGGCCCCATTAGCTAAAGTGGTGCTTCAGGTTAAGAACAGTTTCAGGTTAAGAAGGGACCTCCAGAACGAATTAAGTTCTTAACTCAAGGTACCACTGTATAGGTACAGTATAGGTAAAGGTCCAGTTAAGTCCAGTCGCAGACGACTCGGGTTGCGGCGCTCATCTCACTTTACTGGCCAAGGGAGCTGGCGTTTGCCTGCAGACAGTTTTTCTGGGTCATGTGGCCAGCATGACTAAGCCGCTTCTGGCGCAACGGAACACCGAAACCAGAGCAGCACATGGAAACACCATTTACCTTCCCGTCGCACCGGTACCTATTTATCAACTTGCACTTTTTTGGCGTGCTTTCGAACTATTAGGTTGGCAGGAGCTGTGACCGGGCAACGGGAGCTCACCCAGTCACGGGGATTCGAACCGCTGAGCTTCTGATCAGCAAGCCCAAGAGGCTCAGTGTCTGGGTATAGGGCAGTACAGTTGTACCTTGTTTTGCACCCGGGATCCGTTCCAGAGCCCCGGCCGCTAGCCAAAAAGGATGCAGTAAAAAGCGCCGCGTCTGTGCACACACAGACTGTCTGTCTGTCTGTGCGCGAGTGGCAAACCCAGAAGTAACCCGTTCTGGTATTCTGGGTTTGCCACAGACATTCGCCGGAACGGACGCTTGACGAGGTAGACGTTCGCGGAGGTATTACTGTATATAAATTCATTTAATAATAATAATAATAATTTTATGGGAGTTATTCCTGGCAGACAGTGTATCGGGTTAAACATGGGGTTGCAGGCTTTTACTATATGGATCTCACTGGTTTGGAACTGGAAGTGTTAAAGGAACTTGCAGCATGTTTACTCTTCAGTCCCACTGGACATATTCCTAAATTTAAATGAATAGTGTTGCCACCTTAATTTGTGTCGTGAAAAAGCTGTTTCTTGACTGGCAGAGCACAGCACTGGGGCACAAGAAGCTGTAATAAGAGGAATGAATGAAACTTTCACACTTTGCATGCAGACCATAGAAAGGTAAAGGGATCCCTGACCGTTAGATCCAGTCGCGGGTGACCCTAGGGTTGCGGCGCTCATCTCGTTTTACTGGCCGAGGGAGCCGGCGTACAGCTTCTGGGTCATGTGGCCAGCATGACTAAGCCGCTTCTGGTGAACCAGAGCAGCACATGGAAACGCCATTTACCTTCCCGCTGGAGCGGTCCCTATTTATCTACTTACACTTTGACTTGCATTCAAACTGCTAGGTTGGCAGGAGCAGGGACCGAGCAACGGGAGCTCACCCCGTCGTGGGGATTTGAACCGCCAACCTTCTGATCGGCAAGTCATGGCTCTGTGGTTTAGACCACAGCGCCACCCGCAGACCATAGCAAGCTGTTATTGAGAATGCTTGTGCTTTAATTCTTTTTTTGTATTCACGCTGAGGATTGATTGCAAGCTCATTGCATGAAGGACTGATAAATATAATAAACAAATAAATAGTAACGTGAGCTCGAAACCCCTCACAGCTTCATATGTGCTAGATAAATTATTGCTGTTATCATTCTTCATTTTGCCAGAGCCGCTTGAATTCCACGCAAACCTAGGATCTGAAAATTGGTGCGAAACATTGCACACCAGAAATATACAAAGTTGTCTCAACTGTCTAATGGGGAAGCACCCTGACAAATTTATTGTCTGTCTGAATGAGCAAGTCCTGGAAAGCTGTGATTGGAACTGACACCCCATGATTTGAAGACTTATCCTGCAGGTGTTTAGCTTGCTTTCTCTTTTAACCTTCCTGGTTTCATTTCAGCCAGCTGTGGAGAATCTTTGGCTCTCCAGGTTTTTGTTGAACTACAACAAAGGTGACCAAGATGATAAAGTGTCTGGAAAGATAGAATGGGTGAAATTATAAGATGGTAGGTTTCAGTTGAATATCGGGAAATGATTATTGAGAGGGGTGGGGGGAACCTGAAGCCCTCCAGTTGTTTCTGGAGTACAACCTCCATAGTTTATTTTTGACTAAAGAGCCAATCTGCCTGAAGCAGATGGGAGTTGGAGTCCAACAATATCTCGCGGGCCACAGGTTCCCCACCTGTGCCCTAGCGGCTTGAAAACCAATCATCGCTTTGTTTTTTTGTACCCAGAGACTATTGCAGGCATAGGCAAACTCGGCCCTCCAGATGTTTTTGGAATACAACTCCCACCATCCCTAGCTAACAGGACCAGTGGTCAGGCATGATGGGAATTGTAGTCCTCAAATATTGGGAGGGCCAAGTTTGCCTATGCCAGCACTATTGTATGCCCAGATAATATTCCTGTTGTCTGATTCCACCCTTCTTCCAAAAATCACAGGGCAGTTTACGGTTAGTGATGCAGGGGCTGTATTCGGAATTAACTTCAGTTTTCTGGAGACTCTCCAAAGACAGACCCATATGTACAATTTATTACAGTCATCTATCCTAGATGTCAGTTTAACGGAAAGGCAGTGTTGTTCAACATGATCACAATGCCCCTGATGCATAGAAAACCACAATCTATCTGTAAGAGGCTGCCATGCCAGTCTGTGTGTCTGAAAAATGCTCTTTAACAAATCTGATCACCCTTTTAGTCAACGAGGGCCATGCAACTTGGGGGTGGGTTGAGGACAGAGGTCACGCTCCATCTTCTACTTTTGTCATGCAATAACTACTTGTGGGATATTGCAATCTGTCATAAACCAAGCCCAGACACACATGCGGAATTCTCAGAGGCATGTTTCTAAAGTTAACAAGCACATTTATTATAAACATCTGTTAAACCCAATATGCTTTTAGAGAGAGTCCCAAAGACCCTGTAACTCTGCAATAAGATGTCTTTACAGGATCTGTCATGGAGTTTGGCATTTATTGCAGAACTGAACGCCATTCGTAATAATCCCCCACAGAGTATCGAGTGTCAACGTCTAAGGACACCTTTCAAAGGGTCACTTTGGCATCCCGATGAAGCAGATTTCAAAGTCACCCTCTACCTGGCTCTGAATTCTTTCCAAGAAGTGGTGAGCTGAAATCTCAAAAGAGTTTTTACAGGACCAGTTTCTGTGCACAAAAAAGTCAGATGTTTTTACAATGATTGCAACCAATTTTCTACAGACATCTTTGGTCCATCCTGAGACAAGCTCCCTCTATCCTGACTGCCCACTCTGCTGTTATACCATTGCCCAGGGGACCAAGATCACTGCTGGACTATGACTACAGCCCCAGGAAGTATGGCTGATAGCCAGGGATGATGGGAGTTGTAGTCCAACAACAAGCGTAGGGTACCATGCTATTATTATTAAATGTTTTTATATATGCTGGAAGGCGCCCAAGGTGGCTGGGGCAACCCAATAAGATGGATGGGGTACAAATAAATAATATATTATTATTATTATTATTATTATTATTATTATTATTATTATTATTATTAGCTACCACTATTGGCGTCAGTTGCATGCCTTCCTAGAGAGAGATGACCTGGCCATAGGCACCCATGCCCTAAAAACACTCCTGCTTTTATTAATTGCTTTCGTGCATTTTAGTCACTATGGCTTTAAAACAATCTGCTGCTCTGTTGCTTCTACTGCTTTCCATTAGGCAATATATTTATTTTTTCGTTAAGCCCTCTGGAGACTTATGCAAAAGATGGGCAGTAAATTCCTAACAGCGCCCTCCTACGCACGTTTATTCGGAAGTTAAGTCCCCGCTGTGTTCAGTGGGCTCACTCCCAGATAAGTGGGAGTGGGATTGCCACCTCAAATGAATAAATAATAGAATTGCAGAGTTGGGAGGGACACCGAGGGTCCTCCAGTCCAACCCCCTGCAATGCAGGAATGCAATCAACTCCAAAATGGAGCACAGGGCTAGTGAGCTATGTTTTCTTTGGGGGTGAGGGTATCACAAGTTGTGCAGGCCTGATCTAAACCTAGGCCCCTTTATGCTTTTTTCTTTTTGCTCTGAGGAGAAACCATGTCCAACACGCCTTCTCAATCTGACTACTGCAATGCGCTCTACGTGGGCTACCTTTGAAGGTGACCCAGAAACTACAACTAATCCAGAATGTGGCAGCTAGACTGGGAGTGGCCGCCGAGAACATATTACACTGGTCCTGAAAGACCTACATTGGCTCCCAGTACGTTTCCGAGCACAATTCAAAGTGTGGGTGCTGGCCTTCAAAGCCCTATGCGGCCTCGGCCCAGTAGATCTGAAGAAGCATCTCCACCCACATTGTTCAGCCTGGACACTGAGGTCCAGCGCTGAGGGCCTTCTGGCGATTCCCTCACTGAGAGAAGCCAAGTTACAGGGAACCAGGCAGAGGGCCTTTTTGGTAGTGACACCTGCCTTGTGGAACGCCCTCCCACCAGATGTCAAGGAAATAAACAACTGTCTGACTTTTAGAAGACATCTGAAGGCAGCCCTCTTTAGGGAAGTTTTTAATGTTTGATGTTTTATTGTGTTTTAAATATTTTGTTGGGAGCTGCCCAGAGTGGCTGGGGAAACCCAGCCAGATGGGCAGGGTGTAAGTAATAAATTATTATTATTCTGAGTGCTGGGGTAACCAGCTGCAAAATGCTCCGTTTGCTGGCTGGTTCTGGAAACGCTGGAAGGAGATATCGTGGCCCTAAGCCATGTAGCTCAGCCCTGAGCCATGTAGCTCTTAATCTCAGGATTATGGGTTTGAGCCCCACAGTTGGGGGTTGGACTAGATGACCCACATAGTCCCTTCCAACTCTGCAATTCTATGATTCCATGATGTTGCATTTGTCTAGTGCCTGTTAGCTGCACTCTCCACATAGACACTAGGCAGTTTTCAGATGCTTCCTTTCTCCTTTGGAACAAACAGGGTCATAGGAAGCTGGCGTTTTACCAAGACCATTTGTTTCCCTAGCGCGGTATCATCCACACATACCAGCAGTGGCACTTCAGCTGGGGATATTCCCAGTCCTATCTGCAGATGCTGGGGACTGAACCTGGAACCTTCTGCATGCAGAACCTTCTACCTAGCAGCCAGCTAGCAGAGACAGATACCCCCCAATAGCCTAGTACCATGAAGCCATGCTCCATTTTGTACCACAGGCAAAAGACCCAAATATCCCGGAGGCCGCCTCTTCAGACCGTTTGAATCTTACAACTGGCCAATCACATTAAAGGAAAGAGCGACAGCATGGAGGCAAACTGCTGCACTGGGGAAACTTGGGCAATTTCCTATCTACGTGCCAGAGACGTTGTGATGTGACTGAGGAGGGAATCAACTCCAATGGCTATCATGCCCTGCTCGGGTCAGAAAGTCTCTCTCGCCCCGAATCCTCCAGCTCTTGCACAAACACAGACATCCTTAACCGCCTTTAGCCGCTCGGCTGCCCTTTATAGTAAGTTAAGATTGCACAAGTCTCTTCCCAGTGGGAAAAATGAGGCAGAGAGGTTAAAATGATGAGTCACCCGTCATTAAACAAAATGTGGGATCTCTTCACAACTCCCAGTCTCTGTGTAAACAGTTCAATATTGCTATTTTGCCCTGTCAACCCCACAGATAAGGGATGAACAGCTTCATTCTGGCATTGTGCCGTTTGGGAAACAGATTTATCCATCAACATTCCCCCTCCCTCGCCCTTTCTGCCTCTTCCTCACCGGGCACAATATAGCATCGAACATGCAAGGGGGGCAAACAAGGGCAGTACATAATGCCCCCAGTGCTGATGTCATTGCCGGTGCCCATAGGAAGAGACTCATCCCTTTCCGATGATGCATCTTAGAAGAAAGGCAATTGGTTGACACGGAACCAGAGATCTTCCTCAGTCCCTGCTACCACCTGGCCCACAAACCAATCTGTCACACATCCCTAATCTGGAGTTTCGACATACACTGGTTAGTCTGTTAAGCAGAAATCTAGCTTCGTAATTCTGGTTATTGGCGCACGATTTGTGAAGCGGGCTCGGAAAAGGACACCTGTGTCCAGACACGAACCTCAGCGCATCGTTGCTATGTGTAGTGGAAAGGGGGGCGAAGAGGCCCTGCCTACTTGTACCGTATTAGCCGGATAATTTTATTGTTCATAAAATCCGAGGCGTGCGGGTGAGAGGAGTCGACGCAGAAGCCATCGCTCATGGCGATTTTCAGTACCTCCTCTACAAACACCTGGAAACTGTTGATCTGCTTCTTGGCTGGCAGGACCCACAACCTCTTTAAGTTCTGCCTGGTGTACTCCTCTTCCGGCAGCCCTTCCACGCTGGCAACCCAATCCAAGGTCACGTGGTAGGGATCCTGCAGGTAGCTGGAGATCGAGGACAGGTTGCCGTTGAAACAGTAGTAGAGCTTGGAGCCCAGAAGTTTGAGGAACAAACTGGAGGTGCTGAAGATGTGAGCGTTGAACACCTCCATGTTGGAAGAGGACAAGCTGTAGATCTGGGGAGCTTCCCGGACAGTGAAGTGAACCGTCTGAGTCCTCTGGTCCAAGCTGATGTTGAGCATGGCGTTCTTCTCCGCCCTAGAGAGCTCCACCTCCTTCTCTTGCAAGGCCTCGATCAGCGGCTGGACCTGGTAGAAATCTGCTTCTCGGCGGAGCAGGCCCATTTCTTGGAAGTCCTCTGGGAGGTCCAGGTGGGAGGTTCTCAGGAAGTTGAGGATGTAGCGGAAAACCTTGCCGTCCCGGTCGATGAAGCAGTTGCCTTGGCTGTCCCTCTTGGTTGGCAGGTTGCCACTGAACATAGCACCCAGCATGGAGTCTGGGAAGCTGGTCAAGGTGGACAGGGATGTTGTGTACAGCTTCCCACCAACGTTTAGCGTTATAGGCTCTGACATGGTGGGAGGAAGGGACGTCCGGAGCAGATCTGGGATGGAAGGAATGAGTATCAGACATTAGCACATGCATCGTTTAGGGGTGGGGGTTTTTTGGAGGGGGAGAAACTCGAGTGCATTAAAATTCTTCTTTCCCTCCCTCTTCAACCCTCTTCTGGTGGAGCAGGAAAGGTGAAGGAACATGAGGATGAGAAGGTGGTGTGAAAGCCCTTGACTCTCCACCAGAAGGACCCATCCCTCTTGTCCTCCTTGACCTGGTCTTCACTCTCCAACCCTTCAGCTGATCCTGCCTGACTCTTGTCTCCTGGCTGTTACAGGCTCTCCCAGATCCCTTCTTCCTTCAGCTTCTAATCCCCTTTTCCCCAGCGCCCCACTCCTCAGTTTCGCTAGCCACCACTCCTCAGTCTCCAGCCAGTCCCTGACAGTATCAGCAGGAAGTCTTCTCCTGCAGAGCACAATAACTAGTTGGGTATGTAAGGGGTGAGATGATCTTTTGAGACCGAGTGTGGTGTGGTGGTTAAGAGCGGTGGACTCGTAATCTGGTGAACCGGGTTCGCTTCTCCGCTCCTCCACATGCAGCTGCTGGGTGACCCTGGGCTAGTCACATTTCTGTGAAGTCTCTCAGCCTCACTCACCTCACAGAGTGTTTGTTGTGGGGGAAAGGAGAATGTTAGCCACTTTGAGACTCCTTAGGGTAGTGATAAAGCGGGATATCAAATCCGAACTCTTCTTATTTTAGAAGCTGATTAGGGCTTCGCACACCTGTATTAGCACCTAGAAGGTTGCATTATGGAATCATAGAATTGTAGAGTTGGGAATCTCAGCTAAAGCATCGAGGACAGATGCCCACCCAACCTCTGCTTAAAAACCTCCCAAGGAAGGAAAGATCATCACCTCTTGAGGGAGACCGTTCCACTGTCAAACAACCTGAGGACCCACTTTCTAGGTATTTGGTTCCCAAGTGCAAGATCGTAACTGCAGCTTTCAGCGTCGGCTTGCAAGTGAGAACAAAACTCTTACAGGTAGAACTTCTACGTCTCCAGAAAACAACACTTTTCAGCATAGCTACTTTGCACGTTCAGATGTCATCAGGCTTCCAACTTCTGAGTAACGCAGTGAAGAGGAAATCATCTGATGGTATGAATTTGTGTGAATGAGTTCTTGGGTACAGGGAAATGGAGACCCGTAGTAACTGGTCATCAGCCTGGAACGCCAGTTTGCCTCAAAGTCAACGACAATTTCCCCGTTGGAAATCTCAGGGCTGTAAATTCAAGAAGCTGCACTCAAGTCTACCACTAGGTCTTCTGCCGAGAGCAGATACCATTTGGAGACAAGGTACCTTTACAACGTCTGCTAATTTATTAATCGGCACAAAGCCAGCGTAGTTAGAAAGTCACACTAGGACTTGGGAGACCTGCGTTCAAATCCTCACTCACAGGGTTATTGTGAGGATGAAACAGAGGAATGAAAACTACGTGTGCCGCCTTGAGCTCTTGTGGGGTATACATGTCAGGAAGAAAGGAAGAGAAATTTGCTAACGAAACTCCCATCACCCCTTCTTGGCTGGGACTGATCTGATGGGTGTTGGAGTACAATGACAATCTGAGGACCCTACTTAGGGGCCTTGGTTCTCAAATGCCTTGGTTCTCAAACACCAAAAACCAGGAAGTAAGTGTTCCGGTTTTCTAACGTTTTTCGAAAGACTAACGTCCGATGTGGCTGTCGGCTATTGTTTCAGGGGCGGCTGCACCAATCAGAAGCTGCGCCTTGGTTTTTGAACATTTCGGAAGGGATTAAGTTTAGTGCTTTTGTTTTTGCTATGTATTTTGTGTTTTTGTTTTTGAGGCTTTTTCAGTTAATCTGTTTTTGTGACTGTGTGGAACCCAGTTCAGCTACTGATTGATTGATTGATTGATTGTGTGACTGGGGAATGCATAAAAGCCCCCCATCCAAACAATGACTATCATCAGTGCAGGGAAGATTTTTTTTTTTAATCATCTACAATACTGACTTATTTATTTTATAGTACAGCACATTGATTATTGCTTTCATTTTATGGATCAATGGTCTCGTTAGTAAAATTCATGTTGAATTGCTGTTTTAGGGGTTGTTTTTAAAAGTCTGGAACGGATTAATCCGTTTTGCATTACTTTCTATGGGAAAGCGCGCCTTGGTTTTGGAACGGATTAAGTTTGTGAACCAAGGCATCACTGTATCAGGTTACGGAAAGGTGTGTTAGGAGTCAGAACTTTCAGGCCCTCTTCAATCCATTATGACACGGTGTGCTGAACCCTTGCATGTTATGGAAGAGAAGAATAACAGTTGGCTGCGTGGATGGGCCTTTCCTCACGACTCTTTTTTCACTGTGTCAGGTGAGATCTGAGGCTGGAAAGACCATTTCACCGACCTATCCGTGAGGTAAGACCACTTGGGCAAAGAGTGATCTTGGAGGGAGTAAGCCAATTAGGGTGTCAAGGGAAACATGAGGGATAAGAAATGCAAGAATTGTTTTGCTGGATGAGCAATTTCCGTCTGCATTCTAAGGCTGGATCTAGACACATTAAAAAAAAAAACGTTTTGGGAAAACACATTGCACAGATCATAATGGGAAATCACATTAGCGAAGGATCGAACTCTACAGTGCCATCTGGTGTCATGGTGTTATAACACATTTAAAACTAATGTAAAAGGTAAAGGGGCCCGTGACCATTAGGTCCAGTTGTGACTGACTCTGGGGTTGCGGCGCTCATCTCGCTTTATGGGCCGAGGGAGCCGTTGTACAGGTCATGTGGCCAGCATGACTAAGCCGCTTCTGGCGAACCAGAGCAGCGCACGGAAACGCCGTTTACCTTCCCACTGGAGTGGTACCTATTTATCTACTTGCACTTTAAGGTGCTTTCGAACTGCTAGGTTGGCAGGAGCAGGGACTGAGCAACGGGAGCTCACTCCGTCACAGGGATTTGAACCGCCGACCTTCTGATCGGCAAGCCCTAGGCTCTGTGGTTTAACCCACAGCGCCATCCGCGTCCCAAAAACTAATGTAGCTGTGTCCTAAGTCCAATAGTGGTCAGCCATATATTCCTAAGAAGGTATTCCACCATCTAATTCTCACAGTGACCAAACAGATAGATGCCTCTTATGGGAAGTCAGGAAGCTGGGTCTGATTTTTGCTTTGTTTATGCTTTTATTGTTAAATTGCTTCTAAATGTTTTAGAGGAAGCGATTAATAAATGAACAAATAACAAATAAATAAAACAATGTGAAAAATGCGTATACTGCTCAAAGGAAAGCATCTAAGTGGCGAGGAAAGGCATGTAAAAATATGTAGGACCAATCATCGAAGAAAATTAGAAATCATAATAACAAAAACCCTTCGTTGTACGTTGTATCAGCCGTAAACTGATAAACAACAATTCAGCTGGAGACGACCTGAGTTGTTGTTGTTAAGCCTCTGAAGCGCAAAATAATAGGTGCCCATTGCCAAGGGGACAAAATGCCATTATGCTGGTGCATAATTAAGAGGCATATACAGTGGAACCTTGGTTCCTGAGCGGCTTAGTTGTCAAACAAATCAGCTCCGGAATGCCGCAAACCAGAAAATAAATGTTCCGGTTTGTGAATGATTTTTGGAAGCCAAACGTCTGATGCGGCTTCTGCTTGGGTGCAGGAGCACCCAATCGGAAGCCGCGCCTTGGTTTTCAAATGGTTTCAAGTGTCGGACAGACTCCCGGAACAGATTAAGTTCATTGAATCATAGAATCATAGAATCCTATAGTTGGAAGAGACCACAAGGGCCATTGAGTCCAACCCCCTGCCAAGCAGGAAACACCATCAGAGCACTCCTGACATATGGTTGTCAAGCCTCTGCTTAAAGACCTCCAAAGAAGGAGACTCCACCACATTCCTTGGCAGCAAATTCCACTGTCAAACAGCTCTTACTGTCAGGAAGATCTTCCTAATGTTTAGGTGGAATCTTCTTTCTTGTAGTTTGGAACCATTGCTCTGTGTCCGCTTCTCTGGAGCAGCAGAAAACAACCTTTCTCCCTCCTCTATGTGACATCCTTTTATATATTTGAACATGGCTATCATGAACCATAGTTCAAGAACTATGGTACCACTGTAATAATAATAATATCCCGCCCATCTGGCTGGGTTTCCCAGCCACTCTGGGCAGCTTCCAGAAAAATATAAAAACATAATAAAACGTCAAACGTTTAAAAACTTCACAATACAGGGCTGTCTTCAGATGTCTTCTAAAAGTCAGGTACAGTAGATGCTCGGGTTGTGAACGTGATCTGTGCGGGAGGCACGTTCGCAACCTGCAGCATTTGTAACCTGCAGCACCGCATCTGCGCACGTGCAGATTGCAATTCGGCACTTCTGCGCACGCGCAAAGCACGATATTGCACTTCTGCACATGCGTGACCGCCGAAACCCGGAAGTAACCCGTTCCGGTACTTCCGGGTTTTGGCACGTCTGTAGCCTGAAAAAACAAAACCTGAAGCATCTGTAACCCGAGGTATGACTGCAGATGTTTATCTCCTTGGCATCTGGTGGGAGGGCGTTCCACAGGGCGGGCGCCACTACCGAGAAGGCCCTCTGCCTGGTTCCCTATGGCTTCACTTCTCGCAGTGAGGGAACTGCCAGAAGGCCCTCGGCGCTGGACCTCAGTGTCCAGGCTGAACGATGGGGGTGGAGATGCTCCTTCAGGTATACTGAAGTTTAGCCATCCCTGACTTGAGGCCTACATAATACCTGGAGGAAAACTGAATCACAGGTAGGAAACTGGCCTCCTTGGGTGAAGAATGTTGGTGTGCATATGAGTCAAAAGTCGCTGGTGAAGGACCTTTGAGTCCTATGTGGATATTTGCTTCCTTGACCTGCTCTGCGCTTGTGGTCCGACCCGACGGCCCAGCTTTGAAACAAGTGGCTGCGTTGATGAACTTTTGCTCCTGCGCAAATTCCACCCCCTTTGTTTTTAAAATAACTATCTGCAAAGCAGGGGCTTAACTGACCTTGAAAAAATGTCAAACAACTGGTCAGAGTCGTTGTATATTTAACCTGAAGCAAGGATACACCTCTGTGTGGAGTGACGGCTAACTTGGTGGACGATTTTGTGCCTGTCTACATAGGAAAAGCTATGAAAGAGCCATAGCTCAGTGAAAAAGGAATGAGACTTGTATGCATATAGTTATCTGAAGTTTAACATTTTAGTATGTTTTTATATATGTTGGAAGCCACCCAGAGTGGCTGGGGCAACCAAGTCAGATGGGTGAGGTTTAGAAGAAGAAGACGAAGAAGAAGAAGAAGAAGAAGAAGAAGAAGAAGACGACAATGTTGGAGGGTAAGGGTGAATGGCTGGATACAGAAGACTCTTACTACAGTCGTCCCTTGGAAGTCGAACGGAATCCATTCTGGAAGTCCATTCAACTTCCAAAACATTCGGAAACGAAAGCGCAACTTCTGATTGGCTGCAGGAAGCTCCTGTAGCCAATCAGAAGCCGCATCGGATATTTGGCTTCCAAAAATAGTTTGCAAACCAGAACACTCACTTCTGGGTTTGCAGGGTTTGGGAGTCAAAACGTTCGAGAACTAACTGCTCGAAAAACAAGGTGCGACTGTATATTCTTATGTTCAGAAATCCCTGGAGTCATTGTCAGTCAGTGCAGACCAGGTGAGTAACCTGCGGCACTCCAGATATTGCTGGACTGACTCCCAGCATCCCTGACACCACCACTGGCCATGGTGTCTGGTGCTGATGGGAGTTGTAGTTGCAGTCCAATATATCTGGAGGATGTCAAATTGTCAAAAGCCTTGTTACAGAAGTGCCACCTGCAATAACAACCTACAGACGTTGATGTAAGTTCCCCCTGAGCCCTGGGGTGTACAAAAGAGGGTTAGACATGTAAATACATAAGCAACATTAAGGCCACCACAGCCTCAACCACACTTTAAAACCCACCCTAAAAAAAACCTTCCTTCCAAAATATCTTCCATGTTTATCTTTGGGGTTGTATCGTAAGGCAAGGCGCAGTTAATCAAGGTATATTTGCACATATCCTGTCTGATATTTTTGGCCCCATCTCGTTATACCTTTAATCCCTTAAAACCAGTCCTACCTTTAAAGATAAGATCATAGGTAATCCAGGTTGGTGCTCTTAGATAAAAGGAACCAGCCGTGTATTAACAGATGATTTACCAATTCTGGCTTGCCGTCTGCCTTCAGACACAAAAACTAAAAAACTGGTTCAGCCATCAGGGTCTGCCCCCTGGCCCGATCCCAATCATGATTACTCAGAAGGAAGTTTCCGTGAATTCAGCCAAGCTTACTCTCAATTAAGTGCAGAGATCGTTGCAACCTTAATTTAATTTTACCTTGCCTCTAACAAGAAATATCTACATGGGACAAGAAGCTACAGTTAGAACTGAATGTGGAACAACTGATTGGTTCAAAATTGGGAAAGGAGTACGACAAGGCTGTATATTGTCTCCCTGCTTATTTAACTTATATGCAGAATTCATCATGCGAAAGGCTGGGTGGGATGAATCCTTAGCCAGAATTAAGATTGCCAGAAGAAATATCAACAACCTCAGATATGCAGGTGACACAACCATGAGGGCAGAAAGTGAGGAGGAATTAAATAACCTTTTATTGAGGGTGAAAGAGGAGAGCGCAAAATATGGTCTGAAGCTCAACATCAAAAAAACGAAGATCATGGTCACTGGGCCCATCACCTCCTGGCAAATAGAAGGGGAAGAAATGGAGGCAGTGAGAGATTTTACTTTCTTGGGCTCCATGATCACTGCAGATGGTGACAGCAGTCACAAAATTAAAAGACGCCTGCTTCTTGGGAGAAAAGCAATGACAAACCTAGACAGCATCTTAAAAAGTAGAGACATCACCTTGCCGACAAAGGTCCTGTTCTTGAAGCTATCAGCATGAGTTTGACCAAGCTGCGTTAGGCAGTGGAAGGCAGGAGTGCCTGGCGTGCTCTGGTCCAGGGGGTCACAAAGAGTCAGACACGACTAAACGACTAAACAACAGCAGCCTCAAACAAGCCTGATCTAGCTACATTCATCTTCCCAAGGAGCTGAGGTCCTGCAAAAGGCTTTGCGTGCAGCTCAGGTCTTGCGATTATCTTGGCTTTCAACAACTTCGCATTTAGAAGAAATTCTAATGTGGACCCAGCAGACAAAAGTCATATCGAAACAGATCTGCCAGAAGGTATCGCATCCCTCTTTCTCCCTAAGATAGAAGAAGTTGTCAGACTATTTGCCCATTAGCTACTATTTCCTACTCTGACTAGGAACATCGCTTCATCGTCTCAGACAGAGCATCTTTACCCTCACCTGTAACATGTAACCTGGCAGTATCCCATTAGTGTTTAAAAGTTCTAAATGACTTAAGCTCCAAATATCTGAAAGGCCTTCTCCTTCCCTACAGATCCTCTTGTGTGTTATGATCTGCAGAGAGAATCCTCTTGGTAATTTTGCTGCCCTTGCAGGATCGAGGTGGTGGTAGTGGGTGTAGCAAGGGACAGGGTCTTCTCTGTGGCGGCCCCTAAACTATGAAATTCCGTCCTCACAGAAGTGCATTTATGACTTCATTGTAAAGGTAAAGGTAAAGGGACCCCTGACCATTAGGTCCAGTCGTGACCGGCGCTCATCTCGCTGTATAGGCCGAGGAAGCCGGCGTACAGCTTCCGGGTCATGTGGCCAGCATGACTAAGCTGCTTCTGGTGAACCAGAGCAGCGCACAGAAACACCGTTTACCTTCCCGCCGGAGCGGTACCTATTTATCTACTTGCACCTTGACATGCTTTCGAACTGCTAGGTTGGCAGGAGCAGGAACCGAGCAACGGGAGCTCACCCCGTCGCGGGGATTCGAACCACCGACCTTCTGATCGGCAAGCCCTAGGCTCTGTGGTTTAACCCACAGCGCCACTCACGTCTGACTTCATTGTACTACTATGAAAACAGCAAACAGTCGCAGGGAGAAGGTCAGGCGGGCTAAAGCTCAGAATGAGCTCAAACTTTCAAATAATAATAATAATGATGATGATGTTTCTTCGGATAGGTTCAAAGCAAGAGGAAGAACAAGCAAGCAGTAGGTCCTCTGCATGGAGAAGACAGAGAAATACTATTGGGTGAAAGAGGGAAGGGAACATACTACTAAAAAATTCAAATCTCCACCCAAGCTGCACCCAAGGGTACTAAAGGAACTTGCGGATATAATCTCAGAGCCTCTGTTTACAATCTTCGAGAATTATTGGAGAACAGGTGAGGTTTCTGCAGACTAGAGACTAGAGATAGGCCAGTGTTGATCCTGATAACTAGTGAGAGATCAGCTTGACGTCGATACTAGGAGAAGTCCTAGAACAGATAATTGAATGGTCGGTCGGTCTGTGAGCACTTATAAAAGGATGCCTTGATTACTAAGACCCAGCATGGGTTTCTCAAAAACAAGTCATGCCAGAAGATAGAGTTACAAGCTTTGATAGAGATACAAGCTTGGTGGATCAGGGGAATGCTGTGGACATAGTGTATCTTGATTTCAGACCTTGACAAAGTCCTCCATGATATACTCGTGTTAAAGCTGGTAAAATATGGGCTGGACGAGGTAACTGTTAGGTTGATTTGTAGTTGATTTACTGACCAAACCCAAAGACCGCTCGCTAATGGTTCCTCATATCATCCTGGAAAAAGTGACAAATGGAGGTGCTGCTGTGTTTTGTCCAGGGCCCGTTGTTGTTCAACGGCTTTATAAATGACTTGGAAGCAGGAATTGAGGGGATGCTCTTCCAATTGGCAGATGACACCGCAGAAGACAGAATTTGAATTCAAGATGCCCTGAAAAGATTGGTGAACTAGGCCAAAACTTAGTAACAAAATGCATTTCAGTAGGGACAAATCTAAGGTTCTAAACTTTGGCATCCCCAACCTGCATCCCTCCAGATGTTTTGGCCTACAACTCCCATGATCCCTAGCTAACAGGACCAGTGGTCAGGGATGATGGGAATTGTAGTCCAAAACATCTGGAGGGCCAAAGGTTGAGGGTGCCTGTTCTAAACTTAGGCAGGAGTAACCAGCTGCACAAATATAAGATGGGAGACATCTGACTTGACAGTAGTACGTGTGAAAAGGTTCTTTCACATTACCTGTTATCCAATTCCTTTTTCAAAACAGGAGATGCCTAGGGCCTTCTGCATGTGAGACAGGTGTTGTACAAATGAGCTGGCCTCTCCCTAGAGTTAGGATGGTGTTGTGAGCGGAATGAGAGACCTGGATCTCAGTCCCAACTCGACAATGGAAATTGCTGAGAGGCTCTGGGCAATTTTTAAACATGGTTTCCCTTCTCCAAAACAGAAATAATATGGCCTACTGCAGAGGGTATATTTATGTCTCATTCATGCCTGCCTGCCTGCCTCTCCTCCAAAACAGATGGCATTTTCATGCAACAACAACTTTGCGAGGTAGGCTAGGCAGAAAAATAGTGACTGACCCCAAAGCCCCCGGTCACCTTCACAGCTAAAGCTATGGCATAAAATTGTGTTTCAAACTTCCAAGGCCATCTCTTTAGCCACTGGACTATCAAAACTCCCTATAATGAGTAAAAAAGAAAGAAGAGAGTCTAGGTTATAAATGGTATATGTTTATGTCTCTACGCAAACACACATCTGAACAATCTCAGTAACTTAGAGCAGAAATAAGTACTGCAAAGACCTGGAGAAAAGTAAAGGCATTTGCATGCAGAGATTGAATAAAAAAAATGATCAGACAGCACAAAGTCTAAAAACAACGAGGTTTTAAGATTATGGGATGTCAGCAGACTTTGTAATAGAGCTGGGTCCTTTTACTGACTATTGTAAGATAACTTACGGTGGGGGAAATAATACGAATATACCTTTTACTGTTGTGTAGGGGCCTTGTTGCTCTGTATAATTTAAGAGCGGTTTACAAACTTGTACATAATGTTGGAAGACGTTTAGATAAGGACATGTTGCCTTGATATCAACAGTTTATGTAAGCGTGTATACACGGTCGGCTTGGGAGCACCTTTGGGTACCAAAGTAGAAGGACAGTGTCAAACCGGAAAAGGACCTGGCACACGTCTGCTACCTTGTCACCTTTAACTGCCTGACAGGCGAAAACTCAACAGATGCAGCTCTCCTTTCCCTAGCGCCAGAGGAACTTTCCAACAGTTTTCATTAGAAATGTGACTTCTGAGCCAGCTGGGTTTTAAAGCCCCCCCCCTCCCCAAACAAACAAACAAACCAAAAACCCCATCAAGGTGTATCATGAACCTTGAGCCAAAGGCATGCATCTGAGGGGCCCAGCCTTTGGGATCCCTCTGTTGATCTCTCCTGCGACCAGCCAGCATCCCATTCATTGGAGGGCTTCCCCCCTGCATCCTCCGCCCTCTTTTGCGCACCTGGATCTTTCGCATCACTTACCTGTCGCGCTGCCCACCTGCTGGACCGCTGTCGCAGATGCTTCTTTGGGGTGGGGAAGGGGAGAGAGAGGAAAAAAACACGATGGGAAAGCTTGGGTGGACTGGGGAGGGGGGGAAGAGAGAGAGAGGTGGATCTGCCCTGCCTAGGAGACGAAGGGAAACCCCAGCCGGCCGCAATGCTCCGTGGGAACTGTATTTCCTGGGCGCCTCCGGTGCCAGCGCCGCGGGCCGGGGACGGGACTACAACTCCCAGCTGGCTCCGGGGCAAAGGCGGCCGGCGATCAGCTGGTGTTAAAGGGGACGCAGCCCTGGAATTGTGACTCGGGGGGAGGGAGGGGGGAGAAAAACAAACCCACAGAGCGAGCCCATCTCCGAAAGCAGCCGGAGGTGGTTCCCTGGTGATGCGCGCCGGCTGCAGCAAAGCAGCTCCTGGGGCGCTTTCCCTCTGCACCACCAAATCTGGGTTGGTTGGTTTTTTTGCAAGCGGGGCGCTGGAGGAAAAGTGGGGCGTTGCTATTATTATTATTATTATTATTTGCAAAGGCGTCTTCAGCACCTGGAGAGAGAAGTAAGTGAACGGCCGCCTCCCTCCCTTCCTCGCTTGCTTGCATCCCTGTTTTGCGCAATGGTAACGCGCGCGTGCAGTGCGGAAGGTTCCCCTGCGATGAAGCGCCGCTGGGTTTTGCAAGCGGGAGGGGAAATTGCTGCCAGGGAAATGGGCGCAGGGTGGCCCCATCTGGTCCTTCGTGCGAACCCCTCTTTTTGACCCCTCTTTCTTCGTAGAGTTGGAAAGGGAGCCGACGGGTCATCTAGACCAACCCCGCGCAATGCAGGGATCACAGCTGAATTCATGGAGGTTAGATGCGGCTCTGCTAGCCATGTTTAGCGGCAGTATACCCCTGAGTGCTTGAGGCTGGGTGGCAAATAACAGAAGAGGGCAGTTGCCCTGTTGCCCCCACTTTGTGGTCTTTCCGGAGGGGTCCGGCAGGGAAAGTGACCATCGATCTTTGGGTTAATGCAGCTGCGCTCTTTCTGTGTTGTCTCCTAGCTGCTTAAGATGCACTCTGCACATGCTCAGTGCTGCTCTGCAATGCAGGAACTTCATCTCTTTCAAGGCCGAGATGTGGTTTTGGGAACCGATTTTGGAGCACCAGTTCTTGATTTTTTGTTCCGGTCACTTGTCCTTTCCCCTGGGGCTGCCGCCCTCTTGTGAACCAAGTAACCGTGTGGTCAGGTTTGGGCGAGACAGGTGAGTCCGCGAAGGGAATAGCAAGTGTGGAAAGATGGAGGATTGTTCCTGCAGCAGAACAAACCCTTGGCAAAAGCAAAAAAGTTGTCAGGCTTCTTGACATGATGCAAGAAGAAGTCCCGGGGGAACGCCGGTGGTGAGGCTGCCTCGTTGCTAACTCAGACTGAAATTTATGCTCTCTTCATTCTGTCACCGCCACGTACTTCTGTAATAAGAACTGCTGCAGAATTAGAGCCATCAGAGAAGTGCAGTTGTGGTGCAGTAAATAGATGCAATTATTTATTACATTCTGCCATTTCTTTAAGGAGCGCACAGTATTGTGAAAGGTTCTTTAGTAGTGGTTAGTGTGTCAGACTAGGACGTGGGAGACGGGTTCAAATCCCCATGCAGCCTTGAAGCTCACTGGGATTCCAGTCTCTGTCTAACCTACCTGGCAAGGTTGTTGTGAATTGGGAAGTGCGTGTCGCCTTGAGCAAATTGAAGGACAGTCAGGATGTCAATGCAATAAGAAATAGATGTGCACTTGTACGTTTTATCCTTGCAATAATCTCTTGGGTTGGTCGGGCAGAGAGAGTGATTGGCGCGAGGTCCCCCAGTGAGCTATGTGACGAGTGGGGATTTGAACCCGGAGCTCTCTGGGATACTAACCACTGTACAAACACCAGCTCTAAGTCAAGTCTCCTGTGAGGGTGCTGGATTAGATGGCCACTGGTCTGATCAAGCAGTGGCATGGTTTAGGGGAGCGGGGAGGTCCTGGGGGCCATGCCCCTGGGTTCAAAATTCTGAGGGGGTGCAACCAGGTGCCCCCGTGCAGGCGCTAGCTTTTGGGGGATCCTCGCTCTACCCCGGCAAAGGCAGCAGAGCAGCCCAAGCCAACAGTGGGCAACCCCAGCGCAGCCCGGCCCAGCACTCTTCTTCGTGGGTGTCAGGATGAGTCTCCCACCAAGGCCTGCATGGGCTGGCCAGGCTCCTCCCTGTACTGGTGGGTGGGTTGTGTGACATGGCCCCGCTTGGCTTAGAGTGGGGGGTATCTTCTGGTGCCATCGGTGTCTTGCTTGCCCCGGGCACCAGCAACCCACGCTATGCCACTGTTCTTAAGTTCACTGGCCGTCCTCCAGCTTGGAGCTGCAGTCCCAAACATCTGGAGAGCACCAGGTTGGGGAAGATGAGTGTAGGCCAACGAAAAGAAGCCACCACACTTTGAACTTATTGACTGTCTTGGCATAGGTGTTATGGCTGTTATTAAGATGACTTGGGTGCTTTCATGAAGGCTAGGTCTGCCATTGACTATATTAACTAAAATTGTGTTTCTGTAAATAGGGGCATCGGTATACCTGTCATTACTGGGCACCAGCAGGGTAAGAGAGAGAGAGACTGAGACTGGCCATTTTCATTATACCTGACTTGTAGGCTTCTCTGAGTCATTTGACTGCACACTGCCGGAGACATAAATCTGGGAGTGGTAGGACTTTGACCCGATTCAGCATGACGGTTATGGTATTTCTGAGATCTGGTACTCAGCTTTATACTGAACAAAATACTCGCCCTCTTTTTTTATGATACACACTTTCTCTTCGCCAGAAGTGTCATATAATTATGGTATAAAATCCTTTCATTTCAAGTTGTGCAAGTGTTCCATATTCACTCCTTCTCATTTGTTGTGTTTGTGGAATCCGCAGAGATTTCTTGCAGGTCTGTTTGATGAAAGAAAATGATGGCTTTGTGAGGCAAAGCAAATTGATTATTCAGAAATGGTAGCAATAAAAACTTGTGATCATATGCAGACTTGCTTGGGAGGGAAAAGCCCACCACTGTGGGACTTAACTACTTCATCATCATCATCATCATCATCATCATCATCTTTTTCTTCTTGTATTTGTACCCTGTCCATCTGACTGGGTTGCCCCAGCCACTCTGGGCAGCTCCCAACAAAATATTTAAAACACAATAAAACATCAAACATTAAAAACTTCCCTAAACAGGGCTGCCTTCAGATGTCTTCTAAAAGTCAGACAGTTGTTTATTTCCTTGACATCTGATGGGAGGGCGTTCCACAGGGCAGGCGCCAGCACCGAGAAGGCCCTCTGCCTTGTTCCCTGTAACCTCAATTTTTGCAGTGAGGGAACTGCCAGAAGGCCCTCAGAGCTGGACCTCAGTGTCCGGGCTGAACGATGGGGGCGGAGACGCTCCTTCAGGTCTACTGGGCCAATGCCATTAATCAGAAAATGTGAACAGGATTGTTGATCTTCAGTTTTTGATTCAAATTCTAACCTTCCTTCTAGGCACTGGTGGAGAAAGAGGGGTGTGGGGGG
Source organism: Podarcis erhardii (assembly GCF_964252035.2). Taxonomy (NCBI): domain Eukaryota; kingdom Metazoa; phylum Chordata; class Lepidosauria; order Squamata; family Lacertidae; genus Podarcis; species Podarcis erhardii. Next base: position 11,098,206 of record NC_138508.1, read on the forward strand.
AGCGCAGTAACCCCGGCAGTGCGATCCCGGTGGGGTGCTATCGTGGCTCCGCCCCCCTGCACTGGGCACCCCACTCCACAGGCACGTGTCACGCCCCCAGGATGCATGCCACGCCCCCAGGAAATGCACCAGCCCCCCCTGCCCCCCCCTCCGGTGCTGGAGCATGAAGGTCCGCCACTGCTTCTAGGATGCAAAGGAGGGAATGGATCTAGGGTGCTTTCTTTGTCTCAGAGTTATGATATGAAATCGCTTTTATTTTTAATTTATTGTTCGTATATTACAATTATATCCTGCCCTTTCTCCCAAAGGAAGTGGGTGTCATTTTTCAGGAACGCCTTGTCTCTGCCTTTGCTTATTATGAAAGAGTCTGCCTTTTGCAAAACTTTATTTTGTGAAGACTGCTAATTTAAAAAAAATTAAAATCCTTAATACAAGTTGGCAGTAGTCAAGGAATGTAATGGGAACGAAATCGTACAGAATGTGAAGTAAAATATCCTGAAAGCATGGGACGATCTGTCTTGAGTTAAGCATTCTTTCAGTCCAGTCCTATGCGTGTTTCCGAGCACAATTCAAAGTGTTGGTGTTGACCTTTAAAGACCTAAATGGGCTTGGCTCAGTATACCTGAAGGAGCATCTCCATCCCCATCCTTCTGCCCGGACGCTGAGGTCCAGCTCTGAAGGCCTTCTGGCGGTTCCCTCACTGCAAGAAGCCAAGTTACAGGGAACCAGGCAGAGGGCCTTCTCGGTAGTGGCACCCGCCCTGTGGAACGCCACTCTGAATTTGTGCAGCAGTTGCTCCTGAGCCTTTTAGTCTCCCAGAGATATCCCACAAGGCAGTGGAGGTTTAGGGCCAGAGTTTTCCTTCTTCTAGATGGGCTCCCTTCCCAGGCTGACAAGCCCTTCACTTCTCTCTACAGCACAGGCAGAAATTGCTTTCTTGATCGTTGGACCCAACCACTATTGGTCTTCCCTCCTCAATCCTCTGGAGCTTGTCTTTGCTTGCAAGGGAAACCCCTAACTCATGGGTAGGCAAACAAAGGCCCGGGGTCCTGATCCGGCCCAATCACCTTCTAAATCCGGCCTGCGGACGGTCCGGGAATCGGCGTGTTTTTACATGAGTAGAATGTGTCCTTTTACAGCGGTACCTCGGGTTAAGAACTTAATTCGTTCTGGAGGTCTGTTCTTAACCTGAAACTATTCTTATCCTGAGGTACCACTTTAGCTAATGGGTCCTCCGTGCAATTTCTGTTCTCATCCTGAAGCAAAGTTCTTAACCCGAGGTACTATTTCTGGGTTAGCGGAGTCTGTAACCTGAAGCATCTGTAACCCGAGGTACCACTGTATTTAAAATGCATCTCTGGGTTATTTGTGGGGCCTGCCTGGTGTTTTTACATGAGTAGAATGTGTGCTTTTATTTACAATTCATCTCTGGGTTATTTGTGGGGCATAGGGATTCGTTCATTTTTTCTTTCAAAATATAGTCTGGCCCCTCACAAGGTCTGAGGAACAGTGGACTGGCCCCCTGCTGAAAACGTTTGCTGACCCCTGCCCTAACTCAATGAGGGTTTGAGACCTGGTTTAGCTGGCCAGTCGAAGCCATTCCAGAGTGCGGCTGCTGTCACATACTGACAGCTTTTAGGAGCCACAGGTGAGAGCTATGTTCAGGATGAGGACCAAAGGTGGACAAACTACCCAGAAGGAGCAAAATGTACCCCCCACCAGAGGTACTACCCCTCCGCAAACAACCCATACACTCTACTAGGGTATTAAGAGAGAGGAAATTAATAAAGGTTTTTCTTTTCTTGGCAAGGATAGGTAATGAAGGGAAAGCTTTGTGCATCATTTTGCAGTTAGTGGCACAGGATAAGGCCTAGGGGAAATGGTGATGCCACAGTCCTGATCATAAATTTTGGATGCAACCTTCTTTCAAAGCTTCACATTTGAAAAGCACAGACTACTGTAGATGTTTCCTCTTTTGGAGTGCAAATGTATGGCCACTCTGGGATGTGCTGTTTGTTGGTTTAAATTGTTTGTTGGTTAAAGGGGGGAATGCTAGGTATAATAATAAAAAATAGAATTTCCTGGATGCCGAGATACGAGTTCGGGGCAAGTACTCTTTGATGAGAGAACCCCAGCAGAGAATCAAAATCACAAAACATGCAGCAAAGTAAAGCGTGGAAATATAGCCTGTTGAAACCTTTAAAATATTCCCTTCTTCCAAAGTCCCCCACTTCGCTTAGCATAGGAAGAGACCACACTTTCGACAAGTTGAAAAATGGTATACTTACAAACTCTTCAAAGGTCAGATTCATGTGCTTTTCCATACAGCAGCAAGAAAAGACCGGCAGTAAAATAGTAAATGCTTCTAAATGATTTGTATAGAAAAACAAAGATGGCTTGCTTAAGCCATGCAATCTAAGCTTGGCACATCTTGGTTAGACCCCCTTACTGATAGGGTTCACATGGTGGAAGAGAGGGAACAAAGAGATTGGTAGGAGGAGTGACCTAGCTAAGCCTGGTAGGACAGCTTACTCTATGGTCTTAACCCCTTCATGCATTAACTAGAGTTAAGCATCTTGATTATATGAGACTGATTGATCCCACACTGGTTTCCAAGGTTTAGTGGCCAGACCATGCCACTTGAGAGGGCACTAAAAACCCCACAGATTTGCAACCATTGTTGACCAGGCAAAAAGGACAACATGTCTGCATAGCTGCACCTTCAACTTGCAAGGTCAGGGGTGGGGAAACTCTGGACCTCACCATCTGTCCCTGAGGGCTCATCCTCTGGAGCCACCAGTCCTGCTTTCGACCTTCCATAAGGGGTTTTGCCCAACTGGAATGTCCCCTTGAACTCTGAGGATGCTTCTTGGTTGTCTGAATGTGTATAGAAGTGTGTTTGACAATCCCCCATTCCTTTCCCCCACCTTGTGCTTTTGACTCCCATATCTCATTTTGTGTAGAAGCGAGCCTACTGAACGGTGTCAGAATTCGCATTCGTAGCCCTGCCCACTTTCTCCTTTGGCCCCACCCAGCAGTGACATGCGGCCCCCGAAACGCTGCCCAAAAGGGAATGTGGCCCTTGAGATGAACACTGTTTCTCACTTCCTCCTTTGCAGCACCCCAAAGTTCCCAAGGGTTTAAGCCAGCAGCGCTGCCCATAATTCCCTTGGGAGTCCAGTTCTCTCAGTGAGTCCAGATTGCCCAGCAATCTCGACGATGCAGAAAGTCAGTGATGTAATAGCTTGGCTGGCAGAGCAGGAGGTGGCTTTGGAAAAGGATTGAAGGACAGGGAGGGTCACGTTGAAATTTCCTCTTGGCTCTTTTCTTTGCTGCTGCAGAATGGAAGGGGGTGGAAAAAGCTAGCAAAAGACTCTCTTCTCCCCGCACACCCCCTCAACCTCAACCCCATGCAGAAAATTGACTATGTAAGCAAGGAAGCAAGCAAACACTTCTGTCTTCAGGATATGTTTTGATTTTACTGTATTTGGTTTTTCTTCTTAAAGGAACAGCATACTTGGGCTGAGATAATGGCAGGCCATAAAGATGAGCAAAGTTGAAACAGAGAAGTATTTTATTCCAAGGCTGCTGGGTCATTGTGCATGTGTTCATTTTATGGGCACCCCCCCCCATAAACCCAGGCTGTCTGAGATCCTAATCCCCAACTTTGTACCCTCCATCTGTTTCAAACCACAACTCTGATCAGCCCAGCAATGAAAGGGGAACCCAACTAAGTTTAACCCACTGAAATTTCAGTGTGGCCTACTCTTGAGTAGGAAGCCACCCATAGTCCAAAACATCTGCCAGACTACTGTAGATCCAATTGTATACAGTGATTCCTCAGGTTACAGACACTTCGGGTTACATACGCTTCAGGTTACAGACTCCGCTAACCCAGAAATATTACCTCGGGTTAAGAACTTTGCTTCAGGATGAGAACAGAAATCGTGCAGCAGTGGCGCAGCGGCAGTGGGAGGCCCCATTAGCTAAAGTGGTGCTTCAGGTTAAGAACAGTTTCAGGTTAAGAACGGACCTCCAGAATGAATTAAGTTCTTAACCCAAGGTACCACTGTAATAATAATAATAATAATAATAATAATAATAATAATAATAATAATATATTTATACCCCATCCATCTGGCTGGGCTTCCCCAACCACTCTGGGCGGCTTCCAACCAAATATTAAAATACAGAAATACATCAAACATTAAAAGCTTCCCTGAACAGGGCTGCCTTCGGATGTCTTCTAAAAGTCTGGTAGTTGTTTCTCTCTTTGACATCTGGTGGGAGGGCGTTCCACAGGGCGGGCGCCACCACCGAGAAGGCCTTCTGTATAGCTGTGTGTGTGTTTTAAAGAAATGTCACTAAGCCAGCTTGAATGCCATTTGGCATGAAGGTGTCCTACGAACCTTTCAAATGAGTAAAATTTTTTTGGGGGGAGGGATAAACATGGCTGAATGTGTCTGAATAGCTTTGCAGTAATAAGAGGATAATTGTACATCAACAAGAGAAAGACCGTAAGGTCGAAGTGTTGGTGCTGACCTTTAAAGCCCTAAACGGCCTCGGCCCTGTAGACCTGAAGGAGCGTCTCCACCCCCATCGTTCAGCCCAGACACTGAGGTCCAGCTCCGAGGGCCTTCTGGCGGTTCCCTCACTGTGAGAAGTGAGGTTACATGGAACCAGGCACAGGGTCTTCTCAGTGGTGGCGCCTGCACTCCTCTTCCTCCGCCAGTGCCTAGAAGGAAGGTTATAATTTGAATCAAAAACTGAAGATCAACAATCCTATGCACATTTTCTGATTAATGGCCTCGGCCCAGTAGACCTGAAGGAGCGTCTCCACCCCCATCGTTCAGCCCGGACACTGAGGTCCAGCTCTGAGGGCCTTCTGGTGGTTCCCTCACTGCGAGAAGTGAGGTTACAGGGAACCAGGCAGAGGGTCTTCTCGGTAGTGGTGCCCGCCTGTGGAACGCCCTCCCATCAGATGTCAGGGAAATAAACAACTCTCTGACTTTTAGAAGACATCTGAAGGCAGCCCTGTTTAGGGAAGTTTTTAATGTTTGATGTTTTTTCGTGTTTTTAATATTCTGTCGGAAGCCACCCAAGAGTTGCTGCGGCAACCCAGTCAGTTGGACGGGGTATAAATAATAAATTATTAGTATTAGTATTCAGAAGCACTTCGCCTCTGAACCTGGAGGAGGCAGTACGTAGGTACCATGACCCGTAGCCATTGATAGCTTTATCATCCGTGATGCTCAAAACCTGGCTTGCAGGTGGAGCGACACAGGTGTGACATAGCAACAGACGTCATTGGCCAAGGTCACTAATCCCCAATCCTTTCTGCAAGTATGTGTCTCCCTTCCCTCAGTGACCCCCCCCCCCATGAAAACAGCAAGAATGGACTCAAAAGCTGACTGAATATGTGGAAGTAGATGGTCTAGCAGAAAAAATAAAAAGTAAACCAAAACATGAATTTGTTTCGAAATGGGAGGTCTTTAAAGTATATTTGCAATATAATTATAGTCGTTTAAAGTCTGTTGCAGCATTCGAAGAATTTCAGTAATAGTTTCAAGTTAGATATGAGACCTAAGACATATCTAGAATTAGTTCAATCATGATAAAAGTGTGTATGGGCAACAAGTACTGTAATACATAAATGAAATAAGGAATGGACGGGAGGTTGGGTCTATAGTTCTAAGACCAATTTTTGTTTTATTATTTTGTCAAGAAGATTTTGTGTTTATTGTTATTTTTGCTTGTATTTTTTTTTGCTTTCTTTCCTTTTTGCAGTTGTATCGATAAAATTTTGTGTTCTAGAATGAAAAAAGAAAAAAAGAAAATAGCAGGAAAGGACTGCATGCTGATATACTGCCTCATGTTTTCTCACATTTCTCCCGCAATTTTCTGGGTTAAGGAGGCTGCAAATGAGGATTATCTCCCCTGTAAAACACGACAGCAATAATTTTATTATTTATACCCCGCCCATCTGGCTGCGTTGCCCCAGCCACTCTGGGTGGCTTCCAACACGTATAAAAACGTAATAAAACGTCAAACATTAAAAACTTCCTGATCAAATACAGGCAACTCCCTGCTTGTGTGGGGATCTTGTTCTGGGTCATCGTGCATATCGACAGAGCATGCGTAAGGCAGTCCTGCCCCATTCCCGCCCACATCCGGGGCAAAAAGCGGCGTGCATGTTAGCGGTTGCGCATGCATTGGATGTGTACAAAATGGTTGTTCCTTCTATTATGGAAATGAGCGCTAAGCATTCTCTGTATTCCGTCTGTTTTCCAAAAAGCGGTTTTTACATCCTATTAAAGCTCCGGTGGCGCAGGTGGCGCTGTGGGTTAAACCACAGAGCCTAGGACTTGCCGATCAGAAGGTCGGTGGTTCGAATCACCACAACGGGGTGAGCTCCCGTTGCTCGGTCCCTGCTCCTGCCAACCTAGCAGTTCAAAAGCACATCAAAGTGCAAGTAGATAAATAGGGACCGCTCCAGCGGGAAGGTAAACGGCGTTCCCATGCGCTGCTCTGGTTCGCCAGAAGCGGCTTAGTCATGCTGGCCACATGACCTGGAAGCTGTATGCCGGCTGCCTTGGCCAATAAAGCGAGATGAGCGCCTCAACCCTAGAGTCGGTCACGACTGGACCTAATGGTCAGGGGTCCCTTTACCTTTACCTAAAGCTCCAGTAGAATGTGGAGATCAACAACTAGGGAAGCGTTAGGAAAAGGGGATAAACTGCCGTGTGAATGGAACTTGACTGAAAGTGGCTTTCCGGGGTTTCCGATGGGAGCTGGGAATCGAACCTGGAACCTCTGACATACAAAGCAGATGTTCTGCTGCTGCTGCCGCCCCGCATCCCTTCCCCTAAAAAGCTTGCTCACATTTACCGGCTTCCTGAAAGGAAAGTTCACAGTGGCAAAAATAATATTTTGGCCTTTTGTACGCAGTTCAAACTCCCCGTCAAGCGAGGGCTTCGTTCTGACTAGTAGTTCTAGTGAAATCCCAGCGTTTTCAGCAGATTTATTACCTCCCCCCTCTTCTGCTTTCGTTGCTAATTAATGAAAGCGTTTCCCCATTTTCACTTCCCTCCCCCGCCGCCACTTCATACTTTAATTGGAAAGAAACACAATGGTTTCATTCCTAGCCCTGGAGCACCGATGAATTTTGGCAAGGACAGGCGGCTCATGCTGCATGATGCAGCAGAATTATCCTCTCATCTGAGTGACGGTGCGCGATCAGCAGAAAGCCCAGACTTTCCTAACGAGGAGCCAGTAATTGCCTTTGAAACATGAGCGCCCATCTGGGGATTCATGGTCTTGATGTGGGTGGGGAGGGAGCTGTGCAGCTGGCATTTTGGCAGGCCAAATGGGAGCAGGTCCGCGGTGCTCTGGGCCGGCCCTGCCGTTAGACAGAGTGAGGCAGCTGCCTCAGGTGGCACGTGCCAAGGGACAGGCAGTGACGCAGAGAGGGTTTGAAGGACAGAACTGTGTTGTGCTACATGGCCGGCTGGCCTCCAAAAGAGGGTGCTGTCCCCTCAACTTTTAAGTAAGGTTTGACTGTCTGGTTAGCTTCTGTTATGTGCCATCTTGTTTTTGCCTCAGGCAGCAAAGTGTCTTGGCCCGGCCTTGGTGCCAGTGCCCAGCGGGATCTACTGTTTTCCCTAGTTCTCTCATCAGCACTGTGGGGATCGATATGGGAGCCGCCATTTACTTTCCCCACAAATGCCAATGATAGAGAATTGGCCAAGGGCATTATGGGAAATGCAGATAACTTCTCTCGGCTCCCCAGAGTCAACTGGAACACTGTGTTATCACTACCAGGTGAACCCATCCGGGCTCACCCACACAGGAGACGGTAATGAAGGGTATGTTTAGCCTGGAAAAGAGGAGGGTGAGAAGAGAGAGAGAGATGATAGCCATCATCATCATCATCATCATCATCATCAACAACAACAACAACAATAATAATAATTTATTATTTATACCCTGCCCATCTGGCTGGGTTTCCCCAGCCACTCTGGGTGGCTTCCAACAAAGTATTAAAATACAGTAGTCTGTTAAACATTAAAAGCTTCCCTAAAGAGGGCTGCCTTCAGATGTCTTCTAAAAGTCTGGTAGTTGTTCATCTCTTTGACATCTGGTGGGAGGGCGTTCCACAGGGCGGGTGCCACTACCAAGAAGGCCCTCTGCCTGGTTCCCTGTAACTTGGCTTCTCGCAATGAGGGAACGGCCAGAAGGCCCTCGGTGCTGGACCTCAGTGTCCAGGCAGAACGATGGAGGTGGAAACGCTGCTTCAGGTATACTGGGCTGAGGCCATTTAGGGTTTTAAAGGTCAGCACCAACACTCTGAATTGTGCTCGGAAGCGTACTAAAGCAGGCTTCCTCAACCTCGGCCCTCCAGATATTTTGAGACTACAATTCCCACCATCCCTGACCACTGGTCCTGCTAGCTAGGGATCATGGGAGTTTTAGGCCAAAAACATCTGGAGGGCCGAGGTTGAGGAAGCCTGATCTAAAGGGTCACATTGAGATGGAGCAAGCTTGTTTTCTCTTGCTGTGAATGGCAGGACTCGAATCAATGGCTTCAAGTTGCAACAAATGAGATTCTGACTAAACATCAGGAAGAACCTTCAGACTGTAAGAGCTGTTCAGCAGTGGTCTCCCTCAGGAGGTTGTGGACTTTCCTCTTTGGAGGTTGGATGGCCATCTCTCATGGATGCTTGAGCTGAGATTCCTGCATTGCAGGGGGTTGGACTAGATGACCCTCGGGGTCCCTTCCAACCCTACAATTCTATGATTCTAATTCCCAAATGCATCTCTCTCAGTCACACACACAGAGCACACTTGTGCACCCCATTCAGAAAATCTCTACCAGTGAAGGAAGTACTTGCCGTTTCAACCCTCTTATTAAAATAAATAAATCCTGACTCCCCTACAACAGCAAATACACGAGGGCCACCCATCTGGTGCCTACACCCATCAGCCTGCACTTGATTAGGACCCTGGCAGAGACACATGTTCCCTCCCTCCTGGTCGATCGTTCGGGAGCTTCAAAAGCTTTCTTCAGCCCAAACATCACAGCGACCGATGCCAACCGACATTGGCACACTTAGGGATCCGCACAGTTTGCGCATCCCGCGTTACAGACCTCAGGAACTCAGCATTTTGGCTAATCTACTTTATTTACTTATAAACACACACAGAACACTGCAACATGGCTCCCTCTCTCTCTAGCATCAGACAGCAAAGAGGAAAAAAAACTAAGGACAATAGTCCCACTTCATGGAACACAGCAACACAAACATCCTGTCTCCATCACTTCCCACTCGGTGGAGTCAAAACGTATACCGTCATGTGATAGACAACAATCCCATGACTGCAATCATGGAGCAGGAATTCTAACAGTGCCCACGGGTGCTGTGTTGGCAATCCCTGGCCTACGGCATTCTGATTTTATTTCTGCCCTAGGGAGAAACAAACTCGTAAACTAAACTTGTCGTTATTTGATTCTCTTTCAGCACACGAGGTGCGCCAGCATGGACAAGATTCTTGAAGCCATTCTGATGTCCTCCTACCCCGACCACATGAAACAAGGGCTGGTGCGGCGAGTCATCGAGGCTTCGAAGCAGTCGATGGACAGCGAGCAGTGCTGGCTGATGCTGGAGCTCTCGACGAAGCTGTTCCTGGTGGGCGACACAAAGTTCAAGAGGTCCGTCGGCAAAGAGGTCCTGGAAGCCTACGGCCATTACCACCGGGAAGCCTTCGAAGAGTTCTTCAACGCCCGTTTCCTTCTGAGCCTCTTGCAAGAGGGTTATGGGCCTCTTGGGAAGAGGAGCATTTACGTGCTAGATTATATCCACCTGGGGCTGCCCTTTGTCTCGGACGGCCCCTCGGCCAACGACATCTTCAGCCTGCTCAGGACGGAGGTTCTCCGGAAGGTCTGCGAGAGGCCGGGTTTGAAGCAGTGTGTCCGAATCAGCAAGCTCTTAACCCAGTACCCGCAATGTATCCCCATGGGCAAGCGCCAGGCCCTCTTTTGCCAGCAGCTTGTAAGGTGCATCGGGCAGTTCCGCCCTGCCTCCGGAAGGGAAGAGGCCATTGTCGACTTCCTGGACCAGGTGATCAAAGTCAGCACCTTGCTGCAGAAGATCTGGAAGACTCAGGTGTCTTCCATTCTCCCATCCCTGAAAGAGCTCTTCACTATCATCTCGTCGACAGGTGAGGGGGCTGCACCGGCGGAACATGTTTCGTAGCATCAGTGCTAGTGACAATCATGGTTTGTGGTGATGTGTGTGTTCATTATTTCGGAGAGTTTTGATTTTATTATTATTAGATTACACTGGGCAAAATTTTTTTTACTTTTTGAATGTTGTCTAGATTTCTACAACTGATTTAGGGTATTTTTGCACTGCTGAATCAGGAAATGACATCCGTTTCTCTCCATCAGGTCAGGTTTTTGTGCTATGTTGATTTGAAAAAAATCAGATCTTGTGACAAAATCTGTTACATTTCTGTGGCATTCTCAGCTGATTTTTGTCAACACATATCATCCTAAATATGTTTTTAAGAGAAAAAAATGTTTTTCCAACAACATATATTGATTATCTGATAGAAACATCGATTACTGTAAACTGAATGGTAAGTACACGTAAATTGCATGTTGCTTCACCATTTTTCAAACTTCAGGACTTGAACTTCCGTTTCTTGGAACTCCTGGAATGCTCAGCGGCAGGGAGCTCTCTCTTCAGAGTCCAACAGTAGTCAGTCATCATGACTGCATCCCAGCGACCCTGATATCTGGTCTCCATCTCTTTCATGTCCTGATGGAATCTCTCCCCCTGCTCATCACTCATTGAACCCAGGTTCTCAGGAAACCGGTCCATATGTGAAAATAGGTAGTGCATGTTGACGCTCATGTTGCAGCCCAGGTTTCTGAAAGCAGTCAGCATGTTGTTGACAAGTTCTGCGTAGTTTCTGGCCTTATTGTTGCCAAGAAAGTTCTTCACTACCAGAACAAATGCCTTCCACTCTTCCAGTTCCATTTCGTTCATTGACTTTCCAAACTCTGGATCTCTGATGAGCTGACGGATCTGAGGACCGTCAAAGATGCCAGCTTTCAACTTCTCCATGGTCAATCCTGGAAAAGCCTGGCACAAGTAAGTGAAGCAGTCACCATCCTTGTCCAGAGCCTTGGTGAACTGCTTGATTAAGCCGAGCTTGATGTGTCGCGGTGGGAAGAATATTCTGTCTCTGTCCACCAGAGGGTCGTTGATGACGTTCCTTTCTTTGCAAGGCACCAATTCCTTCTGCACAGGCCAGTCCTTCTTCGTGTAATGCTGAGCACCAATTTATGGAAGATTTCGAGGTTTTATGACTTCAAACTGATCCCTTTTCGACATAATCACCCAGAACTATCGGACCTGAATACTGCTTGTCATTAAAATAATCATTTCCAATCAAAACAATTATTCGACATGGCATTTTACCCCCACCAACTTCTTCTAAAATGCTCCACACAAGCGGACATGTGAACAAAAATGTAAAAAAAAGACATGTGGCCATAGCTCAAAAACTTGACCTGACTGAGCAAAACCAATGTGATTTTTTAGTTCAGCGCATCAGATTCGTCCTAAATCAGCTGAAAAAATGCAGACAACAAATTTGTTGTTGACCAGTGTTATAGATTATGATGGGGGTGTTTGGGGAGGGATAGTACCTCTGTTGCAGGGACGCGGGTGGTGCTGTGGTCTAAACCACAGAGCCTAGGGCTTGCCTATCGGAAGGTCGGCGGTTCGAATCCCCGCGATGGGGTGAGCTCCCATTTCTCTGTCCCAGCTACTGCCAACCTAGCAGTTCGAAAGCACGTCAAAGTGCAAGTAGATAAATAGGTACCCTTCCGGCAGGAAGGTTTGCATGGCGAGTTCCTGCCCCCCCCCAGTGGAAATAAAGACACATGACACAATTATTAAGGTTAATGGGCTAAATAAGGCTACAACTTTATTGGTGACTGATGATGAGCGATATTGGCTTAGGCATTGGTCCTAACCGACTATATCCGGCCTCAGCTCATCCGCTTGAAGTCCGGGAAGAGTTAACCACCCGTAGGGGGAATCCTGCTGATGCACATCATCTAGGAACTCCCCTGGGGTCACCACTTGGGGGTGTGCCTTAGGCCCTCACCTCCTTAGGCTTCGGACAGGGCCACCCCCCCCAATCCTTTATCGGACTACCCTTCAAGAACAGCTTGTAGGCGGCCAAAGAGGGAGATCCCGGGGCCGCGCCTGCCTTATATAGGGCAGGCCATGCCCCCAGAGCCAGCCGATTGGCTGGCCAGGGGGTGACACGGCCAGGGATTCCCCCAATCGCGCGGGGGCTGAGCTGTGAAGCCCGCAACCCCACCTCCTCTGCAGGGCAGAAGTGGCTAAACAGCATTTCTGTGCGCTGCTCTGGTTTCGCCAGAAGCGGCTTAGTCATGCTGGCCACATGACTCAAAAGCTGTCTGTGGACAAACGTCAGCTCCCTTGGCCAGTAAAGCGAGATGAGCGCCGCAACCCCAGAGTCGTCTGCGACTGGACTTAACTGTCAGGGGTCCTTTACCTTTACCTTTAGTACCTCTGTTGGAGGACATGACATGCTCCTTCTCGGGTAGTTTGTCCACCTTTGGTCCCCACTCTGCACTCACCCTTCACCTGTAGCTTGTAGAAGCTGCCAGCGTGCAACAGCGGCCATATCTGGGAAACAGCTTCAGCTGGCCGGCTAAACCAGGTGAGGGTAGCTGATGGGTCTTAAACCCTCAGGGAGTTAGGGACTTCATGAGAAGACAGGGTCCCACGGATTGAGTGGACAGGACCAAGAGTGGGTGCAACGGTCAAGAAGGCGATTTCTGTAGATACTGCAGAGGGAAGTGAGGGGCAGATGGGTCTACCTGGGTAGGGAGCCCAACTAGGAGAAGGAAAACACTGATACTAAAACCTGGCTGCCTTGTGGGATATATTTGGCTAAGGAATAAACCAGGCAAGGGCAAACTCGGCCTTCCCTTTAAAAAAAATAAAAAAATATTTTTATTCAGTTTCCAGTACAAGATTTAAACATACATTTTCAGTATTATCACAGATACATAATTTTGACTTCAGCTCATCCGCGAATCTTCCGTTTTCTAATCTTCTATCTGCAATTCCAAATTTAACATTGCCTTTTGTTTTAAATAAAACCTACTCCCTTATTCCCTTTTTTGCAGAGTTTCTAATATTATTTCTTCACAAAGCTTCCTGTAAACCCACAAATGTTATTTGCGTATCACAAACGCTTTTCATATAGTCCACAAATTTACTCCAGTCCTTGGTAAACTTGTGATCTCGTCGGTTTTGGATCCTTCCTGTTAATTTATCTAATTCTGCGTAGTCCATTAATTTCATTCTCCATTCTTCTCCATTCCCATCATCCCTGACCACTGGTCCTGTTAGCTAGGGATGATGGGATTTGTAGTCCCAAAACATCTGGAGGGCTGAGTTTGCCTATGCCTGGAATAAACCCTACACAAGTGCAGTCTCTTATGATGGTTGGATGGTACCTTGTACGCCTCCTTCCAGGAATTCCTGCAGCCAAGCTCGTGCCAAGCACATTGCTCTGCTTTCCTTTAGACCCCATCAGCGAGGCTGAGAGGGGGGTCTTGTCACCTGGGCAGCCCAGGACCTCCACACACACTGCCCAGGCTTGTGTCCCAGTTTGACTTCATCCCCCGGAGGCACACTCCATTGTCTCTCAGTATAACTGGCGGAGCCATACACATTTCAGATATAATAATAAAAAATAAGAATAAATTTTATTTATACCCCGCCCTCCCCAGCCAAGACTGGGCTCAGGGCGGCTAACACCAGGTATAAAAACAATTGGTTAAAATACAACTTAAAAACAAGATTAAAACACAACATTAAAATGTGGCCTCATTTCAGTAGAAACTCAAATCAAAAACGTTTTGGGGTTGAAAACGTCTAATCTTCACCAAGGCCAGCTATCCAGACTGGTATGCTCATTTAGGTTTGCCCTGGCCTCTGTTTCCCTTTTCTGGTGTGTGTGTGTGTGTGTGTATGTGTTTGTTTGTTTGTTTGATTTGTGAGTTGCCTGGAAGTCCCTGCATAGGTAGAAACACACGGCACCGCAACCCTAGAGTTGTACGCGACTGGACCTAATTTTCAGGGGTCCCTTTACCTTTACCTGCGAAGTACACTGTCTTAATTCTTGATGCCACTTGTTTTTTGGACTGCCTCTCCCTTGGACGGTCTTGTAGATGAGCAGGACCCACCATCGATTGCCTTAGCCAGCGTGGTCCAGTACGTTCCCCTAGAACTCATGGATGGCATCCTTAGAAACCTCACCAACGACGACAGCATAACGGATGTACAGATGATGATGGCAATTGGCAGGTAAGGAATGCCGAGGGAGAGAAGTGTTCCCCAGAGAGTATTTGCAGGGTGGGTTGCTTTCACAAATGGTACTAATAATACTTTTTTTGTGGTGCGTGCAAAGGAACAGAAGAGGGTCCTGCAAGGATAAGGCCAGTGGTTACCCCTTGTAGAATTCTCTGTGTGTTTTTGTGCTTAGGCCAGCCTGCCTTCCACCCCACCAGTCCCAACAGACAGAAGTCACTAAAGCGTTTATAAATATGTATTTATAAAGCGTTTATAAATATATAAATATATTTATAAATATATAAATATGTATTTATAAAGCGTTTATAAATATGATGCATATTCCCCTGCAGATTTCTTTTAAAAACAATAGATTGTGAGAACCGAGTGGGATGGGTTTGTGGCTGAACACATGCAAAAACGGCACGGATTTGGGAAATACCGCATTTTTCGCTCTATAAGACACACTTTTTCCCTCCTAAAAAGTAAGGGGAAATGTGTGTTCATCTTACGGAGTGAATGCAGGCTGCGCAGCTATCCCAGAAGCCAGAACAGCAAGAGGGATCGTTGCTTTCGCTGCGCAGCTATCCCTCTTGCTGTTCTGGCTTCTGGGATTCAGAATATTTTTTTTCTTGTTTTCCTCCTCTAAAAACCTGGTGCGTCTTATGGTCTGGTGCGTCTTATATGGTAGATGCACCCATCTCTACTCATAATGCTCTTGGTTTTCTCAGGACAGGAGTCCTCCTCTTCCTCCCGGTTCTTTTCTGGGAACACTCAATTCTTTGTTTTGCTGTGTCCAGCAAAGCTAAAAGTGCTGCAGAGAACATGCACACCTCTCAACTTGGTTCAATTATTGTTCTTTCTCCTTCTTCTTTCCCTGGGCAGCTAATGGCAGATGCTTGCTAGTGATGTTGCTACTTAAAGGCATCTGGATTCTATAATTAGCCCTCGGAAGATCGATGGCCTCCCTTTCCCTTTTTAAAACAGCCCCCGCTCTGGGGCAGAATTGGGAGAGACATGAAGCAGAGCCCACGAAATGCAATTAGGCTCACGCGAGGGCTGGGCGGGTGGTTTGGAGGAGGCTTTGAGAGCCAGCCGGCAGGCCAGATAGCGCCTGCCAGATCGTCCTTGCGTCTGGGGCTCCTTTCCAGGCACTCGCCTCCTCCTGCGTAGACTGCGCAGACTCTGGGCAGTCGTCCAAATGACGTCAACGCAGCAAGCGACCCGTTCCTGGCAAATGGTTGTTTCCTAGCAGCCGGACAGATACGGGAGGCAGTAGCCGGCAGGCACAGAGGGAGAGCCCCCCAACCCTTTTGACCTGTAGTAAGAGATGTTGGGAGTTGTAGTTCAGTAAGATCCCACCAGGTTGGAGAGGGCTGTTCTTCTTCTAGGGCAGGAGTAGCCGGTATGTGGTGTTGTATGTGTGTCTTGAACTATAGCTCTTATCAGCCCCAGCCAGAACTATAAAATGGTGGTTTTCTTGAGTCAAAATGAGAGTACCCCTAAACACTTTTTTTTTTTAAAAAAAGCACTGATTTCGCCTAACGTGGGACTCGAACCCACAACCCTGATGAAATATACTTGTAGTCGAGAGTGGATTTCATGCTCTTTATTCAACTCATAGTGGTGAGGAGGAATGGAAGTTCCCCCAGAATGTCTGCTTTATATACATTATTTACACAATGGGCCCCACGTGATTGGCTAATTCCGGGATTCTCCTGTAGGCCAATCAGGTTGCGGATTCACTTCCACCTGGAGCTGGATTGGGTGGCTCCTGTAGACCAATCAGACTGCTGCATTTTGAATCCGGTTGTTTTAGGGCCAATCAGACTGCTGCATTCTGAATCCTATTGTTCTAGGGCCAATCAGACTGCTGCATTTTGGATCCTATTCAACTCAGTACATAACACCTGAGATTAAGAGTCTCGTGCTCTACTGACTGAGCTACCCCGCTACCTCTCTGCTGATGCATCACAATGTTGAAATCAAAGTATCACCCAGCCCTAGCTTAAACCATCAGAGGGTGAGCTTTAGTGCTAATCCTAGTGGCAATTGGCTTAGCTATTTCCCCTGTTGGACTTCCAAGATGAGACATGAATCCCAAACTCATAAGAAACCCAAACTCACTGAAAACCCTGCCTACACGCAGCGGGAGAGTCCTCTAAACTTGTTAGTCCTTGAAAGCAGTTAGAAGTTCAGTTTAAAAGTTATTCAGTTAAAAAGTTATTATTGTGGCTTTCACTGTGCAATTAACAAGAAAAATGAGTCCCTGGTAGGGGTTGGTGCTGTGGACCCTCTGGGTGTGCTCTGCGGATCCCCAGGGGTCTCCAGTCCCCTAATTAGGAACCACTGCTTTTGGAATTACCTTAGAGCAGGGTTTGGCGATCACACAGGGCCCCCGGACATTTGACGGTCTGTTGACCCTGTGCCACCACTGCGATTGCATTTTCCGCTGCCCCCACCCCGTATCTCACTGGGACACACGGAGTCCAGTCAGTTGTTAACATTAACAAATAATCAAGTTTATTTTTAAATGCAGGAACAAGCTTATGGTTTCAGTAAATTTTTCTCTTGTCAGTTTCTTATTCTTAGTTCCTAACAACTTCAAACTGATTATTCCCAACTATCTACAGTGGTGCCTTGCAAGACGAAAATAATCCGTTCCGCGAGTCTCTTTGTCTAGCGGTTTTTTCGTCTTGCGAAGCAAGCCCATTGACGGCTTAGCGGATTAGCGCTATTAGCGGTTTAGCGGCTTTTAGCGGCTTATCGGCTTAGCGGATAAGCGGCTTAGAAAAAGGGGGGGGGGGAAACCCCGCAGGAACTCGCAAGACATTTTCTTCTTGCGAAGCAAGCCCATAGGAAATTCGTTTTGCGAAGCACCTCCAAAATGGAAAACTCTTTCGTCTAGCAAGTTTTCCGTCTTGCGAGGCATTCGTCTTGCGGGGCACCACTGTATCTGACTCCACCTAACAATTCCTCTCACTCTCTCACAATACAACTCTACCAACCCACACCTAATCCTCCCTCTTCCTTCTTCAACTCCCAAACCTCAACTGACTTTCAAAACCTCCCACTCTAACTTTTACTCCTCCCTTGCATTCCCACTGGCAAATCACATCACACACCCATTTAACCCTTTCCTTATGACCCACCTAGGAGGCAAACGCCACACAGGGTTTCCCAAACTTGGGTCTCTGGCTGTTTTTGGACTACAAATCCCATCATCCCTGACCCCTGGTCCTGCTAGCTGCAGGTGATGGGAGTTGTAGTCCAAAAACAGCCGGAGACCCAAGTTTGGGAGACTCTGCCTTAGAGGAAGCCACGTTGAGAGCAACGGGACTTAAATTCTGAGTAGGAATGAATAGGATTGCATTTCCTGAACTTGGCATTTAGAAATCATGTTCGTCTGGACCTGGCTTGCACCTTGCAAAGTTATTCTGCGTATCCTGTCTTGCGGTACCTGCTTCCCTCTTTATCTTTGCAGGATGATTGAATGGGTGTCTTGGCCTCTGGGGAAGAACATCGACAAATGGATCATAGCGTTGCTGAAGGGTTTGGCTGCGGTGAAGAAGTTCAGCATCTTGATTGAAATCACGCTGTCCAAAATTGAGAGGGTCAGTTTGCTTCTTCTTGTAAGCCTGCATTCAAGGGACTAACGTGTATTTAGCACCGACAGGGAAGTTTTCTCTGCCCTCAGGGAGCCCATTTGGGAATTATAGAAACATAACTCAATTTCTGGCACGTGTGTGTGTGTGTGTGTGTGTGTGTGTGTTTGAGTCATTGTTCAGCCCTCTGACATCAGCGCTGCCGTGCTATTATCTTCCAGAAATAATTCAAGGGGCTGTTTTTTTAACTTATAAAGACTTAAATGGCTTATGTCAGAGGGGAAACATTTGGAAATAATCAACAGTTGTGGGTCCTCACAAAATACCCACGGCACATGTTGACTGGGGCTGACAGGGATGTTCCTTGCTGATTTAAACCAAAGCCCAACATTCTTTGCAGAGGTTTGACTCCATTGTCTCTCAAGACAGAAGGATGTCAACAACAACAATAGTCAAAACAAAATTAAAAAATTCCTTCCAGTAGCACCTTAAAGACCAACTAAGTTAGTTCTTGGTATGAGCTTTCGTGTGCATGCACACTTCTTCAGATACCAAGGATTTTTTTTATTTTGTTTTGACTATGGCAGACCAACACGGCTACCTATCTGTAACAACAACAACAATATACACTAATGGCCAAAATTGTGGAAACCTTTTGGAAAAAGTGTATTTCTGAGGTTTGATGGCTCATAATACCTAATTGACTCTATAAACACGCATGCTCATTGGCTACATTCAAATGAATGCATATCAACCTAAGCAAGTTGTGCTCCCTTTTTCTGGTTATTTGGCTATAACTTTTGATAGAATACAGATAATTGAACAGACTTTGCGGCATTACATTCTTCATTAAATTATCTTTCCTTTGATATATAATTTTATGGTATTACTCCCAAAAAAAGCGGTGTTCTGAGCCATCAAACCTCAGAAATACACTTTCCCCAAAATGTTTCCAAAATTTGGCCACTAGTGTAACTCAGGGGGGCGCGGGTGGCACTGTGGTCTAAACTGCTGAGCCTCTTGGGCTTGCCGATCAGAAGGTCGGCGGTTCGAATCCCCGCGACTAGGTGAGCTCCCGTTGCTCTGCCCCAGCTCCTGCCAACCTATCAGTTCGAAAGCACGTCAAAGTGCAAGTAGATAAATAGGTACCGCTCCAGCAGGAAGGTAAACGGCGTTTTCGTGCGCTGCTCTGGTTTCGGTGTTCCGTTGCGCCAGCAGCGGCTTAGTCATGCTGGCCACATGACCTGGAAAAACTGTCTGTGGACAAACGCCGGCTCCCTTGGCCTGTAAAGCGAGATGAGCGCCGCAACCCCAGAGTCGTCTGTGGCTGGACTTAACTGTCAGGGGCACTTTACAGTAGTACCTCGGGTTACATACGCTTCAGGTTACAGACTCCGTTAACCCAGAAATAGTACCTCAGGTTAAGAACTTTGCTTCAGGATGAGAACAGAAATTGCGCAGCTGCAGCGCGGTGGCAGTGGGAGGCCCCATTTGCTAAAGTGGTGCTTCAGGTTAAGAACAGTTTCAGGTTAAGAAGGGACCTCCGGAACGAATTAAGTACTTAATCCAAGGTACCACTGTACTTTAGTGTAACTCAAGAGCCGTTGGGTTGTGGGATCCTGCTCACCTGCCATGTTAATAATGAGCCCTTCCTCTCTTCCAACAGGTGTTTTCCAAGTTGCTGTACCCTATTCTGCGAGAGGGAGAACTCTCTATCCTGCGTTATATGCTGTTGAGCTTCCAGCACTCCCACGAGGCATTTCACTTGGTAAGGCAAAGCATGTCATCGCTTATGTTCAAACGTACAGGCGTTCAGTTAAGAACCAGGTAGAACAGGAATGTCCCGGAACTCCAGATGTTGCTGGACTTTTGCATCATCCCAGATCGTTAGCCAAGCTTGCTGGGTCTGTTGGGAGCTGGAGATCCACAAGATCTGGAGAGCCACAGGTTCCCCATCCCTGACACAGAAGCAGAGATCTGATGCTAGAGACAGCCAAAGTTCTGATAAACTGAGATATGCATTTGTAGGTTCTGGATTGAGTGGGAGGCAAACTTTGCCTTGCGCACATGCAAAGTTTAATGTGGGGCAGGTGTTTCTTTTGGAATGAAGAGGTGGGGTCTTCTTCCGCCGAGTCCTTGACGATTGGCCAGTTGTGGGATGAGTGACAGCAAAAGCGAGTGACATTTTAACCCTTAAGTATCTGGTGAGCTCTCGTTGCTCAGTCCCTGCTCCTGCCAACCTAGCAGTTCGAAAGCACGTCAAAGTGCAAGTAGATAAATAGGTACCCCTCTGGCAGGAAGGTAAACGGCGTTTCCGTGCGCTGCTCTGGTTCGCCAGAAGCTGCTTAGTCATGCTGGCAACATGACCCGGAAACTGTACGCCAGCTCCCTCGGCAAATAAAGCAAGATGAGCGCCACAACCCCAGAGTCAGCCACGACTGGACCTAATGGTCAGGGATCCCTTTACCTTTACCTATCTGGTAACCGCCTCTCCTGGTATGTCCCACAGAGGATCTTACGGTCTTCAAACAAAAACATCTTGAAGGCCCCGGCCACAGAGAGGTTTGGCTGGCCTCAACTAGAACCAGGGCTTTTTTGACTGTGGCTCCGATCTGGTGGAACGCTTTGTCACAAGAGACTAGGGCCCTGCGGGACTTGACATCTTTCCGCAGGGCCTGCAAGACAGAGCTGTTCCACCAGGCCTTTGGCCAGGGCACAGAACTCTAGCCCAATGGTTGCCATCAATTTGATTTGAATTAATTTTATAATGAAATGATTTTAGAATGTTGTATTATTTTATTGTTGTTAGCCCCTTGAGCCCTGCTTCAGCTGGGGAGGGCAGGATCAAAATAATTTATTATTATTATTATTATTATTATTATTATTATTATTATTATTATTACACGTGTAGCTCAGCCCTTTGGCTGGATTTTGCTGGTTTAAGCTGACTGTACCTCTCCTTTTTATCTCTCTCAAAGCTTCTCCCACACATCCCAAGAGTGGTTGCTGCCCTCCACAAGGAAAACTCCAACTCTGCGGCGAGTTGCCTGGAACAACTGGCTGAGCTAATCCACTGCATGTTCTTCCGATTCTCAGGATTCCCAGATCTCTACGAACCTGTCGTGGAGGCGATAAAAGTAATTCCTCTTTTGGGGGTGGGTGGGTTCTGTATGCATGGAAGAAAGCTTTGGGGGAGGAGGAATAAGCTTTCAGCTTCATGCAGCTGAAATGAGATGCTTCTTAGAATTGGCGTTGGGGGTCAGAATGATAGCATGAGACAATCCTGCTTTTTTTTACTTTTAAACCAAAGGAGCTGTGAACACTGCAGACTTAACCCTGACTTTCCCCCCTTGCTTTATTCCTCGTGAGACTCTCCCGATTCCAAATGAAGACCGAATCAAATATCTGCTTGGGCAGAATGCCTGGACTTCCCAGAAGAACGAACTGGCCAGCTTTTATCCTCGACTGGCGTCCAAATCTGAAACGGGGAAAATAGGGTTAATAAACCTGGGGAACACGTGCTATATGAACAGCATCATCCAAGCCCTCTTCATGGCCTCTGAGTAGGTGTTCTTCCTACCCCTTTTGCCTCTGCTTTCCCCTCCAGCCTTACCTGGTTTCGTATTTAATGATAGGTTTGGAAGTTCTGATTTGGGGTATTAAAAGTGCCACATGTTAGCAGCCCATTTACTGTTCTGGCTGCATTGCTTCTCACATTTTAAAGCCTTCAGCAACAAATCACCGTGAGCCAGTGTGGTGCAGTGGCCGAGTACCTGATTAGGATCTGGGTTCAAATCCCCGCTCGGTCATAAGTGATGTTCACTCGGGCCAGTCACTGCCTCTCAGCCTAACTGTGGGTGCAGCGGCGTGGCGTGGGTTGTCAGCACCCGGGGCAAGGCAAGTAATTTATGCCCCTAACCCCTAACCTGCCGCCGCTGCCAGCTTCTTCTTGCTGCTGCCTGGGCTGGGGTATTTACGGTAAGGTAGCCACGGCAGTGGCGGTGGGTCCGTGTCAGGTGATCTGAGGCGAGTTGCCACTGGCGCTGCCGCCCAAACGACGCCGCTTGCCCGGAGGAGGAGGAGGAGGGCAGAGAGGCGAGGAAAATGCAACATGGCCCAGCAGCGGCAGCGGGGCTGTGAGGAGGGGCTGTCTGGCGCGCCCTCTGCGGCCCTGACGCGCGGGGACCGCAGCGAGCGCTGAGAGCCGCTGCCTGCCGGATGCCTTCAGCCCGGACGCGCGCACAGCTCATCGGTTCCGCGAGACATGGGGCTCTGCTACAGCCTGCGCCCGAGACTCTTCGGCGACTCCGGAGGTGGCGAGCGCCCCCCCCCGATGTTGCGCCCGGTGCGGCCAGGCCCCCCTGCACCCCCACGCTACGCCACTGTGTGGGTGCCCCCTTGAGCTGGGTGGAGGGGGAAATGTAGGATAAGAATGTAGGATAAATTCTATTTATATCCCGCCCTCCCCAGCCGAAGCCGGGCTCAGAGCGGCTAACATCAAATGTATAATACATTAACATAAAATCAGACAACAAATTAAAATACATCCTCAAATCAGATCAGGATCAGAATAAAATCCAATCGGATGGCAACCCGCAGATTAGGGTTGGGGATCTTAAATGCTCACCAGGCCCAACTGTTTGTGCTGAACTTATATGGGCCTGTGAGAAAATAATAATAATAATTTATTTATACCCCGCCCATCTGGCTGGGTTTCCCCAGCCACTCTGGGTGGCTTCCAACAGAATATTAAAATACAATAACCTATTAAACATTAAAAGCTTCCCTGAACAGCGCTGCCTTCAGATGTCTTTTAAAAGTCTGGTAGTTGTTCTTCTCTTTGACATCTGGTGGGAGGGCGTTCCACAGGGCGGGTGCCACCACCGAGAAGGCCCTCTGCCTGGTTCCCTGTAACTTGGCTTCTTGCAGCGAGGGAACCGCCAGAAGGCCCACGGAGCTGGACCTCAGTGTTCCGGGCTGAACGATGGGGGTGGAGACGCTCCTTCAGGTATACTGGACCGAGGCTGTTTAGGATATATATGCAATAAACAAATAAACAAATAGTTGAATGTTTGCTGCTGAAGGCTTCAAAGCGAGAGAAGCAGTTCAACCTGAACAGAAGCAAATAGAAGTCGTAATCACCTGTTGATTGCATTGGTGAACAAATTAAATACACTTGTGGGAATTTCGGGTGGGGAAGAGGGACTTTGAAGGAAGTATAATAAGGGAAAGGAATTGGTTAAAATAATAGTTGCAGGCATTTGTCTGTCTTGAAAGACGATGGAGTGCACCTCTGGGGGTGAAGTCTACTCCAGCCCAATCTGGGTTAAGAGTTCCCCAAGAAGAGGGGTTGGTTGTTACACTACTCTAGAAACTTGAAATGGAATCAAGAGTGGATTTCATGCTCTTTATTCAGCTCATAGTGGTGAGGAGGAATGGAAGTTTCCTCAGAATCTCTGCTTTATATACATTATTTACACAATGGGCCCCACGCGATTGGCTAATTCCGGGATTCTCCTGTAGGCCAATTTGGTTGTGGATTCACTTCCACCTGGAGCTGGATTGGGTGGCTCCTGTGGACCAATCAGACTGCTGCATTCTGACTCCTATTGTTCTAAGACCAATCAGACTGCTGCATTTTGGATCCTATTCAACTCAGTACATAACAAAACTGTAGCTCTGTGTGGTGAATAGGTGCCTTCTAAAAAGCACAAGCGCCCTTTAATGAACTACAGCTCCCAGGATTCCTTGGGGGAAGCCATGACTGCTTAAACTGGTCTCAAGGCACTTCACATCTGTAATGTGAATGTGTCCGGTGATGTGTTGCAGAACACACACACACACACACAAAAGCACCTGTCTGGAGAAACCCTGGTTGCGCATGATTGTATGTAAAGTTTTGTGTTGTTGTTTGGTTGTGGGGTTGCCACTTTCGATCAGGGAGCTCAGGCTTCTCATTACATAGAATCATAGAATCATAGAGTTGGAAGAGACCACAAGGGCCATCGAGTCCAACCCCCTGCCAAGCAGGAAACACCATCAGAGCACTCCTGACATATGGTTGTCAAGCCTCTGCTTAAAGACCTCCAAAGAAGGAGACTCCACCACACTCCTTGGCAGCAAATTCCACTGTCAAACAGCTCTTACTGTCAGGAAGTTCTTCCTAATGTTTAGGTGGAATCTTCTTTCTTGTAGTTTGGTTCCATTGCTCCGTGTCCACTTCTCTGGAGCAGCAGAAAACAACCTTTCTCCCTCCTCTATGTGACATCCTTTTATATATTTGAACATGGCTATCATATCACCCCTTAAACTCCTCTTCTCCAGGCTAAACATGCCCAGCTCCCTTAGCCGTTCCTCATAAGGCATCGTTTCCAGGCCTTTGACCATTTTGGTTGCCCTCCTCTGGACACGTTCCAGTTTGTCAGTGTCCTTCTTGAACTGTGGTGCCCAGAACTGGACACAGTACTCCAGGTGAGGTCTGACCAGAGCAGAATACAGTGGCACTATTACTTCCCTTGATCTAGATGCTATATTACGACGCTCTTTTGTTATATCCTACGACGCTCTTTTGTTTCTGTTTTCTATACCACCTCAGTATATTCACTGTGTCTAAACGTCTTTCAAAACTTCCCTTTCAAGCTTCAGGCGTTCAGTGTTGAGCTTAGCCGAAAACAGTTCCCAGCCCTTGATGGCGAAGCTGCAGTGGCTGTTTGCCTTTCTAGAGCACAGCCAGGTAAGTCAGTGCATTTCCCAATTCCTGCATTTGCATTATGCTTCCCTTTGGAACGTTCAAAGCTCTTTTGTTGCATTATGCCTGCAACAGCTCTGCAAGGTACCTTGGTCAGTTTTGTTAACCTCCACATCCCAGATGGGGCAAGGAGGAAGGGAGTTGAGCCTCAGATATGGTGGCTTGCTCATGCACCCATGGTAAGATTTGAACCCGCTCCTTCTTAGCTCAAAGGGGCTGTTCAGTTTCCATTTCGGGTTGAAGTTTAGAGGCCTGGAGGATGAGCCTCAAATTATATACCATATTTTTCGCTCTATAAGACGCACCAGACCACAAGACCCATCTAGTTTTTGGAGGAGGAAAACAGGGGAAAAAATATTCTGAATCTCAGAAGCCAGAACAGCAAGAGAGATCGCTGCGCAGTGAAAGCAGCAATCCCTCTTGCTGTTCTGACTTCTGGGATAGCTGCGCAGCCTGCATTCGCTCCATAAGACGCACACAGATCCCCCCTTACTTTTTAGGAGGGAAAAAGTGAGTCTTATGGAGCAAAAAATGCGGTACTTTGCCTCAAACCAGGAATGGAATGAGGCAGCTGCCGTGTCCGCAATAAGGGGACTGATGGACTTGAGGCTTCTTGCTTGCTTTGGTTCATATTCTGTTATATCTCACGTTTCCTCCAAAGGGTGCAATACGTGCTCTTCTCTCTTTTATCCTCACAGCAACTCTGTGAAATGGATTAAGCACACAGAGTGACCGGTTCAAGGCCATTCAGTGAGCTTTGTGGTGGAGTGGGGATTCGAACGCAGCTCTTGCAGGTCCTAGTCTAACACTCGCAACCACTGCACCATGCTGACCACTCACAATGCCAGAACCACCACCGCACAGCTGCTGTTTTGCTTAGTGTTGAGCAGAACAGAAACCGCCAGCATTTGTCCAGTGTACAAACAACAGTGTTTTTTGCTATATTTGCAGATTTTCGGGTGGGAGTGAGCAGGTTAAGGAATGTCATGGCAGCCCTTAAAGCAGCTGAGGAAACTGGCTGATACAGTGGTACCTTGGTTCTCAAATTTAATCCGTTCCGGAAGTCGGTTCCAAAACCAAAGCGTTCCAAAACTAAGGCATGCTTTCCCATAGAAAGTAATGCAAAATGGATTAATCCGTTCCAGACTTTTAAAGACAACCCCTAAAACAGCAGTTTAACGTGAATTTTACTATCTAACGAGACCATTGATCCATAAAATGAAAGCAATAAACCGTGTACAGCAGTCACACAATCAATCAGTAGCTGAACTGGGTTCTTCCACACAGTCATAAAATAAATAAAAAAAAGAGTCGCAAAAACAAAAACGCAAAATAAATAGCCAAAACAGACAGACCTCAGCGTAACACTCTAATTGGAAGTGTGGCACTCTAATCAGAAGCGTAACACTCAAAACAGAGCATGTTCAGCTTCCGAAAAAAGTTTGCAAACCGGAACACTTACTTCCGGATTTGCAGTGTTTGGGTTCCAAGTTGTTTGAGTACCAAGGCGTTTGAGAACCAAGTACCACTGTACTTTTATTATTTTAGGGATTTGTTGGTGACTGTCTACCCCAGCTTTCTAGCTAAAATGAAGCAGATTTCGAAATTTAAAACCACCTAATATATAAATTCAGCAGTCTAAAAATCAGCTGGGGCCATGATTTGAACTTTAAAAAGCACAGGTGAAAAAGCGCAGGCTTTGGTATCCGAACGGCAAATGCTTTGTGTCTCTTCACCATTTCCCCTCCTGTTACCCACTTACCTTTCTTAAATCCCTGTTAGCGGCCTGCCATCTCTCCCGAAAGCTTTTTCTCTGCTTCCTGGCCTCCCTGGTTCACCAGGGGAGCTCAGCAGGACTGCTCCGAATACCTCAAGTACCTGCTCGATCGGTAAGATGCATCCTTCTCAGATAAAATATGCTTTGTAAAAAAAAACCCCAACATTAATATTAGGTAAAATTGTATGCAAAAAATGTCTACTGAGAAGGGAAGGGCCTTCTCGGTAGTGGCACCGGCCATGTGGAATGCCCTCTCATCAGATGTCAAAGAAAAAAAACAATTACACAACTTTGCAAAGACATCGGAAGGCAGCCCTGTACAGTGGTGCCCCACAAGACGAACGCCTCGCAAGACGGAAAACCCGCTAGACGAAAGGGTTTTCCGTTTTGGAGGCGCTTCGCTAAACAAATTTCTCTATGGGGTTGCTTCGCAAGACGAAAAAGTCTTGCGAGTTCCCGCGGGTTTTTTCCGCTCCCCCCCCCTTTTCCTAAGCTGCTAAACCGCTTAACAGCTGATCCGCTGATAAGCCGCTTAACAGCTGATCGCTAAAAGCCGCTAGACCGCTAATAGCGCTAATCCGCTAAGCTGTCAATGGGCTTGCTTCGCAAGACGAAAAAACCGCTAGACGAAGAGAATCGCGGAACGGATGCTTTTCGTCTTGCGAGGCACCACTGTATCAGGAAGTTTTAAATGTTTGATACCTAATTGTGTTTTTATATTATCTTGGAAGCGACCCAGAGGGGCAACACAGTCGGATAGGTAGAAGTATACGTAATAAATTATTACTGTTCTTGTTAGGAGAAATATGCAGTAAAATGCTGCTGAATTTTCAGGACTTTAAACCAAATAAATAAATTGTGAACCGATCTAGAACTTAAAACTGGAAAGCCGAGAAACTGATATTGGCATGTTTGCCTATCCTGTCTCCACACACCCCCTGAAGATTGTCCAAATGCTCGCTCTCTTCACAGCCTGTGAAAGCTCAGCCCTTAAAATTGCCCTATACATTTGGGAGAGATTTGTTTGTTTGTTTTGATGGAGAAGGGAGATTCTCTGAATACAGCCACTACTAAAAATCGCAGGTGTGTGTCTTCCGTGTCCCCCCTCCCTCTGCATTTCTCATTGGACTTCCTTGTGGCCGCAGTCACGGTGTCAGGATAGGGACTGGTTCAACCAGATTTTTGAAATAAGAATGTTAAGTTATTTGCCTCCTGCTTTATCAGGCAGCTTGCGTGTAAAAGCATGAGGCTAACACTGAACTTACTGCAGAAATGCACTCAAGGGATAGAACAAATTGAAACACAGTTGATTTGTGACATTGATTTGTCAATTAGATTAATAATAATAATTTATTATTTGTACCCCACCCATCTGGCTGGGTTTGCCCAGCCACTCTGGGTGGCTTCCAACAAAGATTAAAAATACATTAAATTGTCACACATTAAAAACTTCCCTGAACAGGGCTGCCTTCAGATGTCTTCTAAAAGTCTGATAGTTGTTCTCTTTGACATCTGGTGGGAGGGCGTTCCCCAGGGCGGGCGCCACTACCGAGAAGGCCCTCTGCCTGGTTCCCTGTAACTTGGCTTCTCGCAGTGAGGGAACCGCCAGAAGGCCCTTGGAGCTGGACCTCAGTGTCCGGGCAGAACGATGGGGGTGGAGATGCTCCTTCAGGTATACTGGGCCGAGGCCGTTTAGGGCTTTAAAGGTCAACACCAACACTTTGAATTGTGCTCAGAAACGTACTGGGAGCCAAGGTAGGTCTTTCATGACCAGTGTTATGTGGTCTCGGCGGCCGCTCCCAGTCACCAGTCTAGCTGCCGCATTCTGGATTAGTTGTAGTTTCCCGGTCACCTTCAAAGCTAGCCCTATGTAGAGCACATTGCAGTATTCCAAGCGAAAATGATTTATAAAATGCCTTCCAGAATATAGGTTTCAGTGTCTGTCTGGAGAGACAGCTTGTCCAGTTTCCTTCTAGGAGAAAATTATATGATTCTGGTGCTGCCGTTCATCTTGAGATGCAGGGCTTAGATGTTGGCAGGTGTCTAAGAGCCTAGTAGCACCTCCTTCCGTGGTTGGAGGGATGGTTTTACTGGTGACATTCTTCAGTGTATTTCTCTTCTTCTTCCCCCAACCCCCCAAAAAAGGCTTCATGAAGAAGAGAGAACAGGAAGGCGAATCTACCAGAAGCTCAAAGAGTCCACGCTGATATCTCAGGCTGAGCAACAGCAGCCTGCTAACAAGACTTTAATTGAAAAAATGTTTGGGGGCAGAATTAAGACGAAAATCCGATGTCTGAAGTGCCTGAAAGTCTCTTCCAGAGAAGAAGCCTTCACGGACCTCTCCTTGGCTTTCCCACCAGCTGATAATCATGTGCCTATAGCCAGTAGCAGTACCTCTCTTTTACCGGTAGAAGAAATGGGCCCGCAGGCCGTTCAGTCGGGTATAGAAGTGCCAAGCAGGGCATGCGATTCGCCAAGGAGGTTCGCTAAGCCGGCTGCACCGGGAGAGAATCATCCCCAAATATTGCCCGTCGAAACTTTGGGGCCTGGAAATCAAGAGACTCCTTTCCCCCCGAGGGCTGAGCAAGACGCTACCGGCGCGAAGCCCGACGAAGACTTGGCGTTGGCTCTGAGGGAGCAAATTCGCGGGCCCACGGCCTCCAGATCCGTCCCCGACCTGATCAATTATTTCTTATCGCCCGAGATGCTGACGGCGGAGAACCGCTATCACTGTGACAACTGCGCTTCTCTTCAGGACGCGGAGAAGTTGGCCGAACTGACGGAGGGGCCTCACTACCTCATCCTCACCCTGCTGAGGTTCTCCTTTGACCTGAGGGCCATGAGGAGGAGGAAGATCTTAGACAACGTCTCCGTCCCGCTGGTGTTGAAGCTTCCGGTCCTGACGTCTTCAGAGGACCCGAGCGGCGGAGCGAACCCGCCACGGAGCACCTCAGCACGCAAGGCCTTCGCTTCGGTGGTGTACGACCTTTGCAGCGTGGTGGTGCATTCCGGGGTCTCCTCTGAGAGTGGCCATTACTATTGCTACGCCCGGGAGTGTGAGGATGTGGCGGCCGAAAGCAACCTGAAGGACACCTCTCGGAGCAGCGCCCCAGAGAAACCTCCGGATGTTGCGATCCAATGGTACCTCTTCAACGACACCAGAGTCTCATTCTCGTCTTTCGAGTCTGTCAGCAATGTGACATCCTTCCTACCCAAGGATACGGCTTACCTTCTGTTCTATAGGCAGAGGACGAGCCAGTCGAGAGACACAGGGCGTGGGGCCACCGGAGAGTCCGGCCGGGTGAATGGAGACTTGCATTCTCCAGACAAAAGCCTGATGGAAGCCATTGCGAAGGATAACATCCTGTACTTGCAAGTAAGTCAGTTTGCATTTCTTGGTGCAGGAAGTATTGATCTGATGTGCAGAGATCTTTCCTATTCTACTTAATTCTGGAAGCTTCTGGAACCTTCTCTGCGTGAAAGAAACAAGCAGAAGGTTCATGATGTTTGGGTTATTCCTTCCGAGAAGCTGAGTACAGCTGGCTTAAACTAGTTCTTGTATCTCTTTCTGTCAAGGTCATGCTGACTATAAAAGTAAGGCCAGAAGGAGCCTGGGTTTCACTTTCTCTTTCTATCTCTTAGTGTCAAGGTTTAGACTTATTATAAGTTATTGTAAGTTTAAGTTAAGTCTGCTGCAACTGGATTTCTTATGGACAGGGCCAATCCTGAATGTATTGGATTTGTGACCATTATGCTCATTTGCCTTCAGTGGCAGCAAAGCTCTACTGGATGAAATATTAATGGCCTCTGGTCTATTTTGGGGGAATCTTGCAACGTGTTTAAGTTTTGACTCTGCTAACTATACATTGAGAATCTGCTCTGGATCAATATTGAGTAGATTTCCATGACAGTAAGGTATGCCAGCTCCATCACCGCAGTTGTATATTCCAGGGTAGCCAATATGCTGCTTTTTTGACACCCAACTCCCATCAATCCCAGCCAGTATGGCCGTTGGTCCAGGATGATGGGAGTTGTAGTCTAGTGACAGCTAGAGGGCGCTACATTGGCTACCCAGATACAGATTTAAGACTTTCCGAGCTCATGGAGATGAGCTAAAACCATGCTGCTTGCACACAAGTAAGATATCAGCAGCCTCTGACGGTTATATCCGACAAAGCACTAAGCTAAATCACTTAGCTGCTTTTGCTGGTGAAATGTTTTCTGCCCCCAGAGTGCTATTACGCAGGAGACTCCATGCATGGTGGTTGGGAGACAGCCAGGTCGTGGTGGGGAATAAAATGGATTAGCTGCAGCAGGAGCAGAGAAATGTTTATGTATAAAGTGTGGAAAGAATGACCATATAGGTAACTTCCTAGTCTATTCTGTTTTTGAATGTATCCCGGGAAGAGAGAGTAGTGGCCACATGCAGCACCTGAGAAGTTAAAGAACTTAATGGATTTAGGATTGGGCGCAAGTCTGTCCACCCCTCCAAAAACAAACAAACCCACAAATGGAGGTGGCTGTAGGGGGGACACCCCAAACAAGCCAGTGAGGACTGTTCATGCTCCATGGGGATGGAATACTGTTGGGACTGACCAGGGTGGGGAGAGGGAGCAAAACCGTTGGTTGGTTGGCATCCTTCTGCCTTGAGACACAATGAAGTGCACCTCCAGGGGTGAGGTCAAATTGTTTGGCACCAGCTTGGCTGCAGGAGTTGCTGGAAGGAGGCGAACAAGGCGCCATCCAACCACCTTAGGGACCCCACTCCAAATTTGTCCAACGTTCATTCCTTGGCCTTTTCTTTTCCTGAAGATATCCCTCAAGGCAGTGGAGGTTTAGGATCAGAGTTGTCCTTCTCCAAGATGGGCTACCTTCCCAGGTTGATGAGCCCCATCTGCCTGGTGGCGGTAGTGGATGACTTGGGGTGGTTGAAACCCTGGACGGAAGCACTGTGTGAGTGTCTGGAGGTGTTTGGAGGATGGATGGCGGCTAACAGATTGAGGTTGAATCCTGACAAGACAGAAGTACTGTTTTTGCAGGATAGGAGGCGGGCGGGTGTGGAGGACTCCCTGGTCCTGAATGGGGTAACTGTGTCCCTGAAGGACCAGGTGCGCAGCCTGGGAGTCATTCTGGACTCACAGCTGTCCATGGAGGCACAGGTCAGTTCTGTGTCCAGGGCAGCTGTTTACCAGCTCCATCTGATACACAGGCTGAGACCCTGTCTGCCCACGGACTGCCTCGCCAGAGTGGTGCATGCTCTGGTTATCTCCCGCTTGGACTACTGCAATGCGCTCTATGTGGGGCTACTTTTGAAGGTGACCCGGAAACTACAACTAATTCAGAATGTGGCAGCTAGACTGGTGACTGGGAGCGGCCGCCGAGACCACATAACACCGGTCATGAAAGACCTACCTTGGCTCCCAGTACGTTTCCGAGCACAATTCAAAGTGTTGGTGCTGACCTTGAAAGCCCTAAATGGCCTCGGTCCAGTATTCCTGAAGGAGAGTCTCCATACTCATCGTTCTACCCAGACACTGAGGTCCAGTGCTGAGGGCCTTCTGGTGGTTCCCTCATTGTGAGAAGCCAAGTTACAGGGAACCAGGCAGAGGGCCTTCTCGGTAGTGGCACCCGCCCTGTGGAACGCCTTCCCACCAGATGTCAAAGAGAACAACAACTACCAGACTTTTAGAAGACATCTGAAGGCAGCCCTGTTTAGGGAAGCTTTTAATGTTTGATGTAGTATGGTATTTTAATATTTTGTGGCTGGGGAAGCCCAGCCAGATGGGCGAGGTATAAATAAATTATTATTATTATTATTATTATTATTATTATTATCATCATCATCATCATCATCATCATCACTCCATACTGCAATGTTTTGTTACAGGGCCCCACTTGTAAGCTGAGAGTCAAGGAGGTTGGTGGTCTCCAGATATTGGTGGCTTCCACCAACTCACCTCAGTCCCAGTCAACATGGTGGCCCAAAGTTCAGGGATGATGCACCATCTTGAGGGTGCCATGTTGGCTAACCTTGAGGGGGTTATTTGTTGTTGTTTATTTAACAGATTTGAGGTGTATACCATGTCTGAGCTTTGTTTTGTTTTCCCGTGCCGCAGGAGCAAGAAAAGGAAGCCCGAAGCAGAAGTGCCTACATCTCGGCCTTGCCCAAGTCCCCTCTGTGGTGGAAAGACTTTGATGGGGACGATGATGATAGTTCTTCGGGGGGTTGTGGGCATGACCCCGGTGGAGGGTCAAGCTCTTTCCATGGACTCGTCTTCTAGCCATTGTTGACCCGACACAAAATGGCCGACACTGTCACCACCAAGCAAGGCTCCACTGTGCTCAACGATCCTTTGGCCTTCTTAGCAACAGGAGAGCTGGGCCCACCGTGGCCGAGACAGAGCACCACAACCGTTTGAACGGCCTGGCCCTACCGCTCCATGGAATTCTGGGAAATGTAGTTCTCTGATGGGTTCTGAGGAGGGAATTCTCCGCTCCCTCACGGAACTACACTTCCTAGGACCGTCAGGAAGACTATTCAAAGTGTCCTGAGGTGCCCCACCTACACCTTCTCCCCTTGCGAAAAGGTGGGAAATCCTTTTGCGAAACCCCTCGAGAGGGGCGTCTTTTCAGGGAGGACAGTGCAGCAAACTGGACTCGAAGGCATTTCTGCTGCCCTGTGATACCTTTTCAAAGCAGAGTGGCGGCAGGTTCTGAACCCCTGTCCTGTTTCGAGTCCTTGTTGGCCATGGATATTTTGAGTGGAACTGAAATAGAAGTAGGAGCTTTGGGGGAGGGATAGAACAATATGGCGGCTTAGAATAATTCAGGCCACAGGGCAACACCATTGTTGATCAGCACTGGCCTTGAGTGTAGCCGTGTGCTGCTAGGTTGAAGATTAAAATGGTGCACATGCCCTCTCTCATACTAGATCGTGAAGCTCCTAGATGTGCTACTCCCCTTCTCAAGTATCCAACCTTAGCCTGTGGTATGTTAGGTAGGAGGTCTTACCTGTGCTCTATCACAGAACTCAGGTGAGTCATGCCCCTTGGCTGCCATCACAGAAGCACTCTCTCCTCGTTGACCTAGACAGCCACCTAGGAATGAATCATGTTTAGAAAGGCTGGTCCTCCTGGCATGAATCTTTCCTTTGTCAATTTCCCCCATTTCTTATTCTAGGAATCGCAATGTCTGAGAATATAGTCCTGGCTGAGACTTGTCTCCTAGCGCCTCCACTCCAAATCAGTATGTTTAAGACTGTGGTTCATGTGGGCCTCTGCAGTATATTAAGGCAGAGGTTGCTAACTGATTATTTAGCTGGTTTTTTAAAAATGCACACCCATGGCTGTCACTCAGAATTTTTTTTGCTCTGGGAAATCGCTGCTCTCGGGCTCAATTCATTGGTTGTCCAAATCCAGGGTTACCGGTGGGCTCATATTTTAAACTTCTGTATAATGGAATACACAAATACATACACGTGCAAAAACCACCTCATTTTCTTTCTATTTTGCGCCTTGATGAGAGCAGGAACTCAGCGGAAATTTCGTTCTTTCTTCTCAGCTCTGCAGAAATTGAAATTCTTAATGGCAGCCGGACAGTGGAAGTTTCCGTAGGGGCAAGAAAGGAGCTCTTAACTTTGAATCCCTCTCTCAGTGCTTTCTCTACACCTTTGGAGAGATCTGGTGTTTTCCTATGGTCTTTGGCACACCTTCCCAGGGGGTGTAGGACTTACTGCCCATCTTTCACTTAAAAACACGAGCCAGGACAGATTATGAATGGTTGCATCCACACCAATCTGCTTGTTGTAATGGCCATGACTTACCCCCAAAGAATCATTGGAATGGTACTTTCTCAAGGTGTTATCAGGACTTTTGGAAAGCTAGTTTCCAAGATTCTTTAGAAGAAACCACGAGTGTCGAAGTGGTTTAAAAGCAATTTCAGTGCATGGTGTGGCTGTGTCCATTCCTACTTGCGTAGTATAGCATCTGTCTCTCTGTTGGCATCCATCTGTCTCAGGAGACAATGGAGGAGTGCGCCTTTGGGCGTGAAGTCAAAGCTTTGGAGAGTTTCAGGCCTGCAGTGGCTGCAGAGACCGATACAGGTGGGACATGTTTTGTTGCAGCTGGGGCAGAGGAAGGCGTCCACTTGTGCTACTGCAGATCCACCATAGCGTTTATCCTCTCTGCTCTCCTCCCAGTGGTCATTCTTCCTCTGGTCATTGCTATGGATACTCAACCTGTCTGTCTCCAGGCACTGTGGTCTCCTGCAAGGGATTTAGCGCTCTTCTGAACACTTAAAATGCACCGGCGAGTACTTTAATTAGCATTATAAATAGCAACTCCCTCGACAGCCTGCTCTCCTAATTGTGCTAGTTAATAACAGAGAGAGAGAGAGAGAGACACTTTTTTTGCTTTTAGGCACAGGTCACATTTATTTAACAGCAAAAATAATAAGTTTCTTTTCTTTAAAAAAAGTATTATCTAGGTTAAGCGCAAGATCAGTTTTACAGGATAAGTGTGTCAAAAGTGTCTTTTTTTATAAACAACAACAACAAAAAACCCCTCACAAAGAATAAATTAATAATTTAAGGGATTAGCAATCCACAGCGACTAGAAAAATTAATAGCCAGCTCAAATGGCAACACCACAAGACAAACACGCTGTACACATTTTTAAAAAGAGACTATTTTTTTTGTCCTCCTAAAAAAAACCCCAAAAGTATTCTTATGAAATAAAACATTTCTTACCCCCTTCACCAAAAACAGCCATTCATTTTAGGACATTCATAGCAAAGTAACTAAAGCACAACATTCCTTTTATTAAATGCCCTTAAAGGCTCCTCATTGAGTTGATTTTGGGGACACATTATAAATACCCTAAATTGGATGTGGCAAGCTTTTGGCCCTTCCAGATGTTGCTTTGCTACCGCCTCACGATGTCTGGCCATTCTTGCAGTCTCAACATCTGGAGGGCCAGATGTTCTCTGCACCTGGTGAAAATGTTTGCATTAACAGTCAAATGTTTCCATTATGTAGACTCGGCAACAGGGGACCTGAGACTCTCAAGATGTTCCTGGACTACAAATCCCATCATCCTGAGCTTGGGCTATGGTAGCTGGGGCTGGTGGGAGCTGGAGTCCACTAACATCTGCAGGGCCCCAGGCTCCCCACTGCTGATGGAGATCCTTGGTTTCTTGAACCTTGGTTTCCGAAAAGCCGTATCTGATGTCTATCCATAGAACTACCAAGTCCATCTGTAAATAGCCCTTTATCCAAATGCCACCAGGCTATGTGAATGCTTTAGGCCAGGGGTAGGCAACCTAAGGCCCAGGGGCCAGGTACAGCCCAGTTGCCTTCTAAATCCGGCCCACGGACAGTCTGGGAATCAGCGTGTTTTTTACATGAGTAGAATGTGTCCTTTTATTTAAAATTCACCTCTGGGTTATTTGTGGGGCCTGCCTGGTATTTTTACATGAGTAGAATGTGTGCTTTTATTTAAAATGCATCTCTGGGTTATTTGTGGGGTATAAGAATTCGTTCATTATTATTTTTTCAAAATATAGTCCGGCCCCCCACAAGGTCTGAGGGATAGTGGACCGGCCCACGGCTGAAAAAGCTTGCTGACCCCTGCTTTAGGCATCTAACAAGGCCGTTTGGTTTTGCAGCAATACCCAAAGCCATCAACCTTAGGTCTTATCTTCTTTCACAAATCAGAAACCTGTGATTTGTGTTATTTTACTGCACAGACTCCCATCAGCCCCGGGCAGCATAATCAATAGCCAGGGTTGATGGGAGTACTACTCAAACAACAGCTGCATGGCAACAGGTCCCCCATTTCTATGCTATATGGTACAGTTGGGGGGGCTCTACCACTGAAGACTTGTAGCGCTCCTCTTCCTGTTGGTAATTCTGGAATACAAAACCCATGATGCAGTGGTGTCAGATGAGCAGTGTGGAATTTTCCAAGCAGATGATCAGAATGCTTTCGTGGGGAGGGGATAAGGAATGAGGCCACTCCAATCGGATGCTTTAGATATACAAAATTGCCCCTCATTGAGGTAATGTGTGTGTTAAGAACTGATAGCCCACACTCTCCCAAGCTTTTTTGGGGGGGGGGGTGCGCGCGTGTGCACTACTGGCAAACTGGTGTCGTGATCCTTCTGTAGTAGTGTCTCCCATGTGCAGCAACCCATCATTTTAATTACCCACCCTGCCATTGTGGGGAATTTTAAAGCACAACTTATTGCAGCTGTGTGCCCCAGTGGCTAGGCATGCACCCACCCTGGAAAGGTGGGTAGGAGAAGAAGAGTCTCCTGCTTTATCACTGCTTGAAGGAGTCTCAAAGCGGCTAACATTCTCCTTTCCCTTCCTGCCCCACAACAAACACTCTGCAAGGTGAGGCTGAGAGACTTCAAATAAGTGTGACTAGTCCAAGGTCACCCAGCAGCTGCATGTGGAGGAGCGGGGAAGCGAACCCGGTTCACCAGATTATGAGTCTACCGCTCTTAACCACTACACCACACTGGCCCCAGCCCAGAACAGGCATGAAGTCTGGCGGTCTTGAGAATGCTGGGTTTCGATACCAGGCCATGCTGGCTTTGCCTGGTCGGGACACCCCCCCCCCCCCGATCTTACCTGTTTATTATGCATTCACACCACTAGGAACTGCTAGGGTGGCACCCCTCAAAATGCAAACTTTTGGTAAAATACCCAACCAGGTGCTGCTCTGAATTCTTGTGCTGTGTTCGCTGTGTTGATCGGGGCCCCTTAGGAGTAGGACAAATCGATCTCATATCAAAATGGGAAAACGAGCGCATAGCATTTGTTTCGGCAGCTGGCAATGTCGCGTCCAGCTCACCGGGTTTGCTTTTCTCATCATGTGACCGACATGGTGGTCACGTGATCCCATTTCTGTTTCTGGCATGTATATGGGGATTCTATTCCGGCTCCCTGTCACTCACCCCTATAAATGAGAAGCTGATGAAGGGGAGCAGGGATGGAGATGGTAAGAACTCTTCTGGGTCAGGTAATGTAGTCTAGCAGTCTGTTCTCACAGAGGTCAGACAGATTCCACAATCAGAAATCTGCAACCAGAACCTGAATGAAAACAGCACTCTTCCTGCCTGTGATTTCTAACAACGGGGACTTTAGCAACAGCAGAAGTGGAATTTAACCATCATGGCTAGTAGCTGTCGATGGGAAAACTCAACAGCGCTAAAACATGCAAGGTGATGTCTTGCAAGACTAGAAGTTAGTAGAGGAAGATGTGGTCTGGGTACTTTCAATGGAAGCTGCAGGGTTTTAGTTTAGAGCGGAATGCGAAAACCGGCGTTTCAGCGAACGGCCCCACAAGGCTACGTTTGACAGTTTGGACCGAGTGGGATCCCCACGACGGGCTGCCTGTCAAAGCCTGGCATGCTGAAACCCAGGTAGCCATCAGAGAGGGGCCTGATTCAAAGGTCAAAGGGGCTGCTTCTTGTGATCCTGTAGCGATCACCCAAGAAAACCTTGCCACCCAGCCTTTCCCAAATCCCTGGAGCAGCCAGGTTGGGATGTGTCTATCTGAATGCAGCTGCCGCCCTGCCCAGGAAGTCTGGGAATTAGTTAGAAATCGTGCCCTCATACCAGTGACAAAGCTGTGTCTCCGTGTATCATTTCACCACGCAGGTGGGAACTCAGCTGAGTACTAAAATCTAAACCCCTGCATGTAGAAAAACAGCATGGTCAGGGAGGCGAGGCAATGTTTGTATGTGCAGAAACATAGCAGGTGCCTGGGGAGGTGCTGTTGTTCAGTGGCAGAGTACATCTGCTTTGCATGCAAAAGGTCCTAGGTTGCTTCTCTAGGTAGGGCTGGGAAAGACCCCTTGCTTCAAACCCCGGAGAGCTTCTGCCAGCCAGTGTAGACATAACTGGGCTAGATGGTCCAACCGTCTGTAAGCCAGCTTCCTTCATTCTTGTGTCATATGAACCCTCACCTTCATCTCAGACACAGGTTTTTACCACTTCAGAGAAACCGATATCTGAGAACCTGGGAGGGGCATTAGGCTCTTGGTTAAGTTTGCAAAAGCTCAGGTGCCTCTGGAAACTTTGCTAGAAAAATAGGAATTAAAAATAATAATATCAATATTTCTCCTCCCTCCCTTTATTTTATTCATGGTTTTCCCAACAAGTAGAATCCATTGCTCATCAAACTGGCAGGGAATGGTTCATTGTGCTTGATAACATTGGTGGATCAGAACCACTGCTCAGTAATCCATTTGAAGTCTCCGCCATTTTGATTAGGGCTTTTAACAGTGTTTGGAGTCAGCGAGACAGAGAAATGTCCCTTCATTACACTTGCAATATCGGTTGCTGGAACGCCATAGCGGTGTCGCATATAGTTTAGGGTCCAGCTAAAATGCTCTTTCCCCCTGTTCTTAGTGCCCACAACACTCCTGTGAGGTAGGGAACTGAAACACTATCTTTCTTATAGGGAATGGAGACCACTAGTAGCTCATCATTTTTAAAACAATGTGCTGCAAATCAGACTGTCCAAACAGCCTCTCATGGAGCAAAGCCAAATACGTTGTGGGACCCAAGCAGTGTGCAAGAAAAGCCAAAAAGTCCACAGAACAGGTCAGTCATCATGCAAGAAGAAAGGGAATGAGAAGAGATCTGAGCAATGTCTGCGACGGGTGTCAGAGAGAGACATTTCAGAGGCATTCGTGGTTCTTAAGACAGTGGAGAAAGCAATTATCTTAGCCTGACAAGCTGGTGGGCAAAATAAGTCACTGCATGTTCTCTAAAATAAAATTCAGGTACCATTCTAGTGAGCAGTGCCGGCCTGCACATTTAGGATGGAAAAGGAGGTGCAATGCCCATCTCTCTGACATGTATCTATACTTGCAAGAAGAAGAAGAGGAGTTTGGATTTGATATCCCGCTTTATCACTACCCGAAGGAGTCTCAAAGCGGCTAACATTCTCCTTTCCCTTCCTCCCCCACAACAAACACTCTGTGAGGTGAGTGGGGCTGAGAGACTTCAAGAAGTGTGACTAGCCCAAGGTCACCCAGCAGCTGCATGTGGAGGAGCGGGGAAGCGAACCCAGTTCACCAGATTACGAGTCTACCGCTCTTAACCACTACACCACACTGGAAAGTATACCGTTTTGCTTCAGACTGCAGGTAGGGAGGGGTCTGCAGAAGCTGTATGACCGAGCAGACTTCCCTGCATGTAGAAAGCCAGAAATTTTGCCCTAGCCTTCTTCCTGCGAACCATAACCCTCACTTGGGAGTCTTGAGATTATAAGGTGCACTCACTTGGCAGTTGTTATCACCTCCAAGTCTTTGCTGGAGGATGAAATGTAGGTCTATGCCTAAATAAAGACTCTAGTGTAGGGGACCTGTGGCTGTTGGACCACAATTCCCATCATCCTGCATTATGGGGGTTAGACTAGATGGCCCTTGGGTACCTTCCAATTCTGCAATTCTATTATCTCTGACTTGCTAACTGGGGCTGATGAGAGTTGGGACACTAAGGGGAGTTGGGATACTACCACGAAGGAGGAGATACAGCAGTTTCCCACCCACAGCACTGTTAAAAGAGATTTATTTTCTGTGCCAGAGATGACCAGTCCCCCTCTTTGTCCCAGAGGTCGGTTTCCACTGTGAACCAGAGTCTCATCACGCTGCTGTTTTCATTTGCACATGTTCTGAAACAATGGTGGCGAGGACCCTGGGAAACAGCCCTGGCCTGAGAAAATACAGTGGTACCTCGGGTTACATACGCTTCAGGTTACAGCCTCTGCTAACCCAGAAATAGCGCTTCAGGTTAAGAACTTTGCTTCAGAAATTGTGCTTCGGCGGCACAGCAGCAGCAGGAGGCCCCATTAGCTAAAATGGTGCTTCAGGTTAAAAAC
Organism: Podarcis erhardii; assembly: GCF_964252035.2. Taxonomy (NCBI): domain Eukaryota; kingdom Metazoa; phylum Chordata; class Lepidosauria; order Squamata; family Lacertidae; genus Podarcis; species Podarcis erhardii. The sequence continues at coordinate 11,138,639 of NC_138508.1, forward strand.
AGTTTCAGGTTAAGTACGGACCTCCGGAACAAATTAAGTACTTAACCCGAGGTACCACTGTAAGCAGTTGGCTATTAAGTGGGACCCCGGTGTATACGGGCAGTATACCTGCCAACACCAAGCAAACAAGAATTGCTGTCATGTAATCCCTTGTACAGTCATACCTCGGGTTACAGATGCTTCGAGTTGCGTTTTTTTGGGTTTCGGACTGCCGAAACCCAGAAGTACTGGAACGAGTTACTTCCGGGTTTCGGCGGTTGCGCATGCGCAAAACTGCTAAATCGCTCTTTGCGCATGTGCAGAAGCACCGAATCGCAACCTGCATGTGTTGCGAACGTGCATCCCGAACGGATTACGTTTGCAACCCGAGCGTCCACTGTATGCAAGCTTCCCAGAGCCATCTTTCTGGATCAAGTCAGAAAGAGAATGCGGACTCAGCAAAAGAAGGCTGACTCAGCACAAGTTCCGAATCCTCACGAATTGCATCGAATCTCAAGGCACGGACTGCCACAGACCAGTGCTCTACCACCTAGAATTACAGAAATACGCTTTCCAGAAAGCTAAGCATGGAAAGGAATCCTTTTGCAAAGGTACAGCTGTTTTCAACAGTTTCAAGGTCAGTGCACAATTCGCGATGTCACAGCTTTCGCCGGCTACCCGCAATAACCTGTACAAAGGAAGGTCATGGCAATATGCTAATTGAGGCTACGATCCTAAACACACTCCCCTGGGAGTAAGCGCTACCGGACACAATAGGGCTTACCTCTGAGCAAGCATTAATAGGGCACGAGGATGGCGTTGTTCGTCGGTGGCGTAGAGCCAGGTAGAATAAGGTGGACGGATCCTGGCATGCAAGGAAGCAGCGGAGAGAATGCCAAATGGCATTCTTTGACCCCTGCTGCAACCCGTCTTCATCCACACCGAGAAGCAAGCTCCAAGGAATGTGATTCTTTGTCCCCACCCCCCGTATTATCCGGTATAACGGCATAGCGATGCACCACATTATGGCAGCAGTCCAATACACACCTGGGGAAAAGCTCCATTGAAGACAGTGGGACTTGCTTCTGTGTAAACAAGCACAGGACAGTGCTGTACGTGAGTCTGCCTGTGCTCAGGTACCGGGTGGAGGTTGTACCTTTAGGCCAGAGGTTTTCAACCTTTTTGAGTCCACAGCTCCCTTGATCAACTGCATTCTTTCTGCGGCACCCCTGTGGGGCTCAGGAGCCCAGTTATGTCCCCCTTGCCTGCAGAGCTGCCAGCCTCTCACCCCTTTTTGAACACCCTGCCTTGTGGAGGGTTCCCTCAGCCTCCTCTTCTCTCCTTGGGAGTCCTCTGATCTGCCCCCCACTGCCCCCAAGAGAGGTGCTTCCCAGAGGCACCATTCACCTGTGAGGCTTGTAGCCAGGGCTGCTGCAACCAATAGCTGTTTGGGAGGCAGAGATGTGAGAGGGCATCGACTTCCGGGTTGGCGCCATCGCCGAATGGCGGACTCCCTCCGAGCTCCGGAGGGAGCCTGCTCGGCAGGGGCTGGGTTCTACCGCGCCGGCGACGCGGGGACCCTCAAAAACCATGGGCGCTGAAACCCATGGGCATGGTGACTCGGCGGGCACCGTTTGCGCCCCCCCCAACCACACGAAGGAGCCTTTTTAAAGGCTACGGAGCGGGTGACGGGGGGGGTGTGCTGTGAGTCCTCCGCTTCCCCTGCCGAGTGAAGCCGCATGCCATTTGGCGGAGAGCGCTGACTTCTTCCATTGAAAATCTGGACTTAAAAGAATAACCCGTGAGTAATTGGAACTTGGATTAAAAAGGGGAACAATTTTTTTCTTAAATTCGGAGCGAGCGGGGGAGGTGCAAAAAGGAAGTCAGCCTCCCCCCTGTTGTAGAGGAGCTAAAGCAAAGGACCTAACAACTAAGATCGAGTGCAACCTTTTTTTGATAAAGTTATTAATTTCGCGATGGAAAATTATAAGCTGGGCTGGAGGAGAAAAGTGGAATGTGAATTAAAATACAACCCCCCCCCCGAAAAACCCCGGGAGCGATCCGTGAGAGCGCCGGGAGAGGAGAAATAGAGGTTTTGACAGCTGTCAAAGGAGCTGCCAAAACTGAAGAACAAAAAGAGAACTTTGTTACGAGGACTTTGCTGGTTACATTTGTTATAAATTGGATATAAACTGTTTAAAAGAAGGAATAATAAGTTACTTTGACTGGTGGGTGTGATCGGGAAGGAAACTGAGTTACTATAACCCCTCTAGAGGAGCTGTGGGTCATTACAAGTATTGCTGGCATGGAATTTGAATCGGACTTTTTATCTCCTGGGAAACTGCAGAAATGGAACACTATTTTGTTTACAGAGGTCTACACACTAAAGGAGACAATAGATTTATCTATTTAAGAATGGAAGGGACTTGACATAAATGTTTTGTTCCTGAATAACAAAGCCTCTGTAGAGGAATTACAAGCTTTTTGGAATTAGAACATTTGTGCAGGAGAGCAGGGGAAAAAAAAAAAAAAGAGGAGAAGAGAGAACAACAAGAACAACAAGAATAACAAGAACTGGAGAAAGTTGGAAGATAGACCCTTTCCAAGATTGGACATTCGAAATCAAAGATGACCAAAAGACGGCAAAGACTATTAAAAAGACGGCAAAGCGGACTGGTGAAGGATTATGGCTTAGATGTGGGAGCTCCAGGACGACAGTAGACATCGACGGACATTGGGAACGCAACCGGGAAAGGGGGGAGGGAAATTTGGAATCCAAAGGGTGTTAAATTACATTTTATTCTTTTTTCTATTTTTTTATGTTAATCTGTATTGTATACTAAAGAGGGGAACTCGTGGAAGGGAACAGGTCGATTTTAGGGGATGGGAAAATATTTTTTAAATTGGGTTAATGATAATAACTTTAAAATTTGGGGTAAGAATTTGCTGAATCTATTTGAAAGAATTGGAATACAAGAGGGGGAGGGGAGGGGAAGTCCTGGAAAGATGATATTGAAAATAAGGCCTTAAATTTGGATGTTTTTCTTTTCTGTTATATTTGAAAATTTTTAATAAATATTATTAAAAAAAAAAAAGATGTGAGAGGGCATCAAGGAGGGCGGGAAGGAAAGAGGGACAGAGGTGAGTGTTGCTTGCGGCACCCCTGACCACCATTCACAGCACCCTGTTTTAGGCTATAGCTAAGCAGTATTTACAGGAGCGCCTCTCCTGGTCTGCCCCGCAGAGGACCTTAAGGTCCATGAATAATCATAGTTTAGAGGTCCCAGGCCCTAAGGAAGTCAGATTATCCTCCACCAGGGCCAGGGCCTTCTCAGTGATGGCTCCAACCTAGTGGAATGCTCTGTCCCATGAGACCAGGGCCCTGCATGATTTAACTTCCTTCCGCAGGGCCTGTAAGACAGAGCTATTCCACCTGGCTTTCCATTTGAGCTTAGCCTGATCTTTTGTTTCCCTTCCTTCCCTCTCCCTCCCCTTTTTATGAAGATTACCTGCTCTGGGATCCCACAGCTAATTCTCCCCCTGATCTCCTCGCTGGCCCAAATAGGACTAATTTAGCCAGCTAGCCCTGTTGATCATCTAATGTTTATTGAATGGATTTCCCCCCCTAAATTGATTTTTGAATTCTGAATTTATTGTTATTCACATTTTATACTGTATTTTATTCTGTTTTTTGTTGCATCAATTAAGTGTTTTAAATTTGTTGTTAGCCGCCCTGAGCCCGGTTTTCTGAACTGGGAAGGGCGGGGTATAAATAAAAAAATATTATTATTATTTATTAGTAGAGCCAATGAGTTGTATGCCAGATGGTTTAATCTCCAGCATTTCCAGTTAGATGGATAAGGTTTCAGGTAACAGGAAAAGATCCTTCTTTCTACCTGAGACTCTGGAGGGATGCTGCCAGTCTGAGTTGGTAATATTGGACTCGGCATAAGGCAGCTTCATATACAGAGCTCTCCATGCACTCACTGCATCACGCAGGGACTCCCAGAAGTGCTTTTAAAGTTGTCATTTTTTGTGGGGAAGGGAGGGGTGTCTGCTGATGGTCCAGTATTAAATCCAAAAGGAATCTCTCAGCTCCACGAAAAGACACATGGATATTCTAGAAGGGTAAAAGAACTAGAATCTTGCTATTCTAGAGCAGTTGGTCAGAGCATGGTGCGGATCATGCCAAGGCTGCAAGTTCGATCCCTGTATGGGACAGCGGCGTATTCCTGCATTGCAGGGAATCAGACTAGATCGGGCATAGGCAAACTCGGCCCTCCAGATGTTTTGGGACTACCATTCCCATCATCCCTGACCACTGGTCCTGTTAGCTAGGGACGATGGGAGTTGTAGTCCCAAAACATCTGGAGGGCCGAGTTTGCCTACGCCTGGACTAGATAATCCTCATGGTCCCTTCTAACTCTACGATCCTATTATTCTATTTGGGGCTTGGCCTCTTCATTCTCAACCTGAACTCTGTCCTCCTGCTATCCTTACAAATTAACTCTGCTGCTACTTCTACAGCAATCTGCGCTCACCCTGGCACAGCAAGCAAGTTAGTGGGGTTGTTTTCGTGGCTACACCCTTTAATCAACTAGCCTTGACCAAGATGTTATTCCTTTCTCTGACTGATCACCCTGGACAATTTTAGGCAGGGACTTCTTAATATCCCCCACCCTGACTTTTTCTAGGGTCCTTGACTTCATGCCATTAGAGGTTGAAGTTCTTACAGCATGCAGATATGAGAATTCTCTCCATAAAGTGGCAGAAACCTGTCACAAAAAGGCATCTTTTCCATGGCATCCCATCTGGCAGACCCACTGCTGTGATGGCTTCTTGCAACAACTTCCTTTTTTTCTAGTCCTCTGTGCTAACGTGATCTTCTGAAGGGACAACTGGCCAGTGACTGAGGCTCTCATGTGACAAGGAGCAACCCGTAAGACATATTGAGACGATGGGTCGAGGGCATCACTTAACTCGTAGCCACAATGACACAGAGCTTCAACCCACTTTCAGCTGCTATTCAGTGGCGCATCCACCTTTGCCATTATCCAGACACGACTAGGAATCTGGAAGATTACCGTGAGACAGGGTTCAAACCTAACAGGGCAATTTTGCTGACATCTGGTGAAACGGGTTCTTTTTTTTTAGTGTGTTTTGCACCCGGACTAAGCATCAAGGCAATGGGCAAATTCAAATGGGCAATGGGCAAATTTGTAAATATTCAACCTTTCACCAACATCTGAATTTTCGTTTTGAAAACGCAAAAAGTTCTAACGAGTTTTGAGTGCGCTAGATTTATTGGCAAGCATCGGACATGAACAGTGGCTATTCCTGGAAATGGAACGTCGGACCGGATAGACCTTTAGCACAACCTGACAGGGCTCGTCTGACGGTCTCAACTACGAATCTCATGAGCTGCCAGACATCAAACTCACTCACCTACTAAGCACAACGGCACACCAGCTATCAAACACTTGTCAAACATCAAAGGCTGAACTCAAACATTACAGGATATCAGATACAGATATCAAATATTCCGCGAATGTTCAACAATATGCAAGAATTCAGAAAAGATTCGACATTAAGATTTGCAAAGGGGAATCTCGGAAGGGAACCAACACACTTTTTCAAGAAACTGATATATGCCAAGGAGCAGTGGTCGTTTCCTTACACCCACCATCCTCACAAGAAAAGCTCTCCTAAGTGCTCTGAGGACAAGGATGCCTGTAATCTGCAAGGTAAACAAAAACCAGCGCTTCCACAGGCTTTGCTGAAAATCAAACGTGATTAGAGCCGACGTCTGGCCACTTTCTTTTCTGTAAAGGGATCAGGAGACGGAAGAGGGAGGCAAAAGGGAGACACAAGATCCCAGCAGAAGCCCAGGATTCTGCCATACTGGCACCAGTTTGGCTCGCGGCAGGTGTACTTTGAAGAAGAGAAAACAGTGGATACAAGGCGGGTCTGGTGATGACTGAAAGCATGCAGCGCATCAAGATTCCCAGTATTGCTATGTTGAATTTTGCAGATAACTTATCCACCAGGAGCTCTGGCATCCTTTAGCACTGGCAAGCAGTTATCAGCCATGTTTTCCCTCCTGAAGTGACCTTTGCTTTCTTAGTCGACCTTGGCGCTAGCAGTCCTTGCTGAACGACGGCCGGTGGGCCCAGCGCCTTGATGGGCATAACTATTTAGTCTTTGCCCTTCTGGAAGGCTCTCTCTTTTTCCTCTCTCTTTCTCTTTATCCTGGTGTACCTCTGCCGGCTATTACTTCACCGACTTGTTGGGCTCCGAAGACTGCCGGACGTCTGTCCACTCCTGCATGGTGCTTTGCAAAGCTTGCGTCTTCTCCTTGTCGACTTGTACATAGTCAACCTTCTCGTCTGAGGCAACCGAGGATGTGGAGGGCTGGTGACAGGGAAGAAGGAAAAAGAAGAGTTTGGATTTGATATCCCGCTTTATCACTACCCGAAGGAGTCTCAAAGCGGCTAACATTCTCCTTTCCCTTCCTTCCCCACAACAAACACTCTGTGAGGTGAGTGGGGCTGAGAGACTTCAGAGAAGTGTGACTGGCCCAAGGTCACCCAGCAGCTGCATGTGGAGGAGCGGAGATGCGAACCCGGTTCCCCAGATTACGAGACTACCGCTCTTAACCACTACACCACACTGGCTCCACCACATGGAAGCACAAAACAGTTGAACGTGGTTGCACATCTACCCCAAAACAGAGTGGGTGGCAGGGGGTGGAGAGAGAAGGGAATCCTTTTCAGCCTGGGGGCCGCATTCCCTTATACAAAACCTTTTAGGGGCCATATACCAGGTGGTGGGTGTGCCAAGAGGCAAAACGCAGTGGAGCAGCAATTGTGTCTCTTGTACACATTCCTCTTTAACCAGGCCTTTGGCTGACAGACATCCAATGCCCTTTTAAAATGTGTTGTGGGGCCATTATTGGGTTGCTATTGTTATTTTATTTTTATTATGCGTTTTGTGTTTTTTATATTGTGATTTTACATTGTGAACCGCCCTGAGACCTGCGGGTATAGCGTAGTATACTAATTGAAATAACGATGATGATGATGATAATAATAATAATAATAATAATGATAATTATTATTATTATTATTATTATACACAAGCCATGTATAATTCAGAGAGTGCTATAATAATAATAATGATAATGATAATGATAATGATAATGATAATGATAATGATAATGATAATGATAATGATAATAATAATAATAATAATAATTTTATTTATACCTCGCCCTTCCCGGTTCAAAAACCAGACTCAGGGCGGCTAACAACAAATTTAAATCACTTAATTGTAAAAGCAGCATAAAATACAGTATAAAAACATGAATAACAATAAAATTCAAAGTTCAGAAATCAATTTAGGGGAAATCCATCTAATAAATATTAGATAATCACCAGGGCTAGCAGAAAGTGCGCTGCTTGAATGGGACAGAAAATTCCTTGTTTGCACCCCATCTGATTAATGCAAAGTCTTTGGGCTATACCTTTCTGTGCGGGCCAGGTGAGCTCGGCTGGAAGTCCAGAGCTAGGTAATCGACATTTCCTGTGCTCTTTTTCGTGGCTGGGCTGCTTGTGCCGCTGGGGATGGGCGAGGCAGAGACAGGGTTTTGCTGGAAAAGACAAATAAAGAAGGAACAAGTGAAGAAGAAACCACTGTTGGAAGCCAAGGTCTGTTCTTGGACTCCTGCTCATGGTTTGGTTTGAAGAAAGAAACCACAACTCTGGCTCACACCGAAAGCTTTGTGGTCCGTTCCCCAACTTCCATCAAAGCGGGGACTAATTGAGCTGCCTGCATTAACATATACGGCTTATGTACAGACTATAGTTTTCCCAACTAAGCTGAGTGGCCGGCTGGTGGCCTCAGACTCGGTGTCAGTGGTTGGTTAGGTCAGGCATTAGCCAAGGGCCCCAGGGTCTCAGAAGGGCCCCTCGCGGACATGACCCAACCATCTCACCATCCATTGTCCTTCCTGCTGGATGAGAAGTAGTGCGGTTTCTAGATGGGAGCCCCATTCTGTCAAGTACGGGAGTTCCCCTCTCCCTTCTTGTAGCTCACCGATAAGAATTAACAAGCATTTGGTAGATTTATGGTCCTTTTATTACAGCAAGTACAAACACGCAACCCTTCGCGAGGGTATCAGTGTTGGTGCTGACCTTTAAAGCCCTAAACGGCCTCGGTCCTGTATACCTGAAGGAGCGCCTCCACCTCCATCGTTCTGCCCAGACACTGAGGTCCAGCTCTGAGGGCCTTCTGCCGGTTCCCTCGCTGCAAGAAGTGAGGTTACACGGAACCAGGCAGAGGGCCTTCTCGGTAGTGGCACGCGCCCTGTGGAATGCCCTCCCACCAGATGTCAAAGAGAAGATCAACTACCAGACTTTTAGAAGACATCTGAAGGCAGCCCTGTTTAGGGAAGCTTTTAATGTTTAATAGGTTATTGTATTTTAGTGTTTTGTTGGAAGCCGCCCAGAGTGGCTGAGGAAACCCAGCCAGATGGGCAGGGTATAAATAAATAAATAAATTATTATTATTATTATTACTGCACCAACAGGAGGTCCCCCCTCCCCTGCATCTCCTTTGTTCTCTGACATGCTCGGACCCCACCCCCCACTCTCGATTGATGTATTGCCCAGCTGCTCCCTCCTTTTGGTTGCTTAGCTGCTATCTCATAACAAGGTAGTTCCTCTCTCAACTGTGCAGTTTCTGTATCTGCCTGTCTCTCTGCTTCTGGAAACACTGGAAGCAGGGTGGGTGGCAGAAAATATCCCCCCCTCCTCTTCCGTTAGGAGCTGATGTCTCTGGGATTTCATTTCCCAATCCTTCAATCCAGCCCAGCCGATGACACATTCTCAGTGGTCGTCGTCTGTCTTAATTTACCCAAAATGCAACGCCCTGGCCTATAGAGCTATAAAACCTAGACCAAAGATCTAAATCTATAGAGAAGGAATGGAAGAGCACCTGCTTTGCATGCATAAAGTCCCAGGGTCAATCGCAGGCAGGGCTGGAAGAGAGCCCTCTCTCTAAAATCGCCGAGAGTTGCTGCCAGTCCGTGTAGGCAATACTACACTGGATGGGCCCCAATGGTCTGACTCAGTACAGGGCAGCTTCCTGTGTTGAGGCCAGGCATTGCATTTTGGGTAAATTAAGATGGCAGGCCTGTTGTCTTTGTCCATGGAGTGTTCTTGGCAGGGATGCTGGAGTGGCTTGCAGAGACATCACCTTGCCAACAAAGGTCCATGTAGTGAAAGCTCTGGTTTTCCCAGTAGTGATGTATGGAAGTGAGAGCTGGACCATCAAGAAGGCTGATCGCCGAAGAATGGATGCTTTTGAATTATGGTGCTGGAGGAGACTCTTGGGAGTCCCATGGACTGCAAGAAGATCAAACCGATCCATTCTGAAGGAAATCAGCCCTGAGTGCTCACTGGAAGGACAGATCCTGAAGCTAAGGCTCCAATATTTTGGCCACCTCATGAGAAGAGAAGACTCCCTGGAAAAGACCCTGATGTTGGGAAAGATGGAGGGCACAAGGAGAAGGGGACGACAGAGGATGAGATGGTTGGACAGTGTTCTTGAAGCTACTAAAATGAGTCTGACCAAACTGCAGGAGGCAGTGGAAGACAGGAGTGCCTGGCGTGCTCTGGTCCATGGGGTCACGAAGAGTTGGAAACGACTAAACAACAACAACAAAAGATGGTGGGCAGCCACCAGGGGTTCCAATGCTGCTCACCCTCTGCTAAAACGTGAGCTGGGGTTGGGACCACTAAGGACAAGGGAGGAAGACGGAGTATGGAGAGAGAAGTTGGGTTGTACTAAGAGATGGATTCTGCAGGGACTTACCATGGCCACGTAATTCTCTTCGCTGTCCCCGGAGTCTGTGCTGGTGATGCTCTGGGTGGAGATGGGACGACAGTATTGGGAAAAGTTGGAGTTGAAGGTCTGGCTGCAATGAGAGTTGAGAAGATGAGTTGGGCTAGGCAAGGTCCCTTACACATCCTGTCCCCCCCCCCCCCCGGAAATATACTCAGAGTTGAGAGTGGATTTCATGCTCTTTATTCAGCTCATAGTGGTGAGGAGGAATGGAGGCTCCCCCAGAATGTCTGCTTTATATACATCATTTACACAATGGGCCCCACGTGATTGGCTAATTCCGGAATTCTCCTGTAGGCCAATCAGGTTGCGGATTCACTTCCACCTGGAGCTGGATTGGGTGGCTCCTGCGGACCAATCAGACTGCTGCATTCTGGATCCTATTGTTCTAGGACCAATCAGACTGCTGCATTCTGGATCCTATTGTTCTAGGACCAATCAGACTGCTGCATTTTGGATCCTATTCAACTCAGTACATAACACCCCTATTTGCACAATCTGCTGGCGTGTTGAATGGGGACTCTGCGCATGCCCCAACAGCTTTCCCCGGGAAAACTTGCTCTTTGGTGCTAAATCGGAACAAACGGCAATCCACGGAGAACTCAATTACTGTTTGTTCCGATTGAGTGCTAAAACTGCGAGTTTTCCCAGGGGAAAGAGGAGGGGAGAACGGATGTGTGAATAAGCCCTTCTTCAACCCTCTGTTGACCCCATGGAGGGCCCTTGCCCTGTTTCATGGGCAAGATCTTCACTTAAGGAGGCTGGTCGCTTTGAGAGCAAAGGGTCCTTTACTCACCCAGGCCTGGACCAGGATTTGGTGACCGGCGATTTGAAGGGAAGCTCATCGATAACGGTGTTGTTCCTCAAGTCCAGAGGTGTTGGCTTTGCTGGAGCGGAAAGAGATCTGAGTAAGGCCTGAGCAACCGTTTAATGGACACTTGATTGAATGGAGTTGTCAGGGGACTGCCATCGGAACAGGGGAGGAGGCAGGGGGGGGCTGTTGGGATACAGAGTGCCTCCCAAAATCCTGAGGAGCAGCTCCTCCTCCAGCGGTGGGGAAAGCCACACTTCCAGTGAAGAAGAGAGGGAAGGGACCAGCCAGGCTGGCAGGAAAGGGGTCAAGGATGCTGCTGAGAGCCCCAGCGTCTCACATAGCCAGGCTGGCCAGGAGGGACGCAAGCCCCTTCTGTTGCCCAGCCTGCGCAGAGGGGTGAAACGTAAGGAAGGGAGGCAGAGCCTTGGGGTACCAAAGCTCTTCTGTTGGGGAAGAAGTCGGAAGGGGCTGCTCCCGGATTCTGCAAGACGGACATGAACTTTGAGTTTCTGCACTGTAAATAGTTTGCACCAATAAAACCTGTGAAAGACAGGCCGGAGTCTTGCCTGGTTACTCACAAGCAACCACCACCTGCACCTGACAGGACTGATCGAAAAAACAGGAATTTGGCAGGCAGCTGGTCGGCCACTGTGAGAACAGGACGCTGGACTAGCTGTTGGCCTGATCTAGAAGGTTCTTCTTAGGTTCTTATGGAAGGCTGGCAGCCTCCTATGGTGCGGATATTAGCTTCTAAACACAGCTTCAAGCCGCAGCAGTTGCCACACGCATTGCAAAAATATCAAATTGACCACAGAAGAAAATGGCAGGACAGTGGTGTCTTTCCTTCCCTGAATTAAATTAATGCAAAAAAAACCTCCCAAAATAACACCCAGTCCCCTGAAATGAGGGATAAGCTAGGGTACCTACACCTAATGGATTGGCGGCTAATGGATTGAGGTTGAATCCTGACAAGACAGAAGTACTGTTTTGGGGGGACAGGGGGCGGGTGAGTGTGGAGGACTCCCTGGTCCTGAATAGGGTAACTGTGCCCCTGAAGGACCAGGTGCGCAGCCTGGGAGTCATTTTGGACTCACAGCTGTCCATGGAGGCGCAGGTCAATTCTGTATCCAGGGCAGCTGTTTACCAGTTCCACCTGGTACGCAGGCTGAGACCCTACCTGCCCGCAGACTGTCTCCCCAGGGTGGTGCATGCTCTGGTTATCTCCCGCTTGGACTACTGCAATGCGCTCTACGTGGGGCTACCTTTGAAGGTGACTAGGAAACTACAACTAATCCAGAAGGTGGCAGCTAGACTGGTGACTGGGGGCGGCCGCTGAGACCACATAACACCGGTCTTGAAAGACCTACATTGGCTCCCAGTACGTTTCCGAGCACAATTCAAAGTGCTGGTGTTGACCTTTAAAGCCCTAAACGGCCTCGGTCCAGTATACCTGAAGGAGCGTCTCCACCCCCATCATTCTGCCCGGACGCTGAGGTCCAGCGCTGAGGGCCTTCTGGCGGTTCCCTCATTGCAAGAAGCAAAGCTACAGGGAACCAGGCAGAGGGCCTTCTCGGTAGTGGCGCCTGCCCTGTGGAACGCCCTCCCATCAGATGTCAAAGCGATAAATAACTACCTGACATTCAGAAGACATCTTAAGGCAGCCCTCTTCAGGGAAGTTTTTAACCTGTGATATTTTAGTGCATTTTTGGTTTTTATGGAAGCCGTCCAGAGTGGCTGGGGAAACCCAGCCAGATGGGCGGGGTATAAATAATAAATTATTATTATTATTATTATTATTATTATTATTATTATACCTCACAGGGTTGTTGTGAAGGGGGAAAAATGGGGAGGAAAAACCCATGTAAACTACCTTGAGCTCCTTGGAGGCAAGGGTGGCCGAGGGCGGTTTGCTTTTCATTTTTTTCGTTTAATTTTTATTAAGTACAAATTAGAAAACATACCTATTTACATCAAAAGAAAATACAAAAGAAAATACCTATAACCAAGGGGGAAAAATTAGAGAATATTTTGTCTCTTTTCATATTTACAGTTATTTATACTTCTATAAGGGACGCGAGTGGCGCTGTGGGTTAAGCCACAGTGCCTAGGACTTGCTGATCGTCAGGTTGGTGGTTCGAATCCCCGCAACGGGGTGAGCTCCCGTTGCTCGGTCCCTGCTCCTGCCAACCTAGCAGTTCGAAAGCACGTCAAAGTGCAAGTAGATAAATAGGTACCACTCCGGTGGGAAGGTAAACGGCGTTTCCGTGCGCTGCTCTGGTTCGCCAGAAGCGGCTTAGTCATGCTGGCCACATGACCCGGAAGCTGTACGCCGGCTCCCTCGGCCACTAAAGCGAGATGAGCGCCGCAACCCCAGAGTCGGTCACGACTGGACCTAATGGTCAGGGGGACCTTTACCTTTACCCCTCTATAAAATGCTATTCACAATAAAGCACTGAAATGAAAGATAAGATATCAGAAAAAAGAACAAAGAAAAAATAAAGAAGTAAAAGAAAAAAATCATAGGTGAAATTTTTTAAAAGTAGATAAGTACGCACAATACATAGCCATTTCCCGTCTATATTTATATTCAATTGTATAATTTCATCTTGTCTGCCAAGGGCGGTTTGGAGGGGAGCAGAGCTCACCTTTGCGGTCTGGCTTGAGGTTGCGGTTGACGGGCGGGGGCTGGATTTCGCTCATCCTCCTGTGCAGCTGAGAACTGCTGCTACCTTTGTGGACCGGGAAGGTAGAGGAGGACATGCCCATCAAGTCCAGGTGGTGAGGCCCGGGGCTCATGGGGATGTAGAGGTGCTGGGAGTTGTCGTTCGACCTCTCCGTGCTGAGCAGGACCGAAGAGCCTGGGTTCATGGGGACATAGTTGTCTTCCGAGTCCGCGCTGTGAGAGCGAGCCACCGTCGCCTTGTTTTGCTGGGGAAGGGAGAAAGTGGTGACACATGAATGGGAGGCGAGTCGGTGAGGAAAGGCGGCAGAGAGGAAAAATTCAGGTTCTAGGTCAGGGGTCAGCAAACTTTTCAGCAGGGGGCCGGTCCGCTGTCCCTCAGACCTTGGGGGGGGGGCCGGACTATATTTTGAAAAAAATAATGAACAAACTCCTATGCCCCACAAATAACCCAGAGATGCATTTTAAATAAAGGCACACATTCTACTCATGTAAAAACACCAGGCAGGCCCGACAAATAACCCAGTACAGTGGTACCTCGGGTTAAGTACTTAACTCCTTCTGGAGGTCCGTTCTTAACCTGAAACTGTTCTTAACCTGAAGCACCACTTTAGCTGATGGGGCCTTCTGCTGCCGCCGTGCCACCAGAGCACAATTTCTGTTCTCATCCTGAAGCAAAGTTCTTAACCTGAGGTACTATTTCTGGGTTAGCGGAGTCTGTAACGTGAAGCGTATGTAACCTGGAGCGTATGTAACCCGAGGTACCGCTGTAGATGCATTTTAAATAAAAGGATGCATTCTACTCATGCAAAAACACACTGATTCCTGGACCGTCCGCGGGCCGGAGTGAGAAGGCAAATGGGCTGGAACTGGCCTCCGGGCCTTAGTTTGCCTACCCATGGTCTAGGTTTTTGGAATTTTTTGCAAGGCAGCTTTCTGAGAAGCAGAGATATTATATTATTTATATACTGAATTTATATACCGCCCTATACCTGGGAGTCTCAAGGTGGTGCAAAGAATAAAATCAAGACATAAAACCACAATAATAAAAATAAAAACAGCAACCCAATAACCCCTCCCACAAAAAAAACCCCACACATTTTAAAAGGCCATCGGATGTAAATCGGAACAACCAAAGCCTGGTTAAAAAGGAACATTTTTGCCTGGTGCCTAAAGGTGTATAATGAAGGTGCCAGGTGAACTTCCCTGGGGAGAGCATTCCACAGACCGGGAGCCACTGCAGAGAAGGCCCCGTTCTCGTGTTGCCACCCTCCGAACCTCTTGAGGAGGGGGTACATGAAGGAGGGCCTCAGAAGATGATCTCAGGGTATATACAGTGGTGCCCCGCAAGACAAACGCTTCGCAAGATGGAAAACCCGCTAGATGAAAGGGTTTTCCGTTTTGGAGGCGCTTCGCGAAACGAATTTCCCTATGGGCTTGCTTCGCAAGACGAAAATGTCTTGCGAGTTCCTGCGGTTTTTTCCCCCTTCCCCCCTTTTTCTAAGCCGCTAAGCCGCTTATCAGCTGATCCGCTAAGCCGCTAAAAGCCGCTAATAGCGCTAATCCGCTAAGCCGTCAATGGGCTTGCTTCGCAAGACGAAAAAACTGCTAGACGAAGAGAATCACGGAACGGATTCTTTTCGTCTTGCGAGGCACCACTGTATGTATGTATAGAAAACCTCAAGTTGCTAGCCCTTAGGACACCAGCTAACTGAGCACCCATAGCTTACCAGATATGAGTTGAATCCAGCATTCACAGACTCTGTCGACTGAACTGCACTGCTGCTGCTCTGGTGAGGATATTCATAGGTTTCACAAGACGAAGCTGAAATCAGCAACATCAAAATCACAGTTAACAAGCAGTAAACAAAGTTTATTAAGAGGAGCAACTTAGTGGGTTCTCCAAATTCCTTTTAGACGGAGAACAAACAAAAGCCAAAATTCCTAGAGTGCAGAATTCATGAGCGTTGGATGAAGTTGTACATTATCTACACCCTCAGGGCAACTGACTAATGCAGGTCACACAACAGATACAGCTCTTTTCTTCAACATGCTACCACCTCTTCTTGCCCCACACTGTCTAACAGTAGAGCC
Source organism: Podarcis erhardii (assembly GCF_964252035.2). Taxonomy (NCBI): domain Eukaryota; kingdom Metazoa; phylum Chordata; class Lepidosauria; order Squamata; family Lacertidae; genus Podarcis; species Podarcis erhardii. The sequence goes on from NC_138508.1 coordinate 11,154,109, forward strand.
GGACAGGCCCCAGAACTGGGAGGAAATATGTCCCGCCTCTGTTTTTTTTTTTACATTAAGGTCCTTCTGGAACAGGAATTCTATTTCTGAGCGATGGAGATGGAAGAGTATTGTGTCCATGTATTGTTGGCATCTGTCTGTCTCTAAAGACAATGGAGTGCGCCTCCGGGGGTGAAGGGAAACGGCTGCATCTGCAGCATTCAAGTGACCTCTCTGGGGCGCAGGGCTGGGCAGTGTGTATGGAGGTCCTGGGCTGCCCAGAAGACAAGACCCTGCTCTCAGCCTTGCCGAGATGGTCCGAAGGAAAGCTGAGCAAGAAATTTGACACCAACATGGCTGCAGGTGTTGCTGGAAGGAGACGTATAAGGTACCATCCAACCATCTTAGAGACTCCACTTTGGATTTGTGGAGGGTTTACTCCTTAGCCTTTTCTTCTTCCAAAAGATGTCTCACAAAACAGTGGAGGTTTAGGATCAGAGTTCTCCCTCTCTTAGATGGGCTACCTTCCCAAGTGGATGAGACCCAAATGCCCCTCACTTCCTGAAATATACTCCGAGTCGAGAGCGGATTTCATGCTCTTTGTTCAGCTCATAGTGGTGAGGAGGAATGGAAGTTCCCCCAGAATGTCGGCTTTATATACATTATTTACACAATGGGCCCCACATGATTGGCTAATTCCGGGATTCTCCTGTAGACCAATCAGGTCATGGATTCACTTCCACCTGGAGCTGGATTGGGTGGCTCCTGTGGACCAATCAGACTGCTGCATTCTGAATCCTATTGTTCTAAGACCAATCAGACTGCTGCATTCTGGAGCCTATTGTTCTAGGACCAATCAGACTGCTGCATTCTGGATCCTATTGTTCTAGGACCAATCAGACTGCTGCATTCTGAATCCTATTGTTCTAAGACCAATCAGACTGCTGCCTATTGGATCCTATTCAACTCAGTACATAACACTTCCCTTTACAGCATGTGCAGAAATCACCTTCTTGGCCCTTGGACCCACTCTTGGTCTCATCTGCTTAAGCCACCAGAGCCTGTCTTTGCAGGCAGAAAAAGTCCCCAACTAATGGACAGGCTTCAGGGAATCAGATCCCTCCCTCAGTGGTAGTGAATAAGCAAATCAAACGAAAGGAGCGTTCTTACCAATTAGCTTCTTTAATAATCACAGTGAGAGACATTGGCTCCCAGTACATTTCCAAGCACAATTCAAAGTATTGGTGCTGACCTTTAAAGCCCTAAACGGCCTCCGTCCAGTATACCTGAAGGACCATCTCCACCTCCATCGTTGTGCCCGGACACTGAGGTCTAGCGCTGAGGGCCTTCTGGCAGTTCCCTCATTGCGAGAAGCCAAGTTACAGGGAACCAGGCAGAGGGCCTTCTCGGTAGTGGCACCCGCCCTGTGGAACACCCTCCCAGCAGATGTCAAGGCAATAAACAACTATTTTACTTTTAAAAGACAACTGAAGGTGGCCCTGTTTAGGGAAGTTTTTAATGTCTGAAGCTGTATTGTTTTTAATATTCGGTTGGATGTTGCCCAGAGTGGCTGGGGAAACCCAGCCAGATGGGCAGGGTATAAATAATAAATTTATTATTATTATTGGAATGCATATATCTGTCAAGAAATGGCATTGTTCCCAAGAAAGGCTCGCACTCTCTGTCCCTACTAATTTATGCCACATTGGGTAATCTGAGCTTGTTGCCCCTGCGCCCTCTGTTCTATCACTTTCCAAGCCCGTCTAGTCTTAGGTGAAGGGGGGGTCAGGAATACTGTCCAAGGACACTGAATCTGCCAGCTGTCTCCTAGTGTTTCCTCTTCTAGCTGTTCCTCACCCAGTATTTCCCAGCTTCTGCCTTCTGAACCATGCCCCTTTGCAAACCACTGTTCTAAATCAATACTGTCCTCCTGCCCTTGGGAAGCTTCAGGAGAGGGGGCGGCGGCTCCCACCATTCCTCCTCAGTCCCTGACACTCAACTGAGGGTTGGAAACTCATTGGTTGCCCTCAGCTGTTTTAGCCAGTCAGTGGAAGCTGTTTCCCGGGGTGTGGCCACTGTCTCATGCTGGCAGCTTCTAGAAGCTGATTGCAGGGTGGGGACGAAAGGTGGACGAGCTACCCCTGAAGGAGCATGACATGTCCCCATCAGAGGTACTGCCCCCCCCTAACAGCCTAGGCACCCCAGCTCCTGCCCAAAGCCTTGGAGAACTGGCAGTCATAGCAGTATAGCCACCTACAGTGGTACCTCTGGTTATGTACTTAATTCGTTCCGGAGGTCCGTTCTTAACCTAAAACTGTTCTTAACCTGAAGCACCACTTTAGCTAATGGGGCCTCCCGCTGCTGCCACGCCGCCAGAGCACGATTTCTGTTCTCATCCTGAAGCAAAGTTCTTAACCCAAGGTACTATTTCTGGGTTAGTGGAGTCTGTAACCTGGAGCGTATGTAACCTAAAGCGTATGTAACCCGAGGTACCACTGTACAGTCATCCAGTGCAAACAGCCCCGATACTCACCTCGATGTAGCCGGCAGTTCTCCATGGCAGGCAGCGTATTCCTTCTGGGAATGGTAGCAGCAACTGAGCCCATGCCTAGGCCTTCGCTGTCCAGCAGGCGCTGCTGAGGGCTGCCCCACCGTGTCTCTGCCTGCCCTGGTTTAGGTGGCCTGGGTGGGGGAGTGGCGGGCGTTTCGTTGGAGGCCACCCCCAGGGTGTTGTGGTTCTTGTCCAGCGTGAATGTCCTTGGAATCTGATAAATGGACAGAGGGGTGCCAGGGACGTCATACGAGTCAGTGGACAGCTCCCCAAAGTCCTTGCAAAGGGTGTTGTTGGGGGTTTTGAAGGTGTACACCTCCTCACTATCCGTTTCGGAACCCGTGAGGCTGGATTTGGTGTGCGTGTAGCACCCGAAACTCCTCGGAAGGTCGTAGGCACTGTCCCTGAGCTCCGAGTTGTGCCGGCTTGGCTTGGGCAAGCTGTAGAAGCCGTGGACTTGCCCGCCCACCCCATTAACACAGTGCCCGTTCCCCTGAGACAGCTTCTGGACAGATGGGTCGCTTCTCATGAAGAACGAGGATCTTGTGGCTTGAGAGAAACTAGCACTCCTAAAACGAAAAGGGGGAGAGAAGCTGTGAGGCAGAGATTCACATTGGGCACTGCAGATGGTGACAGCAGTCACCAAATTAAAAGACGCCTGCTTCTTGGGAGGAAAGCAATGACAAACCTAGACAGCATCTTAAAAAGCAGAGACATCACCTTGCCAACAAAGGTCTGTATAGTTAAAGCTATGATTTTCCCAGTAGTGATGTATGGAAGTGAGAGCTGGACCATCAAGAAGGCTGATTGCCGAAGAATTGATGCTTTTGAATTATGGTGCTGGAGGAGACTCTTGAGAGTCCCATGGACTGCAAGAAGATCAAACCTATCCATTTTTAGGAAATCAGCCCTGAGTGCTCACTGGAAGGACAGATCATGAAGCTGAGGCTCCAATACTTTGGCCACCTCATGAGAAGACTCCCTGGAAAAGACCCTGATGTTGGGAAAGATGGAGGGCACAAGGAGAAGGGGACAAGAGAGGGCGAGATGGTGGGACAGTGTTCTCGAAGCTACCAGCATGACTTTGACCAAACTGTGGGATGCAGTGGAAGACAGGAGTGCCTGGCGTGCTCTGGTCTATGGGGTCACGAAGAGTCGGACACGACTAAACGACTAAACAACAACAAATATCCTCCTATAGAAATAGAAATGTAACATGTCGTCACGCTCTGCAGCATGCGGAACAGCAGGCCGGGTGAGCCATTTAACAGAGGGAGCGAAGTCACCTTCCTCCCCATTAAAGACGTCTGCAGTGAGGTGTAACATGGCAGGGGGGCTTCACATCGCAGTTTAGTAAGCTGCTTTGTGAAGCACCTCTCCAACTCCATTAACATTTGGAAAATGCAATCTAATTTAGGGATAGGTAGGGATTTGTCAGAGAAGTCTCAGTACCTCAGCAAATTATAATTTTCACAATTCTTGGAGAAATGTCGTAACAGCCTGGTATAAAACTTTAATGGGTTTATAGTGTAGAGACGCTAACCTCTCAGACCCCAACTGTGGGATCGTAGCAGTAACTGGTGTGTGTGATGTGAGCTTACGTACGTATGTGAGCTTCACATAGTGGCCTGTAAAATGGTGAATAATTGTCTTGGGTCACACAAGTGTTGTGAAAGGAAATTTGCAGCCTTGGCAACAATGAAGATGAGTACTATGGGATACAATTACTCACAGTTCATTGCAACGACAATCCCAGAGCTGGTTACATAAGCCATTAAAATAGCAGAGAGACAATAAAATATTACAAATAAATGGACCATCCGACCTGCAGCAAGCAGAAAATTGAAAGGGTAATGGCAAACAGGCACTATGCCCAGCAAACGCCTAAGTGTTTGGATGGCACCTAAAGCTCTTAGGAACTGGCGCCAGCTGCATCTCAGAGATGAGGAAGTTCTATAACTGGGGGGGGCCACCACCAAGAAAGCCGTCCCTTGGGTTGCGGCACTGCAAATATCAAATAGCTACCGCTCCACCAGGAGAACCCCACTCATAGATCTGAATGCACCAATGTGCACACAACCACACCAGATCTTAAAACACACACACAATTTTTAATTATTATTATTTTAAGAGAAAGAGCATGGGAAGCTCATTCAGTCATCCCAACAGCTGGGATTTAAATTTAAGAATTTAAAGGTAAAGGACCCCTAGGCAGTTAAGTCCAGTCAAAGGCAACTATGGGGTGCTGTGCTCATCTCGCCTTTCAGGCCGAGGGAGCCGGCGTTTGTCCACAGACAGCTTTCCGGGTCATGTGGCCAGCATGACGAAACCGCTTCTGGCAAAATCGAACACCGTGACGGAAGCCAGAGTGCACGGAAACACCATTTCCCTTCCCGCCACAGCAGTACCTATTTATCTACTTGCACTGGTGTGCTTTTGAACTGCTAGGTTGGCAGGAGCAGGGACAGAGCAACGGGAGCTCGCCCCGTTGTGGGGATTCGAACCGCCGACCTTCTGATCGGCAAGTCCTAAAGTCTCAGTGGTTTAGACCACAGCGCCACCCGCATCCCATTGCTGCACAATGGAACTTCCCCTTCCTCTCTGATCCCCTGCAAATTCCAAATGCTCTAGCAGGTCCTCCAACCCTCTGGAGAGGAGTTTTGAGGTGTGTCGGTGGTGGTGAAATTGGGGAAGCTCCACTGCTGAAGCAGACATCTATTCCTCTCACGCGGTGCCATTCCTGGATGCAACCCATGCTGTTGAAAGGTCCCAAATGGCTGGATACAAAGGGTTTTTAATGACCTTCCATTAAGTTCCATCAGAAGTGAAGCATACTTTTAATTATTAATGAAAAACAGATGTAGGGGTGAAATTCTCTTGAACCCGCGAAAGCCCCGGGGTTCACTGAGAATCCAGCTGTGATTCAAGCATGTTGGGACCTTCTGATTCACACGGCTGGTACCTCTCCAGCTGTCGCCCACCATCCTTTGGGCCATTTATGGGTCCCTTCCTCTCATCCTTCCCACATCATGTTCCCAGCACGTTCCAGTATGGTTTGATGGGAAGGAAAAGGCAATAAGCGTTCCTCCTCTAGGGAAACACGAAACCAGTATAATGATAACAAACCAACTGGGACCAAAAGAAACGGAAAGCCATAACACTGCTAGAATAAAGAAGGCTGATATATGGAAGTGAGAGCTGGATCATAAAGAAGGCTGATCGCCGAAGAATTGATGCTTTTGAATTATGGTGCTGGAGGAGACTCTTGAGAGTCCCATGGACTGCAAGAAGATCAAACTGATCCATTCTGAAGGAAATCAGCCCTGAGTACTCACTGGAAGGACAGATCCTGAAGCTGAGGCTCCAATACTCTGGCCACCTCATGAGAAGAGAAGACTCCCTGGAAAAGATCCTGGTGTTGGGAAAGATTGAGGGCACAAGGAGAAGGGGACAACAGAGGACGAGATGGTTGGACTGTGTTCTCGAAGCTACCAGCATGAGTTTGACCAAACTGTGGGAGGCAGTGGAAGACAGGAGTGCCTGGCGTGCTCTGGTCCATGGGGTCACGAAGAGTCGGACATGACTAAATGGTTAAACAACAACAGCACATATTTCTGTATTTGTTTCATACAATCTATACACCTCTTGACTGTTTTTTTTTTAAAAAAACCCCAACAACAATCAAAGTGGTATACCCAAAGGTAAAACAAGAAAAAAAATCACAATGAATAGTATATTGTATGTAGCTGCTGGACAGAGAGTTGGGAGTCCTTTTACTTTTTTCTACTTTCCCCATAGCTTTTCCTGTCTTTCCTTTTTCTTCCCCTTTCTCTTATTTTTAGGCCTCTCCTTTTCTTCTTTCTGACTTTTTTAGACTAAGTAGTTGTCTTATCTTGGTATATTATAAAAAGGTACTTTGTAAAGGGTATGTGGTTTTGTATATCTAAGTAAAAGGTAAAGGTAAAGGGACCCTGACCGTTAGGTCCAGTCGTGGCCGACTCTGGGGTTGCAGCGCTCATCTTGCTCTACAGGCCGAGGGAGCCGGCGTACAGCTTCCGGGTCATGTGGCCAGCATAACTTTACTGTATTTTTGGTTTCTATGGAAGCCGCCCAGAGTGGCTGGGGAGGCCCAGCCAGATGGGCGGGGTATAAATCATAAATTATTATTATAACTAAGCCGTTTTTGGTGAACCACAGCAGCGCACAGAAACGCCGTTTACCTTCCCGCCGGAGCAGTACCTATTTATCTACTTGCACTTTGACGTGCTTTCGAACTGCTAGGTTGGCAGGAGCAGGGACCGAGCAACAGGAGCTTACCCTGTCGCGGGGATTCAAACCTTCGACCTTCTGATCGGCAAGCCCTAGGCTCTGTGGTTTAGACCACAGCGCCACCCGCGTCCCAGTATATCTAAGAATCAATAAGTAAATCAAATAAAAAAGGAAGAAAAAAATCACAACCCTACTTTAAAACATACCAGAAATTACAATACTATAAAACCTATGCATCTAAGCATCCAGATAGCCTTGCCTATTATACACGAGCGTGGCAAAAAGAGTACAGCGAAGGTGCTCTCAACAGGCAGGGAATTCCAAAGTGTAGGTGCTGCCACACTAAAACAGATCATTGTTCTTGCAAATGCGGAACTGTTATTATCTGGCATCTGCAATGGTGCCAGTTCTGCAGATTGAAGCGGTTGATTGGCAACATGTGGAGCCAGGAGATACATGTTCACACAAAAGCTTCAACCGAGAGATCATGGTATAAGGCAGCTTCTGTGCCATACTGCTTCATCACCAGTAGGTGGAGCTATGTATAAAACGACTACAGGATTATTATTATTTTTTGCATGATGGGCCTCTTTTATTCCCAAAACACAGCTCTTTTTGCAGAACAATTGCAAAGTAAGATGTGTCTTGCGTTGAAAGACCAGCAGCTGCCTCTTGTCGTTTGAGCTTCAGACTACTCTCAGATCTCTTGCCACTAAGGCTAAATGGCTGTGCCCAAAGTTTTATAGATCAGTGGTTTTTGAAGAAGGGTTTATTTCCTGATTTTTAACTGCATGGGTATAAACTGCTTCAAATTATCAAAACGACTTTTACATCTGTAAATGCTTTTTAAAGGATGAGGCAACGAAGTGCAATACTATATGTGGAGCACTCGTTCATATTGTTACTATTTCTGCTTGATTTTACTGGATTGTATCCAATGTTTGCCCTACTCTGAGTAGTCCCATTGAAACTAAAGGACCTAAGATTGTAACGGCTGTTCATTTCAAGCGGTGCCCTCCAAGTTGGAAGAACTCTGGGCACTACCCATTGTGCTTAATTGCCCCAAGCCATCCTGAGCATTGCAAATTCATTGGAAGGGCAGAGTGTGACATTATTAAAAATAAACAATGGCTCTCAGGCACTAAGCTTGTAAGCAACAAAGAATATGCAATGAGTGAATCTGTCAATTTTGACTTCTCGTTTTTCTAGTCTGAAGTTGAGCTCTTAACATTTCTACATCAGTTTGCGATTATTATTGTCTTAAAGTCCTCCTGAAAATTCACCAGCAATTTTAGTGTGAATTTCTCCTAAACCACAGAGCATAGGGCTTGCTGATCAGAAGGTCAGAGATTCGAATCCCTGAGACGGGATGAGCTCCCATTGCTCGGTCCCTGCTCCTGCCAACCTAGCAGTTCAAAAGCACATCAAGTGCAAGTAGATAAATAGGTACCGCTCCAGCGGGAAGGTACACGGTGTTTCTGTGCGCGGCTCTGGTTTGCCAGAAGCGGATTAGTCCTGCTGGCCACATGACCTGGAAACTGTCTGCGGACAAACGCCGGCTCCCTCGGCCAGTAAAGCGAGATGAGCGCCACAACCCCAGAGTCGTCCGCGACTGGACCTAATGTTCAGGGGTAAAGGTAAAGGGACCCCTGACCATTAGGTCCAGTCGCGGACGACTCTGGGGTTGCAGCGCTCATCTTGCTCTATAGGCCGAGGGAGCCGGCGTACAGCTTCCGGGTCGTGTGGCCAGCATGACTAAGCCGCTTCTGGCGAACCAGAGCAGCGCACAGAAACGCCGTTTACCTTCCCGCTGGAGCGGTACCTATTTATCTACTTGCACTTTGACAGGCTTTCGAACTGCTAGGTTGGCAGGAGCAGGGACCGAGCACAGGAGCTGACCTGTTGCGTGGATTCGAACCACCGACCTTTCAATCGGCAAGCCCTAGGCTCTGTGGTTTAACCCACAGCGTCACCTGTGTCCCTTAATGTTCAGGGGTACCTTTTTACTCCTAATAATAGACATCTTTATATGCAATTTTGCCCAGTAAACACATATTGTTGCATAGTATTTCTCCCAATGCTGAAGCATTCTTGTACCTTAACTCCACTATGATATACAGTTCTATGCACGCTTTAATATGGCAAATGAATTTTTGTAAACGGTGGTTGGCTCCATTGCAAAATTCGGAGAAGCGTGAATTTCGAAGGACCTTTGCGTTTCAGTTTGCGTACCGTTTCGAAAAGGGAGAATTAGGGAGATTCATATTTGATGTGAACCGAATCGAATTTCTCTCCCCATCCACCTCCAATACTTAGCCAAGAGATTCTGGTCCTACCTGGTATTCTCCGATTTCCTGCTCATGCACTGATGCAGGAAGAGATAGTCTTGGGGGGCACTGGTGGAAAGCGTGGTCCGGATATGGTTGGCGGGTGAATCGAAGGTGAAAAGGGTGGGCTGGCTGGAGTGCGAAGGAGCGGACGACTTCCGTTCTCGCAGGAGCCGCTGGCTGGAGCCACTCAGCTCAGCCGGGGAGGAACGTGGCCCATGAATGACAGAAGGAATGTTTCTTAGAGAATCTGCACAGGAAGAATTGAGGGAGATATTGTCACCCTTAAAATAACAACAACAAAAACAACAACAATAATTTATACTCTGCCCATCTGGCTGGGTTTCCTCAGCCACAGTGGACGCTCAGGTTGCGAATGTGATCCGTGCAGGAGGCACGTTTGCAACCCGCAGTGCCGCATCTGCGCACATGAGGGTTGCAATTTGGCGCTTCTGTGCATGTGCAAAGTGTGATTTAGCGCTTCTGTGCATGTACGACCGCCGAAACCCAGAAGTAATCCGTTCCAGTACTTCCGGGTTTTGGCGGGCCCGTAACCCGAAAAAACGCAACCTGAAGCGTCTTTAACCCGAGGTATGACTGGACAGTGGTACCTCAGGTTATAGACGCTTCAGGTTACAGACTCCGCTAACCCAGAAATAGTACCTCGGGTTAAGAACTTTGCTTCAGGATGAGAAGGCGGTGGCAGCGGGAGGCCCCATTAGCTAAAGTGGTGTTTCCGGTTAATAACAGTTTCAGGTTAAGAACAGACCTTCGGAACCAATTAAGTTCTTAACCCGAGGTACCACTGTGCAATAATTCATCAAATATTAAAATCTTCCCTAAACAGGGATGCCTTCAGATGTCTTCTAAACGTCAGGGAGAACTTAACAGAGCTATAATGCCCAACATCCAACAAACAAACCATAGTTCCCATGATTCTTTGGAAAAAGCAAGGTGCATTAAATATGCAATCGGACAGAGAACGAGTGGCTCTTCAGGTGTAGAACAACAGAATCATAGAATTGGAAGGGACCCTGAGAATCATCAAATCCAACCCCATGCAATGAAGGAATACGCAGCTGTCCCATATGGGTATTGAACCTGCAACCTTGGCGTTATCAGCACCATGTTCTAGCTAACTGAGCTATCCAACTGAGTCATGCATCTAGATTCCAGTTCCCACCATCCCTAGCTACCAATGGCCATGTTGACAAGAGGCTGATGGGGACCCTAACACCCTAGGGATGACTACAAGTTCCCCATTTCCTCTGCCTAAACAAGGTGATTCATCAGTCTCCTATACATTCTCAAGTGATAAAAATAGGCATGTCTGCAGGGTTTTTTTTTGCCATACCACAAATCCCTATTTTAGAGAGAATAAAATAACATCAGTATGTGGTTCTGACTGATTGGTTGGTGCCTGTGCACACCACCGATCAATACTGAACATTTAATGGTGTCATTATGACATTAAGGAGAAAAGTTCTTTGCACAGCTCAGTACAGGGATAGATTACACGCACAATGCTCAAATAACATTCTTTGGGCAGAGGAGAGCTACCTGGCAGCACAGCACGCTATCAGAATTTAAGTCGTCACGTTTGCCTAATTATGCTATTAATATTATCCTGAGACCATCATTTGAGGTCCTTCTTTGTGGGCCTCCTCCAGGTGAGGCCCGGAGGGTGGCAACACAAGAACGGGGCCTTTTCTGTGGTGGCTCCCCCCGCTTGTGGAATGCTCTCCCCAGGAAGTCTCGCCTGGTTCCTCCATTACATACCTTTTATGGCCTTTTAAATGTGCTTTTAGGAGGTGGGGTTATTGGCTTGTCATTGTTATGTATTTTGCGTCCTCATTTTGTATTGTTATGTTGTGAACCGCCCCGAGATCTTCGGATGAAGGGCAGTAATAATCTGAGTGGGTCTGGCTAGGGCTGATGGGAATTGAAGTCCAAAACATTTGGAGAGCGCCAGGTTAGTGCCCTTATGATTTGGGCAGTTTTATATTCAATCCCAGGGACACGGGTGGCGCTGTGGGTTAAACCACAGAGCCTAGGACTTGCCAATCAGAAGGTCGGCGGTTCGAATCCCTGCGACGGGGTGAGCTCCCGTCTTTCGGTCCCAGCTCCTGCCAACCTAGCAGTTCGAAAGCACTTCAAAGTGCAAGTAGATAAACAGGTACCGCTCTGGCGGGAAGGTAAACGGTGTTTCCTTGCACTGCTCTGGTTCGCCAGAAGCGGGACCCGGAAGCTGTACGCTGGCTCCCTCAGCCAGTAAAGCGAGATGAGCACCGCAACCCCAGAGTCGGCCACGACTGGACCTAATGGTCAGGGGTCTCTTTAGCTTTACCTTTTATATTCAATCTCTCGTGCTGCATTCTCCATTTTCACAGCTGCCCCGCACAGGGTCGAGAAAGGGAGGAGAAATGTGGAAGGAGGCAGGAGGAAGGGAATTAATCAAATCAGCTCCTGGATGAATAAACCCGTCCTGTTTTGGGGGTTTTGCTTCTTGGTCACGCAAGGAAGTGACAGAATGCCAGGAGCTGGCTTTTAAATGTACAGCTGCCCAACTAGTTTTTTCATTCAACTTGGGGGGGGGGGGAATCCTGAAACATACAAATAAAAAGAGGTACACACAAGGGACATAGCCAAATTGGGGGCGCAGGAGCCGATGCCCCCCCTAAATCAAGTAAATAAATAAAAATACTTAATTAACTGACTAATCGTGTTGCAGATAGCTTGGTTCTGCCCCCCAATAAATCCTGTGCCATCGCCCCCACCATAAATCCTGGCTACGTCCATGATACACACATAATTTTTGGACATACCCTAAAATATAGACCTTTTGGATCGAAGAAATAATAGTAGCTGGAAGCATGATAGGATATATTGTCCCCGTGAACCCGCTGGTAATTTGGTTTGGGTATGCCTTGATAGACGACAGCGGAACGACCTTAAATATTATTTTTCTTTCCTTTGTTAAGGAAATTGGAAATTACAAAAAAGAGGAATGCTTTGATCCGGTTTTACCAAAATTATGCCAATACATCAGTCTCCCACCCCCAAAGTATTTAACGAGCACGTGGCACCCTACGCAGTAATTCTTATTGTTAATGGGGAACTACTTTTATGCTCCAAGTTATCAGTAAACTGGTGATCATTTACTGCTTAAAAACATTGAACAAAAATAGATAAAAAGATGCATGCTGTTTAAACAAGCTAAGTGGGAGGGGGAACAGAGTGAAATATATATTTTGGGGGGGGGTTGCTGGAGAGGAAGATGAATGAATCGGGGTGAAGGTTCATTGCAGGGGGCTCTAATGCAGTAATTTTTTTAAAAGCTCAGATTTTAGGTGGGAGGAATAGGCCCATTACTCAACAGCCGCACGCTATTCTAGAGACATGAGCGGGCATCACTCAAAACAGACTCACACTCCACAATGTCTAGTAAAAGCAGGCTTCTCACCCCAAGGGAGCCCATTCCATTGACACTGGCATTGATTTTCAAAAATGTATCCTCGCTTTTCTCCCCACAGTGACCCGGCCACTAAGTGCTATTAGCGATTGCAGCGGGTTCAGAACTCACTCACCACCGTTTCGGGAGACGAAACCCCATCAATAGAGGCAAGGGGAAGGGGCAAGAAAGCTGCGAGCTGCTTGTATTTGAACTTACTGTGGTGCAGAGAAAAGCAAAAAGAGGGGAAGTAAGTCAGAATGTGGAACGTTTGTCCTCTGCGGCAGAAAATTCAGCGGACGTGCCTTACTTTTGGGTTGCTGTTGGAGAGCGAGAAGGATCTGGGGCACATGGGGAATACTTGCAAACAGGTGAAACATTTTGTTTGCTTGTTTATTATTTCAGTACAGTGGTACCTCGGGTTAAGTACTTAATTCGTTCCGGAGGTCCGTTCTTAACCTGAAACTGTTCTTAACCTGAAGCACCACTTTAGCTAATAGGGCCTCCTGCTGCTGCCGCGCTGCCAGAGCCCGATTTCTGTTCTCATCCTGAAGCAAAGTTCTTAACCCGAGGTACTATTTCTGGGTTAGCGGAGTCTGTAACCTGAAGTGTATGTAAGCTGAAGCGTATGTAACCTGAGGTACCACTGTATTGTTCTCTATTGAATTTGTTTGACGACCTGCATCCGAAGGGCACAGGGTGGTTCGCAATGTAAAAATGCGAAAGGAAAACACAAAGTGCGTAATAAAAACAAAGACAAATGTGAAACAAACCAATATCCCTCCCTTCTACATCCACTTTATTATTTATTAAATTTACATCCTGCTCCTCCTCCCGAGAGAGCCCAAAGGAGAAAACCTGAAACAAAACTTATTTGCGAGCAACTAACACCATTTAAAAACATTTTAAAACGAGTAAGAGCCATCTAAAAAATAAGATACCCTCAGTTACTAAATTTCAGAGATGCCACTGCCGATATCTACCAGACATCTAATAATAATAATAATAATAATAATAATAATAATAATAATAATAATAATTTAATTATACCCTGCCCATCTGGCCAGGTTTTCCCAGCCACTCTGGGAGGCTTCCAACAGAATATTGAAATACAATAACCTATTAAACGTTAAAAGTTTCCCTAAACAGGGCTGCCTTCAGATGTCTTCTAAAGGTCTGGTAGCTGTTTTTCTCTTTGACATCTGGTGGGAGGGCGTTCCACAGGGAGGGCGCCACTACCAAGAAGGCCCTCTGCTTGGGTAAACAAGAATGCTTTAAATTCCTCCTGAACTATATGGGTTTTACATCTTATTATTATTTGTAAGAAATACTATTAGCATCTAGGAGAAGGAAAACTCTGATCCTAAACCTCTGCTGCCTTGTGGCTAATAAATAATAATAATAATAAATAATAAATATAATAAACAACAACAACAACAATAATACTTTTATTATTTATACCCCGCCCATCTGGCTGGGTTTTCCCAGCCACTCTGGGCAGCTTACAGCATATCTAGAAACATGATAAACACATCAAGCTATACTCATTTGTGAGAGGGGCTTCAGGAATAACCCCTGAAGAACAATCCATACCCTCTTCCTTACAGGATATATTTGGGAGAATATAAAGCTAAGGAGTCGTTTAGGGCTTTAAATATCAGCACCAACACTCAGAAACGTACTGGGAACCGATGCAGATCTCTCAAGAATGGTGTTATGTGGTCTTGGCAGCCGCCCCCAGTCACCAGTCTAGCTGTCACATTCTGGATTAGTTGTAGTTTCCGGGTCACCTTCAAAGGTAGCCCCACGTAGAGCGCATTGCATCTGGGAGTCTAAGGGGGGGGGGTGAAAGCAGCCTAAAGGTGGCAGGGATGATGGTGTGAGGGTTGGCATTGCCTCTGGTGGGTCCCAACAGATGCCCGAGTGTGGCTGGTGCTGGTTTTGAAAGCAAGTTGCAAACGTGAACAATAAAATAAATGAACGCCGTTTGCCATAAATAAAAATTGTGCGATACAGTTCCACCTGTCTTCTGTTTACCAGGTTCAGTCCCTATTTTTGGCACCTCTTCCTGGTAAAACATTGTCCCTATTTTGTGTTTTTCAGCGTGTGTTTGTGGGGGGGGGGGAGAGATTGGGAGGTTGCTATTTTCTTCCTTAAAAAAAAAATGCAAGCGTAATTCCAACAGGAAATGTTGAGTCCTGTGAAGCCCTGGAAGTTTGTTTTATTCCACATTTACTTTAACTTCCTGTGGATACAGAACACACGCACATACGCACAGAAATCTAGCAAAAAAAGAATGAAGAAAATGTTATTGGTGCACAATGGTTTCTTCTCTTGCTGTTAAGACTGACACTGTGAAGTGTTCCTTTCCCCAGCAGGCTCTTAAAAGGGGAGGAAGAAAAGGATCTGGCAGAGAATTAAGAGATTCTCCTGACACCGAGTAAATCAAGGCTGGAGATTATCTGCGATCAGTACTCAAACCACTCTAATGTGAGAAAGAAATTCTATCTGTTACACAGGCCCGAGGCGCGGTTGTGTTTTGTTCTATCGTCTCTGGGTGCAGGGAAGCTCAGAGAGCGGGCCTTCAAGGTTTAAAACAGCCATCATTAAAAATATGAGCCCTCTACAATATCTGCAAATGTGATGTGAAGGCTGGCAACATCAAGCCCGCAAGGCAGGAATCTCCTGCAGATGACCGCGCTGCCTGGAGACAAGACAGTCAGGTTGTGCATCCATAGCAGTGACCACAGGAGGAATGGCCACATGGTGTATCTGCAGGAGCACAAACAGACACCGTCATCTTCCCCAACTGCAACAAAACATGTCTCTCCTGCATCGGTCTCTAGAGGCACTACAACCTTCCAACAGCTTCACTTCACTTCCCTAAGGTGCATGACACAGTGGTTTTCTAAGAAAGACTGCCAGCAGTTCTCCAGGGTATGCTGCAGGGTCTGGTGAGGGACACGTCGTTGTCATGGTCCGGTTCACAGGCGATCGAAGTCCTGGCGGGGGACGTTGGGACCGGGGGCAAGATGGAGGGGTGGGAGTAGGAACGGGAGTCCAGAAGCCAGGAAGCTAAGAGTCTGGGGTCAGAGAGCTGGGAGTCAAGAAGCCAAGGGTCCTAGGGTCAGGAAGCAAGGAGTCGCGAAGTCAGGGGTCCGAGGATCAAGAAGGAAGGAGTCACAAAGTCAGGGGTCCGAGGATCAAGAAGGAAGGAGTCACGAAGTCAGGGGTCTGAGGATCAAGAAGGAAGGAGTCACGAAGTCAGGGGTCTGAGGATCAAGAAGCAAGGAGTCAGGAAGTCAGGGGTCCGAGGATCAAGAAGCAAGGAGTCAGGAAGTCAGGGGTCTGAGGATCAAGAAGGAAGGAGTCACGAAGTCAGGGGTCTGAGGATCAAGAAGGAAGGAGTCACGAAGTCAAGGGTCTGAGGATCAAGAAGCAAGGAGTCAGGAAGTCAGGGGTCCAAGGATCAAGAAGGAAGGAGTCACGAAGTCAAGGGTCTGAGGATCAAGAAGGAAGGAGTCACGAAGTCAGGGGTCCGAGGATCAAGAAGGAAGGAGTCACAAAGTCAAGGGTCTGAGGATCAAGAAGCAAGGAGTCAGGAAGTCAGGGGTCCGAGGATCAAGAAGGAAGGAGTCACGAAGTCAAGGGTCTGAGGATCAAGAAGGAAGGAGTCACGAAGTCAGGGGTCTGAGGATCAAGAAGGAAGGAGTCACGAAGTCAAGGGTCTGAGGATCAAGAAGGAAGGAGTCACGAAGTCAGGGGTCCGAGGATCAAGAAGGAAGGAGTCACGAAGTCAAGGGTCTGAGGATCAAGAAGCAAGGAGTCAGGAAGTCAGGGGTCCTAGGATCAAGAAGGAAGGAGTCACGAAGTCAAGGGTCTGAGGATCAAGAAGGAAGGAGTCACGAAGTCAGGGGTCCGAGGATCAAGAAGGAAGGAGTCACAAAGTCAAGGGTCTGAGGATCAAGAAGGAAGGAGTCACAAAGTCAAGGGTCTGAGGATCAAGAAGGAAGGAGTCATGAAGTCAGGGGTCCGAGGATCAAGAAGGAAGGAGTCACGAAGTCAGGGGTCCGAGGATCAAGAAGGAAGGAGTCACAAAGTCAAGGGTCTGAGGATCAAGAAGCAAGGAGTCATGAAGTCAGGGGTCCGAGGATCAAGAAGCAAGGAGTCACAAAGTCAGGGGTCTGAGGATCAAGAAGGAAGGAGTCACAAAGTCAAGGGTCCGAGGATCAAGAAGGAAGGAGTCACAAAGTCAGGGGTCCGAGGATCAAGAAGGAAGGAGTCACAAAGTCAGGGGTCCGAGGATCAAGAAGCAAGGAGTCACAAAGTCAGGGGTCTGAGGATCAAGAAGGAAGGAGTCACGAAGTCAAGGGTCTGAGGATCAAGAAGGAAGGAGTCACGAAGTCAAGGGTCTGAGGATCAAGAAGCAAGGAGTCACGAAGTCAGGGGTCTGAGGATCAAGAAGGAAGGAGTCACAAAGTCAGGGGTCTGAGGATCAAGAAGCAAGGAGTCACAAAGTCAGGGGTCCGAGGATCAAGAAGGAAGGAGTCACAAAGTCAAGGGTCTGAGGATCAAGAAGGAAGGAGTCACGAAGTCAAGGGTCTGAGGATCAAGAAGGAAGGAGTCATGAAGTCAAGGGTCTGAGGATCAAGAAGGAAGGAGTCACAAAGTCAAGGGTCTGAGGATCAAGAAGGAAGGAGTCACGAAGTCAGGGGTCCGAGGATCAAGAAGCAAGGAGTCACAAAGTCAAGGGTCTGAGGATCAAGAAGGAAGGAGTCACAAAGTCAAGGGTCTGAGGATCAAGAAGCAAGGAGTCATGAAGTCAGGGGTCCGAGGATCAAGAAGGAAGGAGTCACGAAGTCAGGGGTCCGAGGATCAAGAAGGAAGGAGTCACAAAGTCAAGGGTCTGAGGATCAAGAAGGAAGGAGTCACGAAGTCAAGGGTCTGAGGATCAAGAAGGAAGGAGTCATGAAGTCAGGGGTCTGAGGATCAAGAAGGAAGGAGTCACGAAGTCAGGGGTCTGAGGATCAAGAAGGAAGGAGTCACGAAGTCAGGGGTCCGAGGATCAAGAAGGAAGGAGTCACGAAGTCAGGGGTCTGAGGATCAAGAAGGAAGGAGTCATGAAGTCAAGGGTCTGAGGATCAAGAAGGAAGGAGTCATGAAGTCAAGGGTCTGAGGATCAAGAAGGAAGGAGTCACGAAGTCAAGGGTCTGAGGATCAAGAAGGAAGGAGTCATGAAGTCAAGGGTCTGAGGATCAAGAAGGAAGGAGTCACGAAGTCAGGGGTCTGAGGATCAAGAAGGAAGGAGTCATGAAGTCAAGGGTCTGAGGATCAAGAAGGAAGGAGTCACGAAGTCAAGGGTCTGAGGATCAAGAAGGAAGGAGTCATGAAGTCAAGGGTCTGAGGATCAAGAAGGAAGGAGTCACGAAGTCAGGGGTCTGAGGATCAAGAAGGAAGGAGTCACGAAGTCAGGGGTCCGAGGATCAAGAAGGAAGGAGTCACGAAGTCAGGGGTCCGAGGATCAAGAAGGAAGGAGTCAGGAAGTCAAGGGTCTGAGGATCAAGAAGGAAGGAGTCACGAAGTCAGGGGTCCAAGGATCAAGAAGGAAGGAGTCACGAAGTCAGGGGTCTGAGGATCAAGAAGCAAGGAGTCACGAAGTCAGGGGTCCGAGGATCAAGAAGGAAGGAGTCATGAAGTCAAGGGTCTGAGGATCAAGAAGGAAGGAGTCACGAAGTCAAGGGTCTGAGGATCAAGAAGGAAGGAGTCATGAAGTCAAGGGTCTGAGGATCAAGAAGGAAGGAGTCATGAAGTCAAGGGTCTGAGGATCAAGAAGGAAGGAGTCACGAAGTCAGGGGTCTGAGGATCAAGAAGGAAGGAGTCATGAAGTCAAGGGTCTGAGGATCAAGAAGGAAGGAGTCACGAAGTCAGGGGTCTGAGGATCAAGAAGGAAGGAGTCATGAAGTCAGGGGTCTGAGGATCAAGAAGCAAGGAGTCACGAAGTCAGGGGTCCGAGGATCAAGAAGGAAGGAGTCATGAAGTCAAGGGTCTGAGGATCAAGAAGGAAGGAGTCACGAAGTCAAGGGTCTGAGGATCAAGAAGGAAGGAGTCATGAAGTCAAGGGTCTGAGGATCAAGAAGGAAGGAGTCATGAAGTCAAGGGTCTGAGGATCAAGAAGGAAGGAGTCACGAAGTCAGGGGTCTGAGGATCAAGAAGGAAGGAGTCATGAAGTCAAGGGTCTGAGGATCAAGAAGGAAGGAGTCATGAAGTCAGGGGTCTGAGGATCAAGAAGGAAGGAGTCACGAAGTCAGGGGTCTGAGGATCAAGAAGGAAGGAGTCACGAAGTCAGGGGTCTGAGGATCAAGAAGGAAGGAGTCATGAAGTCAAGGGTCTGAGGATCAAGAAGGAAGGAGTCATGAAGTCAAGGGTCTGAGGATCAAGAAGGAAGGAGTCACGAAGTCAAGGGTCTGAGGATCAAGAAGGAAGGAGTCATGAAGTCAAGGGTCTGAGGATCAAGAAGGAAGGAGTCATGAAGTCAAGGGTCTGAGGATCAAGAAGGAAGGAGTCATGAAGTCAAGGGTCTGAGGATCAAGAAGGAAGGAGTCACGAAGTCAGGGGTCTGAGGATCAAGAAGGAAGGAGTCATGAAGTCAAGGGTCTGAGGATCAAGAAGGAAGGAGTCACGAAGTCAGGGGTCTGAGGATCAAGAAGGAAGGAGTCACGAAGTCAGGGGTCCGAGGATCAAGAAGGAAGGAGTCACGAAGTCAGGGGTCCGAGGATCAAGAAGGAAGGAGTCAGGAAGTCAAGGGTCTGAGGATCAAGAAGGAAGGAGTCACGAAGTCAGGGGTCCAAGGATCAAGAAGGAAGGAGTCACGAAGTCAGGGGTCCGAGGATCAAGAAGGAAGGAGTCAGGAAGTCAGGGGTCCGAGGATCAAGAAGGAAGGAGTCACAAAGCCAAGGGTCCGAGGAGTCTCCCTCAGAGTCTCCTCCAACTCCACAATTCTATGATGCTGTGAATGCTTCCCCACATTGTAACTCCTTACGCACAGAAATCTAGCATACATATATCAAGGGGAAAGGATCCTGGCCCAGGTTTCTGCTTGGCACGATTGCTTTATACAGTGGTACCTCTGGTTGCGAACGGGATCCGTTCCAGAACCCCGTTTGCAACCTGAGCAGAACACAACATGCGCACGTGCAGGTTGCAATTTACCGCTTCTGCGCATGACGCCATTTTGCACGTCTGCACATGCGCAAGCGACAAAACCCGGAAGTAACCCTTTCCGGTACTTCCGGGTCGCGGGATGTATCCTGAAAGAACGCAACATGAAGCAGACATAACAAGAGCTATGACTGTAAAATGCAGGTAGCGTTTGTTTTTAAAAGAAAATGGCATCCCAAGATTCTGCCCCTCGTCTCTGCAGTCTGTCACAGTGAAGTCCCGAAGGAGCTGCTTCTGCTGATTGTGTGGCTTGGCTCCTTGTGAGGACCGTAAATTTTATTAAATAAGGCAAGGGTGCTTTTTCAGCCAAGCCTATCTTCACCCAAACAGCCCTTTCTTATGCAAATTCTGCCCTTATCTTCAAGAAGGAATACCACTGGTAGGGACGATTGTCATGCATGGTGAAGAGAAACAGCTTTAGCTGCGCGTATCGGGACCCGAGAATAGAGCAAACATGGGGGGGGGGTGCTTTTCACGCTTTGCAGTACCAGCATTTCCAGCTTGTTCTGAAAATAATACATTAGGTTCCCATTGCCAGGACCAAGGCATCCTTCGCCATACCCGTGTCATGTTGTTAAATTGCAAATTGCTGAAAGGCATCTTTCAAGGGGTGCTGGGTTATTGTGCTGAAGGAAGCAGCGGAAAAATGGCTTGCTTCTCATTTAAAAGGTGCAGGCCCAGTGCTTGTTAAGTGCACAATTAGGATCTCAGAGGGGAACAGGAGGTTCATTGGTAGGGACGCGGGTGGTGCTGTGGGTTAAACCACAGAGCCTAGGACTTGCCGATCAGAAGGTCGGTGGTTCGAATCCCCGCGACGGGGTGAGCTCCCGTTGCTCAGTCCCAGCTCCTGCCAACCTAGCAGTTTGAAAGCACGTCAAAGTGCAAGTAGATAAACAGGTGCCACTCCAGCGGGAAGGTAAATGGCATTTCCATGCACTGCTCTGGTTCGCCAGAAGCGGCTTAGTCATGCTGGCCACATGACCTGGAAGCTGAACGCCGGCTCCCTCGGCCCATAAAGCGAGATGAGCGCTGCAACCTCAGAGTCAGCCACGACTGGACCTAATGGTCAGGGGTCCCTTTACCTTTAAGGTTCATTGGAATAAGAACTGTATTGCATGCTGAAGGTTCCAGGCTCAAAACCTAATATCCTCTCCAGGCAAAGCTGGGAAAACTCCTGCCTACTTTGTTGGCATCCGTCTGTCTCGAGAGACAGTGCAGTGCGCCTCCGGGAGATGCAGTTAAACTGCTGGAGAATCACAGAGCCTGCTGTGGCTGTGAAGACTGGTAGCTCCTAATGCTGCCTCCTGTGTTGCTTTTGCTGTGTTTGCAGCACCAAAGTGGCCTCTCAGAGGTGCAGGCCTGGCCAGGGAATGTGGAGATCTTGGGCTGCCAAGACGGCAAGACACCCCCCCCCCTCCTTCTCAGCCTTGCTGATGATCTCCAACAGAAAGCAGAGTAAAATGTTTGGCATCAGCTGGGCTGAAGCAGCTGCAGGAAGGAGGCGTACGAGGCGCCATCCAACCGCCTTAGGGCCCCCACTCCAGATGTGTGTAGGGTTTATTCCCGAGCCTTTTCGTCTCCCGGAGATGTCCCACAAGGTCTCCTAGGTCAGGGGTCAGCAACTAGTGGTCAGGGATGATGGGAACTGTAGTCCCAAAACAACTGGAGGGCTGAGTTTGGGGGTGCCTGATTTAGTCCAGCCCCCTGAAATGCAGGAATCTCAGCTAAAGCATCCATGACAGATGGCCGTCCAAACTCCGCCTAGAAACTTTCAAGGAAAGAGAGCCCACAACCTCCTGAGATAAGACTGTTCCACGGTCAAACAGCTCTCACACACCATCCAGACAAACAAGAGTCATTATCCGAGTTAAAAGGAAACTTTTCAGTCAAAGCACTTTGGTTATAAAGGAGGAGCAGTTGGGAGAGTGGCCTGGGGAGAGGGGCTGTGGTCTGGGCCAGGAAAGGCAAAGGAGGAAAAAATGGCTGGGAAAAAGGAGCCACAATAATGGAACAACAACAACAACAACAACAACAACAACAACAACAACAACTTATTTTTATATGCTGCCCATCTGATTGGGTTGCCCTAGCCTCTCTGGGTGGCGTCCAACAAATTAAACACATCTAGCACACACAGTAAAACCTCAAACGTTAAAAACTTCGATATAAAGGGCTACCTTCAGATGTCGTCTTAAAGTCAAATAACTATTTTAACAACAACAACAATAATAATACCCCTGACCATCTGGCTGGGTTTCCCCAGCTGCTCTGGGCAGCTCCCAACAGAATATTAAAAACACGATAAAACATCAAACATTAAAAACTTCCCTAAACAGGGCTGCCTTCAGATGTCTTTGAAAAGTCAGATAGTTGTTTATTTCCTTCACATCTGAAGGGAGGGTGTTCCATAGGGTGGGCGCCACTACCAAGAAGGCCCTCTGCCTGGTTCCCTGCAACCTCACTTCTTGCACTGAGGGAACCGCCAGGAGGCCCTCGGCGCTGGACCTCAGTGTCCAGGCTGAACAATGGGGGTGGAGACGCTCCTTCAGGTCTACTGGGCCGAGGCCGTTTGGGGCTTGAAATGTCAGCACCAACACTTTGAACTGTGCTTGGAAACGTACTGCGAGCCAATGTAGGTCT
This sequence comes from Podarcis erhardii, assembly GCF_964252035.2. Lineage (NCBI taxonomy): Eukaryota > Metazoa > Chordata > Lepidosauria > Squamata > Lacertidae > Podarcis > Podarcis erhardii. The sequence goes on from NC_138508.1 coordinate 11,176,544, forward strand.
CTCAGGACCGGTATTATATGGTCTCGGCGGCCGCTCCCAGTCACCAGTACAGCTGCCGCATTCTGGATTAGTTGTAGTTTCCGAGTCACCTTCAAAGGTAGCACCACGTAGAGCGCATTGCAGTAGTCCAAGCGGGAGAAAACCAGAGCACGCACAACTCTGGTGAGACAGTGTGCAGGCAGGTAGGGTCTCAGCCTGCGTACCAGACAGAGCTGGCAGACAGCCGCCCTGGACACAGGTTTATTAGAGGCAGTAAATGCTTCTGAATGCCAGTTACTGCAAACTACAGGAGAGAGTGCTCAAATCCTGCATGCGCAGGAATTGAGTTGGCTGCTGTGTGAACAGGATTCTGGACTAGATGGGCCACTGGCTTGATCTGGCTGGGCTATCCACATGTTCTTAAGCTTCATAAAGAAACCGTATTGTGCGAATGGGCCCAGAAAGATGAGAGTTTTGGCAAGGCAAGGAAAGAGAACGGGCGTAAGCAGCAGCAATCTAAAACAGCCCAGCTTTTAAGGAGAACCTGAAGGGCACTGAGACCTGAGTCACCAAATCCACTTGACATTTAATCTGCATGCTGTGTGTGCGCACATGTTATCAGCAGGCCATTTGTTCCAAAGTTGTTTTGCCTCTGACTCGCTGCAAATATTTTCCACTATTTTAATCATGTCAACATGAGCAACTGCCTGGAGACACCTTGCGAATGTAGTCAGCCTGCGCTTAAGGTACAAATGTTTTGTTTCCTGGAGATGACAGCGCAGTTTATCTCTTTAGCTGCAAGGCAGGCTTCCCCAACCCGGTGCCCTCCAGGCTGCTGTGCTGGCAGGGGCTGATGAGAGTCGCAGTCCAAGACATCTGGGGGGTGTCAGGTTGGGGGTGCCTGCTGTATGGGGAAAACAGACATCCTCCTCCCAGCTTCTGCTACCATGCTAGGAAGCCAACACTCGCCCTGCAATGGGAAGTCGCTGGAGAAGAGCAACGATCTCTCCTCGGTTTAGTTGCGCTTCCAATAGCTTTGCGTGTGTGATTTGCTCACAGAATGTGGGTACCACACATCTTAAGGAAATTGGTCCTGAGTGCTCACTGGAAGGACAGAAACTGGAAACCAGTATAATGATAACAAACCAACTGGGACCAACAGAAATAAAAAGCCATAACACTGCTAAAATAAAGAAGGCTGATGTATGGAAGTGAGAGCTGGACCATAAAGAAGGCTGATCGCCAAAGAATGGATGCTTTTGAATTATGGTGTTGGAGGAGTCTCTTGAGAGTCCCATGGACTGCAAGAAGATCAAACCTCTCCATTCTTAAGGAAATCAGTCCTGAGTGCTCACTGGAAGGACAGATCCTGAAGCTGAGGCTCCAATACTTTGGCCACCTCAGGAGAAGAGAAGACTCCCTGGAAAAGACCGTGATGTTGGGAAAGATGGAGGGCACGAGGAGAAGGGGACGACAGAGGACGAGATAGTTGGACAGTGTTCTCGAAGCTACCAGCATGAGTTTGACCAAACTACGAGAGGCAGAGGAAGACAGGAGGGCCTGGCGTGCTCTGGTCCATGGGGTCACGAAGAGTCGGACACGACTAAACGACTAAACAACAACAACTTTTCCTTTCTGCCTTCATAACCTTACACAAAAGATTAGAGCAGAGCCTTGCCTTACTCTCAAATATTCTTGACAGCACCTCCATTTTCTCTCCTTTCTTTATCTCTCGTTTCCTTCCTTCCTATCTTTTCCTTTCCTTTTCTCTCTGTGCAATTTCCCTTCTTCCTTCCTCTCACCCCCAGGCTCTATTGCAGCCATTTTTCAGTAGCCCTGTTAAGTCTGCTGAAACAAGATCAACAAACAGCCCTGCTCTTCGTTGTTTTCTTTTTCTGTTACCATTCTCATTTCCTTTTCCTACTTCCTGTTTGCCTTCTTTCTTCCACTTAGAAAAAGATTAGGGGTGTGCATGTAGGGGGTGCTAGCAGACTGGAGGGGAAGTCGCACCAATTGCTTATGCAGTTGAATGAGGTGGGGAGCTTATAATAGGATCCCAGGATTCCTTGGAATACGGATGCAGAAATGACCAGCTCTTGGCACCATCCTCTGATTTCTCCTTTTGGGGCATGCAAGAACTTCCTGTGAGAGGAGTGGAAAAAAGACCAGCCAAGATTTATGCAATGTTACGCCCCAAAGTTAGAATGGGTGACTTTGCCAATTTCGATTTCTCTCAATTTTCCATCCTCCCCCCCATCTTAATTTCAATTCTCCACCAAAAAGGAAGAGATATTTTTAATGGAAATTCATCACCGTTTTATAGTGTGGGTTGCTCATTCTAGATGTACACCTGCATTTAATTTCCCCCAACAGACACATTTTTGCAAAGCAATTTCTCTCACCTGGAGAATACTTACCACTCTCAATTTTACCAGTGGACTGCCATCTGTCCAGATTTTAATTTGCTCTGAACTAAGTTTTAAGATGTATTTTAATTTATGATTGCCTGATTTTATTTTTTTATGTTCTTTGTATACTGTGTTAGTTTTATGATGTTAGCTTCCCTGAGCCCGGCTCTGGCTCTCTGGCTGGGTAGGGCGGGGTAAAATTTTCCCTATTATTATTATTACCATCATCTAATTTTTTTACCAACCACCAAAACACAAACAGTGAAACCCTCCAGGCGGCTGATACATTGGCTATACAATATTCAATAATATACATATTCAACAATTTACACATTCAACAATATTCAATAATAACATATTGAAATTAACCGTATGTACACTTCTATATACCTTAACACTCCTCCTTCCACAAGGGCGGGGTACAAATAAAATCTATTATTATTATTATTATTATTATTATTAGTTAAACTCTCTAATATAGGTATCTTTAGGCACCCAAATATATATACATTTTTGAAGAGGCTACTTGGCTTGAGAACCGCATTGCAAAATTCAGGTATGCGTGAATTTTGAAAGGTGCCCGTGTTGCAGTCTGCATGCAGTACTGGAAAATAAATTCCGACTTTAAATGAAACCTGGATCAAATTCCATCCCTGCCCCCCATCTTGTAATAGTCATTTAAGAGAGAGGGAGGGAGAGGGAGGGAGATGGAAATATGAATCCTTTCCCAAAGAAGCGAAAGTCACATGAGAACAAGAGAGGATCAGAGCCCGCGATGGAGAAGCAGCAAAGAAGGGGTCTGGAGAAAGGGCCAAGTCAGATCACCCTGACCTCAAAGCATTATATATCTCAGTTATTTTAACTGCAATCAATTCTTTGAAGGGCAGAGCAGGGAAATGAAGAGAACATAAAGGCAAAGCTCTGCATTTCTTTCTGCCTAGCCTTGTCTAACTTTGTCTAAACTTTATGTCATATCCACGAGAATACTTTTCCAAATTCTAACTGCTCATGGGCTAATCTTGTTGCTGTTCTGTTAAAATAATAATAATAATAATAATAATAATAATAATAATAATAATAATTTATTATTTATACCCCGCCCATCTGGCTGGGCTTCCCCAGCCACTCTGGGCGGCTTCCAACCAAATATTAAAAACAATACAGCATCAGACATTAAAAACTTCCCTAACTTCAGTTGTTTTTTAAAAGTAAAATGGTTGTTTATTGCCTTGACATCTGCTGGGAGGGCGTTCCAGAGGGCGGGTGCCACTACCGAGAAGGCCCTCTGTCTGGTTCCCTGTAACCTCACTTCTCGCAATGAGGGAACCGCCAGAAGGCCCTCAGCGCTGGACCTCAGTGTCTGGGCAGAACAATGGGCGTGGAGATGCTCCTTCAGGTCTACTGGACCGAGGCCATTTAGGAATTGAAAGGTCAGCCCCAACACTTTGAACTGTGCTCGGAAATGTTCTATTTTAGATCCACGGGATGCATTGCCTCCGACCTTATGAAAGGCATCTGCTGTTTTAGTCTATTGTCCAGTACAGGGGCCGGTAAATTTGTTTAGCCAAGGGCCAGTCCACTGTCTCTCAGACCTTGTGGTGGGCCGGAGAAGCAGCACCGGGGGGGGGGGGGATTTAGAAGAAGAGGTGGGGGGGGCAAGTAGTCCTTCTTCCCACCCCCCAGTCACTGCGCTTACCTTCACAGGAGCTGCTGCTTCTCGTGGGTAGGCAGAGCAAGCTCCTCCACTCCGCTCTCTGCCCCACAGGAGCACCACGGCGACGGCAGAGGGAAGATGAGCGGTGCGAAAGGGCTGGCTCTGGAGAGGGGCTGCTTAAAATGGGGCTCAGCTCAGCCCCCTTCCTCCTCTAGGCAGGGCGGGGAGAAGCAAAGAGGAGGGAGGGAGGAGGCATCACTGCGGTGTGTGTGAAGGAGGGGGGGAATGGAATAGCACAGGGGGGGAAATGGCGCAGCCCGAACGGACAGAATCCCCACGGTGATCCACGGACAGTCTGTAGGCCGGATCCTGAAGGCAATTGGGCCTGATCCGGCCCACGGACCTTAGTTTGCCGACCCCTGGTCCAGTAAAGGTAAAGGTAAAGGGGACCCCTGACCATTAGGTCCAGTCGTGGATGACTCTGGGGTTTCGGTGCTCATCTCGCTTTATTGGCCAAGGGAGCCGGCGTACAGCTTCCGGGTCATGTGGCCAGCATGACTAAGCCGCTTTTGGCAAACCAGAGCAGTGCATGGAAATGCTGTTTACCTTCCCGCTGGAGCAGTACCTATTTATCTACTTGCACTTTGACGTGCTTTCGAACTGCTAGGTGGGCAGGAGCAGGGACCGAGCAACGGGAGCTCACTCCGTTGCGGGGATTCGAACCGCCGACCTGCTGATCGGCAAGCCCTAGGCTCTGTGGTTTAACCCACAATGCCACCCGTGTCCCACCCTGGTCCAGTAGCTTCCTTTAAAAACCTGGCAGTCAACTAAAGGTTAACAGGGACCCTGTTATAAATTGAGGATGAGCAGAACAGCCTGTGACGCTGGCAACATTCTCTGATTCACGAGCTGAGTGCCAGAGCTGCAGATGATGCTAAACATGTCATTTGAAGCTGTGTTTAGGGGAAGGGGAAAAAATTTGGCTCAGTTCGCATCTACAAGCAAACCGACCTAATTTGCACGACTCATAAACTGAAAAGCATCAATCATTCAAAACTCATTTTCCCCCCTAATTTACCAATGCAGTTCTTCAATCAAGTTGCTGTTGTTAATTAAATTTATGTCCTGGCCTTCTTCCCAAGGGAGACCAACATGGTAGAAAAGTGCATATACCGAGGTTAAACCATGTATGCATATTAGAGAAAATAGCATATAGAATCACATTAGGAAAAATTGCTTGCAAAAATATGTATACAGTGGTACCTTGGTTTAAGAACAGTCTGGTTTAAGAACGTTTCGGTTTACAAATTCCGCGCAACTGGAAATAGTGTCCCGGTTTGAGAACTTTACCTTGGTTTAAGAACGGAATCTGAACGGTGGAAAGGCACCAGCGGCGGGAGGCCTCATTAGGGAAAGCATGCCTCGGTTTAAGAACTGTTTTGGTTTAAGAACGGACTTCCGGAACGAATTAAGTTCGAGGTTCTGTACATGACAAAATTAACATTAAAATGCTGCTGAATTTTCAGAACTTTTTTAAAAAAATTGCAAACTGATGTGGAAACGTGGAGAAGTTAGCTTAAAGTTTGGAAAAACAAGAAGCAGGGAGAAAGCAAAATTGTCAGATTCACCAATCCCTTATTGTGTTATTGTTTTGTTTTGTTTTTTAAGCTGGAAGTAGCAGGCACATGGTGATATAATCAGGATCTATACTGTAGGGAAGGAGGGGGTTTTCAGTTTTATCTCAAGCCACAGTCCCAACCAAAGTGCAACAAAGGCTTTTTCAGACTTCAGCTCCTCATTCCCTTTTTGTTTTGTGTTTCAGCTTAAACTCGGGAGCGAGCAGATGAAGTCATAAGAAGACAGCCCTGGAAACCAAATGGGAGGAAGTGGAAGAGAGGAAATGCAAAATTAACTGAAGCACTTACAAGTCAAGTCCGATTGAAAAGTCCCGGGAAACCACAAATTAACAACGCTGGGGGAAAACCATATATATTAGGACTGAGCGTGTAAAGAAATCTGGAAATAATTTATTAGGGTTTAGAAGGGTGTGTGCATCTCACAAGCAGAGCAGAGCAAGTTGAATTAGCAGGTCCTATATACAGTGGTGCCTCGCAAGACGAAATTAATCCGTTCCGCAAGTCTCTTCGTCTTGCGGTTTTTTCGTCTTGTGAAGCAAGCCCATTAGCGGCTTAGCGGCTATTAACGGCTTAGCGGCTTTAAGAAAAAGGAAACAAACTCGCAAGAACTCGCAAGAGGTTTCGTCTTGCAAAGCAAGCCGAAATTCGTCTTGCGGAACGACTCAAGAAACGGAAAGCTCTTTCGTCTTGCGAGGCATTCGTCTTGCGAGGCATTTGTCTTGCGAGGTACCACTGTATAGGGAAGGGGAAAGCTAGAAATGCTTCAAAACACAATTGGATTGTTTCCCCCTGCTGTATGCAAAGGATAGACTGCTGATTGTTTTTCTTACTTGTCTATACATCATGTGCAAAATAAGAAGTTTGACCTGTATTTGATCTGTGATGTGCTGCTAACTTAACATGCTAGCTCAATGAGGCTTCTGGGAAATGATATATAATGAATTGAAAAAAATGTTGAAATATACATTTGTTAAGAAACCAGAGGCATTTTTGTTAGGAATGGTAGGAAATGAAATAAACAGAAAAGATTATAAACTTTTTTTATACGCAGTAACAGCGGCAAGAATACTGCTAGCCCAAAAATGGAAACAAGAAGAATTACCGTCGATGGAAGAATGGAAAATGAAGTGAATGGAATACGCAGAACTTGATAAATTAGCAGGAAGGATCCGAGGCCTACGAGACCACAGATTCACTGAAGACTGGAGTAAATTTGTAGACTATTTGAAAAGTATTTGAGATGAACAATTAACGTTTGTAGGTTTGCAAGAGGCTCTGTGAAAATAATATTAGAAATATTGTAAAAAAGGGAATAAGAGGGAGGAGTTTTTTAATAAAAGGCAACATTAGATTAAGAAATGCGGAAGAAAGACTAAAACGGAGGATTTGCAGAAGAGCTGAGGGAACTGCAAAAAATGTATTTGTGAAAAATTGTGTTATGTGTTTTTATATTTTAGTATTGCAAAATGAATAAAAAATAATTTGTAAAAACCCCCACAAAAAACATGCTAGCTCAATGTGGCAATCATCAGCCTAGGCTGTGGCCACAAATCTACCTTGCCCCAAACCGTTACACATTGCAACAGGAAAAACACAGGTATAACTTCTTACATTTTCCCTTCTGTGGCTTAGAACCAGCTTTGGGAAAGGAGATTTAGATTGGTGCTATCGCCCAGGAGCGAGGGGTAATAACACCCTCTCCTGGCCTGGTGTCCTTCCGATATTTTGGACAATGTGGCTGAGGAGAGCTGTGGCCCAAAACAGCCGGCAAGAACCCGGATAGGGATCAAGAGCGAGCCAGCAATAAATCACACTGAATAAGTGAAGTTAACTCTTTATTGGGAAAAACAAGATCTACCAGGCAGAGGGCCTTCTCGGTGGTGGCGCCCACCCTGTGGAACACCCTCCCACCAGATGTCAAAGAGAACAACAACTACCAGACTTTTAGAAGACATCTGAAGGCAGCCCTGTTTAGGGAAGCTTTTAATGTTTGATATATGACAGTATTTTAATATTTTTTTGGAAGCTGCCCAGAGTGGCTGGGGAAGCCCAGCCAGATGGGTGGGGTATAAACAATAAATTATTATTATTATTATTATTATTATTATTATTATTACTATTACTATTACTATTACTACTACTCCTACTCCTACTCCTACTCAGGGGTGCCAGGCCTAATGAGCACATCAGTAGTTCTTAAGGGTAAAAGATGCCTTGAATCCTGTCCAGATTCAAAGTCTCTCTTATTTTTCTCCCAAAAGTCATGTGCCAGGCTTTCTGATGTTATTCTGATTCTTTTTTTCTTGAATGTAAAGGAAATCCCTTCAGGGAATTCCCTCCTGTAGTTTATGTTTGCTTTTTTAAGCGCCACTGCCAGGAAATTGAATTGAGCGCAAAATATGGTCTGAAGCTCAACATCAACAAAACGAAGATCATGGCCACTGGTCCCATCAGCTCCTGGCAAATAGAAGGGGAAGAAATGGAGGCAGTGAGAGATTTTACTTTCTTGGGCTCCATGATCACTGCAGATGGTGACAGCAGTCACGAAATTAAAAGACGCCTGCTCCTTGGGAGAAAGGCGATGGCAAACCTAGACAGCATCTTAAAAAGCAGAGACATCACCTTGCCAACAAAGGTCCGCATAGTTAAAGCCATGGTTTTCCCAGTAGTGATGTATGGAAGTGAGAGTTGGACCATCAAGAAGGCTGATCGCCGAAGAATTGATGCTTTTGAATTGTGGTGCTGGAGGAGACTCTTGAGAGTCCCATGGACTGCAAGAAGATCAAACGTATCCATTCTGAAGGAAATCAGCCCTGAGTGCTCACTGGAAGGACAGATCGTGAAGCTGAGGCTCCAATACTTTGGCCACCTCATGAGAAGAGAAGACTCCCTGCAAAAGACCCTGATGTTGGGAAAGATGGAGGGCACAAGGAGAAGGGGACGACAGAGGACGAGATGGTTGGACAGTGTTCTCGAAGCTACAAACATGAGCCTGACCAAACTGCGGGAGGCAGTGGAAGACAGAAGTGCCTGGCGTGCTCTGGTCCATGGGGTCACGAAGAGTCGGACACGACTAAACAACAACAAGCTTCTTCACCTGCCTGGTTCATCTCTGCCTCCCCATGGCCCCCTCTTCAGCTTCCAACTCTGCGTCCCGCGAGTCCGTGACACTGGGGAAGGCCAGGTAAATCATGCTTCTCTCATACCTGCTTTCCCAGAAAGACGACAATGGCAGGAGCTCCAAGCACAGAGTGCCTGGATGGATTCTAAGATAAGCCAAGGTGGTTTCACAATGCCGAATGAGAGGGGAATGGAGGAGCCAAATGGAGCGGGCAGAGGTGTCTCCCTTGTTTAACCGAAGTCAACAACACTCCTCGCTTGATGTTGATGCGCTTAGCAGGGATGCTGGCGGTGATTAAATGCCTCGTTCCAGATAGGACTTTTCTCGACTTTAATTAATACCACCGCTCAGCTATTTATCTTGCATTAGTCAGGAGGAAAACGTTTCCGCGTCTCTGGTGATCTTTAGGGAAAGGGCAAGGAAATATTTCAATTCCGTCTTGCCAGCGTCAACGCTATGGGATGATTTTCTTGAAACTGTGTGCCGACAGAGAGACCCCATACCGAGGAAGGAATAATAACATTGTATTACAGGTCTACATAAGCTGCTCAAACCACAGTTTTCTGGCCTGAACAAATCAGAATCATAGAATTGTAGAGTTGGAAGGAAAGTTAAGGGTCCTCTAGTCCAACCCCCTGGAATGTAGGAATTTTTCACCCAATGTGGGGCTTGAATCTATGGTCCTAAGACTAAAAGTCTCATGCTCTACCAACTGAATTAATCACATTGCCATCACTCACTCTCTCGAGCTCAGCTAACGAAGGTATTATTACAGAGTTATTACAGAATCTCTCAGTCACTAGAATCACGTTTATGGCTTCTGCCACACATTACTATTATAATTATTATTTTTAAACATTATTATTATTATCTGCCATTTTCAAGCTTTATAGCAAGAGTAATAAAAAGAAATTGTTATTTAGGGGAACTGAATTTAATTCTAAATTATATACCGGAAACGTGGGAGATTTCAAGTGGTCAAAAAAATGGATGTACCATGCTATACTAGAAGCAAAAAAAACTTGTTTTGATGAATTGGAAGAGCCACAAAAAGATTCCATTGAGTACACGGATTGATGATATGTACAGATTAGCTACCTACGAATGAATTGCATGTCAACGCAAAATAAGAATGATAAATATGCAGAAATCTGGAACGAATATTTAAGCGATAAGGATAGTGGGGGGAAGTGGGGGGGTAGAGAGAGGTGGGAAACTATTGTTAAAAAAAGGTATAGTCAAAGATATATCAGTGTATTCAAATTGGAATTGTCAAATTGTGTTATTATTGTTATTATGGTTTTTGTTGTATGCGTGTTTTGCAGCTGATATTTGTATGGAAAAAATGATTGAACAAATTTTTTAAAAAAGCTTCATTTTTCTTGCCAGCAGGGTGACTTTTGGACTTCATTTGTACTGTTTTATTGTCATTTTATTGCACCCGCGGTAGAAGACATCGCTCGTTATCTGCCAGCCTGTACAGGGACCCAAGAGATCGCTTTCTGAAACCTTTGTTCACACAAGTAAGCAGGTACACCCTGGTAGAAACGGTTTGGTTTCTTGTCGAGTGACAATTCTTGTGCAATACACAGAGTGAGGGCCCTCTATGCATTGACTACGGGGGGGGGGGGGGGACGCCAGGAAAAAGGAGTTAGATTATTCATGTCCCATTGATTTGCTTTAATGTTCTCTGGTCTTCAGATTCTATTGATTCCAGCAAGTGACGTAGCCTCTGCAATCTTCACTGCGTGTTCATATATATGCGTGTGTATTTGTATTTGTATGCCTATGTGCTTTAGTCTTGGGCATCTGTGTGGCAGAAACGCACTTTCATGAATATCAAGTAAAATTCATCAGCTCAGATAAGATTCATAGGCCTAAAAGCTTTTAAAAACGAATGCTGAAATTTTCCAAAACCCCAGGAAAAATATATTGAGACGGATTGGTGCAGCTGTTAGAATAGGCCTGGGGATGGAATGTGGACCTTCAGGCATCCTTACCTGGCCCCTGGAACTCTCTCTAGGCCACGCCCCTCACTAGTCCTGCTCTATGTACTCCTCCTGGCCGGAGCAGATCCCTGGACTGTAGACCAATGCCTTTTGGATGGAGAGGAACGGGTCTATGGCCCCTGGAAGGCTGCTAATAATGCAATGTGGCTCTTGGGTCAAAAAGCATTCTTCACCACTGGTTGAGTGCAGGCCTAGGGCTGGGAAGAGCAGGGCTCAAACTCTCACTCAGCCATGAAATTTACTGGGTGACCTCGGAACAATCGCTAAGGGAGGGCAGCCAAGATGTTCAAGGGTCTGGACCACCAAGCCTGATGAGGAATGGTTGAAGGAGCTGGATGTGTTTAGCCCGGAAAAGAGGAGACTGGGAGGAGATAGGATAGCCATCTTCAAATAGCTCAAGGTGCTTTCTCCTGCTCTGGAGGTTAAGACTCCAACCAATGGACAATAAAGGAGATTCTGACTGCACATCAGGAATAACTTTCTGGCAGTAAGAGCTGAAAAAGAGGGAACGTTTTACCATATGTGGTGGGAATGTAAGAAAGTGAAGAGTTTCTGGGAAGCGATATACAATGAATTGAAAAAGATGTTAAAATATACTTTTGTTAAGAAACCAGAAGTTTTTCTTTTAGGGATCCCAGGAAAAGAAATAAGAAGAAAAGACGGCAAATTATTCCAGTATGCAGTCACTGCAGCAAGAACTTTATTGGCCCAGAAATGGAAACAAGAGGAAATACCGACGATTCAAGAATGGAGAATGAAATTGACGGACTATGTGGAAATGGATAAATTGACTGGGAAAATAAGATATGGTCGAAACCAAAAGTTCATCGAAGATTGGGGAAAGTTTGTAGATTATCTGAAAAATGTATGTGACGTGCAAACAACGCTAGTGGGGTTTCAAGAGGCACTGTAAAAGTTTTAAGAGGTACCGTCAAAAAGAAATAGAAAAGGGAGGGAAGACAAATGGCAATACAATGAAGGGAATGCGTATTGAAGAGTAATTACGGATGATTCCCAGAGAAACTGAAGGAAGTCCAAAAAGAGTAATTTGTTAAAATTTGGATAAAATTGTACAATTGAGTTGGAAAATTAATAAAAATTTATATGGGGGAAAAAAGGCAGTAAGAGCTGTTGGGACAGTGGAACAGACTCCCACAAGAGGTGGTGGATTCTCCTCTCATTCGAAGGTTTTTAAGCAGAGGTTGGATGGCCACCTGTCATGGACGCTTTAGCCAACATTCCTCTATTGCAGGGAGGGGTCGGACTTGATGACCCTCAGGGTCCCTTCCAACGCCACAATTCCATGATCCGAGCCTAATCCACAACACAGGGGTTTTGAGAGAGTAAACGGAGTGAGGGAACCAACATATACCCCTTTGCGTTTCTTGAAAGTAAAGGTAAAGGGACCCCTGACCATTAGGTCCAGTCGTGACCGACTCCGGGGTTGCGGCGCTCATCTCGCTTTATTGGCCGAGGGAGCCAGTGTACAGCTTCCGGGTCATGTGGCCAGCACGACTAAGCCACTTCTGGCGAACCAGAGCAGCGCACGGAAACGCAGTTTACCTTCCTGCCGGAGAGGTACCTATTTATCTACTTGCACTTTGACGTGCTTTCGAACTGCTAGGTTGGCAGGAGCAGGGACCGAGCAACAGGAGCTCACCCTGTTGCGGGGATCCGAACCGCCAGCCTTCTGATTGGCAAGTCCTAGGCTCTGTGGTTTAACCCACAGCGCCACCCGCGTCCCATTTCTTGAAAGTAGGGTGGTATAAAAATATAAGATTTATTTATTTTTTGAAAAAATCTTCTCTGGTCTATCTGAGGGCCAGGTAAGAGAATTCCCAAACTATTCCCGCTGCCTTACCGAGAGCTGCTTCAATGCTTCTTTAATTGTGAGAGTGAAAGCCCAGTGTAAAGAGTCCCTCCAGATGGGACTCAAAACCTCTGCTTGCAATTATCGGGGTGGAGGGCAAAAGATGAGAGGTTTTGTGTGAAAACATCTGCATTGGTTTGACAGAGAGCTGGGGAGGAGGGCTTGCGCCCGAGCCGAAAAGCTGGACCCAGATGAAAGCAGCACAGACGTGAAATGTGCTCGCTTGATATCCCGCCTTATAAAAACAAGCCCTCTTCAGTTTGTTGCTGCTGCAGGCTTCTAGTGGGGCCTGCACCTTCAGCGAGGCCAAGCTCTGCTGACACGCCTGTTAATAATAAATACAACCCCCGGGACCGATTCGTTCAATCTGCTCTGTTTTGGGAGATCAGGTGGATTCTTGACGTCTTTCTTTTTGCGCTAACAGCAATGAACCCAGAAAAAAGGCTTTGCATCATAAAGTTTTACGTCCACGCACAAACCCCTCAATTTTTGCTCTTCGTATAACAATAACTCGAATAGGAAAGAGATATATGAGGGACGCAGCATGGCCAGACTCCTGTCTGGCTTTGCTATTGCAGGTGTCTTCTGCAACTTATGATGGATGCAGTAAAAGCGGCCACCGAGACCACATAAACACCAGTCTTGAAAGACCTACATTGGCTCCCAGTACGTTTCCGAGCACAATTCAAAATGTTGGTGCTGACCTTTCAGGTCCTAAACGGCCTCGGTCCAGTATATCTGAAGGAGCGTCTCCACCTCCATCATTCAGCCCGGACACTGAGGTCCAGCTCCGAGGGCCTTCTGGCAGATCCCTCACTGCGAGAAGCCAAGTTACAGGGAACCAGGCAGAGGGCCTTCTCGGTAGTGGCGCCCGCCCTGTGGAACGCCCTCCCACCAGATGTCAAAGAGGACAACAACTACCAGACTTTTAGAAGACATCTGAACACAGCCTTGTTTAGGGAAGCTTTTAATGTTTTCTGCATTATTGTATTTGAATATTTTGTTGGGAGCCGCCCAGAGTGGCTGGGGAAGCCCAGCCAGATGGGAGGGGTATAAATAAATAAATTATTATTATTATTATTAGTAGTAGTAGTAGTAGTAGTAGTAGTAGTATTAACAGCCACCCATGTTTCTGCACATCCAGGCATCTGGTCAGAGCCACTGTGATAACAGGATGCTGTACTAGATTGGCTATTGGCCGGATCCGGCAGATGTGGTAATCCGTTCTTATCTTCTGAAGCATACAGGGCCTCCTGGCTGCTACGCTTTTCCAGCTAATGATCTCATGGCCCCTGAACTGGAGAACATAGCGCCACCCCCGTCTGATAACTCCTGCAGCCTTGCCACCCACTGTGCTATGCACCTTTCCCATAACTCAATACCAAGCGACTGGCAATCTGGAACAGAAAGCCAGGAGCCAGCGTCCTTTGAAATAAATCCAATATGGTCGCCAACTGGGGAAGGGAGAACTTGGGAAGGTCTTCAGGGGCTTCTCCCACCCTTGCTGTTACATAAATTTAATAAATAAAAACAACAACAAAAAAGCACATTTCTTGCACGCTGCCTGCCAGTGGATTTTCTCAGGAGGGCTAGCGGGTGAGTCAGCCGATGAAACGGCCAATCCCCACATCATCTCTGTACCAAAGAAAACCACCTCAGCTCCTAATATTTGCTCCAAAACTCCTACACGAAGTATCCTGTGGGTTAAAAAAATAATTTCCCCACCCTCTCCTTCCTCTCTGAAACAATGCTCTTATTGGGTGGTAGATGAAAACAACTCTTTGGCCACTATCTATACCACACAAAAACACACACACAAAGGAAAGGGAGCCAAAGAAATCAGCAAGGCAGTGCCTTTGGAGGGTCACTATAAAACTGATTAGATGAACTGTTCCTCTATTCATTTCCCCATTCCCCACCCCATCTATACCATTTTTCAATGACCTTTATAGATGTGTAGAACCCAAGGTCTTCGTCACCTTTGGACATTCGGCCATGCAGACTGGGGCTAATAGGAGTTGGAATTCAATAAAAAACAATTTCATTATTTCTACCCTTCCCAGTCGTATAGTTAAAGCTATGGTTTTCCCAGTAGTGAGGTATGGAAGCGAGAGCTGGACCATGAAGAAGGCTGATCGCCGAAGAATTGATGCTTTTGAATTATGGTGCTGGAGGAGACTCTTGAGAGTCCCATGGACTGCAAGAAGATCAAACCGATCCATTCTGAAGGAAATCAGCTCTGAGCGCTCACTGGAAGGACAGTTCCTGAAGCTGACGGTCCAGTACTTTGGCCACCTCATGAGAAGAGAAGACTCCCTGGAAAAGACCCCGATGTTGGGAAAGATGAAGGGCACAAGGAGAAGGGGACAACAGATGACGAGATGGTTGGACAGTGTTCTTGAAGCTACCAGCATGAGTTTGACCAAACTGCGGGAGGCTGTGAAAGACAGGAGTGCCTGGCATGCTCTGGTCCATGGGGT
This sequence comes from Podarcis erhardii, assembly GCF_964252035.2. NCBI lineage: Eukaryota > Metazoa > Chordata > Lepidosauria > Squamata > Lacertidae > Podarcis > Podarcis erhardii. The sequence goes on from NC_138508.1 coordinate 11,191,702, forward strand.
CACGAAGAGTCGGACATGACTAAACGACTAAATAACAACAACAACACCCTGCCCTGTGGGTTGGGTTGCCCTAGCCACTCTGGGCGGCTTCCAACAGATATAGAATCATAGAACTGTACGAGTTGGAAGCGACCCCAAGGACCATCCAAGTTCAACCTTCTGCAATGCAGGAATATGAAGCCGTCCCATACAGGGATCCAACCTGCAACCTTGGCCTTATCAGCCCCACGCTTTAACCAACTGAGTCATGGAATAAGGGTAGAGGTCCTTTTGTGGGTTGGAACGGGAAGCAGAGAGTAGGAACGAATGGAGAGTTCTCCCAAAGAAGGGATGTGAAGGTCCTCTGTGAGTGCCTGGGGGCGATTGGAGGATGGGTGGTGGCAAATAGATTGAGGTTGGATCCTGACAAGACAGAAGTACTGTTTTGGGGGGGCAGGGGGTGGGCTGGTGTGGAGGACTCCCTGGTCCTGAATGGGGTAATTGTGCCCCTGAAGGACCAGGTGCACAGCCTGGGAGTTATTTTGGGCTCACAGCTGTCCATGGAGGCGCAGGTCAATTCTGTGTCCAAGGCAGCCGTCTACCAGCTCCATCTGGTACTCAGGTTGAGACCTTACCTGCCCGCAGACTGCCTCGCCAGAGTGGTGCATGCTCTGGTTATCTCCCGCTTGGACTACTGCCACGCGCTCTCCGTGGGGCTACCTTTAAGGTGACCCAGAAACCACAACTAATCCAGAATGCGGCAGCTAGACTGGTGACTGGGAGCGGCTGCCGAGACCATATCACATTGGCTCCCAGTATGTTTCCGAGCACAATTCAAAATGTTGGTGCTGACCTTTAAAGCCCTAAATGGCTCCGGCCCAGTAGACCTGAAGGAGCATCTCCACCCCCATCGTTCAGCTCAGACACTGAGGTCCAGCTCTGAGGGCCTTCTGGTGGTTCCCTTACTGTGAGATGTGAGGTTAGAGGGAACCAGGCAGAGGGCCTTCTCGGTGGTGGCACCCGCCCTGTGGAACGCCCTCTCATCAGATGTCAAGGAAATAAATAACTACCTGACTTTTAGAAACAGTTACAGATAGGTAGCCGTGTTGGTCTGCCATGGTCAAAACAAAATAAAAAAATTCCTTCCAGTAGCACCTTAAAGACCAACTGAGTTAGTTCTAGGTATGAGCTTTCGTGTGCATGCACACTTCTTCAGATACACTGAAACAGAAGTCACCGGACTTCTATATAGAAAGGTCCCGTGACTTCTGTTTCAGTGTATCTGAAGAAGTGTGCATGCACACGAAAGCTCATACCTAGAACTAACTCAGTTGGTCTTTAAGGTGCTACTGGAAGGAATTTTTTTATTTTGTTTTGACTTTTAGAAGACATCTGAAGGCAGCCCTGTTTAGGGAAGTTTTTAGTGGTTGATGTTTTATTCTGTTTTTAATCTGTTGGGAGCCACCCAGAGTGGCTGGGGAAACCCAGCCGGATGGACGGGGTATAAATACTAAGTTGTTGTTGTTGTTCTTGTTGTTCTTGTTGTTGTTGTTGTTGTTGTTGTTGTTGTTGTTATTTAGAAAACAGAGTCCCCCAAGCATCCATGTTTGGTATTTTTATGTTGCGACCTGCCCTGTGATAACATGAAGAAGTGAAAAGATAAAATATGCGAATGGATCTGATAAAAAATACCAACTGAAGGGAGGGAGGGAAGTCACAAGCTCGGCGGAGCTAAAATGGCTATAGAGTGGTACCTCGGGTTACAGACGCTTCAGGTTACAGACTCCGCTAACCCAGAAATAGTGCTTCAGGTTAAGAACTTTGCTTCAGGATGAGAACAGAAATTGCGCAGTAGCAGCGCAGCGGCAGCAGGAGGCCCCATTAGCTAAAGTGGTGCTTCAGGTTAAGAGCAGTTTCAGGTTAAGAACGGACCTCTGGAACGAATTAAGTTCTTAACCCGAGGTACCACTGTATGTTGATTAATGTATTGTTAAGAAAGAATGTGTAAAGAAAATAAAATAAAAATTATTGGGGGGGGGGGGACACCAAACGTTAAAGACTTCCCTGTATGGTCCAAACCCGCCACCGACCCTTTTACCTTTGGGGGTGTGGGAAGACACCCACAAGCTTCTCCAACCTGGTGCTCTCCAAATACTGTTTGGACCCCAACTCCCATCAGTCCACAAGCAGGAATGATGGGAGCATTGGGGAAGGCTGCTGTGAAGTATTTAGGTACAGCTGCAGGACTATCCCTAGGCTGACTTCCTGTCCTCGATCCTTTTCAATTGTTTAACACGACATATGCTCCAGCTGTTCCGAGGAACAAGGCACAGCCCCTATTTTCCTCAAAGTCTCTATATCCCATCACGCGCTGTTCCGGAACTTCGTAAATGTCAGGACAACACATCCCTCTTTCTTTGAGATCCTCGTGCCGAGAAAAAGAGGGGATTGGTTTTCACCGCCTTCCTTCCTTTCACTTGCAGACTCCAGGCACGGAGAATTCCTGGGTATTTATTCGCCGTTGAACAACTTCATTAATTGTGGTTTATTGCTGTTATTTATTTCCTCCTAGGCTGATAAGGGTAGAATTTATTAGCTTGGTCCTGAGTTCTGTATGGGTGTTATTGTTCTGGTGTGTTTTTTAACTTGTTCTCTTCGAGAATTTCCATGTTTTGCCTCCAAAGTGACCATGTTTTGTGGTAAGGAATGAAGCACATACCTGAACTTCAGGTTTCCTCATTTAAAGCAGATTAAATGTCACTCAGGCACAGTGGTACCTCAGGTTACATACGCTTCAGGTTACAGACTCCACTAACCTAGAAATAGTGCTTCAGGTTAAGAACTTTGCTTCAGGATGAGAACAGAAATCGTGCTCTGGCAGCACAGCGGCAGTGGGAGGCCCCATTAGCTTAAGTGGTGTTTCAGGTTAAGAGCAGTTTCAGGTTAAGAACGGACCTCTGGAACGAATTAAGTTCTTAACCCGAGGTACCACTGTATAACAAATTCACTAAATCCCTGCACAACCACAGAATTTTTGTGGTTTGGAAAGTGACAAGGATATGCACGGAAATGTGCGGGATGAATGAACGACCAATGGGAAGATCTGTAAAATACTCCGCAAGTGAATCAGAATGAACGATTGTTGTTGTCTAACCACCCCACAAACCAATCAGAACAAATGTGAAATGAAGACGGGATATAATCTAACCTCTTTGTAACCAGGATCAATGCTCATGTTATTTTGTATGTATTATTTAAACACAAGCTTCTGGGTTAGGGTGGATCGTTTTATTACGTTAATTTACACTGTCGTTTGAAAAAAATAAAATGTAAAGAAATTAAAATTAAAATTTATTTTTTAAAGGGTCCAATGGAGCAATACAGCGGAACCTCAGTTTTCGAACGTAATCCATTCTGGAAGACTTTCTGACTTCCAAAACGTTCGAAAACTGAGGCACAAAGGGCGGCCTGCAAATTTACAGAGAAAATTGAGAAAAATGCAGTGGTACCTCAGCGGAAGCTGTCCGATTTCTGAGGCGCATTCAAAAAAGGAAGCATTTACTTCCAGGTTTTCAGCGTTCGGGTTCCGAAACGTTTGTCAACGGAGACGTTCAAAAACTGAGGTACCGCTCATACATATAAGCTAAACAAGCTATAGCTTAGAGTCCCACTTTCTTAGGGCCCCTCAAAAAATTTAAAGGGAAAAAACACTGGATGTACATTTCAAAAATATAAGATAAAAAACAAATTATAGCTACATACAGCAACAGTGTTTTGTGTTTTGTAGGCTCCTATGATGTAAGTCATGGGCCCCGCCTGCTAGCTTGCTCCCTAAAATATCACTGGTTTGCTCATTTCTATATATAGGGTGCCTACATTCTGCATGTGCAAATGGCTTGAGATACCTATTAGGTCCATAAATTACCATCTAGCATATATTCAATGCAAAAAACCAGCGGCAATTTGTTGTTGACAAAGGACAGCTGGACATATAAAGGGCCCCGTTACCTTCAGGAGCTTAGGGCCTCATCAAACCTAAATCCGGCCCTGGTACCGCTGTACAACTAATCAATCAATCAAATGAATGAATGAATAGCACCAACAATCTTACTGCGCAGGCACACTGAGTTGGCTTCCTCCCTTCGGCCGGAGAGACAGAGCGTGCGTCAGCATTGCCAAAACAGCTCTTGGCTTCCGCAACTACTTCTAGCCATCTTAAACCATTTATTTAAGAAGACCTGGCAAGATCAGCCCCAGGCTCCCGTGCCTTCACACCAGGCAGAAGTTCAACAGGTGCAGTTATTTCAACCAGTGCATTTCCATGCCACGTATATGTTTTTTCTAAGCTGAAGTTCTTGAAGGCGCAGTAATACTTTTTGGGTGGACAGCAAGAAGATCAAACCTATCAATTCTGAAGGAAATCAGCCCTGGGTGCTCACTGGAAGGACAGATCCTGAAGCTGAGGCTCCAATACTTTGGCCACCTCATGAGAAGAGAAGACTCCCTGGAAAAGACCCTGATCTTGGGAAAGATGGAGGGCACAAGGAGAAGGGGACGACAGAGGACGAGATGGTTGGACAGTGTTCTCGAAGCTACCAGCATGAGTTTGACCAAACTGCGGGAGGCAGTGGAAGATAGGAGTGCCTGGCGTGCTCTGGTCCAGGGGGTCACGAAGAGTCGGACACGACTAAGCGACTAAACAACAACAGTCTGATTTTTGTTTGCATTTTTTATGTTTAAGACACCCGTTTCGTCTTTAACGATGGCGCTTTAAATGTGGATCTCTATAGTGTTTTCATGGCCGCTGCAGCCAAAATGGAACCCCCATGTTCAGAGGCACTCTATCTTTGATCTTACTAGGGCCTGTTGCCTGTGGGCTTCTGAAAATGACATGGCTGGACTGGCTTAATCAGGAGAGAAATTCCTTATGTTTTCTCTGTCGCTTGATAAATAGAGGCAATGAAATTAGAGAGGGGAGTGGGACATAATCGAACATATTTCAGCATCTCCTGTGTGCCAAATATACTCCTCTCCTCTGGAATTGTTTACTCTTTAAAACGAAAGCCAAATAGCGCTGGATTCTTAAAATAACTTGCTGCTTGGGACTCAGGAAACTTCGGGTCAAAGGCATTTATGGAGAGAGAATAAAAATTAAAGAGGCAGCTGGCTATAAAATCATTGCTTCATATATTGCACGCACGGCGAGCACTGACTCTTTTGAGCCTCTGTTGCCAACCAAAAATGCTACCTTGGGTCGAAGCCGGACAACAAACTGTTAATGAATTTCATATTGCATTTATTCTCAATTTCCCCCACCCCGGTCACCACAAGGTCCCAAAGGCAGGTCGCAGCAAGGTAAAGCAGAACATTAAAACTACAACTCCCATCACCCCTAGCTAGCAAGGCCAGAGTTCACGGATGATGGGAGTTGTAGTGCAACAACATCTGGGGATCCACAGGTTGAGAACTGCTGCTCTGGAAGAGGGTCTGGAGAGAAGGAGGCGGTCTTTCGGATATTGATGCGTTTTATTGACACGGTTTTATTATGTTCTATTGATGGAGTGTCCCCACTTTGAGACTTACTGGCAGTAAATAAATATAGTTTTATTGACCAGAGGAGTCAACCCTGTTTCCCAACTACAAATCTGTGAGCCCCTCCAGACATCCTTTTTATTGTGCTCATGATTTGCGCTCACAATACTATTGGGACATGATTTGCATTCGCGATTCTGTACATAATTGTGCTTTCAACATCTGCATAAGGGTTTTTTTCTTGGGTGGGTGAGTTATATTGCTTCAGCTCCAACCAGTGCAATAGAAACCCCCCTCCAAAAAAACAACAACCTTATGTAGGCATGTCCCATAGCTGTCAACGTTTCCCTATTTTAAAGGGAAATCCCTTTGTTCTGAATAGGATTCCTCGCAAGAAAAGGGGAAAGTTGACAGCTATGTCCATAGCTTCCTGCTACAATCCCATAACTTCTTATGACTTTGTTTTTCAAACTGCGAACTTTTTTCCAAACCTTTTTTCAAACCTAAAATCTCATAATTTATTACTTTTTCCCAAAGCTTTTGTATTATACAAGAGTGGCATGCCAAAGTGCCAGAATGCGCCTTCTGCTTTCTGATCTACCCACTCCTAAATACTGCCTGTTGATGCCAGATGCCAGCATTCCTGTGGTTTGTGTGTGCTTGCGGGGGGGGGGGGAATCAGTGGTTTAGCAAAACTTTCAGTACAAAACTGAAAGTGTGGTGGCACAATGTCATGGCACAACTAGCTTGTGCATGAGAAACAGTGAGGGGTGAGCCTTGGGAGTGGCAGTGTAATAGGAATTTTATGGTCTTAGATACATGGTAATGTTCATAAGTGTACCAACCAAGCACATACATAGATCAGCACAGGAAGGCCAACCTGGAACCATTTTGATTCCTAAACTGACCAAATCTTTTCTCTGCAAGGTCAAAATGGAAAAGCCTCCCCATTGTCATTTCCTTCACAAATCCTGTCTTAAGGGTATGTCTGTGTTTGAATAGGGTATGAGCCTGTGACCTGGCCCAGGAACTAAGTATTTATCACTACTAAAGAATGGGCAGACTCCCCAGGCAATCCAATCAAGCAACCTGCCAGACAGGAGATAAACAACACAGGAGAAAACAACATTCAAATTTTCTGTTTTAGACCGCCTTTTCTGTGATGTAGGTGTGATGTATCTGAGGGGTGGTCTTAGGTTACACCCCTTCTGTGATGTATGTATGATGTTTCTGGGGGTGGTCTTGATCTACAGGGTGGCAATTTCAAAAGTCTTTATAAGGCCTTGCATGCCATTTTTCTGGGTTCCTCCTCCTTTCCTGCGGGTGAGGGGAGCACCCTGTTTCAACAGATCAATAAAGATCAAGCTTACTAGCTGCTTTGCTTCTCAATATTCTCTGGTTGGCCTCTGTCATTTTCTCCTACCAATAGGGAACTTATGTAAGGACTCTATATGGGCTCTTGGATACCCCATAAGGGAAAAGGGCAATTTTTGTTTACAACAGCAGGAACATGGAACATGGACATACTATTAATGAGTCACTGACATGTTGCTGAAAACAGTCCCAATAAACCAGCAGTCTGCATGAGCAGTCTTCTCACCATAGAATCAGAGAACATGGGAGGAACCCCTAAGGTCTTCTAGTCCAACCCCCTGCAATGAGAATCACAGCAAAAGAAACCCAGGCAGATAGCCATCTCTGCTTAAAACCCCCCAAGGAAGGCAAGTCTACCACCTTCCAAGACAGTCCGTTCCCCTGTTCCCATTTAATTAATTTCAGCTACGGATCAGCAAATCTTCCAAAATCAGCTTCTCTTAATTTCGCATTTTCCCAATCTTCAATTTGCTTCTCTACATCATTTACCCCTCCTTAGAAAGTCCTCGTGAAAAATTCTCCACCGTTTTGGTAGGAATATATACTTGTTGGTATGCATTTCTGCCCAATACAGTGGTACCTCTGGTTGCGAACGGGATCCGTTCCGGAGGCCCGTTTCAACATGAAAAGAATGCAACCCGCAGTGGCTCGTCTGCGCGGGTTGCGATTCGCCGCTTCTGCGCATTACGTCATTTTGCGTTTCTGAGCATGCGCGAGCGGCAAGACCCAGAAGTAACCCTTTCCGGTTGGTGCTGGAGGAGACTCTTGAGAGTCCCATGGACTGCAAGAAGATCAAACGTATCCATTCTTAAGGAAATCAGCCCTGAGTGCTCACTGGAAGGACAGATCCTGAAGCTGAGGCTCCAATACTTTGGCCACCTCATGAGAAGAGAAGACTCCCTGGAAAAGACCCTGATGTTGGGAAAGATGGAGGGCACAAGAAGAAGGGGACGACAGAGGATGAGATGGTTAGACAGTGTTCTTGAAGCTATCAGCATGAGTCTGACCAAACTGCGGGAGGCAGTGGAAGACAGGAGTGCCTGGCGTGCTCTGGTCCATGGGGTCACGAAGAGTCGGACAAGAGTCGGACAAGACTAAACGACTAAACAACAACAACAACCCTTTGCCGGTACTTCTGGGTCGCCGCGGGACATAACCTGAAAGAACGTAACATGAAGTGGACGTAACACGAGGTATGACTGTACAGTGGTACCTCGGGTTACATACGCTTCAGGTTACAGATGCTTCAGGTTACAGACTCCGCTAACCCAGAAATAGTGCTTCAGGTTAAGAACTTTGCTTCAGGATAAGAACAGAAATCGTGCTCCGGCAGCGCGGGAGGCCCTATTAGCTAAAGTGGTGCTTCAGGTTAAGAACAGTTTCAGGTTAAGTACGGATCTCCGGAATGAATTAAGTACTTAACCCGAGGTACCACTGTACACAGCTTTGCAAGTCCATTTTCCCTACTGAAAGAATTTCTGTATGCTGTTTCCCCCCCTTCTAATTTATGCATTGCTATGCACATTTTTTGTACGCACTGCTTTGCTGGAGAAGTACAACATGGCAAAATTCGCAAAGGCACGGATTCCGAAGACGCTGTCTTTCACTTTCCATGTTGTTTGGGAAAAGGGGGGTGATGCGGGATGGCTTTTAAACATGAACTGAATCGAACCCCTCTCCCGCCCTTCGTTCCAGCCGTGTGCCAAAGCGTTTGCCGACTTCCTGCTCCTCCGAGCGCTTGACACCCTTCCCCTCCTCCTCTACCCCAAGCCCTGCCAAGAAAGCGCACATGGCGACCTGCCTTTGCGAACGAGCCACCCCCAAGTCATTGTTAATCTGCTCATGATCTCTCTTCCCCCACCACCTCAGAGACAATGCGCCGACTGCACAAAGCCAGCGGGGAAGGAAGCGGGAGTGTGCTTCTCACAATGGCGAGGAAGCACTCGGGGGGTCTGCTGCAGCTGCTGCCATTTCCCTGGCCCTGCTAAGGTGTCGCTCTTAAGCCAACGGCCGCCCCGCAAGTAAATGCCGTTGCAGTTCAGAGGCCTTGAATGTGTTGCCGGAGGCCTTTTTGCAATTCTTCAACAACCATCTGCCATATTAAGAGACTAAGAGTTAGTTTACTTCGTATCCTTGCTTTCCTATGGTCTTTCATTCTTCTTTTCTCCCTCTTAATTCTACCCCATGTTCATGCTTTGCTTCTTGAAGTTTCCTGTCTTGGATTAATGACGGTAGGCACAGGAAGGTGATGGAGGAAGATGAAGGAGCCTATATGAGGAGCAGGATAGAAAGGATATCCCAGGGTGGGGGGCTGGGAGAAGAGGGGGAGGCTCCCAGGTGAAAGCTGGGAGGATTCACTCTTCTGCGTGAGGAATAAGGGTTAAAATGTAATTAGGACAGAGGACCTCGTGTTTATTTCTTCTTCTTCTTCTCTTCTACTTCTTTATTTTCTTCTTTTGCTTATTCTTCCTTCTTACCTTCTATGGATGAATTCAGCTTTCATTGTATTTTATGTTGAAAATTCCGAACAAAAATTGATATGTATATACAGCGGTAACTCAGGTTACAGATGCTTCAGGTTACCGACTCCGCTAACCCAGAAATAGTACCTCGGGTTAAGAACTTTACCTCAGGATGAGAACAGAAATTGTGTGGCGGCAGCAGGAGGCCCCATTAGCTAAAGTGGTCTTCAGGTTAAGAACAGTTTCAGGTTAAGAACAGATCTCCAGAACAAATTAAGTTCTTAACCTGAGGTACCACTGTATATATAAAAGGATGCACAGGCAGTACAGAGGGTCTAAATCTGTGGTCTAAATCAGTGAGCCTCTTGGGCTTGCCGATCGGAAAGTTGGCGGTTCGAATCGGCGGGACAGAGTGAGCTCCTGTTGCTCTGTCCCTGCTCCTGCCCACCTAGCAGTTCGAAAGCACGCCCGTGCAAGTAGATAAATAGGTACCACTGCAGCGGGAAGGTAAACAGCATTTCCGTGCACTCTGGCGCTCGTCATGGTCCTCCATGTGCCAGTAGCGGTTTAGTTTTGCTGGCCACACGACCCAGAAAGCTGTCTGTGGACAAACGCCGGATCCCTCGGCCTGAAAAGCGAAGTGAGCGCCACACCCCATAGTCGCCTGTGAGTGGACTTAACCGCCATGGGGTCCTTTACATTTAAATCCTTAGAATGGTAGAGTTGGAAGAATGGTAGAGTTGGACTACAAGGGTCACCTAGTCGAACCCCTGCAATGAAACTTTCGCCCAAAGCGGAACTTAAACCCACAATCATGAGATTAACTGACTGAGCTATCCCTTTCATCTAGGTTGATTCCATTTCTATATTGCCTCTTCTCCCATGGGAGGCCAGTGAGCCGCATAAAAATGCGATCCAAAAATACATTTCTAAAATAATAATGAAAAGACAAAACAACACCAGTTGCAGAAATTTCAGTAAGCATTCCTGTCTCAAAGGCCCGGGCAAACAGACAGATGCATTTGCTCAGAGGGAGAGTTCTGCAAACGGAAATACTTGCAGGAACTATTTTAGAAGCCCCTACCATGCTACAGTGGTACCTTGGGTTACAGACGCTTCAGGTTACAGATGCTTCAGGTTACAGACTCCGCTAACTCAGAAATAGTACCTCAGGTTAAGAACTTTGCTTCAGGATGAGAACAGAAATTGTGCTGCGGCGGCAGCGGGAGGCCCCATTAGCTAAAGTGGTACCTCAGGTTAAGAACAGTTTCAGGTTAAGAACGGACCTCCAGAATGAATTGAGTACTTAACCCGAGGTACCACTGTATTTGATGTTTTAATGTAGGTTGTAAACTGCTTCGTGTGTGATTTCCCTCCTTAAAAATACTAAGAGGCATGGGATTGAAATAATAATAATAATAATGTTGCTGTTGTTTAGTCGTTTAGTCGTGTTCGATTCTTCGTGACCCCATGGACCAGAGCACGCCAGGCACTCCTGTCTTCCACTCCCTCCTGCAGTTTGGTCAAACTCATGCTGGTAGCTTCAAGAAAACTGTCCCACCATCTCGTCCTCTGTCGTCCCCTTCTCCATGTGCCCTCCATCTTTCCCAACATCAAGGTCTTTTCCAGGGAGTCTTCTCTTCTCATGAGGTGGCCAAACTCTTGGAGCCTCAGCTTCACGATCTGTCCTGAATATTATCTGAGTAATAATACAGTGGTACCTCGGGTTAAGTATTTAATTCGTTCCGGAGGTCCATTCTTAACCTGAAACACCACTTTAGCTAATGGGGCCTCCTGCTGCCGCCGCACGATTTCTGTTCTCATCCTGAAGCAAAGTTCTTAACCCAAGGTACCATTTCTGGGTTAGTAGAGTCTGTAACTTGAAGCGTATGTAACCTGAAGTGTATGTAACCCAAGGTTCCACTGTAATAATAATAATAATAATAATAATAATAATAATAATAATAATAATATCCCAGCCCTACATAAGAGATGTCAAGCCTTTAATCTGGGGCTTTCTGCCTGCTCGCCGCTCACTTCCTCCCAGAAAAGCGACAGGAGTCTCAAGGAGTTAAAAGTTAACTTCTGTTGCCACCAGAGGACCATTGTGAGCACACAGAGTTCCCTGATGGGACCGTTCTGAACTTTGCTTCCAAAGGCCGCTGTGTTCACACTAAGTCCTTTGTGCCCCTGTGTCAGAACAGTCAGTGACTCAGACATCCCTCTCCCCTCCATTCTCTTCCCCAAACACACTTCTCCCCTTGCTTTTATTTCCTCCTCCTTTCCAAAGATCTTCTGTAGGGAGGGAGGGAAGCAAAACCCATACTGGGGGCGGGGGGGGGGTGTGCAGGAACTGTGCGACCCAAGGAGACACACTGTACACACTCCCAAGGTTGTGCTTTTCAGACCATGCACAGAAATGCATCAAAAGGGGGGGATGAATTAGTTCCTCGAAATGAGCTCCTTTGCAAGCAAGTTAATCCTGATTTTTGATGCTCAAGTGTGAGGCATTTGGGAAACACCACCTGAGGGCATGCAGGGGGTGGGTCATAGAGTTGGAAGGGACCATGAGGGTCATCCAGTCCAACTCCCTGCAATTCAGGAATTTTCACCCAACATGGGGCTTGAACACACGACCTCGATATTGGGAGTCTCATGCACTACCGATGGAGCTATATGACTCCGTGACACTTGGTCCCTTTGGTTTCTCGTTTAACCATTCTTCAGGCATCTGTATTTCTGCATAACTTTGCATTTGACTTAAGTCTTCGTGAAACCCATCGGCATTTTATCACTTAATATACACACCTTTGTGAGCAATTTTGTCTGCTAATATTTTCTTGCAAGCTATTTCTTCGCACGCAATGCATTTCGTATGTTATTTTCTACTGTCACCTGTGTGTTTAATGTTGTTTGGAGACACCGTCCCCTAGCAAAACTACAATTCCCAGAGTGGTTTAACAAACAATCAATGCCTCTTCATAGGGGACACTGGGAATTGTAGCTCCCTGAGGGGACTGGAGGGTCTCCTAAAAACTCTCAGCACACGTAACAAACTACAGCTCCCAGAATTCCTTGGGAGAAGCCGGGATAATCTGTCGTGTGTGGGTGATGTTGCACGTGTGACGTCACATGCCATGCGCACTGCGGAAAGGCCTGCTGCCACTGTGCTGCTGCAAGGCCCTGTGAGGTTTGCCGCTGCCGCGAGGCCTGGCCCCTCAAGATTGGGGGCAGTGCCGGATTAAACCCTGTTGCAGCCCGTAGGAAGTTGAAACCTTGGGGGCCCCTCACAAATTATCTCCTAATACTTGATTGTACAGACATACCTCGGGTTACAGCCACTTCATGTTGCGTTTTTTTGGGTTACGCACCCGCCGAAACCCCGAAGTACTGGAACGTGTTATTTCTGGGTTTCAGCAGTCACGCATGCGCAGAAGCACTAAATCGCGTTTTGCGCATGCAAAGAGACACTGAATCGCAACCCGTGCGTATGCAGAATGGTGCGCTGCGGGTTGCGAACGTGCATCCCGCACGGATCACGTTCACAACCCGAAAGTCCACTGTAATTTTCTTTCAAGATCAAATCAATATTATTTTGATCTTGCAGGGCCCTGAAAAGGACCCATCGACCGGTGTCTACTCTGCCTGTATGTTAATCCAGTACAGATTTTTTTTTGGGGGGGGGGGCTCAGCCCCACCCCAACAGACTTCGGTGGGGGGCTGAAGATACCTCAGCCCTACAGAGTTGGGGCCTACGGGCGTTGCACTCAGGTCGGGCTCGGAGGCCTGCCATTGTAGGAGCACCCAGTTGCTGAAAACAAATCACACTCCTGAGTCCGTGTTTTTGTTCCACGAGCCTTCCTGCTTCAGAAATCTGAACGGCGCACTTAAGGGAAGAAGAGGAGTTTGACTGCTGGATCGGGCCCATCTAGTCTCATCGCAGCCAAACACAGATGCATTTTATGGGAAGCCAGCGCTTGAACCCTGAGCAGTATTTATTTTAAGCATAGCTCAGAGTGGGTTGGGCTGGATTCCTCATCTGATCCAAAAGTGAGAGGGGGGAGGCAGAAAGAGAGAGAGAGAGAGGCAGAGAGCGAACAGCACACAAAAGTATGTTTTAGCAAAACAGATGAGAAACTTCGGTTCTCAGATGAGAGCTGGACCCCTGCCCATTGGGGCAGGCAAAATACAGACAGCGCCATTCCTAAGAAGCGATTAACATTTCTGCAGCAGGGACAGCCAGTGCTTTGGCGTGAATGCTGCAAGTCAAGCCCAACGAACGAGACCATGTGGCTCAAGCACGCACCAAGCTTGTGGATAGCAAGAACCAGAAATGCCGTGATGGATCAAACCAAAGATCCACTCAGAGCTGTGTATGGCTTCCTATAGTGGCCATACAGATAGTTCCCGGAAGCCTACAAGCTGGACAGTGTTGGATGTGCAGCAGCAGGAATCATTACATTTTCAACTCCAGGGTTAATTATGTTATCAGTAAACCAGCTAACCAAGGGGCATGTGTGGAGGTGTTGCTTAGCAACCAGTCAGAGTAGCATGATCTCTAGTGCTCTCATTGGCTATGCACTTCTGAGGGAGTTTGTCCTCTGTGTGTTTGGTTGAATGTCTCTCTGCTCTGTAGAAGGCCTGAACTAAGAAAGGCAAAACTTTATTTTGCCTATGGCTATGCACTGTTTACCACAGCAAAGTGTTATTGGGATTTCTTTCTCTCTGGACTCTGCTTGTGTTAAGTGACTTTGGGAAGCAGACATAAAGACTACTCTTCTACTCCTGCCCTTTGTCGGCATTGGTTGCTTGGTGGCATGCAACACAGTTATTATGGTTACCAATACTACTAAGACTAGCCCTCATTAATTTGTCCAGTCTCCACAAAAGTGGGCAGAGCAATGAATGTAAATTTTGACATTACAGTCGTACCTTGGAAGTCGAACGGAATCTGTTCCGGAAGTCCGTTTGACTTCCAAAACGTTCAAAAGCCAAAGTGCGGTTTCTGATTGGCTGCAGGAAGCTCCTACAGCCAATCGGAAGCCCTGAAAGCCCCGCCGGACGTTCGACTTCCAAAAATAGTTCGCAGACCGGAGCACTTACTTCTGGACTTGTGGCGTTCAGGAACCAAAACGTTTGAGAACTAAGCTGCTCGAAAACCAAGGTACAACAGTATAGTAGGCTAGTTTCCACACGTACCAAAACATCCTTCTGTTCAGACAATCAAGAGGCATTGTCAGGTTTCAGGGGCACATCCTTGCTAGGCCAAAACATGCAGAAGGGGTGTGAAGGAGGATGAGTGAGGGGTGTGGGCTAGGGGCCAGGTAGAGAGGGCTTGAGGGCTATATTTGGTCCCCACTATTGTCTTTGAAGAATGCTGGGCTGGGGTAAAGATTGGTGAATCGAGGAGGCAGTCAGGGCAGGAGAAAAGCTAGAAGATAATCACTCTTGGTGAGAAGGTTCAGCCACATGAGGATTTAGAAGGCATCTATGTGGGACACGGGTGGCGCTGTGGGTTAAACCACAGAGCCTAGAACTTGACGATCAGAGGATCGGCGGTTCGAATCCCCACGACGGGGTGAGCTCCTGTTGCTCTGTCCCAGCTCCTGCCAACCTAGCAGTTTGAAAGCACGTCAAAGTGCAAGTAGATAAATAGGTACCGCTCCGGCGGGAAGGTAAACGGCATTTCCATGCGCTGCTCTGGTTCGCCAGAAGTGGCTTAGTCATGCTGGCCACATGACCCGGAAGCTGTATGCCGGCTCCCTCGGCCAGTAAAGCGAGATGAGCGCCGCAACGCCAGAGTCGGCCACAACTGGATCTAATGGTCAGGGGTCCCTTTACCCTTTACCTATGTGGGAATGTTCAGGGATGCAGGAGAGGATATATTGTTTGATTATAGCCTTTCCAACTTGTGTAAACAACTTTACAATTTAGCAGAGTAACACTCCCCCTTTTAAACTCAGCGGATGCATTTGCTCAGGCTCGTTAAAGCCTCTCTGTAATAACTGTTCTGGTATTTTGCCCTTATTCCCTCATAAAAGATAAGAAACGACACAGTCTTCTATAAAAAAGAGTTTACTCACATTCTGTTCACAATTGGATCCCAGAAGGCAGACTTAGCTTAGAAAAGTAACATACACCTAGAAACTATCTCATAAGGAGACAGTCCCTTTGTCCTCTCTTGGCTGGAAGTCAAGAGAGCATCTTTGGCTAAGCAGATGTTGCTTCTTTGATGCATGTAATCAAAGAGAGAGAGAGAGATGGCTGCCCTGCCCTGTGCTTTTGTCATTACCTGCACAGGTGAGGCCACGCCCACCTCTAGTCACATGCAGAGGATGTCTGTCCCAGCCCAGAAGGAAACAGGAAGTTTACCTGCTGGATGGACAAACATTCCTCCCCATGTGTAAACATGTTCACTCTAGGAATGTTGTACTTGACTGCTCTTGTGTTTCACATCCCACAATCTACTCCCAGAATGCATCAGGAATATCTATAAACGGCCATATGTCCTCTGTAGGCTCATGTCTTCCTTCCTCTTGTGAACATAAAACAGCTTGGGAGCAATTGATTTCCACCTCGAGACGCCTCTCCACTCTAATGCACCCAGACACGTCTGCTGAGTTTGCGGCTGCCGAATGCTGTGGCTTTTCGTTAGGCTAGTTCAGAAGAGATCCGTCTTGGCAGGTGAATTTGCTTCTTTTCCTGGGGCGCTAACCAAATGCGAGTTCCTCTCACAAGGTCCCGCTCTGCCTTCACTCGCCTGCCGCTGAAGTCACTTGGTCGACGCTTGGAGCTTTTCCACTTCAAACAATTCCTCTCCTCCCTCCGGGACGAGTCTGCTCCTAGCTTGTTTTCCACGGTGCCACTGATGACAATAGCCAGACTTCAATTACACATGGAAGTTCTGTATTGATTCTGCAGAACCGGGGCTTGTTTTGCTAACGGGAACACCAACCGCAGCCCGGACGTCTGACTGATAAATGTCGAGACCAAAGTCCTGCAAAGGGACATCTCCAAAAAGCCAAACAACTTGCATTCCTCAGCGAGGTGCCATCTGGTGGTCCCTCTCCCAAGAACCCAGAATACGGAAACTGGATATGAGAGCCAGTGTGGTGTAGTGGTTAAGAGCGGTGGCCTCGTAATCTGGTGAACTGGGTTCGCATCTCCACTCCTCCACATGCAGCTGCTGGGTGATCTTGGGCCAGTCACACTTCTCTGAAGTCTCTCAGCCCCACTCACCTCACAGAGTGTTTGTTGTGGGGGAGGAAGGGAAAGGAGAATGTTCGCCGCTTTGAGACTCCTTCGGGTAGTGATAAGGCGGGATATCAAATCCAAACTCTTCTTAACATTGGCATGGCACCATTAGTGAAGATGCTACTTTACTGAGTTATAAGGAGGAAAAGGAGGTTCTGAAGGTATTTTTTAATTTAGTTGGACAAGAAGGAGTTTGGTCATCTTGATATATGTAAACACCCAACGGATAGGCAGTTAAAGAGCCAAGAGCGTGAACAACCAGGGATATATGTTTTTTAAAAAGCTTGGAATCCCTCTCTCTCTAGCCTTTGGAATGTAAACACCCTTCAAAGTTTGAGGAGATGTGTCAGGGTTCTTCTCGGCATGGAAGATTTAGCACCACCCAATGACCGCTGTCCTGTTTTAATTTGGAAGAGGTATAGCAAACTTCTAATGTTCTTACAGTCACAAAATTAAAAGACGCCTGCTTCTTGCGAGAAAAGCAATGACAAACCTAGACAGCATCTTAAAAAGCAGAGACATCACTTTGCCGACAAAGGTCCGTATAGTTAAAGCTATGGTTTTACCAGTAGTGATGTAGAGAAGTGAGAGCTGGACCATAAAGAAGGCTGATCGCCAAAGAATTGATGCTTTTGAATTCTGGTGCTGGAGGAGACTCTTGAGAGTCCCATGGACTGCAAGAAGATCAAACAAATTGTCCAGTAGCACTCTTAGAGACCAACTAAGTTTGTTTTTGGTATGAGCTTTTGTGTGCGTCCTGTATACCTGAAGGAGTGTCTCCACCCCCATCGTTCTGCCTGGACACTGAGGTCCAGCTCCGAGGGCCTTCTGGTGGTTCCCTTGCTGAGAGAAGTGAGGTTACAGGGAACCAAGCAGAGGGCCTTCTCAGTAGTGGTGCCTGCCCTGTGGAACATCCTCACAGCAGATGTCAAGGCAATAAACAACTATTTTACTTTTAAAAGACACCTGTTTAGGGAAGTTTTTAATGTCTGATGCTGTATTGTTTTTGATATTTGGTTGGAAGCCACCCAGAGTGGCTGGGGAGATGATAGATAGATAGATAGATAGATAGATAGATAGATAGATAGATAATTATTATTATTGTTATTAAGCTGTCACAATACGAATACTAAAACGGTTAAGGCAATACTCAAGCAGCAATACCATAAAATACTATAAATTCTGCAATATCGAAACACAGTTCTAATCAAGATTGCAGATAAGGCTTTGGCCTGAAGGCTCTTTGGAAGAGGCGCAAAGAAGAAGAAGAAGAAGAAGAAGAAGAAGAAGAAGAAGAAGAAGAGGAGGAGGAGGAGGAGGAGGAGGAGGAGGAGGAGGAGTTTGGACTTGATATCCTGCCTTTCACTCCCCTTAAGGAGTCTCAAAATAGCTAACAATCTCCTTTCCCTTCCTCCCCCCACACAAACACTCTGTGAGGCAAGTGAGGCTGAGAGACTTCAGAGAAGTGTAACTAGCCCAAGGCCACCCAGCAGCTGCATGTGGAGGAGCGGGGAAGCGAACCCGGTTCACCAGTCCACTGCTCTTAACCACTACACCACGAAGGCAGTGTGGACCCAAGCAGACCTCCTTTCGGAAGGTGTTCTGCTACGTCGGTGCCACAGCTGATAAGGCCCTGTCAAATGTAACACACCTCCACTAGCAGCACCAAATGCAGCCTTTGATGCACATCTCAAATCTTTCAGATGCTTTCAGTATCAGAGGAGGCGGTTCTTAAGCTATCTCCGTCACAGGCCATTTAAGGTCAAAACCACCACCGGGTCCCGAAACAAGCAGGAAACCAGCAAAGATCAAACATTGGCAGAGTTATGTGCTCCAGACTGGAGGCTCCAGTTAACAACCGCATTTTGGACTCACTGTACTTTTCAAACCGCCTTCAAAGCAGACCCACTTGGACCATGCAGTATTCTAATGCAATAATAGTACATTTGGTTTAAAAACCGAGCTCAGGGCGGCTAACAGCAAATATAAAACATTGATTAAAATGCGACTTAAAAAGAGCATAAAACAGCATAGAATACAACATAAAATGCAGCATCAATATCAATAAAATTCAAAAATTCAGGGGTCATTTTTTTTGGGGGGGACCCCAGTCAGTAGACATTGAATGATCACCAGGGCTAACTGGCCAAGTTGGTCCTACTAGGGCCAGCAAGGAGCTGTGTGAATAAGAATTTAAGTGTGGGGTCCCAGAAAGGGTTTCTTCATAGAAGAGGAAAGGGAAAAGGGAACAAAGGATCAGGATATTTCAAATTGAAGGCCAGGTGGAATAGCTCTGTCTTACAGGCCCTGCGGAAGAAGATCAAGTCCTGCAGGGCCCTTGTCTTGTGGGACAGAGCATTCCACCAGGTCGGAGCTGTCACTGAAAAGGCCCTGGCAGAGGATAGTCTGGCTTCCTTAGGGCCTGGGACCTTAAGCTATTATTATTCATGGACCTTAGGGTCCTCTGTGGGACATACCAGGAGAGGCGGTCCCGTAAATGTAGAAACGGCAAGGGCAAGAGTGAACATTATTATATACAAATTAAAAGGACACTAATGCAGATTTTTTAAATCATGAAATGAAAGTCTGTGGAAGCAAGTGCTAAAGGTATGGGCTTTGTTATGCTGCAAGATGGACATGTTTATAAGAAGGGAGGACCAGGAATGGATTATTGAACAGGCTAAAGACCCTCAAAATTCAGAACGTGGTTCACCAAGAGCCTCAAAATTCAGAACGTGGTTCACCAATAACCCCCAAATTCAGGACATGGTTCACTAAGAGCCCCCAAAATTAATGACATGGTTCAGTAAGACACCCCAAATTCACGACGCGGTTCATCACGATCTCCAGTCATTTTTGTTCCCTGTGGACAGCTTGAAAAAAATGGTTGCTTTAGACCACACCAATGTACTTGTCAACTTACCTGCTCTCATGCTAGAAAACACATGTCAGGTTTTTCACTTCTACATGTAAGAAACAACCTTTTCCACAAGAGCTAACTGCCTGTTGCTTTAAGGACTTTTTATTCTAAATGGTACCGACGTATGAAGTTAGATGCCACCTCTGTGCCGTGAAATTTCGCGCATACCTGGGTTCTCCTCGGACTGGTTGAATCCACAGATCTGGCAAATGCAACGGACCCATTTGTTCATATCCTCCTCTGTTTCAGCCACAAGGTAGAAAGTCCTCTCGCTAGTCTTGATATCGAAGACATAGCTGTCCTGCAACTCCTTCTTGTTGAAGGTCAAGCCGGCGTCCACCTGTTCGCAGAAGTTGAGGTTGATCACCCGCAGGGGCTTCTTGGAGTGGTCGTTCTTGTAGTACTCCAACACATCGGGGTCTCCGCTCATTCGCCCACTGCGAAGGATGAACCATCGCTTCTTCCATGCCTAGGAAAGAGAGAAGAGGTTGGGAACAGTCTGAATTTCTGGAATTAAGCACCTCCTGGCTAGCATGGCTGAGCCTGTAATTTTTTTAAAAAATAGTATTTTATTAATTTTCTAAAAATAAAAAATACCATATTTTTTGCTCTATAAGACTCACTTTTTGCCTCCTAAAAAGTAAGGGGAAATGTGTGTGCGTCTTATGGAGCAAATGCAGGCTGCGCAGCTATCCCAGAAGCCAGAACAGCAAGAGGGATCGCTGCTTTCGCTGCGCAGCGATCCCTCTTGTTGTTCTGGCTTCTGGGATTCAGATTTTTTTCTTCTTGTTTTCCTCCTCCAAAAACTAGGTGCGTCTTATGGTCTGGTGTGTCTTATAGAGTGAAAAATACGGTAAATACAGATTACAGTGGTACCTCAGGTTAAGTACTTAATTCGTTCCGAAGGTCCATTCTTAACCTGAAACTGTTCTTAACCTGAAGCACCACATTAGCTAATGGCGCCTCCTGCTGCTGCCACGCGATTTCTGTTCTCATCCTGAAGCACAGTTCTTAACCTGAGGTACTATTTCTGGGTTAGCGGAGTCTGTAACCTGAAGAGTATGTAACCCGAGGTACCACTGTAACAAAAATAAAAATAACAATACAGAAACAAAACAAAACAAATTGACTTCCCTCTAATCCCTTCCTTGGTTCCATTATTCATCAAGATACTGCATGTCCATTGTTAAGTTTAGAACATGTTTAAATCACCTGTAGTCCATTCACAATAAAATTACAAGTATTTTTAAAGCTCTGCTAATGTGTTCATTGCTTCTGTATATATGCAGGATGAAGAGGTTGAATCAGTCGTGATTACAGTGGTGCCTTGCAAGACGAAATTAATCCGTTCCGCGAGTCTCTTCGTCTTGCGGTTTTTTTCGTCTTGCGAAGCACGGCTATTAGCGGCTTAGCGGCTATTAGCAGCTTAGCAGTTATTAACGGCTTAGCGGCTTTAAGAAAAAGGAAACAAACTCGCAAGAACTCGCAAGACGTTTTCGTCTTGCGAAGCAAGCCCATAGGGAAATTTGTCTTGCGGAACGACTCAAAAGACGGAAAACTCTTTCGTCTTGCGCGTTTTTCGTCTTGCGAGGTACCACTGTAAATGGGCACAAGATGTGGGACATAACATTCAAATAGCGGAATGGGAAAAATTATGGAAAAGTGATATAAAATTTACAGCATGTGTGGCGATCAAAGTAAATTATATGAAAATGATGTATACACGGTATTTAACTCCAGCAAAATGAGCAAAAATGTATAAAACTAGGGAAAGCAAATGTTGCAAATGTAAAGCAACAGAAGGGACATTTTTCCATATGTGGTGGGATTGTAAAATTATTAAGAAATTGGGAAATGATTTACAATGAAATGAAGAAAATGTTTAAAATAACCTTTGTTAAAAAACCAGAAGCTTTCTTATTAGGTATTATAGGAGTGGACTTACCAAAAGTACAAAATAATTTGTTTATGTATGCAACAACGAGCCTGTCATGTTTAATACAGCTGACTACAGTAAAAGTTCCCAACTCAGGAAAGCCTTGACAGGCAGGGTCAACTAATTCTAGATTTTGCCTCAATACTTCTCATAATAATAATAATAATAATAATAATAATAATAATAATATTCTTACACTCTGCCCATCTGACTGGGTTATCCCAGCCTCTCTGGGCGACTTCCTAGCAGACCAATTGGGATGAATAAGCAGCCAATGTCCTGCAAACTACTCCCAAACTTTGTGCAAAGAAATCTGGGATGGATGCTCAATAAGCAGGTTGCCAGAGATATCAAAGCCATGGGGCCCAATCCACCAAAAGATTCTACAGTGGAACCTCGGTTTTCAAACGTAATCCGTTCTGGAACACCGTTCGAGTTCCGAAACATTCGAAAACCAAAAACTCAGTATGGAAGCCTCAAAACGGAAAACTCAATATGTTTCATGTTTGACTTCTGAGGTGCGTTCGAAAACCGAAGCATTTACTTCCGGGTTTACGGCATTCGAAAACTGAAATGTTCGTCAACGGAGATGTTAAAAAACCGAGGTACCACTGTGCTGCAAAAAGGATAAACAAAATGAAAAGGGCCCACACAGGACGAGTTAATGAGAGAGAAATAAAGAGAACAAGTGTGTCTGTCTGTGACAGATTTGCTGCCTCATGCAGAAAAATCTCTTGGATGGGCCTTGAACTAGCTGGAAGCAACCTTGAATGGGCAATGAATGCAGAGCTGTGATTTATGGGCGCTGTCAGTAAACTCTGGTCCAAGGCGACGAAAGGGCTGAGCAAGACCGTTTGCTAACGCCTGATCTGAGGAAACATTTATTTAGCACAATTGTATCTCAAAACCTCTTCCAACTTGCTCAGGGCACAATGCGCTAAAGTATATAGTCTGAATTAATAAATCTATCTATACTGTGAGTCGTGTGACCTGTAAAGTCGTTTTGGAGGGCTTGTAGGGGTTGAAAATGCAAAGTCTGAACGGAAAGCCCTCCTCAACACCACCAGATTCTTTGCAAGGTTTACATCTATACAGAAAAGCCGCAATTTGTGCAGGGGTTACGTTTGTCAGAGGTAGCAAAACTGAGTTGAATGGGGCTTACTCCCAGGAAACTATCCATAGGATTGCAGTCATGGCAGATGTCTCAACAGGGCTTTGGAATCAAGTCTCCCCAAATTAACACGTGCTAACCGCTAAGCCATCCAGTGCCATATTAAACCCTGTGGTGACCCCTTAGGCCGTTGAAATCTCAGGGGACCCCCCTCACAAATGGTCTCCTAATATGTTTTTGAACTTGCGGCACACTAACTCACGGAAAGCTCAGTATCCGGAGGTTTCTCATTTGTGCACTCTAGTAGGATAACATTGAACATTGACTCAAGATAGCTTGATTGTAATTGTCTTTCAAGATCAAATATTATTTTGATCTGTTGTCACGGGGCCCCTAAAAGGGCCCACAAGCCAGGGCCTACTCTGCCTATTTGGCAATATGGCACTGAAACTTTTCTTTACAGTATGCCGGTCAGCTGGTCCCAATAAGCTGAATACTAATCTATAATACAGTGGTACCTCGGGTTAAGTACTTAATTTGTTCCAGAGGTCCATTTTTAACCTGAAACTGTTCTTAACCTGAGGTACCATTTTAGCTAATGGGGCCTTCCACTGCTGCCGCACCGCCGGAGCACAATTTCTGTTCTCATCCTGAAGCAAAGTTCTTAACCCAAGGTACTATTTCTGGGTTAGCAGAGTCTGTAACCTGAAGCGTATGTAACCCGAGGTACCAGTGTAATAATAATAATAATAATAATAATAATAATAATAATAATAATTATTTATACCCCACCCATCTGGCTGGGCTTCCCCAGACACTCTGGGCGGCTTTCAACAGAATATTAAAATACAGTAATGCACCAAACATTAAAAGCTTCCCTAAACAGGGCTGCCTTCAGATGTCTTCTAAAAGTCTGGTAGATGTTGTTTTCTTTGACATCTGGTGGGAGGGCATTCCACAGGGTGGGTGCCACTACCGAGAAGGCCCTTTGCCTGGTTCCCTCTCTCTCTCTCTCTCTCTCTCTCTCTCTCTCTCTCTCTCTGTGTGTGTGTGTGTGTTGTACAGCTTGTTTCTCCTACCTCAGGGCTGCTCCACCTCCTTCCACTACCAACCAAGCTATTACAAAGGTCCCCCACACTTCCAATTCATCATCTATGCATTGAAGCTGGGGTATCTGCCCACTTTAGCTTCACTGCTATGCGGCCCCCGCAAAGTTGTCTACAATGGGATGTGGCCCTTGGCCTGAAAGTGTCCCCCAGCCCTGCACTACACGACACCTCGGTGTTGCTTCTGCTGGTGTGGGACGATTGAAAGCCTTCTCCATCTCCTTCCCAGCTAACGCAGGGCCAATTTCACAAGTCTCCGAACATTCTGCGGCGCTCAATTCTATCTCCCTTTCCCCGGAAAACATCTGTTTTGTATGTAGGATGGAGCTGGCTGAGTGACGCTCGCTCCGAGGGCTGTTTCTCAGATCATGCGTCTCCCTGCCAAAGCAGCGCATGTATCTGTCGAATGCATATTGGCCCAGCTGTCAGAGACAGACAGCAGGGACTGGAGCTAGAATGTTAAAAAGCGCGAGAAACAGCGCCGGCCTTTAATCATAGGTTGTCGAGGGAGCGCAGATGAGATCCACCCAGCCCTTGAACACACAGCTGTCCCAGCTAAAGCTGCAGGCCTTCGTATGACGTACCCCTCCATGCATAACTTGAACACACCGCAGAGAGCATCTTTTGCTATCATTCTTAGGTAAAGCTCAAGGGCACAGACCCCTGACACCAATGTCCCCTGTGCTGATTTTATAACGTATAGGTGCAATTTTGGGCCACGTTTCCGGGCTGGGGAGACAAACTCTGGCTCATGCTGTAAGGAGGGTTTGTTCTGCATTATAAGGTCCCAACAGGATTTTCTTGAGTTACGCTCAATGTGGGTTGGGCTCACTCGTAATCTATTGGCAAGAACTACCGATTACATGCACGCCAGACAATACAAAACTAAGCACCCTTTGGAGAAAGGGGATACAGCAAAGTTTTTCCCCACCCCCTCTGAGAATTCGGGGAAATGCAATGAAACTGAATGATGGAAGATTCGGGACAGCAAATCTCTTATGTTCGCAAGACTAAAAAAATGAATGTATCCTACTCAATGTTTAGTGAATTTACGGGTGGCACTGTGGGTTAAACCACAGAGCCTAGGACTTGCCGATCAGAAGGTCGGCAGTTCGAATCCCCGCGATGGGGTGAGTTCCTGTTGCTCGGTCCCAGCTCCTGCCAACCAAGCAGTTCGAAAGCACATCAAAGTGCAAGTAGATAAATAGGTACCGCTCCGGCGGGAAGGTAAACGGTGTTTCCGTGCGCTGCTCTGGTTCGCCAGAAGCGGCTTAGTCATGCTGGCCACATGACCCGGAAGCTGTACGCCGGCTCCCTCGGCCAGTAAAGCGAGATGAGCGCCGCAACCCCAGAGTCGTTCATGACTGGACCTAATGGTCAGGGGTCCCTTTACTTTTACTCAACATTTAGCATGACTTCTCTCTCTCTCTCTCTCTCTCTCTCTCTCTCTCTCTCTCACACACACACACACACACACACACCATTCCTTTTCTACCCCATCCAACTAGGGCAACACACTTAGAAGTCTCCTGTCACCAGTCAGTGCAATATTCAGCAACTGCAGTTAATCACAACTTGTGCCGCAATTGGAAAGAGAATTAAGGTGGCAGGCATCTGCGACCTTACTGGCACTGTGTTTTAAAGTGCGTCCAACTGCCCTGCAGGCAAAGAATAAAATAAACGTTTTTTAAGTAGGAGAGGATGGGTTTAGAGTTGCGCAGCCTTGAACCCAAGACCGAAGATTAACACAGTGCAGCTGGTTTCAAAGCATTGCCTCCCTGTCTCCAAATGTCCCATTTGTGTTAGGGACACCCCCCCTTTTTTTAAAAAAGTGCATTCTGATTATTTGTGCTCATAATGGTATCAGGTGGTTATAGACAACACTGCTTTCAATACTGGTTTGGCCTGCAAGTGTTTCCAAATCAGTGCATGGCCTGTAACTTCTGGCAGAAACCCTGTGCCGTTTCATACCTCAGCTGTTTCGATTCATTACTACTTTTGTCTTGTTTTTTCCCCCCTGAGCTACAGAACAAGGTTACTGCCCCTCCTGACGGCAGTGTTGCAACTAACGAAAGCAGAATGATGCATGGATTAATCCACCAGTAAATGCACTATTTATTGCATTAGTCACAGGTTGCAGAATACGCCCACGGAAAATGCCGCCACCGCCAGACCGAGAGAGGCCCTGATTTATATTGTGTTTACATTTATTTATAATATTTGCATACAGCTTCTTCAACCACGAGCAGTCCCAACAGCCATTAAAAATAGTAATCAATTAAAACAACAATTAACTAACAGCGACATTCAGCAATTAAGACGGAGTAAACAGCAGACAGAAAAGCACCACCACAGAAGTTCTCCAACAGCGGCAGACAATATCAAATGGAGGAGACCCAATGAAATAACAGGTCTTTACCCCTCTCCACCTTTTGCTTAAAAATCTCTAATGAGTAGCTGGATCCGACCAAGAGGCCGCCTAGTTCAGCACCTTGCTTCTTACAGTGAGAGCAACCAGAGCCCTATAGAAAACCCACAAACAAGGCAGAAAGGCAGTATGAGGTTCCACTTTGCTCTCATGCCTAATATTGGTGCACCAGACTCAACTCCTTCCCTCCTTCCGAAAGGAAACAAGGCAGCAAACCTTGAAAGGTCCAAACAGTACAATTTAAATTAAAAGTAAAATAAAAACTGTTTAAAACATTAAAACTATCCAAGACAATTCAAATACATTTAGAAAAATCTAACAGCTTTGCAGTTCTTCATTTCATGGCCAGTATCAATCAGCCATCAAGTGCCTGGGACACAGGAATGCTTTTCAATTTCTTCTGGACGCCAACAACAAGAGAGACACACGCACCACATCAGAGGCACAAATGGGGAGCCACCACCCAAAAGTCCCTGTAATGTTTCAGTGCAAACTGGGCACCACCATGGAAGCCTTGGATGGCAATAGCTACTGAGAAGCCTATCCACCCCAATTAATGTGGCAGATCCTCCTTTTAATAATAAAAAAAAACCCACCTAACCTAAAAGTCATAATCGCATAGCATAGAACAGGGGTGGGCAGCAGGCACCTCCAGATAGGAGGAAAAGGGAAAGTCACCACCACCTCAAAAAGTCTCTCTTCCCCTCTTAAGATTATCACCGCTTCATATTATTCCCCCACTTCCTTCCTTCCTTGTCACAAGAGTGTGGTGGTAGCTCTGGCGGTAGCCAACATTGGTAATATCCAAAGGCAACACAATGACCAAATACAACAATGCAATGTCAATATAAACTCTTTATATAATCTATGTTGTTGTTGTTCAGTCGTTTACTCATGTCCGACTCTTCATGACCCCATGGACCATTGCATGCCAGGCATTCCTATCTTCCACTGCCTCCCGCAGTTTGGTCAGACTCATGTTCGTAGCTTCGAGAACACTGTCCAACCATCTCGTCCTCTGTCGTCCCCTTCTCCTTGTGCCCTCCATCTTACCTAACATCAGGGTCTTTTCCAGGGAGTCTTCTCTTCTCAATGAGGTTGCCAAAGTCTTGGAGCCTCAGCTTCAGGATCTGTCCTTCCAGTGAGCACTCAGGGCAGATTTCCTTCAGAATGGATACGTTTGATCTTCTTGCAGTCCATGGGACTCTCAAGAGTCTCCTCCAGCACCAGAATTCAAAAGCATCTATTCTTCGACGATCAGCCTTCTTTATGGTCCAGCTCTCACTTCCATACATCACTACTGGGAAAACCATGGCTTTAACTAGACGGACCTTTGTTGGCAAGGTGATGTATCTGCTTTTTAAGATGCTGTCTAGGTTTGTCATTGCCCCTTCCTGGATCACTGCCTTGTTGTGGCGAAGGGGCTTGAATAACTCAGAGAAGCTATGAGCTATGCCGTGCAGGGCCATCCAAGATGGACAGGTCATAGTGGAGAGTTTTGACCAAACGTGATCCACCTGGAGCAGGAACCGGCAAGCCACTCCAGTATCCCTGCCAAGAAAACTCCATGGACAAAGACTGCCTTATTATGGGTCAAACTATTGGCCCATCTAAGACAGTATTGTCCACACTGACTGGCAGCAGCTGTCCAGGGTTTCAGACAGGGTGTCTCTCTGTCAACGACCCTTCACAGCTGTCCGAACTGAGTGAGAGCTCAGCTAAAGCCCCAGTTGCAATGAGCAAAGAGGGGCAGAGGAAAAGCCTTCATTTTTTTATTTGCAGGAGTCAGTGTGCACAACCAATGTTGCCAACCCTTGGGGGGCAGAATGGAGAGAGGAACTACTCATCTCCCAGGGCTGCAAGTCTTCTGCGTGAGGACGGCGCCTGTTACGTGTTTGGCGTGCAGCACAGGAACTGGTGCATTCCTCCTCGTCCAGAGGTCACCTTTTTGACACCTGCGATTAAGACAAAGTGGGGTTTTGTTCCGATGAAGCAGGCAAGGACTAAAGCAAAGGAAAGAAGAGACCTCTGCATAGCTTGGCAAACAACCAGGGAGTTAATTGGGCCCCAAAACCATTCATCAGCTGCCTTTTCAAAGCCGAGCCGAGTATGATGTGGCATTTATCTCCCGTAAACAGGTCTGGTCTCCTTCTGCGCAGGTGAGGCCTCTGCGCTCGGCTGCTGGGAAGAGGCAGCCCAGATACTCAGGTGGTACGGCTGCGTCGAGCCTGCAACTGTTTCACCCAATTCTTGCATTGGCAAGAATTCCTGGCTGGAACTACAGGAACTGTGTTGGGTCAATGTAGAAGAAGAAGAAGAGTTTGGATTTGATATCCCGCCTTTCACTCCCTTTAAGGAGTCTCAAAGCGGCTAACATTCTCCTTTCCCTTCCTCCCCCACAACAAACACTCTGTGAGGTGAGTGGGGCTGAGAGACTTCAGAGAAGTGTGACAGGCCCAAGGTCACCCAGCAGCTGCATGTGGAGGAGCGGGGAAGAGAACCCGGTTCCCCAGATTACGAGACTACTGCTCTTAACCACTACACCACACTGGCGTAGGAACATAGCCTTGAACTGAGTAAGACCACCACTCTGTCTAGCTCTGTAGGATCTACAACAGGGGTCGGCAAGGCTGGATCACTCCCGCGGAGATCCTCTGTGGGCCAG
The DNA here is from genome assembly GCF_964252035.2 of Podarcis erhardii. NCBI lineage: Eukaryota > Metazoa > Chordata > Lepidosauria > Squamata > Lacertidae > Podarcis > Podarcis erhardii. Next base: position 11,220,469 of record NC_138508.1, read on the forward strand.
GCTAGTGCAATGCGACGCCGGAAATCACCTCTGCGCATGTCCGTGGCACTGAAAATCGTTTCTGCGCATGCCCAAACGCTGAAAACCGTGCTTGTGAAGAAGCGATTTTCGGCATCTGGGCATGCACAGAAGTGATTTCTGGCACCGCAGACATGCGCAGAAGCAATTTCTGGAGCCGTGGAAGAGTCCCCGCACCGTGCTAGTTTAGCGCAGCATGTGAGGACTTGGTTCAGGGGCGGCTCATGGGCCTGTTAAGAGACCCTCATGGGCGGCTTCCGGCCCATGAGCCTTAGGTTGCCGGCCCCTGGTCTACAAGGACAGGCTGTGGCTCTCTGGAGTTATGGAAGGGGCTGTTTTCCGGTCGTACCTGGAGATGCCAAGGATTGCACCTGAGGCCTTCTGCATCCAAGGTTGATACTTTGCCACTGACCTGCTGGGCCAGTGTTTGAAATTTGTTGTTATTTAGTTGTGTCTGACTCTTCGTGACCCCATGGACCAGAGCACGCCAGACACTCCTGTCTTCCACTGCCTCCCGCAGCTTGGTCAAACTCTTGCTGGTAGCTTCGAGAACACTGTCCAGCCATCTCGTCCTCTGTCGACCCCTTCTCCTTGTGCCCTCCATCTTTCCCAACATCAGGGTCTTTTCCAGGGAGTCTTCTCTTCTCATGAGGTGGCCAAAGTATTGGAGCCTCAGCTTCAGGATCTGTCCTTCCAGTGAACCCTCAGGGCTGATTTCCTTCAGAATGGATCGCTTTGATCTTCTTGCAGTCCATGGGACTCTCAAAAGTCTCCTACAGCAGCAGAATTCAAAAGCATCAATTCTTTGGCGATCAGCCTTCTTTATGGTCCAGCTCTCACTTCCACACATCACTACTGGGGAAACCATAGCTTGAACTATACGGACCTTTGTTGGCAAGGTTTGAATTAGCCAGGTGCATTTTGCACCTAGCTCTTGGCCACTTGTGAAGATCCTGGGGGACCACGATGATGCCTGATATCTTCACCATCTGGAGGTGCATGCCTGGGGATCTTTAGATCTGGGCTGTTTTCACACCCTAATACCTCATCCTGTTATATTTTTTCTGCACAGTTGCAATGAATTTCTGAAACCAAAATGCTTTACCTGTGCAGCCTGAGCAAGGGCAGTGAGCAACGTTACAGTTAATTGATGTCGCTTCACTTACCCCTACCCCACTCACAGTTGTGAAGAATATTCTTATGTTACGAATGGTCCATGTCACTGTTAAGAAAAGGAGGTAGGAATAGTCCTACAAATATGTGGACTGTCCCTGGATCAAGTGACTTTTCTTATTTAAGTTCTCAAAGCTCTAAAAAATCAAGATTACAAATTGTACTTTTTATTTTAGTTTTTTATTTTTATTGGATTTGATATGTTAATCAGATGTTCTTATTGGAAAATTAATAATAAAAAAAGTTCTCAAAGCTCTTAACCCAGCTCAAGGTTGTCATCTGAACTATCCAGATGTTTAACTGAGAACCAACCACAGTCAGTCTATCCTTTGAAAAATAAGACTTTAGAGCCTTCTTGTCCCCAAATGGCAACTAGACATTCTGTTTTGGCCACTGTAACCTGGGATTAAGGAGCCATTTAGCACCTGGCTTATAAACCTGAATTTCTAACACTCCCCACAATACAGATCTTCGCTTTACAGAGGCCCTGTGTTGAGAAACAGGATACCTCTAATCGCCAGATGGCGGACATAAACAATAGGGTACGGAGCTCTGCATCGTCTCCAGCTGGTGAGCTTCCAAAAACAGCTGCCTGGGAGCTCTTGGAAACATGCAGGATTAGACAGAACTTGGTCTGATCCCACAGTGCAGCCCCTGTGACGAGAAGTACAAGTTGTGAGCAACAAGGATACAGAGCCAGCAGAACTTGCTTCCTGCTAAAGATGCTTAGGATTACAGCCTCAACTGAGCAGAAACACAACCACATCCCAGAAGTGGAGAAGGATGACTTCCCTTCCCTTTGCCGCCCCCCCCTCCCTCCCCATGCCTTCCTTTGTCTTGTCACTCCAAAGATTTGTAGCCTAATTAGTTTTGCACTAAATCTCCAACTGGCCGCGCAACAGCCGAGGAAGTGGCGGCAGGACGGATCTTCACAAAGGCAGCAGAGCAGCAAATTGTTTGGCAGTAAAATAAAAGCAGAAACCGTAGGCCGGCTTTCGGATTTCAATTTAGTTTGGGAACTAAATGCAATTTCCCCTTTGACATGCTTGCTAATAGAGGAGCTAAATATAGACGCACAGCCATCTTGCTGTGCCTATCACTGAAGGGGGGGGGATATATAACTTGGGTCTTCCTCAGCAGAGAAGGAAACGGGATAGGGAAAGAAAGAAAGAAAGAAAGAAAGAAAGAAAGAAAGAAAGAAAGAAAGAAAGAAAGACTTATGCTTTGTCGCTTCCCAAGTGAATGGGGAGGTCAAGATAACCTTCCCAGGTCCTTTATGAAAATCTCTTTAATTTCAATATATATGCAATGCTCCAGTGAAGGCAAAATAGCTCTGTTCATCTACAGAGAGCTCTAATGGTCTGGGGTTTTTTTTGCTCTTTTATTCATTGTACTCACCCTTATGTGGGCAGGGTAATTGTTGTATGTTGCTGGGTGATTTTTGTGGAGGATCGATTTTAGGTTTGCTTCGCTTTTGTGGATTTTTGTGGTGTACAGCAATAGCTTGGTTGTCGAATTTAATCCGTTCTTGGGAGTCTGTTCGACTCCAGGAACCGTTCAAAAACCAAGGCGCGGCTTCCAATTGGCTGCAGGAACTTCCTACATTCAGTCGGAATCCGTGTTGGACATTTGGCTTCTGAAAAACATTCACAAACCGGGTTTGCAGCATTTGGGAGCTGATTTCTTTGGGAGCCAAGCCATTAGACAACCAAGGTACCACTGTATTTTGCATTGTTTAGTGCATGTATTCATTGAATTTATATCCCACCTTTTCCTCCAAGGACCTCAAGGTGACGTACACGGCTCCCACCATCACCTGCAAGGGCACAAATTTCCAACCACACTGGCTCTCATATAGCACAACGTGCCCAAAGACCTTAAAATGTACCAGTAAAAACCCTATATATAAAAGTGTAGCAATGACAAACCTAGACAGCATCTTAAAAAGCAGAGACATCACCTTGTCAACAAAGGTCCATATAGTTAAAGCTATGGTTTTCCCAGTAGTGATGTAAGGAAGTGAGAGCTGGACCATAAAGAAGGCTGATCGCCGAAGAATTGATGCTTTTGAATTCTGGTGCTGGAGGAGACTCTTGAGAGTCCCATGGACTGCAAGAAGATCAAACCGATCCATTCTGAAGGCAATCAGCCCTGAGTGCTCACTGGAAGGACAGATCCTGAAGCTGAGGCTCCAAGACTTTGGCCACCTCATGAGAAGAGAAGACTCCCTGGAAAAGACCCTGATGCTGGGGAAGATGGAGGGCACAAGGGGAAGGGGACGACAGAGGACAAGATGGTTGGACAGTGTTCTCGAAGCTACCAGCAAGAGTTTGACCAAACTGCGGGAGGCAGTGGAAGACAGGAGTGCCTGGCGTGCTCTGGTCCATGGGGTCACGAAGAGTCGGACACGACTAAACGACTAAATAACAACAACAACATATAAAAGTATGCTTCCTGCAAGCTATTCCCTTTGCATGTAGACCATTCAAGGAATAATCAGTGGGGAAAGGAGCGCTAATGAAGGATTGCTTCTGTTACGGTATGGGCGCACGTTTGTGCTTTCTCTCCAACTTTCTGAAATCAAGTTCCCTTCCAAACTTACTCTGAGCGCGCAAGTGCACACACACAAATTGGCCATCCATCTCTTCGGCACGCTAGTGCACAGACCTCCTTGCACCCATGTGGCCTCCTCCTCCTTCCAATATCTGTGCATTCCACATGGCTGGCCAGCCAAACGAAATTTGAAGGGCACCTTGCTTCAGAAAAAAAGGAGATACCTTGCAAGTTCAAATGGTATCCATTAATCACGACATGCTAGGGGACCCAGATTGAAGGATCGGGCCATTAAGCCAACAGAATGCTCAACTGGAGACCCAGTTCCAGTTCATTTCAGGGGTTTGGCCTTTCCCTAGTTTGGTACGAAACCCATTTTCCTGGTTTGTCAGCCCTGAGCCCATTTGTTCCATTCACTCTGTCTCCTGTTCCAAGCGGGGCTCAGTTTTCTGCACTGCTTCGATCCATACCCTCTCCTCTTGAGCTTAAAAGATCTGAAGGCTCCTGGGCCAAAATTTCACATGACACTGAGATGGCGTGCAGTTTTTATTTTGACTTTTGATTTTCCTATTACAGTGGACGCTTGGGTGGCGAACATGATCTGTGCAGATGCATGTTCGTAACCCGCAGTGTTCGCGGGTTGTGATTCAGTGCTTCTGCGCATGCAAAAAGCGTGATTTAGTGCTTCTGCGATTGTGCGACGGCCGAAACTTAGAAGTAACCCTGGGGGTTTGGCGGTTCGTAACCCGAAAACTGCAACCTGAAGCGGCTGTAACCCTAGGTGTGACTGTATTACAGTGGTACCTCAGGTTACATATGCTTCAGGTTACATACGCTTCAGGTTACAGATTCCGCTAACCCAGAAAGTACCTCGAGTTAAGAACTTTGCTTCAGGATGAGAACAGAAATCGTGCTCCAGCAGCATGGTGGCAGTGGGGGGCCCCATTAGCTAAAGTGGTGCTTCAGGTTAAGAACAGTTTCAGGTTAAGAACTGACCTCCGGAACGAATTAAGTTCTTAACCCGAGGTACCAGTGTATTTTTTTTTTTTTAAAAAAAAAAAAGCTTGGAAAACATAGTTGCAAAAACTGCAACGTGGAACAGATGACTGGGACTGGGGAAATAATAATATGAACAACAACAGAAGCCGTTTCTGGTGATCCAGACTCCCTCTAGCCTGGCAGGGTATTTTTTTGAGGCATGTCACAGATTTTTTGCATGTGCATTCTGCACCATGTCACTGACACACTAATGGTACATTCGTGGTAGATTTATACTGGACCATCCACACACTTTATTCGTCATTCTGCAAGGATTTCCCTACATTATTGCCATCTGGGCCAGCACTCTTGCGCTACAGCGCAACAAACGTTGGTCGAAATATAAACGGGAACATTTCCTGGCATGCAAAGTTGCGGGATTTCAGAAGGAAGCTACGGGACAGGCGTCAAGTGGAAACGGACCCTGAAACTTGGGCAGGTGCGAACAGTAGTAAGTGTGGGGTTGGGCATAACCATCCCAATAACTACCAAGTGCCCTAGTCTCCATTTCCAATGTTTACATATCTCCTTTTATGTGCAGATGCCGAAACCAGATGATGCCGTTCTGTAACCTCCGGGCAATTTGAGCTATTTGGCTCTGATATTCCAGTAAACCAGAAAACGCTCATGCAGAGACTGCACTGTAAATCAGGTTACGTCTGCAAAGTGCACAGGCCACCCCCTTGTGCAAAGTGCACAAGTCAATGCAATTCTGGGCTGCATCAATAGGAGTATAGCATCTAGATCAAGGGAAGTAATAGTGCCACTGTATTCTGCTCTGGTCAGACCTCACCTGGAGTACTGTGTCCAGTTCTGGGCACCACAGTTCAAGAAGGACACTGACAAACTGGAACGTGTCCAGAGGAGGGCAACCAAAATGGTCAAAGGCCTGGAAACGATGCCTTATGAGGAACGGCTAAGGGAGCTGGGCATGTTTAGCCTGGAGAAGAGGAGGTTAAGGGGTGATATGATAGCCGTGTTCAAATATACAAAAGGATGTCACATAGAGGAGGGAGAAAGGTTGTTTTCTGCTGCTCCAGAGAAGCGGACACAGAGCAATGGTTCCAAACTACAAGAAAGAAGATTCCACCTAAACATTAGGAAGAACTTCCTGACAGTAAGAGCTGTTCGACAGTGGAATTTGCTGCCAAGGAGTGTGGTGGAGTCTCCTTCTTTGGAGGTCTTTAAGCAGAGGCTTGACTACCATATGTCAGGAGTGCTCTGATGGTGTTTCCTGCTTGGCAGGGGGTTGGACTCAATGGCGCTTGTGGTCTCTTCCAACTCTATGATTCTATGATTTTATTCTACGATTCTATGATTCTATTCTATGATTCTATGATTCTATGACTATCGTCACGGACTTAGCCCTGCTGAACCAACAGCCACCTGACCTCCTGACTTTGTGGAGCCTTTCGCCACTGGCAGAGAGGCCGATACAGACACCCGCTAGCTCTGCAGGTGAGGTCAGCCAAGTCCCGAGACTTGCAGGGATTTCTGGCTTAGCAACGGCTGCCCTGCACCTGGGCGTCAGAGGAAGCCATGCGTTATCTTCCCTGTTATTGCAGAGAAGCAGATAAAAGGGGGGGGGGGGAGAGAAGGCACCAGAGGCAGACAGTCCATAATACTTTAGCAAGAGATTACAAAACACCCTTTCAGAGGCAAGGCCCTGGCAACTTATTTAATCACAGCAGTGGCTGATAAGAGAACTTCTGCTGCTGCCGTGGCTCGAGAAGTCAATAAAGAGCAAAATCCACTCAGAGGAGGAGAGATGGGCTCTTTCCTTCTAAAGATTTCAGCGCATGTAAGGACACAGGTTCGCTCTTGGATATATTCTAGATTATACTGCAAAACCTCCAACCACTCTGTGTTTTTAAAAGCTCGCGCTGCAGGAACCAGTGAATGGGGCATTGGACATTGGAACATCTGGAGAGCAGTAGTTATGGAAATTACGGCGAGGGGGGGGGTCCAACATCTTTAAAGTTGTTAAATGTTACAAATATTATGCATAAATGTATTCTTTCGACTTGACAGCTCAGGGAAGTTAAAAAGGTAAAGGTAAAGGGACACCTGACCATTAGGTCCAGTCGTGGCCGACTCTGGGGTTGCGGCACTCATCTCGCTTTATTGGCCGAGGGAGCCGGCGTACAGCTTCCGGGTCATGTGGCCAGCATGACTAAGCCGCCTCTGGCGAACCAGAGCAGCGCATGGAAATGCCGTTTACCTTCCCGCCGGAGTGGTACCTATTTATCTACTTGAACTTTGATGTGCTTTATAACTGCTAGGTTGGCAGAAGCAGGGACTGAGCAACAGGAGCTCACCCCGTTGCGGGGATTTGAACCGCCGACCTTCTGATCGGCAAGTCCTAGGCTCTGTGGTTTAACCCACAGTGCCACCCACGTCACAGCGCCACCCGCGTCCACAGCGCCACCCACGTCAGGGAAGTTACCTAGCTTTAAAAATCATATAAAATCAACTCCTCTGCCAGTTTCCCTCATTCCACCGCCAATTTGCTTCATTGGCCAAGGACTTAGAAACCACTTGGTCCGCCATAATCCCTCAAGCAGGAAGTCACATACTCACAGGAAGGTACTCATAGGTGTCAATCGCTCGGCAAAGGCACTCCTTTGGACTTGCCCAGGTGGCAGATTATGCAAACCAAAGTTCTATTGTCCCTTTGAAGTAGGTGCTTAGAATGTACTTCCCAATACATATCCTGTATTGGCCTGTTGCCCCAACACATTCCTCCTATGTTAATCATGTATAACCCTCCCCTTTTCTGATGTAGCAATGATGTAGTGATGATGCTTAATGAACTGTATGCTGGGATAAGATAGAAACTTTTAAAAGTCCTTGTCACCCCATCCTCGGGGTTCAAAATTCCTCTTTGAACCTGTTGCGCCATAAACTTTGGTCTACAGCTATTTGCTCCGGTTGGTGGCTGGACTCCTTCCTTTATTCTGCAGGGACCCGTGAGCCATAGCTGTCAACTTACAGATTTGAAAATAAGGGACCAGCAGCCTCGAAAATAAGGGATCAGAAGCCAAAATAAGGTATTTTCCAAGCACAGGTATGTTCAACTTCTGAGCCCCTCCGAGCCAAAGGCAGAAAGCCCAGCCAGCAGCCAAACGAAGCCTCAAGCGGTGGTTCCCACAGCGCAGCAACCCGGCAAAGGGGATGCAGCAAGGAAAACCATCGTCACCTCTCCGCTGGGAAGTGCTGAGCAAAGGCGAGTCCCCAGGCAACGTGGCTGATTTGATCGGCACAAGGCATGCAAGCTCCACCCCCCCAGTCGTTCTTAGACTCCTTATTGGGTGAGCAACGCAGCCAAGCAACACAGCTGGAGCCTCCCTCCTCCCTGGCCGGCAGGGAGGGAGGGAGGGAGAGGAGCTGCTTCCTTTGAAACCCGGGAAATTTAAGGGATATCATCAATAAGGGACAGAAGCGGGACATGGCACTGGGATAAGGGAGTTTCCCACCAAATAAGGGACAGTTGACAGCTATGCCGTGGGCTCTGCCTGACGAGCTGGGTGACTGAGCAGCCTCGCACCTAGATTTTTCCGTAACAGCAGTGTAAGAAACTCAGATATAGAAGCTAGGAGCCAAATGGCTCCTTAAAACAGGGTTACAGTCGCCAAAGCAGAATGCGTAGTTGCACAACCAGGATGTGATTTTATGTTTCCAGTTCAAATCCCAGCTTGGAAACCCAGCGATTCCACCCTCCCCCCCAGTTTTTAAGGGAGACAGAGAAGACACTGCCAAGCACACACTGCAACTTGGCATTTCCCACAAGCGGCAAGACATCACAATCAAACTCGGTTTGCACGTTTACGGAGCACCACGCCTGTGACCCAGATTTTAAGAGGCGAGGAAAGATGCGAGAGACGTGGCAATAAGATACCCTCTCGAACATTGTGATTTATTGGCATTTATGAGGAAATAGGTCCGAGCAAGGGGAATGCACAAGCAACCATGCTCCTGTACACTGAGGCGGTTTCTCTGACAGCCCTCTCTGCAAAAAGGACAGGCACGCCCCATTAAGCACGATTGGCTCCCGGCCTCGGGGCATCCGTCAGCTTGGCAGGGAGGGCAACCGAAGCTTGAAGAATTCGCACTCCAAGGACAGGTCTGCAAGAGCCTCAACATTTTAATGAGGGAGGCTGAGGATTTTTCCTTGCAGGTGAGGAAAGAGACTGCATTCGTGGTGTGCCTGCCGTTGTGGTGAACTCTGGCGGCTTCTTGCAAAGCGTGGCTTGCTAGCGAGGCCCAAAATTTGGGAGTGTGTTCACACCCCACTGTCCTTGCCCCACTGCTGCCCCAATTCCCTTCTGTTGTGGGCTTTAGCTAGGACTAGGACTCTCTCTCAGCCCAGGTGTTGCACTGCCTTATGGTCCTGAAAGATCTTCAATGGCTCCCAGTATGTTTCCAAGCACAATTCAAAGTACACATTCTCGTCATGTAAAAACACCAGGCAGGCCCCACAAATAACCCAGAGATGCATTTTAAATAAAAGCACACATCCTACTCGTGTAAAAACACGCTTTGAAGGTGACCCGGAAACTACAACTAATCCAGAATGCGGCAGCTAGACTGGGGACTGGGAATGGCAGCCAAGACCACGTAACACTGGTCCTGAGAGACCTGCATTGGCTCCCAGTACGTTTCCGAGCACAATTCAAAGTGTTGGTGCTGACCTTGAAAGTCCTAAACAGCCTCGGCCCAGTATACCTGAAGGAGCGTCTCCACCCCCATCATTCAGAGGTGGGGGAGGTCCAGCTCCGAGGGCCTTCTGGCGGTTCCCTTGCTGCGAGAAGTGAGATTACAGGGAACCAGGCAGAGGGCCTTTTCGGTGGTGGCACCCACCCTGTGGAATGCCCTCCCATCATACGCCAAGGCGATAAGTAACTATCAAAACGACCTTGACAGATTAAAACAACCTTGACAGAGCCTCTCCACCCCCATCATTCAGAGGTGGGGGAGGTCCAGCTCCGAGGGCCTTCTGGCGGTTCCCTTGCTGCGAGAAGTGAGGTTACAGGGAACCAGGCAGAGGGCCTTCTCGGTAGTGGCGCCTGCCCTGTGGAACGCCCTCCCAGCAGATGTCAAGGCAATAAACAACTATTTTACTTTTAAAAGACGGCCCTGTTTAGGGAAGTTTTTAATGTCTGATGCTGTTTTGTTTTTAATATTCAGTTGGAAGCCGCCCAGAGTGGCTGGGGAAACCCAGCCAGATGGGCAGGGTATAAATAATAAATTTATTATTATTATTATTATTATTAGTAGTAGTAGTAGTAGTAGTAGTAGTAGCATTCCAAGGGTTGCATACCAGCAGCTGGCAGAGCAATGCATGGAAGTTTTTCATCGGCCACAGAGTGGGAAACCATTTTAACTGCTATAACAAGGGTGTCTCTGGACCTTAAATTCATCAGTGTTCTTCCCAGGTAGGCAAATATTCCTGGGGTGCAAAGCTAGAGAACTGAGGGGTGTTGTGGAAATTGCGCTTGAGATCCATGTTCAGAGTATTGGGATTGGGGGCTCTGCTGGGGGCTAGATATAGGTCCGCAGCTAAGCAGCCAGCTGCCTACGCCTGCCTTTGTTGTGTTCAGCCACTCAGCAACCCTAGAATCACAGAATTGTGGGAACCCCAAAGGCCATCTAGCCCAACCGCCTGCAAGCCAGGGACCTCAACTAAAGCACTCATGACATCCTGTAAGGTTGGCCCCCCCCCCCATTCATGAAGATTTGCCCAAGGATACCCGAAGGCTCCATGGCTGATTTGGGGCTTGAGCTACAGCTTGCATAAAGAGCTGCCTCCATCTAGCTCAATATCGCCTACGCTGACCGACTCTAGCTCTCCATGATTCAGGACTCTGGGTACATTCCCAGTTGGGGATTGAAATTAGGACCTTCTGAATGCAAACTAAACGTTGCGTGGCGAGTTCCCGCCCCCCACCAGGATAAATAAAGACACGAGACACCATAATTAAGGTTAATTGGGCGAATTAGGCCACAACTTTATTGAATTCAGGAATGAGAGACATTGGCTTAGGCATTGGTCCTATCGACTATTCGGCTCCAGCCCATTTGTTGGAGACACGGGGAAGGGTTAACACTTTATCGGGGGAGTCTCCTGCCGAGGCACGTCGACTAGGAGCTCCCCCGGGTCACCGCTCGGGGGCGTGCCTTTGGCCCTCACCTCCATAGGCTTCGGACAGGGCCACGCCCCCCGGAGTCCTTTAACGGACCACCCTTCGCTCGCTGGGGGGAGGTGATGGCGTTCCTCCCCCCACACACACATCCTCTTAACCCCTTCTTACCAATGCCTACCGCCAATGCCGAAAAGTTGTGACGAGTTGCTACGAGGTAGGCGAAAAACCAAAAGGCTACAAATTGCCAATTGGGAAAAATTCCTACCATGCCCCTTGCGGCGACAGACCGAAGTCCATAGCAAAGTCAAAGACCTACCTAAGGCATACCTAAAGGGAGGGAGGGTGGGAAAACGTGAGGGCTAGCCGGCGAAGAGAGGCCAGGATTCCCCTGTTCTCGCGGGGGCTGAAACCAGCCCCCGCTCACGCGGGGGTTGGCGTGAAGCCCGCAACCCCACCTCCTGGGCAGGCCGGAAGTGGCTTTCTACTACTGAGCTACAGCCCCGCGGTGAGAAAGTAACCCAGTCAGATGGGCGGCCTATAAATAATAAATTTATTATTATTATTGGGCACACAGAATGTGGTCCCTGCAAGTGCGGCGCAGCTGTATCCACATTAAGACCCTTTATCACAGCTAGCAGGTGTGGTCTTGCTCCTTTCTTACACATTTGCTGAACATACAGAGGAGGTTGTATAAACACCCCAGTGAATACGGGCAAACTAGTTTTCTAGAGAGGAAATAATAATAATAATAATAATAATAATAATAATAATAATAATAATAATAATTTATTATTTATACCCTGCCCATCTGGTTGGGTTTCCCCAGCCACTCTGGGCGGCTTCCAACAGAATATTAAAATACAATAGTCTATTAAACGTTAAAAGCTTCCCTAAACAGGGCTGTAGGGGGGAGGCGGGGAAGGGCTGTAGAGTAGAGTACCAAAGGTCTCAGGTTCGATCCTGAGGTAGGAAATACCCCTCGCCTGAAAGCCCAGACGCCCACAGCTAGTTGGCGTAGATCACACTGAGTTAGGTGGATCAAATGACCTGACTCAGTGCGAATAGCTCAGTTGGTGAGACTCAAACAGGGGTCAGCAAACTTTTTCCGCAGGGGGCCGGGCCACTGTCCCTCAGACCTTGGGGGGGGGGCTGGACTATATTTTGGAAAAAAACCCAACCCCACGACTCTCCCCTTCCTTCTCCACAGCACCAGACGAGTCCCAGTGGCTGCTTACCTGTGCCTTGCAAGCGGTAGGGGCTGGCGATGGTGGGACGATGAGTGGAGTGAAAGGGCTGCCTCTGGAAAGAGGCTGCTTAAAATGGCGCTTAGACAGCAAAGCCCAGCCCCCTTCCTCCTCTAGGCAGGGCAGGGAGAAGCTAGGAGGAGGGAGGGAGGGAGGAGGCGCTGCTGCGCTGTGGGGGGGGGATGGTGTGGCCCGAATGATCAGAATCCCCACACTGATCCACGTGGCGATTCCCGGACCGTCCGCAGACCAGATCCAGAAGGAAATTGGGCCGGATCCGGCCCCTGGGCCATAGTTTGCCGACCCATGCTCTTAAATCTCAGGGCTGTGGGTTTGAGTCCCACATTGGCCATGGGAAGTGGGGATTCCTGCACTGCAAGGCCTTGGAACAGATGACCCTCGTGGTCCCAACTCTTAGGTTTCTATGAACTAAGAGTGCAGTGTTTTTAGAGCAGAAGATTGAGATGACTTTACCTGGCTCTAGAAAAGAGCCGTCCGTTCCTTGCCAAAGCCGCACAGCCAATCCTGCTGCGTCTTACTCCCGAAACGAAATGCAAACATGCGTACTTTCTGGTGACACCTGTTTACACAGCCAAAGCGCCTTTTAAACCAATGTTGTATTTTACCCAGCAGCTGGGTTTGTTTGCTTTCGGCCACGTTCTCGAGCAAGGAAACACAGGAGAGCCCTAGCGCATGAGGGGAACACAAGAAAAGTACTGTACGTGAGCCTGTTGTGCTTGAGTTCTTGGGGAAGGGTAGCTGTTCACACAATCTGACAAAACCCATCATCAGGGAGGGATGATCTTTTCCAGAGAAACCTAGGAAGCTGGCTTATGCTGAGTAAGAACGATCAAAAAACAACAACAAACCTCTGGTTACGTGAAACATATTGAATAAACACGCAAGACGTAACCGGCTGTACATTTGAAAAAATAATATATACTATCCATTGTACTGAATTGTAGATGTCAAACAAAAGTAGATCATAAAGTTCAACGAAAAAAGTAGAAGACCCAGTGGATCAGTTCATTCTCTAATCAATTTATGCATATGGTCCATATATGTGAAAGTATGTACTCCACCTGTTTGTTCATAGACAGTCCACACAAAAGGTTGTTGCAGTTCCACAAAATCCTTTCACAGAGTCTAAGACAAGGATTTCTACTACTATGCTATAAGATCCCCTGTCGTGTGATATCACATATGAGTTTGTACAACTGATGAGGGACGCAGATGGCGCTGTGGGTTAAACCACAGAGCCTAGGACTTGCCGATCAGAAGGTCGGCAGTTCGAATCCCCATTACGGGTTGAGCTCCCGTTGTTCAGTCCCTGCTCTTGCCAACCTAGCAGTTCGAAAGCACATCAAAGCGCAAGTAGATAAATAGGTACCACTCCGGCAGGAAGGTAAACGGCATTTCCGTTCACCAGAAGCGGCTTAGTCATGCTGGCCACATGACCCGGAAGCTGTACGCTGTCTCCCTCGGCCAATAAAGCGAGATGAGCACCGCAACCCCAGAGTTGTCCCTGACTGAACCTAATGGTCAGGGGTCCCTTTACCTTTACCACTGATGAAGCCCAATACGGCAAAACAAGGCTAATATTCTGGAAATCCTTGTCTTAGACTCTGTGAAATACAATTAATAGTGTGTGTGTGTGTACAAACACACACACACACACACACACACACACACACACATAATTTTTTCAAAGGGACATCCCACACTGCCAATATTTTGCCGCAGGCCCCCCTTATTATTATTTGCGATAATAATACCTGTAACTTTTGGGAATGGGCGACTACTTGAAGAGAGCATTTGCCCAGGGGCGTCTTACCCATAGAGGCTAGTGGCACGGGGCGCTGGGACGCCAAGTTCTAGAGGGCGCCAGGGAAGAGGAGGAGGCTAGACGCGGCGCCTCCCGGCATCAGCTCGCCACCCTCGCCTTCACCATGCCGCACTGAAGCAGCGCCGCGCCTGGAGCCTCCACCTGCTGTGGCCACCATGGCACGAAGCGGCCAGCTGAGCCGGGAGCCGCCGCGTCCAGCCTCCGCTTGTTCCCTGCAGGAGGAGCTGCCCTCCAGCCGCTGCCCGCCTCCTCCATTGAGAGCCAGTGTGGTGTAGTGGTTAAGAGCGGTAGATTCGTAATCTGGTGAACCGGGTTCGCTTCCCCGCTCCTCCACATGAAGCTGCTGGGTGACCTTGGGCCAGTCAAACTTCTCTGAAGTCTCTCAGCCCCACTCACCTCACAGAGTGTTTGTTGTGGGGGAGGAAGGGAAAGGAGAACGTTAGCCGCTTTGAGACTCTTTAGAGTAGTGATAAAGCGGGATATCAAATCCAAACTTTTCTCCTTCTTCTCCAGCCCCGCAAAGCTGGGCATGTTGCCGGCAGCGCTGTCCTCCCTAAAAAAAGGTCAGCAACTCTGGGAAACCATGCCGCCGGATATGCTTAAGACGGCCCTGCATTTGCCAAGTTGTTAAGAGGAAATGGCTGCACACAGCTACGATTTGTCACTGGGCAAACCGATAGGTGGGGTTTGTAGTCATTTTTGCCTTATCCCTCACACACACACACACACACACCCCACACACTCCGCAAAAATGTGCAGCACACAGGTCTCTCAGTTTAGCCATGCCATGGCTGGCTGGCCAAATCTAATTTCTGTGCTTGAGTAGCTAAGATGCATCAATGCCTTCAGGGAGCTAGGATTTAATATCCGCTCACATCTGAATTAAATAGGAAATTGAGAGCAACACCTATGAACAAAAAAACGAACTGCATCCTTTGTGAACCTATGTGCTATTGCACCCAGTCACTGATTAATCTAACCCAGAACTGTCTACTCTGATTGAAAGCCACTCTCTGGGGAAAGGGCGGTAGAGCTTGGTGGTAGAACATCTGTTTTGCATGCAGAATGTCCAGGTAAGATTATGAAAAGCTTCTCTCTGAAACCCTGGAGGTTTGTTGTCAAGACGGTAGGCATCTCCCAACCAGATGGACCAAACGCCTGATTCAACAGAAGGCAGCTTCCTGTTCTAAAACAAAATAGATGGTTCAGCTGTTTAGGTATGTAACAGCTAGGATTTTTTATGCACAAAAATGGAACGAGGTTCCCACCAAGGAATGGATAAGTAAGGCGATGGGGCTATGCAGAAATGGCAAAGTTAACAGCCAAAATAAGAGAAACTAAGGACGATTGTTTTGTGGAAGAATGGAAGCCTTTTTCGGATCACTTAAAGAAATGTTATCGAATGATGCACTCGCGAGCAAGATTTGAACTCTGAGCAACAGGAGGAATTGGAGATTATTATATTGTCGTTAATGATATAAGAAAGGGAAGATAGTTTGCAGCAGAGGGGGAAGAAATTAAAACACCCGTGGAAAACGGGATGGGAAGTCGACAAAAGAAAAGGAAAAAAATAACTATGTACTGAAGTATGTTCCTGGGGAAAAAGCAATGATAAACCTACATTGACGTGTGTATGTTAAACATTTGAAAATGTAATAAAATATAATAATAATAAAATTAGAGGGCAGCTTCCTATGTTTCTGTGCTCAGAGCTTTTTGACAGGGGTCTCTTCTGGAGGGAGATGCTGACAGAATTTACTAAGGTCTTATTATTAATAATTATTAAGTTAATGTATTTATTCGGTGGCTTTCTCCCAAGGTGAGATTCAAGGTGGCCAGCATCAGAGATCGCCCTGACAGCAGTCCAGCACCCTAATTTCCAAAGATCTGTCAAATACAAAGGTTTTGATCTCCTGGTGGATGAAAACAAGGAGGGAGCCAATCTAACCTCTCTTGGGAGGGAATTCTGCCATCTGGGAGCAGCCACAGAAAGGCTCTCTCTCGCGTCACCACAAAATTTGCCTCTAATCAGGGTGGATAAAAATAAATGATTTAAAACAAACAAACAAACAAAAAAACAACGGATTTTTTTGATTTAAATCGGATTTTTAAAATAAAATGCTTTTGGAGGAAGAATCTTTCTAAAGAGAGTTTTCTATTTAAGTTACATTATAGTCCAAAGGCTATTCATCAGGAAATAAGGGTTTGTTTTAAGTTTTTTATTTGTGCTAAAACTCAGTCTAAGTTTTGTTTTTTTAATCATTTAAATAAATCAGTTAACAAACATGGATACATAATGCTATAACATTATTGTTTTAGTTAAATAAATTGTTTTAAATTGTTTTTAAGGAAAGGATTTTCTCCTCCTGATAAAGTACAGCAGAAAAGTTGTCCAAATATAAACAGTTAACTTATTAAACCTCACAAGAGTTTCATAATTATCTGTCTATGTATTTCTACTAGTAGAACCAAATCAGTAATTTTTGATATAACTGTAAAAACTACTTTGAAACTACTTTTTTCATCAACAATCTGGCTTCTGCATGCTCAGTCGGTGCATTGTGATAGGAATTTTATAGTCTTAGATACATGGTAATGTTCATAACCGCACGTACATAGATCAGCACAGGAAGACCAACCTGGAACCATTTTGATTCCTAAACTGACCAAATCTTTTCTCTGCAAGGTCAAAATGGAAAAGCCTCCCCATTGTCTTTTCCTTCACAAACCCTGTCTTAAGGGTATGTCTGTGTTTGAATAGGGTGTGAGCCTGTGACCTGGCCCAGGAACTAAGTATTTATCACTACAAAAGACTGGCCAGGCTCCCCAGGCAATCCAATCAAGTAACCTGCCAGACAGGAGATAAACAACAACAGGAGAAAACAATATTCAAATTTCTGTTTTAGACCGCCTTTTCTGTGATGTAGGTGTGATGTATCTGAGGGGTGGTCTTAGGTTACACCCCTTCTGAGATGTACGTATGATGTTTCTGGGGGTGGTCTTGATCTACAGGGTGGCAATTTCAAAAGTCTTTATAAGCCTTGCGCGCCATTTTTCTAGGTCCCTCCTCTCTCCTGCGGGTGACAGGAGCACCCTGTTTCAACAGATCAATAAAGATCAGGCTTACTAGCTGCTCTGCTTCTCAATATTCTCTGGTTGGCCTCTGTTATTTTCTCCTACCAATAGGGAACCTATGTAAGGACTCTATATGGGCTCTTGGATACCCCATAAGGGAAAAGGGCAATTTTTATTTACAACAGCATCCCTCTTTGGTCCTGTCGAGATGCCCCATGTGCCCTGAAGACAGGGGGAGACTGATGTGGAGAAGGGGAGAATTGGCCAAGGCTGAATGCACAAAGCAAATTCTTAAGAATCATCCATGTAACTGAAGTCACATTTGCCCACATTCATTGGGAAAATATCTGATGCGCGTGGAACGAACTTGCTGCCAGATCCAATCAGCACCCCAGAACGTATTTTAATTATCTGCCACAATGGTTGCAGTTTGGAGGTGTTGAAAGGTCAACGTTTACGTAGGAAGGTTTTTGTTTAGCCTGTTCATTAATTGGGGGAGCGGTGGTTTCTTGCATTTTTGGGGGGAGGCACACCACATCCCACATTAAAGGGGCTTTCAAAAGGCACACACAAAATAAAACGAGGAAAACAAAGCCTCCCATTATGGAAACCATAAATAAAGGATCTAAGGGAGTCAGATGATACATAAATTAAGGCGGCAGGGATAGCTGCAATAGCCACAAAGACACACTCAATGAAGCGAAAGCCGAGAGCAATGAGAAGCTTGCTTCAGACATTAGCCCATCGCCACATGACTTTGCTGGTTGGGGCTGATGGGACTTGTAGTCCAAAATATCAGGAGGGCGCTAGGTTCACCTAGCAGCAATGTTGTTTTCTGAAGCCTTCTATTTCATACATGGAAAACGTAATCAGGAAACTCATACGGCCTCGGTCCAGTATATCTGAAGGAGCGTCTCCACCCCCATCGTTCAGCCCGGACACTGAGGTCCAGCTCCGAGGGTCTTCTGCCGGTTCCCTCGCTGCGAGAAGCCAAGTTACAGGGAACCAGGCAGAGGGCCTTCTCGGTAGTGGCACCCATTCTGTGGAACACCCTCCCATCAGATGTCAAGGAAATAAACAACTATCTGACTTTTAGAAGACATCTGAAGGCAGCCCTGTTTAGGGAAGTTTTTAATGTGTGATATTTTAATGTATTTTTAATCTTTGTTGGAAGCCGCCCAGAGTGGCTGGGGAAGACCGAGCAAGATGGGCGGGGTATAAATAATAATAATAATAATAATAATAATAATAATAATAATAATAATTATATGAACCACAGCTCTTGCTGGGATGCAGGATTTCAGATTGCAGGTGCTGGAACCATGCGTTGCAGGGACTGCAGCTCCCATGAGCTCCATCCAGATTAGCCAATGGTCAGGGAGGATGGGAACTGTAGTCAAACAACAACTGGGGACCCATGACTGAAGAGACGGATGCGCCTTCAAGCTCTACTCTACAATAGCATCATTGAATGGAAAAGAGTAGCATCACAGAGACAGCATTCCGACCTTCTCTGACACCCTAGCTTTCTGCTTGCAGTGAGTTATTCTACATCTACATTCTGCAGCACTGCATCCTGCTCTGTTATGGAGGGTCCCTTAACTCTCATGTGAGTTTTTAGGGGCCACAGGGGCTGCCTAGGACAGGAGGGGGCAGGAAAGCCCTATTGGCCATGTGACCTGTTCTATTAAGGCAAGTCGTATTTGCATTTGAATGGAAACGTAATTCTGAAGCAAAAGGTTCTCTCCATCTCTCCTTTTTAAGATTCCGTGGCACTTGGGTGCACAAAACAGCTTATTAGGAGTGATTTGGTGATGTCACATGGAAGATGGAGCAAGCTTGTTTTCTCCTGCTCTGGAGGGTAGGACTCGAACCCATGGCTTCAAGTTACAAGAAAGGAGATTCCTATAAAACATGAGGAAGAAGTTTCTGACAGTCGGAGCAGTTCGACAGTGGAATGATCTTCCTCAGGAGGTTGCGGACTCTCCTTCCTTGGAGGTCTTTAAGCAGAGGTTAGATGATCATCTGTCAGGAATACTTTAGATGAGATTCCTGCATTACAGAGGGTTGGACTAGATGACCCTTGGGGTCCCTTCCAATTCTACAATTCTATGATTTCTAGGATGTCGCTATTTCTGGGTTGGGACTCAATCACATAACAGCCAATTCAGCTTGTGGAAGTGAGGTTGATTTGGAGTCCATTTAAATAATAATAATAATAATAATAATAATAATAATAATAATTTATACCCCGCCCTCCCCAACCAAGACCGGTCTCAGGGCGGCTAACACCAAATATAAAAACAATTGCTTGAAATACAGCTTAAAAAAAAAGATTAAAAAAGAACATTAAAACATTAAAATGCAGTCTCATTTCAGTGGAAACTCAATCAAAAAATTTTTTGGGGGGACAAAAACGTCAAGTCTTCACCAAGGCTAACTATCCAGACTGGTCCTACATGGGCCAGAAAAAAGCCCGGGAAGTCCCCAAACAGGAGTTCCAACACAGAAGGAGAAAGGAAAAAAGAAAGAAAGAGGGGGAGGGAATCAAGTGGATTCCAAGCCAAAGGCCAGGCGGAACAACTCTGTCTTTCAGGTCCTGAGGAAAGAAATCAGATCCCGCAGGGCCCTGGTCTCATGAGACAGAGCGTTCCACCAGGCCGGAGCCAGTGTAGAGAAGGCCCTGGTTCTGGTTGAGGCTAATCTGACTTCCTTTGGTGCCCGGGACCTCTAGAGTGAATATTAATAGTGTGAGGACAGGCCTTCAGAGATTCAGAGGCAGCACATTCCCAGTTATCAGATGCTGGCACCATCTCCTTTGGGTCCTGCAGGTGAACATCTAAGGAGAATTACGCTGGACAGCACCACAAGTTCAAATGCTGGAGACGACGGACCTGGGGCCTGCTCCCGCAAGACAGTCCTCGCGTTTTGTTTTGCTAAAACGAGAGGCGGGGTGCGTATGTCGTTCACACCCGGCTGACGCATCCCTGACATAAGGCAGCCTTGCAGAATGAAGGAAGAATCTTTCTGCACTCATCACGAGTGTGTGCCCGGCCACGGCATTCTAGGAAACCATCTCTCCAGCTGCTGCGGCCACGATTTCTTCTCTGCTGCTAGACGTCGCCTGTCAGTGCGATTAGCGCAATGACTGGCTGGGAAAGTTTGGGGGAATGTAGGTTACGAGATGAGAAAGTGTGGTTAGGTTCAAAAGACCGGAGGGTCACAGAGACCCTGGTTTCAAAGAGACAAGAGGGAGATAAAAGAGGTTCGTAGGATGGCAGCTGACTCCCCGCAACGTGCTTTCTGGAGCAAGATAGCTTGTGACCGATCTTGGGTAAACCCAGCATATTTTGGGGCTGGATGATCTCCATTATTGCACACAACTTAACACAAGTCAACCTGCAGGGCTTTTCGAGTGAGGTGGCCTTGGTTGATCTCGGTTTAGCGCAGAACAGAAATACAGTCATACCTCGGGATAAATACGCTTCGGGTTAGGCAAATTCGGGTTGTGCTCCGCGGCGACCCGGAAGTAATGGAGCGTGTTACTTCCGGGTTTCGCCGCACGCGCATGCGCAGATCGTTAAATGACATCATGCGCATGTGGAGAAGCGCCGAAACGTACCCGCGCACGTGCAAACTTAGCTACTCTATTCCGAACTTAAAAATGGAAAGCGTAGTGCTGGTGGTCAATAAAAAAGGTTTAAAGACTGTATCAAGGCAAATCTTTAAAAATGTAGTATAAACACCAACAATTGGGAAACACTGGCCTGCGAGCGCTCCAATTGGAGAACAGCCTATACCAACAGTGTCATGGGCTATGAAGACACTTGAACTCAGGACACAAGGGAGAAACGTGCTAAGAGGAAGGCACGCTTGGCAAATCCACACCGTGATCAACTCCCGCCCTGAAACCAATGTCCCCACTGTGGAAGGATGTGAGGATCCAGAATTGGCCTCCACAGTCACTTACGGACTCATTGTTAAAACCCGTGTTTATGGAAGACTATCTTACTCGGCTACGAGGGATCGCCAAAGAAGAAGATGATTATTTATTGTATTGTTATTTCTAGTGTAATCTGCTGTGGTTACTTACTAAGTAGAAAAGTAGAGCATTAATAATAACACTAATGATAATAATAATAATAATAATAATAATAATAATAATAATAATAATTGTACCCTGCCCATCTAATTGGGTTGCCCCAGGCACTCTGGGTGGCTTCCAGCACATACAAAATGATAATAAAGCATTAGAAAATAAATGAAAATAAAACAAATCATTCTCTCCATGCTGACACCTTCCTTGTTCATATTTCCACCCCCCTCCTAAATTTACTGCCGGACCCCTCCCAGCCCCAACAATTCGTCCTCACGGGCTGAGATTTACAATGGATTCGGAATTGGACCAGCTTTATTTATTGTTTTCATTCCCCCTCCCTCGACCCCATTGATTCCGCCACTACCCTGCTTAACCCCATGAATATTTGACAAGCATTTCAAAACTCAGTTTCCACCTGCATGCATTATTTAATGGACAACACCCCCCCCCTTCCTTGTTAATGCACATGGGGCAAGAGGGTTCGCTGCATTAGAAGATGACCTCGCGACTGACCCCCCCATCGAACGTGCTCTCCTGAGCTGTTAATACAACAGATGTGCCGAATACGGGGAGGTCTAGGGCAAATTGTCTGCAGGAATATGCCCTCACGCTGCCTAGAGAGTTGCATGTGATTAAGAGGTCACGGGGTCATCCCACTTCGTTAGGGATGTCGGAGGAGGTTGTTCAGCCCACATTTTTAAGCAAATCCACCTATTTTGTACTTCCCAGACTGATATGCAGATCAGGGTACTGCTACCCATTGGTTTTAACAATGCTCTGAATTTTGCAATGCCGTCCTCAGCAAAAACACACACACACACACAAAGCAGAAAACACAGGGAAGTGTGAAGAACAACAACAACAACAACAGCGTGTTTTAGTTTTAAATGCAAACAAAAATGCACATTCCAGCATAAATGCATGCTTTGGGATGAAATGTGTTCAAAATTTGCGTCTCTCTCTCTCTTTCTGAGATGTCTGTCCTGGCTCTTCCAACAATCAGCTTCATTGGATGTCCACAAATTCCAGCATTTCCAGAAATACCGTATTTTTTGCTCCATAAGACTCACTTTTCCCCTCCTAAAAAGTAAGGGGAAATGTGTGTGCGTCTTATGGAGCAAATGCAGGCTGCGCAGCTATCCCAGAAGCCAGAACAGCAAGAGGGATTGCTGCTTTCGCTGCGCAGCGATCCCTCTTGCTGTTCTGGCTTCTGAGATTCAGAATATTTTTTTTCTTGTTTTCCACCTCCAAAAACTAGATGCGTCTTGTGGTCTGGTGCGTCTTATAGAGCGAAAAATACGGTAAGTATCCGCACAAAATGTTAAAAAACATGTAGCTAGGGACTAGTTCCACATTCTGTCAGCTAAAACCAAAGACTGAAAAGCAGATGATGATGATGATTATATTCGTATCCCACCCATCTGACTAGATTTCCCCAGCCACTCTGGGTAGCTTCCGACATACATTAATAAATTATTATTATTATTATTATTATTATTATTATTATTATTACTATTATTTATACCCAGCCACTCTGGGCAGCTCCCAAAAGAATATTAAAAACACGATAAAACATCAAACATTCAAAACTTCCCTAAACAGGGTTGCCTTCAGATGTCTTCTAAAAGTCAGATAGTTACTTATCGCCTTGGCATATGATGGGAGGGTGTTCCACAGAACGGGTGCCACCACCGAAAAGGCCCTCTGCCTGGTTCCCTGTAACCTCACTTCTCGCAGGGAGGGAACCGCCAGAAGGCCTTCGGAGCTGGACCTCAATGTCTGGGCTGAATGATGGGGGTGGAGACGCTCCTTCAGGTATACTGGGCAGACGCTATTTTAGGGCTTTAAAGGTCAGCACCAACACTTTAAATTGAGCTCAGAAATGTACTGGAAGCCAATGTAGATCTTTCAGGACCGGTGTTATGTGGTCTTGGTGGCCACTCCCAGTCACCAGTCTAGCTGCCACATTCTGGATTAGTTGTAGTTTCCGGGTCACCTTCAAAGGTAGCCCCACGTAGAGCGCACTGCAGTAGTCCAAGCGGGAGATAACCAGGGCATGTACCACTCAAGCCAAATACTTAAACACACAGATGTGGTGACAGCATCCTAAGAACACAGGAAGGCACCAAATACAGAATTCACATACGTTTTAACAGATGTCGCTCCATCATTCTGGTTGCCTCTTTCTGAATTTCTTCTACTTCTAAAAAGAAATCTCATGCTAGGCCTGTTCTGATCTCCCACTCTGGTCCTGGGTCTCCATCCTGGCACCAGAATTTTTATTTCAAGTGTTGCGTCCCGCCTGCAGCGTTTAGGCAGCTTTGAGATTTTTATTTCTTTTTTAAAGTCAGTATAGACTCTTTTGACACACCCACACCAAGATCTTTGTTGTTTGCCAGTGTTTCCCCCATCTGCAGACCGTAACATTTTGCCATATGGGTCTTGTGAGGATGGTGTGGTCATCGGCCGTCTGCAGCGAGTGCCGAGGGCGGAAAAATTCCAAGTTACATCATCTGCAGGGCTGTTTTCTGCCCAAAAAGAGGGAAAGTGCAAGGACTCTCTCCAGTGGGATGATGAGGTGGCAGAAAGACTAGTGGGAGGGGTGTAGGAAACGAGAACACCCCAGCCAGTAGTTTGGGAGACAGCAACTGCAAAGGCATGTTTCCTTGAATTGCGGCTGCAATGGCGAAAGGCTCATCAGCCTGGGAGGGAACCACCAGCTGGCGGGGAAAAGATGATGTAGAAATATTTTTGTGCACTGAAATCACGTCTGGGACTTATGGCAGGCCGTTGTCATTGGGATGAAGGAGCCAAAATGATGCTGTTCTCGGAGAACTCTCAGGCATCAGCGGAAGGATGCGCAAGTCATTTATCACTTATCCTAACAATGAATTCATTCTCCCGGCGCTGGATTCCTTACGAGGGAAGGGCGAATGTGTCGAATTTGGTTTTCCAGAAGGAGATCTACAATGACGCGTTCAGAACAAGGCCCTGTTTAGCCTTGCTGATAAAAGAAGAAGAAACTCAAAAGACTTGTACAACAAAATATTATTTAAGGAGTTGAGCGAGCCTGGCTTATGAGCTAATTATTTAGCTTGGCTACGTGACAGGTCCAGTGATAACTGCCTGCGAGGGTGAGGAATTTGCTAAGCGCTAAAAGTCGAGAGAGCCATTGTGTGCCCTTCTTTCCTTCTCCCGTGTGTGAATTATCCTACCCAAATAACTTGAATACACATTTCTACTTAGCAAGGAACAATCCTGATTGGGGCCTGAAAACAACACTGGTCTTCCACAACAGGAATATCCAGTGTAAGGTAAAGGTAAAGGGACCCCGACCATTAGGTCCAGTCGCAGACGACTCTGGGGTTGCGGTGCTCATCTCGCTTTATTGGCCAAGTGAGCTGGCGTACAGCTTCCGGGTCATGCGGCCAGCATGACTAAGCCGCTTCTGGCGAACCAGAGCAGCGCACGGAAACGCCGTTTACCTTCCTGTCGGAGCGGTACCTATTTATCTAATTGCACTCTGATGTGCTTTCGAACTGCTAGGTTGGCAGGAGCAGGGACCGAGCAACGGGAGATCACCCCGTCATGGGGATTTGAACCACTGACCTTCTGATCAGCAAGTCCTAGGATCTGTGGTTTAACCCACAGTGCCATCTAATGCGGTGCCTTCCAAATAATTTTGGACTACAACTCCCACCATCCCATGCTGGCAGGGGCTGATGGGAGTTGTAGTCCACAACATTCTGGATGTTCCCACATTGGCGGCCCCTGACTGCGCAGCACTGGAATTTTTTAAAGAAGTCAAGACACTGTCTTCTACTAACTCAGGCCATCATACTCAGTAGTATTGACACGGACTGGTAGCAGCTCTCCAGAAAGTTGCAGAAAGGAATCTCTCTCACAGTCCTATCTGTACTGGTCAGGAATGGAACCTGGGAACTTTTGCATGTAAAGCATGTGATACAAGACTTAGCTAAGGGACTTCTGCTCAATGAGACTTCTTTTGGGGGGGGCGGGCGGGCGACAAATTCTGCCATGGAGAAATCAGAAGAAAATGTGCAGATTTAATGTATCTCCATATGTTTGCTTTGCTTAAAGTAAAGGTAAAGGGACCCCTGACCATTAGGTCCAGTCGTGACTGACTCTGGGGTCGTGGCGCTCATCTCGCTTTATTGGCCGAGGAAGCCGGCATACAGCTTCCGGGTCATGTGGCCAGCATGACTAAGCCGCTTCTGGCGAACCAGAGCAGCGCACGGAAACGCCATTTACCTTCCCGCCGGAGCAGTACCTATTTATCTACTTGCACTTTGACGTGCTTTCGAACTGCTAGGTTGGCAGGAGCAGGGACCGAGCAACAGGAGCTCACCCCATCGCGGGGATTCAAACCGCCGACCTTCTGATCAGCAAGTCCTAGGCTCTGTGGTTTAACCCACAGCGCCACCTTGAAAAATCCAGGGATTATTTTGGTGAATAGAATAGAATAGAATAGAACAGAGTAAAGTTGGAAGGGACCCAAGGGTCATCTAGTCCAACCCCCTGCAATGCAGGAATCGAACACTGCTCCAGACCCATGAGGCCTAGAAACTTGAAAAATAAATAAATCTACAAGTTTCAGGATAGTGATTTTCACAACCAGGAAGGAGTTTCAGCGCAAGAAGTTTAAGCAAATGCACAGAAAGTCCAGATATGTACTGAACGCAGCACAAAAAACCCAGGCACCAGAGATTCATGATACACAGCCGTGAAACCTTAGAGTGCAGGATTGCCTCCCGGGGCGGGAGAGTTTTAGCACTTCAACCTCTTGGAATTAGGCGAGCGTATAACATCACTATGAACAAATCTCGTCTGGCAGAGACATACAGCTCAGATGACCTAACATTAACTCTTTCTCTCAGGCCTCTCCTCCCAGAGAAGGCCCAGAGCATTTGCAAAGCAAATGTGGAGGATCTGGAAACGAGGACGTCCAAAAACATTCTGCCAAAAACATCTACATCAGGGCAGGACTGCGCAGTATCCCCTCAAAACGCATTTCCCAAACATTCATCCGAATGCAGGAGGGGAGATTTACAAGCGAGGATCAAGTTTTCCTGGTTTTTGCCAATTCTGTTTGCAAATGCCCTTCCCTAATTGACTGTCACCCTGTGTCTGCTTCTTCCATTTTCAGAGCTTGGCTGGAAGAGGAAAAAATAGTGGGTGGGGGAAAGATTAGGCATGAATTGTCCCCTACGGAATTTGTTTCCGACATCCCAATTTTCCGACATGGAGCTCAGGACAGCCAGCCAGCACACAGCCACACAGAGCACAGAACCTAAGGATGTTAAGAAGAGTCTGGCCTGCTGGATCACGCCAATAGTCCTTCTAGACCAGCATCCTCTTCCCACATTATTATTATTATTATTATTATTATTATTATTATTAAATTTTATTTATACCCTGCCCTCCCCAGCCAAGACTGGGCTCAGGGCGGCTAACACCGGTATAAAAACAATTGATTGAAATACAGTGGTACCTCGGGTTACATACGCTTCAGGTTACATACGCTTCAGCTTACACATTCCGCTTTGAAATCAAAGCTCAGGCCAAATGTTTGAGAGCCTGTAAAGCAGACTTATTAAGCAACCGTAAGAACCTGTTTTCCAGTACAGTGGTACCTCGGGTTACATATGCTTCAGGTTACATACTGTCAGGGACGCAGCGGGAGCGCAGGGAGGAGAGGAGATGGAGAGCGAGGGGGAGCAATCCGAGGGCAGCGTAGGAGAAGAGGACAGTAGCCCGAGAGATTCCATGAGCCTCTCCAGCGAATCGGAAGATTCACAGAAGGGGGCGCCGATGGCCAGGGCAAGGGGGGCCCCAAGGGGGACACCCCAGAAGCAAGGGGCCAGCGGGGACTCCCAGAGCAGCAGTTGGAAATCAGGGCCAGCTTCCCCACCAGAGCATAGTGGGGGGGAAGGGTCCCAGGTATCAGGGCCAGCGTATTCGCCACCAGCGAGAGAAGATGAGTCAGGGTTGACCACACCTCCGCCGGAGAGCGAGGGAACGGTCGAGAGGAAGGTTACCGGCTGGGCGCGCGCGCCAAGTTCAAATGTACAGGCGAGCGGCACAGCAGGTAGCCCGGATAGGGAACCAGGTCCTAAAGCCCGCCGGAAGGAGGGGCAAGAATCAGGGGGGTCAGCGTCAGAAGAGTCCAGAAAGGATGAAACCCCAGCGGGCAGGAGGGCCCAGAGGAGGAAGGAGCTAAGGAAGAGGTGGAGCAAGGCTAGAGTCTTAAACTGGTGTCAGGGGGGCAGAGACTCAGACGGGACTTCGCCGGTCTAGGCTTTAAGACGTAGAGCTACGCGCTGCGGCTTTGAAATGGAAACTGAACTTCAATAAAGACTTTTGTACATAACTACAGCCGGGCGTTGGTCCTTTGTGAGCTGGGACCTAGGGGCGGCTCTGACACATACGCTTCAGGTTACAGACTCCACTAACCCAGAAATAGTGCTTCAGGTTAAGAACTTTGCTTCAGGATGAGAACAGAAATCGGGCTCCGGCGGCGCAGCAGCAGCAGGAGGCCCCATTAGCTAAAGTGGTGCTTCAAGTTAAGAACAGTTTCAGGTTAAGTACGGACCTCCGGAACGAATTAAGTACTTAACCTGAGGTACCACTGTACAACTTAAAAACAAGATTAAAATACAACACTAAAATACAGCCTCATTTCAGTAGGAACTCAAATCAAAAACTTTTTTGGGGATGAAAACGTCAAATCTTCACCAAGGCCAACTATCCAGACTGGTCCTACATGGGCCAGAAAAAAACCAGGGAAGTCCCCAAATGGGAGTTCCATCACAGAAGGAGAAAAGAGAAAGGAAAGAGGGGATCAATTTGATTCCAAGCCAAAGGCCAGGCAGAACACAACTCTGTCTTACAGGCCCTGTGGAATTAAATCAGATCCTGCAGGGCCCTGGTCTCATGAGGCAGAGCGTTCCACCAGGCTGGAGCCAGTGTTGAAAAGGCCCTGGATCTGACTTCCTTAGGGCCCGGGACCTCTAGGGTGTTGCTATTTATGGACCTTGAGGCTCTCCGTGGGGCATACCGGGAGAGGCAGACCCATAGGTATGAGGGTCCTAGGCCGTGAAGGG
Organism: Podarcis erhardii; assembly: GCF_964252035.2. Classification (NCBI taxonomy): domain Eukaryota; kingdom Metazoa; phylum Chordata; class Lepidosauria; order Squamata; family Lacertidae; genus Podarcis; species Podarcis erhardii. The sequence goes on from NC_138508.1 coordinate 11,248,782, forward strand.
CTTTAAAGGTCAAAAGCAGCACCTTAAATCTGACCCTGTACTCCACCGGGAGCCAGTGCAGCTTGAAAAGCACTGGGTGAATATGCTCCCATGGCAGGGACCCCGTGAGGAGCCTCGCTGCAGCATTCTGCACCCGCTGGAGTTTATGGGACAGCTTCAAGGGCAGCCCCGCGTAGAGTGAATTACAGTAGTCAAGCCTGGCGGTGACTGTCGCATGGATCACTGTGGCCAGGTCGGGGCGGGAAAGGTAAGGGACCAACTGCCAATCGGATGCCCCCACGCTGGACCTCGGTGAAATAGACCCTTTCCCCGCTCACTCTCTTCCAGGAAATGAGATCCTGGGAAATGATTCGAACAAGAAGATGAAACCACATGTTACAGTGAAGAAAGAGGGAAAGTGCTGTTCACACATGACAAGTGCTGTACACATGTACAAAGATGCTTGTGTGAATCACTGGACGGGTGGTAAATTCGAAAAAATCAACACAAAAACCGACGGAATGAATGTATATTACAGATCGGATGTGCAGCTGCCCACACGTTCAATGCGTGGGACATTATTGCAGTCAAACCAACAATCCATGTTTTCCCAGATAGGCATATGAAGGGGCTGAGGGTCACAGAGCTTTCCTGTAAAGTTTGCTAGAGAGAACTCTTGTGAGGTCACTTCCTTTGTCTGCCATGGCAGGAAACTGTGACACTACATACCTCCTTCTTGCATTGGAAACTCTCTTTCTGCATCATCCCTCCAAGCTGGCCACACGTGCGTGTCTGAACCCTGCAGCGCAGACACCATTTGGAATTTAGGATTTTGTACTGTTGTAACTTAGATAGTAGTTATAAACCAGGGGTCAGCAATCTTTGTCAGCTGTGGGCCGGTCCACTGTCCCTAAGACCATTTTTGGGGGGAAATGAACAAATTCCTATGCCCCACAAATAACCCAGAGATGCATTTCAAATAAAGGCACACATTCTACTTGTGTAAAAACACCAGGCAGGCCCCATAAATAACCCAGAGATGCATTTTAAATAAAGGGAAACATTCTACTCATGTAAAAACACGCTGATTCCCGTACTGTCCGCGAGCTAGATTGAGAAGGCGATTGGGCAGCATCCGGCCCCTGGGCCTTAGGTTGCCTAACCCTGTTATAAACCTGCCTTCCTTTTGTTACTGTAGCTGTTGCTTCAAGACATAGATTCTGTAAGTAAATACTACTTTTACTTCTTTACAAAACACTACAGTGGTACCTCGGGTTACATACGCTTCAGGTTACAGACTCCGCTAACCCAGAAATAGTACCTCGGGTTAAGAACTTTGCTTCAGGATGATCTATAATGAAATGAAAAGGTATTTAAATATACCTTTCAGAAGAAACCAGAGGCCTTTCTCCTGGGCATGATCGGCCAATTGGTGTTAAAGAAGGATAGAACTTTTTTAATGTATGCCACAACAGCAGCAAGAATACTTATTGCAAAGTATTGGAAGACACAAGATCTACCCACCCGGGAAGAATGGCGGATGAAAGTGATGGACTACATGGAACTGGTGGAAATGACTGGCAGAATCCGAGACCAAGGTGAAGAGTTGGTGGAAGAAGATTGGAAGAAATTCAAAGTTTATCTACAGAAACATTGCAAAATTAAGGAATGTTAGAAGGATGTTGGAATGAAGTAATGTGGTTTTAGCAGAAATGACATAAAGGATTAGGTAAAAATGGATTTGTTAATTGGTGAAAGACGAGAATGTAAAATTACAGTATATTAAGATAAATTATTAGGATAAAAACAAAGCTGGAAAGGATTTGCTGAAATATCTAATTGAACTAGAATACAAAAAAGGGAGGTGTGAGGAGGTCAAGGAAATAAGCAAAGGAAAGAAAGTTATGTAAAGGTTTGATCGTTGTTTTTTTAAATTGTTTGTATTTTTCTGTTTTTTTTTTCTTTTTTCTCTTTGTAATCTTTAAAATTTGAATAAATATTATTTTTTAAAAAAGAGAGAGAACAGAAATCGTGCTCTGGCGGCGCGGTGGCCCCATTAGCTAAAGTGGTGCTTCAGGTTAAGAACAGTTTCAGGTTAAGAACGGACCTCCAGAACGAATTAAGCACTTAACCCGAGGCACCACTGTATGTGTGCATATGTGCACATGTTATTTTTAAGTGGGGGGGTGGAGGGATGCATTAAAGGGGTTAACAGCAGGGAAAATCCAGCCTGCCTTCCAAGCACCGTGGATTATTGTTTCTCGAAGGTTAAATCAACCTTGTCTTAACTTCCGCGTTTAAAACTGCAAAAGATGGCACTTGCTCATGTGAGCAAGGAAGGACAATAAAAATATATTCTCTCCTAGTGCCTAAGTCCATTCCTACAGAATGTGCCCATGTATGATCCTATGCAATATTCTAGAAACGGTCACAAAACCCAAACTGATTGATGGAAAGTTATTGCCCTATTTGGACCCTGCTGCACCTGTCCGTAACCTAAGCCTGATGCGGTCCTACACTGACCTGACCTGACCGAGACCTTTCACACCACAATACTTGATGTTTCTTTCTCCTGGGTTGTGATCCACCCCTTTGCCTCTGCTCTGCACGTTTGTCTCGCCTAACCAGCCCTCCAAATTATCTCAGCAGCACACAGCCCCCCGCTGGTACTTGTGGAAATAAAAAGTTTATGTCCTGACATTTAAAGATGCTGCCAGCATATTAATAGCCTGCTGGGTTGAAAATAACACTGGCTTAGCTTGCAAATACCTTGAGACTCACAAGTCATAAACACCGTTGCTTTTTATAGTAGAATTAAATATTTGGCCTTGGGGGTTATTAAACAGGGATGGGCACGTATCCTGCTATACAGCGGACATCTCTGTATGTGAAGGGCTGAATGATCATACTTCCTTCCAAATTTGCTTCTATATATATGTTATCACATACATCACATGATAATATCATATACTGCACATATATAAGTGTGATATATATGTTATCACAGGGAAATCCTGCGCGTATCTTTGGTTTGTCTTCCTTTGGGAGGGACGCGGGTGGCGCTGTGGTCTAAACCACTGAGCCTCTTGGGCTTGCTGATTGGAAGGTCGGCGGTTCGAATCCCCGCGACGGGGTGAGCTCCCTTTGTTGTCCCAGCTCCTGCCAACCTAGCAGTTCAAAAGCACACCAGTGCAAGTAGATAAATAGGTACCGCTGTGGTGGGAAGGTAAATAGCGTTTCTGTGCACTCCGGCACTCGTCACGGTCCTCCGTATGCCAGTAGCAGTTCAGTCCTGCTGGCCACTTGTCCTGGAAAACTGTCTGTGGACAAACGCCGTCTCCATCGTCCTGAAAGCGAGATGAGCGCCGCAACCCCATAGACGCCTTTGACTGGATTTAACTGCCCAGTTAAATCTTTTTTTACCCTCTTTTGGGGTGACACAATGACGTCCAACTCCCCCCCCCGCCCTGACCTCACTATCACTTTGCCCCTCCCACTGTGGGTCACTGCTACAGCTCTGCCCCACCAGGTGAGGTGCTAAAAAGTAGGGCAAAGTTTTCACCTCTCCAACCCTGAAGCCCCTTGATCTCACCAGGGAGTGCTCATATTCACTAAATCAAAATATGAAGTTTTAAGGCTAGCTGACCAACTAATACTCCCTCCATACCACTTGAGATTCCTTTAAAATCTCAGGCATGCCCCTTCACCCACTCAATCCTATTTCCTCCTCATACATGCTCTAGGGACTTAACATACACCAGCTTCCAGGACTTACTACTTACATATAAGGGGACGCGGGTGGCGCTGTGGGTAAAACCTCAGTGCCTAGGACTTGCCGATCGTATGGTCGGCGGTTCGAATCCCCGCGGCAGGGTGAGCTCCCGTCTTTCGGTCCCAGCTCCTGCCCACCTAGCAGTTCGAAAGCACCCCTAAGTGCAAGTAGATAAATAGGTACCGCTTTATAACGGGAAGATAAACGACGTTTCCGTGTGCTGCGCTGGTGCTGGCTCGCCAGAGCAGCTTCGTCACGCTGGCCACGTGACCCGGAAGTGTCTCTGGACAGCGCTGGCCCCCGGCCTCTTAAGTGAGATGGGCGCACAACCCTAGAGTCGGACACAACTGGCCCGTACGGACAGGGGTACCTTTACCTTTACTTACACATAAGCTCCCGTTGTGAGCTTATATGTAAGTAGTTGTGAGCTCCCGTTGCTCGGTCCTAGCTCCTGGCAACCTAGCAGTTCAAAAGCACGCCAGTGCAAGTAGATAAATAGGTACCGCTCCAGCAGGAAAGTAAACGGCATTTCCGTGCGCTGCTCTGGTTTGCCAGAAGCGGCTTAGTCATGCTGGCCACATGACCCGGAAGCTGTATGCCAGCTCCCTCGGCCAATAAAGCGAGATGAGCGCCGCAACCCCAGAGTCGTCCGCAACTGGACCTAATGGTTAGGGGTCCGTTTACCTTTACTTACATATAAGGCCCATAGCAACTCTGGAGTAGCTTCCCTACGCTCCTTTCCCTGGTAAGAGCATTGCAACCAACAAATACAACCCAGCGAGTTTTGCTGTGGGCTGATTACTGCCGTGTAGCAACATGGAGGTGGGCTTTCTCAGTGGTGGCCCCAGAAGCAAGGAAGGCTCTCCTTGCTGAAATATGAGAGACCCCCATCAGTACTGGCATTCTGCCAGCTCTTGAAGACACACCTGTTTAAGACAAGCGTTGGTTTGCTCTCCTGACCTAAACCTCCTGTTTTACTTGGCTTTTTGCAATCGTGGTGCAGTTTTAATGGCCCTTTTAGCGTGTGCACATTTAACTGTGGGTTTTTATTCCAGTGTTTCAATGGTGCTTTTCTGCTGTGCCTATTAATTATGTTGTTGTTGTTATTTTGCAATTGGCTTTATACTTGCAAGCCGCTTAGAAGCCACGTTGGTGACTAAGCAACCTGTGAATTAATTTACCGCTACTGTTATTATTGATTACCATTAACAACGTCAGCAACATGAAAATCCCTGCCGTCCTGTCATGATCTCATCCTGTTGGGAGCACAATAGCGGAGATCATCAGCGTGTGACTCTGTTATGGGCATGGATGACAGCAGACTCTGAGTGCCTGGAGGACCTAGTCAGTTGGGAACTAGCTGTCAGCGAGGAAGATGGCTGAGATTTGACAGCTGGAGGAGTTCGAAGGAAAAGTGGTTCTCAATGAGTATTTCCCCCCTGTGTAGGCCTGGATTAAGGAAGACCAACTTTTCTGCTTATTTCTCCTCATACAGTGGTACCTCGGGTTAAATACTTAATTCGTTCCGCAGTTCTGTTCTTAACCTGAAACTGTTCTTAACCTGAAGCACCACTTTAGCTAATGGGGCTTCCAGCTACTGCCGCGCCACTGGAGCACTATTTCTGTTCTCATCCTGAAGCAAAGTTCTTAACCTGAGGTAATATTTCTGGGTTAGCGGAGTCTGTAACCTGAAGCATATGTAACCTGAAGCGTATGTAACCCGAGGTACCACTGTATTTTATGGTATTTTTGTTCTGTTTACCTCTGTAATGCAATACAAACTTCTTTCCTTTCCGGACTCCCATCTGCTTTATTCCAGTCACTCTGCTAACAACTGCATCTATCTGGAGTGTGTTCACAATGGAGAACGGAGGGGTGAAATTTCTCCTGGACTAAACTGCAGGTAGGTTATTGTCATCCAGCAAGAAAACATCTTCCTAATACACACGCACACCTGCGATGCCTGTCTCGTACGAACCGGCTCCTGCTTTTGAGAGCCTGTTCCGAATTGGCAGAAAACAGGTAGATGGGTAGCTTTTTATCTTCAGGAAGAAAGAGCCAGGAAATGAATCAAACATCATCCATTTGACACAAGGCCTCCCCTCCTTCTCTCCCTTTAAGCGAGGAAGACAATTAGTGAACAAGCCCACTACCCAAGAGACTGAGTTCAGGGGTTCAGGGTGGCCAAAGACTCACATAGGGCTGCTGAACCCCAGACTGTGTTTTGCTAGATTTCATTGGCAATTCCACCTTCTTTTCAGTACAGTGGTGACCCCGCAAGACGAATGCCTCGCAAGACGAAAAACTCGCTAGACGAAATGGTTTTCCGTTTTTCGAGGCGCTTCGCAAGACGAATTTCCCTATGGGCTTGCTTTGCAAGAAGAAAACGTCTTGTGAGTCTTGCGAGTTTTTTCCCTTTCCCCCCCTTTTTCTAAGCCGCTAATAGCCGCTTAGTCACTAATAGCCGCTAAGCCGCTAATAGCGCTAATCCGCTAATAGGGGTGCTTCGCAAGACGAAAAAACCGCAAGACGAAGAGACTCACGGAATGAATTAATTTTGTCTTGCGAGGCACCACTGTATTTACTATTTAAGTGTCAAACCTAACAAGGAAGGGGGAAAAACAGGTTTGTTTTTTTAAAATAAAGGACAGAAAACACACATGCAGCGACAACACACAAGACAGGCTGTCAACTCACAATGAGAATGCAATCACGTGGGTGGCGCTGTGGTCTAAACCACTGCGCCTCTTGGGCTTGCCGATCAGAAGGTGGTTTGAATCCCCGTGACGGGGTGAGCTCCCGTTGCTCTGTCCCAGCTTTTGCCAACCTAGCAGTTCGAAAGCATGCCAGTGGAAGTAGATAAATAGGTACCGCTGCAGCGGGAAGTTAAACGGCGTTTCCATGCACTCTGGTTTCCATCATGGTGTCCTGTTGCACCAAAAGCGGTTTAGTCATGTTAGCCACATGACCCGGAAAGCTGTCTGTGGACAAACGCCGGCTCCCTTGGCCTGAAAGCGAGATGAGCGCTGCAACCCCAGAGTTGCCTTTGACTGGACTTAACTGTCCAAGGGTCCTTTACCTCAGTATTTTATAAATCAATTAAACAACATACGAGTAAAAATAAAAACAATAGCCATCAGTACTTCCATCTAAAATTACAGACAACTCCCCATGCACATTCAAGGCATGCGCGACCACACACTTGCGCATCGCTGCAAACCCGCAAACGGCACAAAAACAGCATCTCACAATCTCAGAAACCTTTGCAACAGCCTTTGAGTCCAGAGAAGAGTTGGAGTTTTAGAGAGGTGGTTTGCAGAGAGCAATTGTGGTGGAGTTGGGTGGATTTTTTGGTTTTTTAAAGGGTTTCCAGAGGTTTAAATGGTGTTTGCAGGTACATATGTAGAAATACAGTGGTGCCTCGCAAGACGAAATTAATTCGTTCCGCGAGTTTTTTCGTCTTGCGAATTTTTCGTCTTGCGAAGCACGGATTCCCATAGGATTAACGGTTTTAAGAAAAAGGAAACAAATTTGCAAGACATTTCTGTCTTGCGAAGCAAGCCCATAGGGAAATTCGTCTTGCGAAGCAACTCAAAAAATGAAAAACTCTTTCGTCTTGCGAGTTTTTTGTCTTACGAGGCACTCTGTATTGTGCGAGGTACCACTGTATCGTACAAAATGCATTATACACACAACTCTCAATGTACGCTGAGGCTGCTTTCTGGGGATAACGCATAAAACCAAAACTGTGTATAGTCAAAACACATTGACTTTGATGGTGGGTGGGATTGTCAGTGTCTCTCCTCCCCCTGGATGCTCTGCCCCCTTTCCATCCCCTTTTTATTTTTTTGTTGGGTGCCCAAACCATAAAGCTGAATGTGCAGAAGTTAAATGTGCATATGTCGCAAGATACAGGGGGAAACTGCATGCAAAAATTTGTACAGGGGAAGCAATGCTCATTCAGAGGCCGATGGATTTTTTTCCACAAGGACTTTAAAAAAAAATGCACACACGGAGGTGGAAAAATGGCAAACTGAAATTAGGCTGGAAAAATTAAAAAAAAAAAAAACTGAGAGAAACCACAGTGGTCAGATCCATTCATCCCTACTCCTACACGCACAGGGCCTACAACTCCCAAACCTAATCCCGGAATGGAAAAAAGAAATCTATACTTCTAATTCTGGAACTACCAAGGACTAAGGAAAGAAATGAAAGTTGTTGGGGGGGGGTCCCAAATCTTAAGCGATCTTGAGCCTATCCTTTGAGGGGACTTTCTGCACAAGCTGGAGGGGGTCCAAGGCATTTGCACCCACAACATTCCCTGAGAGTTTTTAAAAAGGCCTAGGGAACTTTTCTAGGAACGTGGAATGGCATCCCAGGCCAAAACAAACACAGAGGAGGTGGATGATGACCTTCCCATCAGAGTTTATTTTTAAATAGAAGTGCGTACACATAAAGGGGAAAAACAAAATGAGTCCTTAAAATATTAATAATAATAATAATAATAATAATAATTAATAATAATAATAATAATAATAATGGGTTTCTGGGTACTGGAGGGCAAAACTTTTAATTAAAATTGTCTCAGAAGGTTGAAAACTTTTATCTTCCGTCCCAAGCACCCTATAAGAGGTGACCTTTGTGTCCAAATAATTACCGGAAGGCGTCTAAAATTACGAGCTTTCTCTCTGCATGGTGAAAAGGATTCTCTCTCCTCCCCCCCCCCATGAAAAAAGTGCTCCTTAATTAACGGGTGGAAGCTTTTCAAAATCCCCACCGCGCAACTGTAGCCGTTGCCACGGCAACGGCAAAACCACTCGCCGGCCCGACAATGAATGGAGCAGCTTCGCGGAAACGCTTAATAATTCGTTTTTTAAAAATCTCGCAAATTCCCAGGGAGGCAGCGCTGTCCGTCTTACCGCTAAGGTAACCTTGGGCGATCGTGCCGGTGAAATATTCATAGGCAGGGAAGACACGTTTGCTGGCCTCATCATCTCCCTTTCACCGCTCAGGAATTGGCAGAGATAAAATTAGAGCTTGTAGGTTTAGGTGTGGAAGGAGGGGAAGCAATGACCCCCTAAAGGAGCAAGACATCCAACCAGTTGCAGAAATGGTAAAAAAGGGGGGTTTAGGGCTCATCCAAGGGGACGTGGGTAGCCCTGTGGGTTAAACCACAGAGCCTAGGGCTTGCCAATCAGAAGGTCGGCGGTTCGAATCCCCGTGACGGGGTGAGCTCCCATTGCTCAGTCCCTGCTCCTGCCAACCTAGCAGTTCGAAAGCACGTCAAAGTGCAAGTAGATAAATAGGTACCACTCTGGTGGGAAGGTAAACGGCGTTTCCGTATGCTGCTCTGGTTCACCAGAAGCGGCTTAGTCATGCTGGCCACATGACCTGGAAGCTGTACACCGGCTCCCTCGGCCAATAAAGCGAGATGAGCGCCACAACCCCAGAGTCGTCCACGACTGGACCTAATGGTCAGGGGTCCCTTTACCTTTACGGCTCATCCAACACTTCTGCCGCCCCACCCCCCGAAAACCCACCGTTTACTGCTGAATCGGAGCAAATGATGATTAAGTTTCAGGTTAAGTACGGACCTCCGGAACGAATTAAGTACTTAACCTGAGGTACCACTGTATGCCAGAGAAATATCCCCGGTGTTTCTATCTGAGGAGCTACAAATATGAAGAACGGCAGGAAGATGATTCTGACTTGCCTTTCATGGTCCTACTGGGAACCAGAGGCTTTTAAAGCTCTGTGAGAAACACAAAAACTACTGGCCTGGATTGGGTGTAATGCTACGTTTTTGTTTAGCGCAGAGATGGGTAACCTTCCAGAGGTGGTTGGATCCCAACATCTGGAGGACCACAGGCCTTTGCTGCGATGTTTCATACAAAACCCGTGGGCTTCCATGTCTCCTTTTCCCTCAAGACCACATCAAGGTGACAGGACTCTTTCAATTCTGCTTTCGCTTTGCTGCGGTTTAGTGTTACACCTCAACCCTAAATGGCAACTGACCACGGTTTACTGTAACAACCCAACTTTGCAAAACCACAGTTTGACGCTGGCTTACTTCCCTGAACCGCAGTTAAGACGAACAGCTGCTTGTCTGGGTTCGGATATAACGCTAAGCTGTGGTTAAGGGGGAAAAGGGAACACTTCCAATCTCTTCCTCACAGCTTCACCCGAGGAGGAGGAGAGGGGAGATGCTAAATCCTAGTTTAGCGCTATGACCAAACGAAGTCACAGAACTCCAATTTATCTCGCCTCTCACATCTTTTGACAGGCATCTACTCGCATTCAATAAATGGAGACTTGGAAACAAAGGAGAAGGAAAAGCCTGCTTATTTCTGGATCGATCCATCTCATACTATTGCAGCGAAAGGAGGCTGCGTGGGGCCTGCCCTTGAGCGTGGACCCCCGTCAACTGGCTATCAAACCAGACTCTTTTCCACAGGAACCATCTAACACTTCCACAGAATAACCTGTTTATATTTAGGCAAAGCTTTTCCTCCTTCTTCAGGGCTTGCAGGAAATCTTTTCTTAGACACTTAAGAAACACACAAATACCGTCCCGGACTATTTTCCTGGATTCTTCCTTGTTATTTTTTCTCTCTTCCATCCCGCTCCCAAATTTCATCTGTTTGTCCCTCTCTTTAAGGATGAGAACACAGGCCCCACACCTGGAGAGCATTGGGAAGACTAGCAAGAGGCGGCTGGATGAAGGAAGAGTCCATCTTACCACAAATCTTGCAAAGAACATCATTTCTACGCATATTCTGCCTCTCACCCCCAGCTACCGCCTTTCCAGGGAGTATTGTTGTTGAACTGCACCCGGTGACTCATTTTCAGTTGTGAATTGAGAAATGCCTCGCTCATTGCCACTCACACCAAGCCAAAAGCAGATGGCTCTTTGAACCTTTCAACTCGCCAGGTGGTTTTTAAAAAAGGTAAAAAGAGGAACTGAGGTTGCTTCCAGATGACCTGTTTGTTGAGTATTCCTCCTGATTTGTTTGCACCAAGTCTGCAGTAGGGACGGCCACCTGTCCAGGATTATTTAGCTGAGATTCTCACATGGCAGGGAGTTGATCTAGGTCAGGCTTCCTCAACCTCGGCCCTCCAGATGTTTTGAGACTACAATTCCCATCATCCCTGACCATTGGTCCTGCTAGCTAGGGATCATGGGAGTTGTAGGCCAAAAACATCTGGAAGGTCGAGGCTGAGGAAGCCTGATCTAGGTGAGCATTGGGGATCTTTCCAACTCTACAATTCTGTGATTCTACGACGGGTGGATCTCTGTATGTTCCTCCCCATTTCTGATTTTTCTAGTCTTAAGCTCCACATTGAATTGTGATAAAATTCCTCAGCATCCGAGTGCAAATTTCTCCGAATTCGCACATTCTTACATGCACATCTGCCAAACACACCCATTTTTGCCAAAAGATTCCCCCGGATGCAATGCAGTTTTTTTGTATGCTGTTTTCACTTAAATATGCATTTTTGTAAAAATTACTTGGCTGGAGAACAGCACGGCCCAGAGAAGTGTGACGTTTAAAGGATGGGGTTGTGTTTTCGGTTCTAGAAATTGCAAATTTTGTAGGTTCAACCCTGAATTGAATTTATCCCCCTTCTCCAGTTTGCGGGGAGGTCAGATGACAGGATCATAGGGATTGTAGGTGGGTAGAGGATCTGCTTTGCATTCACAAAGTCCCAGGTTCTAATCACACCATTTCTAGGTAGGACTGAGAGAGGAACCCTGGGAATGATGGTGAATGTGAGCAATACTGCCATACATGGGAACAATGACCTGATTCAGTAAAATACCACTTTCTACACCCTTAAATCCCTGGAAGAGAGGGGATACTTTAGAGAGAAGCTGTTCATGGTTGATTTCTATTTGACAATGAAACACTGTACTAAATTACTCTTTGTGGGCATCAACAATGTCTACACATCACTTGGGAAGACAGGCAAACTAATATCAGTGTACTGGAAGAAGCAAAGATCACCAGTGTTGAAGCAATGATTCTTCAACATCATCTTCGTTGGACTGGCCATGTTGTGCGGATGCCTGATTATCGTCTTCCAAAGCAACTACAGTGGTGCCCCGCAAGATGAACGCCTTGCAAGACGGAAAACCCGCTAGACGAAAGGGTTTTCCGTTTTGGAGGCGCTTCGCAAAACGAATTTCCCTATGGGCTTGCTTTGCAAGATGAAAATGTCTTGCGAGTTCCTGCGGGGTTTTTTCCCCTTTTCCTAAGCCCTAAGCCGCTTATCAGCTGATCCGCTAAAAGCCGCTAAACCGCTAATAGCGCTAATCCGCTAAGCTGTCAATGGGCTTGCTTTGCAAGACGAAAAAACCGCTATACGAAGAGCCTCATGGAACGGATTAATTTCGTCTTGTGAGGCACCACTGTACTCTATTCTGAACTTAAAAATGGAAAGCGTAATGCTGGTAGTCAACAAAAGAGGTTTAAAGACTGTCTCAAGGCAAATCTTAAAAAATGTAGTATAAACACCAACAATTGGGAAACACCAGCCTGCAAGCACTCCAATTGGAGAGCAGCCTTTACCAAAGGTATCATGGGCTTTGAAGACACTTGAACTCAGGACGAAAGAGAGAAACGTATTAAGAGGAAGGCACGCTTGGCAAACCCTCACCATAATCAACTCCTGCCCGGAAACCAATGTCCCCACTGTGGAAGGACGTGTGGATCCAGAACTGGCCTCCACAGTCACTTATGGACTCATTGTTAAAACCGTGTTTATGGAAGACAATCTTACTCGGCTACGAGCGATCGCCAAAGAAGAGTTAGTAAACCCTTCTAAACTACTATGGTTGTTTCAAGTCCCACTTGTTCTGCAAGCTGTTATGTTTTCGTTTTTAAGAAGCGGAATACAGAAAATCAAAACTAATATAATGGACATCAAATTGATGGCTTCGGAGCTTTCTATCTGCCACTTTAACAATAAGGGTTAAGACGTCAGCAAGCACACAGATTTCCCTAAATCGTGGTTGAGTGAGGCAGCAATCTTGATTCTTGCCCCCATGGCCCAGCCTGTTCAGTTTCCTGAAGTAGTGGGGAACCCCAGTCAGCTGACTCCTGCAAAAAAGCCTGAAAAGTGGGAGGACGACACCCCTTTTATCTGCTCCCTCTTTCCCCACAAGGCTGTGGAAAACACAAGGCAGCAGCTATAAAGGCAAACATCCTGGCAGGAAGAGGAAACGCTTCCTATATAAAGGGAATTTTATGTTTCCTGGCTGAGGGAACTTGTATTGAGCAGAACGGGGGCGGGAAGGCGATTATATGCATCCCCTGCTTATATTGCAAATGGGGTTGTCCCATTTTGCCTTGAACCAAGATGAGCCTGTGTTGTGCGCAGCACCAAATCAATAAAGCACAAAATGAGACCAAGGAAAATAGGGTTTCTGGTGAAGGGTTGGGTGAATTTGCCCATTTCGGCTTCCTTGTCTTCCAGCTCATCACATTTTTTCATGTGTTCAATAAATGAAGAAAAATCCTCATGAAAACCCACCAGCGTTTTAGTGCTAATTTCCTAACAAGCAAGCAATTTCTCCCACAAAAATGTGTATTTTCACATACAGTGGTACCTCGGGTTACAGACGCTTCAGGTTACATGATTTCGGGTTGTGCACCGCGCTGAACTCGGAAGTACTGGAACGGGTTACTTCTGGGTTTCGGCACTCGCGCATGCGCAGGAGCACTAAGTCACACTTTGCACATGCGCAGAAGTGCCAAATTGCGACATGCGCATGTGTAGACGCGGTGCTGCGGGTGGCAAACGTGCCTCCCGCACGGATCACATTCACAACCAGAGGTTCCACTGTATATGGCTACGCTGGCAATGCCTGATGGGAGTCCAAAATCTCTGGAAGCCAACAGGCTGGTGAAAAGCTGATTTATAGTCTGGCCCCAGGAATTGTATTATCAACCCTCAGAACTCTGGGTTTTGAAACTGCTGGTACTTTGCCTGTCGTTTTGAATTTATTATTTGGATTTCTTTCTCCCCCCTCCCCCCCCCATTTGTACTCTGCGTTCTCTGTGGCAATTTGCTGAGATGCATAACGAATTGCGTGATTCCCAAAGTCATCATGCGTGACAACTTTTCTGAAACCACAACAACAACAACAAACCATTTAAGGGCATAAACCCACTTTCACTTATCCATTTAAAACTATTCAACTGTGCACAGGGCACTAGGCAAGCGGTTAAGTGAGAAACGGACAACATCTGAGTATATTCTACCAATGTTTTCATTGCTTCCCCCCGCAGACACTATAATGGATTTCCCATTTGAAATTATTACTGATGTTCTACACTGAAGTTGTAATGGCATGGGGGGTGAGGGCTGCTTTCAGCCATCATAATAACATTCTACCCAAATCTGTCTGTCTGTCTGTCTATCAATCCATCCTCTTTATAGTAAACTGTAAAACAGACATTTCCTCTGCAGAGCACGGACAGGCCACCTCCAAAACCAATTAGCTAACTGGCTGCAATCATTCCCCAAAGAAACAGAGGCTCCTGAATGAACTCTGCCCACAGAAAGGACCTGTTCTTCATGCCTCGTCCCCTCTCTCCCCCCTCCCCACCCTGAATTCATAATTTAACTTGGATAACCACTCTAATGAATGAAACCACACGCACGCCGTTTTTCTTTGCCAGCGATTAACGGGGGGGGGGGGGATGACATGGAAATGAAAAGTGGTTGGGAGCAAGTTGGGACACGGCAACCTGGAGGGCGGAGGGGGCCAACCTTCCGAACTGCAGCCATTGTCGGGGTGTGTGTGTGTGTGTTTCATTGACATACAATTCAGAATGCACGACTGAAGTTGATCTTTGCTCTTATGCAATGAACCCATTGCCCCTCCCCTTCTGCAAATCAGACTTGTGTGTAATAAAGGAAGGGGGAAAGGCCAACAATGGTTTTAAAAGTTCGGGAAACTAGACTCTTAAAATGTTGTGAACCGCCCTGAGATTGTCAGATTGAGGGTGGTGTATATTATTATTATTATTATTATTATTATTATTATTATTATTACAGTGGTACCTCGGGTTAAGAACTTTATTCGTTCTGGAGGTCCGTTCTTAACCTGAAACTGTTCTTAACCTGAGGTACCACTTTAGCTAATGGGGCCTCCTGCTGCCGCCGCTGCGCGATTTCTGTTCTCATCCTGAGGTAAAGTTCTTAACCCGAGGTACTATTTCTGGGTTAGCGGAGTCTGTAACCTGAAGCGTCTGTAACCCGAGGTACCACTGTATTATTATTAATAATAATAACAACAGGGCTGAAGGCAGCCCTGTTTAGGGAAGCTTTTAATGTTTGATGCATTACTGTATTTTAATATTTTGTTGGAAGCCGCCCAGAGTGGCTGGGGAAGCCCAGCCAGATGGGTGGGGGATTAATAATAATAATAATAATAATAATAATAATAATAATTCACTGGGAAGTGTGGGTTAACATTTGCATGATGTAACAACATTGTCTAGTTTCCCTGCAAGCAAATCGGAGCACGTGCTCAATAGATAGTCGATGACTCTGACTCATTGTTGTTGCGTTTTTGATATCGAATTCAGATCCGGATGAATGCCAAAGAAACAGCTCGTCAGGGAGCAACCTGGGATAACAGGCTCAAAGGGGGAAACAAGAAATGCATTCTGGGGAGCGTAGATTGGAGCAAAGTGTTCAAAGCTTTTGGAGAGCGCTTGGAGCCTCTTGCACAAAAGACTGACTGGCACACAGAATTGTAGAGTTGGAAGGGACCCCAGAAGGTCATCGAGCCCAACCCCCTGAAAATGCAGAAATCTCAACATGCCTTCGTCTCTCCCCCCCCCCATCCAATTCGAAACCATACAGGACGCTGCTTGGCTTTGCAAATGCGATAGCGGTTTTATTGCTAGGAGGAACATCTATGAAGCCACATCTATCAAGTCTGAGGTCCAGAGCCTTCCCAATTGGCTCTGTGCGTTTTGGGTTTTCCTTTAAGTCATGGCCAATTTACTTACATATCACATTTTCGACAAGTAAATCCCTGATCAAAGCAGCGACACAGTAAGGCAAATGATACAGTGAGCCCACAACTTATGCAAGCGGTTACATCCCGGGGATCACGCCTGAAGTCAGCATTGCCTATGGTCAAAACACATTGGGTTCAGTGGGGGGTAGGACTGCTATAGCCTTTTCCCCTGTATGCCTGTCCCCTTTCTTATTGTATTTATTTTTTTGCCATGCGCTTAAGGCTAATAATAATAATAATAATAATAATAATAATAATAATAATTTATTTATTATACTCTGCCCATCTGGCTGGGTTTCCCCAGCCACTCTGGGCGGCTTCCTACAAAGTATTAAAATACAGTAGTCTGTTAAACATCAAAAGCTTCCCTAAAGAGGGCTGCCTTCAGATGTCTTCTAAAAGTCTGGTAGTTGTTCTTCTCTTTGACATCTGGCGGGAAGGCAATCCACAGGGCAGGCGCCACTACCGAAAAGGCCCTCTGCCCGGTTCCCTGTAACCTCACTTCTCACAGGGAGGGAACTGCCAGAAGGCCCTCGGCGCTGGACCTCAGTGTCCAGGCAGAACAATGGGGGTGGAGACACTCCTTCAGGTATACAGGACCAAGGCCGTTTAGGGCTTTAAAGGTCAGCACCAACATTTTGAATTGTGCTCGGAAACGTACTGCATACTAAGAGGTCAAGTCAAACTATCCATTAAGCAATTCCCTTATAAAAGTGGCTATGACTGGAAGGAGGAAACACGGGTGAAACCAATAATCTCTCTCTGTCCCTTAGAGCACTTCCTCTGGTAACAGCTCCCTTATGAACAGTCTCCCTCTGGAGGTGATAGACTCTCCTTCCTTGGAAGTTTTTAGGCAGAGGTTGGATGCTATACAGTGGTACCTCAGGTTACATACGCTTCAGGTTACATACGTTTCAGGTTACAGACTCCGCTAACCCAGAAATAGTACCTCGGGTTAAGAACTTTGCTTCAGGATGAGAACAGAAATCGTGCTCCGGCAGCGCGGTGGCAGCAGGAGGCCCCATTAGCTAAAGTGGTGCTTCAGGTTTAGAACAGTTTCAGGTTAAGAACGGACCTCCGGAACGAATTAAGTACTTAACCCGAGGTACCACTGTAGTTGAGATTCCTGCATTGCAGGGGGTTGGACTAGATTGCTCCTTGAGGCCCCTTTCAACTCTGCAATTCTACGACTGGCAAATCCCCCCCCCCAATACTTTGCAAGGCTGAAACGAATTAATAATACGAGAACCTGCTCTGACATGCTGCTGTCAACATCTCTCTCTCCCCTGCGGAGATAGGAGATAGGAGGTTGCTTGGAAACTAGATTACTTCTCGTTCTTAGAAAGCAGTCGAGATGCTGGTGAGGTCACGACGCCAGGTTTAGCAGGGGCTTGCTGATACGGCTTTCTGCCTAGAAGGGAGAGAATGGGCAAGAGATGGCTGACAGTCCTTGGTTGACTTCATCTAGCATAAGGATGGGGAACCTGCGGCCCTCCAGAGGTTGAGGGCTGCAGTTCAACAGCAGATGGAGAGCTGGATGCTATTGTTGTTGTTATTTATTAAATTTGCACACCACCCTTCATCCAAAGAACACAGGGTGGCTCACAAAAAATTAATCAATTTTTTTTCAACATCTGGCTCTGCCCAACATTAGAAGAGGAACTGAAGAAGGGGGCTAGGCAGACTTTCCCCTCTTTTGCATTTCCACCAAGTGAAATTTCAGCAGCAGAAAGATCTTGAAGAAATCTTCGCTCAGCACCAGAATAAATTCTGCCTCTGCTGGATTCCAAGAAGAAAACCTAACTGACCCATGCTGTGGCTGGCGTTTGCCTGTTGTTGCTTAGTCATTTAGTCGTGTCCGACTCTTCGTGACCCCCTGGACCAGAGCACGCCAGGCACTCCTGTCTTCCACTGCCTCCCACAGTTTGGTCAAACTCATTTTAGTAGCTTTGAGAACACTGTCCAGCCATCTCGTCCTCTGTTGTCCCCTTCTCCTTGCACCTTCCATCTTTCCCAACATCAGGGTCTTTTCCAGGGAGTCTTCTCTTCTCATGAGGTGGCCAAAGTATCGGAGCCTCAGCTTCAGGATCTGTCCTTCCAGTGAGCACTCAGGGCTGATTTCCTTCAGAATGGAGAGGTTTGATCTTCTTGCAGTCCATGGGACTCTCAAGAGTCTCCTCCAGCACCAGAATTCAAAAGCATCCATTCTTCGGCGATCAGCCTTCTTTATGGTCCAGCTCTCACTTCCATACATCACTACTGGGAAAACCATGGCTTTAACTATACGGACCTTTGTTGGCAAGGTGATGTCTCTGCTTTTTAAGATGCTGTCTAGGTTTGTCATTGCTTTACTCCCAAGAAGCAGGCATCTTATAATTTTGTGGCTGCTCTCACCATCTGCAGTGATCATGAAGCCCAAGAAAGTAAAATCTCTCACTAGGCATTTGCCTAGACCCCATCAAAGTCTACTATTTTGATACCCAAAGCCTACTAAGAAGTTCTGGGAGACTCTGCCCAACTAATCAATACGATCTAAATTTCAAGTTCAGAAACCTGAAGTTGGGTTTTATAGCTCTAATGTTCTGTGGATGTTCCCCCATCTTGGAGCAGGCAGAGAACCCAAAATAAATTCCTGGTATGTTTCTCTGCACCTTTCAGGGACACTAGATCCTATTTTGGATCTTGGGAGCCTGTATTCTAGGAGTGTGGATGGACAGACCAGACTTTCAAAATATACAGGGCCGTCAAGGAGTGCTCGTCTAACCAGGATCTTGTTGACCGAAGACTTTTCCATAGCATCCTTTTCCAGCGATGTGTTCGCAGTTGCAACTCAACATTTCCAGACAGGGAGTTGCCAAATGCACACATATATGATGATAATGGCCAATCCAGGCAACTTCCGGGGAAAAAAAGAATCCAAGACAGGCTGGGTTTTCCAATAGCAGCCAATAGCCATGTTTTGAGAGACGGTGCCCCCACTCAAATAACTTCCCCATGAATATATATATTTATAAAATTAGGTGTCCAAACAAGCAGCTTTTTCAGAGGATTAAGTGCAAGTGGAGCCCGGTTCCCTGCTCTGCTTCCCAGGGTGGATAAAAATCAATGTGTTTTTTAAAAATTGGATTTTTTAAAATTCAAATTGGATTTTTTAAATAAAATGCTTTTGGAGGAAAAATATTTCTATAGATAGTTTTCTATTTAATTTACATGATAGTCCAAAGGCTATTCATCAGGAAATAAGGATTTGTTTTTAAGTTTTTCAGGTGTGCTAAAACTCAGCCTGTTGTTTTTTTAAAAACTGTTTAGCCACAACAGTTAACAAGCATGGATACATATGCTATAACGTTACTGTTTTAGTTAAATAAATTGTTTAAACTGTTCTGAAGGAAATGGTTATTTTTCTCCTTCCAATAAAGTACAGCAGAAAAGTTGTCCAAATATAAACAGTGAACTTATTAAACCTCACAATAATTTCATAATTATCTGTCTATGTATTTCTAATAGTATAACCAAATCAGTAATTTTTGATATGACTGCAAAAGCTACTCTGAAAAGTTATTATTCCAAAAACGAAACCTTCCTCTGGTTGTAAATATTAAGATGATGCTGGCAAGAATGAGCCTTTCTGCAAAAAAATGATTTAAATCAAGTCTTACTGACTAGTGATTTACCATATTTTTCGCTCTATAAGACGCACCAGTCCACAAGATGCACCTAGTTTTTGGAGGAGGAAAACAAGAAAAAAAATATTCTGAATCTCAGAAGCCAGAACAGCAAGAGGGATCGCTGCGCAGTGAAAGCAGCAATCCCTCTTGCTGTTCTGGCTTCTGGGATAGCTGCGCAGCCTGCATTCGCTCCATAAGACGCACACACATTTCCCCTTACTTTTTAGGAGGGAAAAAGTGAGTCAAAAAATATGGTAAATCAAATCCACCCTGCTGCTTTCTATCCTGCAAGGAGGTTTAGAATCTGTTTTCCTTTGTCTTAGATGGGCTACTTTCCCAGTTTGACGAGCCCCTCACTTTGCTCTACAGCACATGCAGAAACCGCCTCCTTGACCGATGGATCCACTATTGGGTCTCGTCCATTCAATCTGCCAGATTTTATCTTCGCATGCAGAGGAAGTCCCTCACCTGGTTTAGCCGGCCAGTTGAAGCCGTTTCCCATGGTGCAGCTGGTTCTAGGAGCCACAGGTGAGAGCTGTGTTCAGGATGGGAACCAAAGGTGCTCTCACTGCCCCAGAAGGAGCCTATGCATGCCTGCAGACGCATCAGGCAGGTAATGTGGGAATGTTGAGGGTGGCAAGAGAGAATATATTGATCATTAATATCCTTCCTAACTTGCGCTAGCAAGTTTCTTCACTTAGGAGAGTGCATTCCCCATCTTCCGCAGCAGAAAGCTGGCTGCCAACTCGTGTGAGTCTCTTAAAACAACAAGCAATTCAATTTGGCTTGCCCAGATTGAGACACAGTGGTACCTTGGTTCTCAAACGCCTTGGTACTTGAACAACTTGGAACCTGAACACTGCAAACCCGGAAGTAAGTGTTCCGGTTTGCGAACTTTTTCCAGAAGTCGATCGTGTTCCGTTTTGAGTGCCACGCTTCCGTTTTGAGCGTTATGCTGAGGTGTCTGTCTGTCTTTGATATTTATTTTGCATTTTTGTTTTTGTGGCTCTTTTTTGTTTTGTTTTTGTGACTCTGTGGAACCCAGTTCAGCTACTGATTAATTGATTGATTGTGTGACTGCAGTACACTGTTTATTCCTTTCATTTTATGCATCAAATTCATGTTAAGTTGCTGTTTGAGGGGTTGTTTTTAAAAGTCTGGAACGGATTAATCCATTTTGCATTACTTTCTACGGGAAAGCGGCGCACCTTGGTTTTGGAACGCTTTTGGTTTTGGAATGGACTTCTGGAACGGATTAAGTTTGAGAACCAAGGTACCACTGTATGTTCTATTATTCCTAGTAAGACCCCTTTGAGCTCTCCTGAAAGAATAAAGACACCACAGTCTTATTCATAGGTAACAAAAAGCAGTTTTACTCACGATCAGGCAGGGCAGTGTGTGATCCCTGAAGGCAGGCTTTAGGCTTAAAAGTTACAAGCATGTACAAACTGGTTTACCCCATACGGGAGACTGCTGGCTGGCTGGCTGCCAGCAGTGCAGTCCAGGTGAATCAGGATGTTTGAGGGACGAAAAAAGAAGATCAAAGAGAGAGAGGTTGCTGAGTGACTTGGCCTTTTACCAGATCTGGAAAAGTCACGCCCACCTACTAGTCACATGCTAGGAAGGATGCTCCAGCCAGGTGTAACAGGACGTTTGAACGGCTGGACCAACATCTCCTTGCATGTTCACTCTAGCAAAACAGGCAATCCCAGTGGATTACATCCCACAGATAAAAGTCAGCTCCAAGAGAATTACCGTATTTTTCGCTCTATAGAACGCACCGGACCATAGAAGGCGGATAACAGGGGGGGGGGAATTCTCCCCCTCTCTGCTTAGCGCCATTCAGCGAAGCGGCAGGAGAAACGGAGCCCCTTCCATTTCTCCTCCCGCTTCGCTGAAGGGGCGCTAAGCAGAGAGGGAAAACTGTGCTGCGCCTCTCCAGAGAGGCACCGACCCCTCTCGCTCTCCAGGCTTCAGGCGACTATCCACAAGCCGCTTCAGGCTTCAGGCAGCTATCTGCAAGCCTTCCAAGCGCAGGGGGAACTCCTACTGCGCTCCGGGGGCTTGGGGATCGCTGCCTGAAGCCCCCGGAGCGCAGCACCCTTCTGCCCTGCGGAGGCTTTGCACAGCCACCCCCAAGCTAGAACAGGGAGACGGAGCACTGCACAGCGCTCCGTCTTGCTGTTCTGGCTTCGGGGGCAGCCTCTGAAGCCTCCGCAGGGCAGTGGGGTGCCTTCACCCCGCTGCCCTGCGGAGGCTTTGCGTAGCTAACCCCAAGCTAGAACAGAGAGACTGAGCGCTGCGCAGCACTCTGTCTCCCTGTTCTGGCTTGGGGCTTAGCCACGCAGCCTGCATTCGCTCTATAGGACACACACACATTTCCCCTTAATTTTTGGAGGGGAAAAAGTGTGACCTATAGGGCGAAAAATACAGTAACTTGATCCTCGAAAAGCTTATCGACAGTAATAAGAGGTGAAGGAAACACGAAGGAAAGGGAAGCACAATTCGCCGTGTGCTTATTTCTAATATGAATGCAGAGAAAAGTCAAATGAGGATAGTCCCTGAAGACTCTCGCTTACGGATCTGGGCTACAGTAGAAACGGTTGCAATTAGCCTTCTGAACTAAAGTTACATCCCGAACGGTTAAAAAGAGAGATGCAAAACTTTCCAAAATACGAGCTGCCAAGGCGGTTGTGGAGGGGGCTATGAGCTCAGTGGTTTAATTGCTTTTAAAGCGGGGGAGTGGGGGAGGGGAAGACTCCTAAAAGCTCATTTTTTTTACAGGTTAATTTTTAACTCCAGAGTACCTAATTACAGAATTGGGAGCAAAAGCCCCCTTGCCCACTTCATTTGAATTAAGCAACACGCCACTAATAATAAAAAGGTCAAAGTTAAAGAGGTCAGTGTGCTTCAAATGAGACACACCGGTCGACCTGTGAATGAACTCTTAAGATGGCGGCAGGTGGGACTGCCAACTTTGTGTGTGTGTGATTTTTATTAAGTTCTCTCTTTTACAATTTAAAATATTCATTATACAACCTTAAAATGTCAATGACTTCCCTTCTTCTCTTTCCATGGTTCAATTTGCATATCCTAAATCCCTGCATATTTTACATAAACTAAATCGTTCAGTATTCCATTAATACATCCATCAAAACTTGCTTGCACTGTTGAATTTATCTTAACGCTGCCAACATTTTCAAGTGTAAACAGTCCCCCCCCCCCATATATTCAATAAACATTTTGCAATCTTCTTTGAATGTATGTTCTTCTTGTTCTCTTATTCTATATGTTAGGTCCACAAGCTGCGCATATTCCATCAGTTTAAGTTGCCATTCTTCTTTCGTTGTGACCTCGCTCATTTACCATTTTGGGACTAACAAACACGGACCGCAGTAAAGGTAAAGGGACCCCTGACCATTAGGTCCATTTGTGACCGACTCTGGAGCTGCAGCGCTCATCTCTCTTTATTGGCCGAGGGAGCCGGCGTACAGCTTCCGGGTCATGTGGCCAGCATGACTAAGCCGCTTCTGGCGAACCAGAGCAGCGCACAGAAACGCCGTTTACCTCCCCACCAGAGCGGTACCTACTTATCTACTTGCACTTTGATGTGCTTTCAAACTGCTAGGTTGGCAGGAGCCGGGACTGAGCAACGGGAGCTCACCCCGTTGCAGGGATTCGAACCGACATCTGAGAATTTCCGTCTGAATTATCCCCAACGAAAAGGACTCTGTTTTTTTGTACTTTGTTGGGAAAGTATTTTTAAACATTTTTTCAATTCATACTAAATTATTTATAGAGACTGCCAACTTTCTTACTGCCCCCTGCTCCTGTGCGTTTAAGCAAGAGGCTTAATCTACAGGCACCGGAGAGCAATGGTGCTCCTGCCCCAATGTAATTCTGGAGTCTCTCCCCCGCAGATCAATTTGCTTTAAAATCAGCGAGAGGAACCTGGAATCCCCTAGACGTTGTTGGGACTCCCAGTTCCTGCAAACTTGGCCGATGGCGACAGGTCACAGTGGCCGTAGCTCGCAACCTCTGGAGGGCGGAAAGTTCCCCATCACAATGTTAAAGGGACAAGGGGAGGCGAGATTGTTCTCCTTCCCTAGGAGAGACCACACAGAGAGAGGTGAATGTGCTCTTCGGTATGGTACTGCCTTGCCAATGACCCAACAAAGGGATGAATGAAAATTCTTCCTAAGGCTGCAGCCGCGTGGCCCTTAATTCCACTTCCCCGAATTCCCCACATTGTATTTGAGCTTTCACTTAAGGTAAAAAGCCGCTTACGGAATATAAATATATATATGGGGCACCCATCTGACAGGGTTGCCCCAGCCACTCTGGCTTCCCAAAAAAGCCTTCTAAGGAACATCCGTCAGGTTTTAGGCACTAAGCTAAGACGTCTCTATCTACCCAAGCTTCTGGTATGATTTCGGAATGATGTGTCTCTGGGCAGTTCACTACATAAAGTTACAATACAACAAATACAAAATACATTATAAAAATAATCAAAGCAGTTAACAATACTAATGTCCACAAACTAATAAATTTTATGGGCTTCACCTAGCAGTGGGGTGGATAGGAGTTGCCCCCGGGATATTTACTGATGGAGGAGCACTTCTGGGGGCATTTTCTTTTCTTTTCTTTTTTCATATTAATGTTTTATTTAAAGTTTTCTGTCATACAAAATAAAGAGAAAAAAGAAAAAGAAAGAAAAAGAGAACGTGATATTTGTTAACTCAGGCATAGCCAAACTCTGCCCTCCAGCTTTTTTGGGACTACAACTCCCATCATCCCTAGCTAACAGGACCAGTGGTCAGGGATGATGGGAGTTGTAGTCCCAAAACAGCTGGGAGGCCAAGTTTGCCTATGCCTGTGATTATATATATATATATATAGTCTTATATATTCTGTATAACTCTAATAAACAGCAGTAATTACATATGCTAATACATATATTGTTATTATGATACTTCACTTTTGAAGTATTTTGACCTACAGCTGTGGTTTGTTCCTTTTAATCTCCCTATGGACTTTAATCTCCCTATGGACTCTTAATGTGAAAGTACATCAAGTTATTCGTATCTTACAGACTTGCAAGCTGCCTTGAGACAATTCTTTTTTGCGGAAAGCGATGGATAACAAAACAAAAACGAACATGCCTTTTTGGGAGGGTGGGGATACCAGCAGGAGAAAAACTTTATCCTCACAGCAGGTGAAACATTCTGATAAATCAGCCCCAAGCCCTTTTAGCTACTGGCTTGACCACACAAACACACACACAGAAAGAAGCATGGTTTTATTCAAACCAGATTACTGAAATTGCATTAAGCATCACTGTGCACATGCTTAATTAGGGCTCAGTAGCCGATTCTTTTGCTCGGCCCTGCGTTCCCAACTGCTTTGAGCTGGATTTGAAGAGAAGAGGAAAACAGATTAAAATCAACTCCTAATCCAAATTGCTTCATTCATCCTTCCCATCCACCACGCAGATCTGGCAGGCCAGCCTGAACTCTTGTTGTGTGCCGATACACCATTTCTCTCATTATCCAAATTGATTCCTTCCTCTGCATGGGCTGTTTCCGAAAAAAAGGCCAAAAAAACAAAACAAAAAAGCATCAACAACGGCTGTCAGTGTAGTTTGAATCACCCGCATGCTCTGTGAGACAAAACAGAAATGAGAAAGGGAGAAAGAGAGACAGAGAGGGAAAGCTTTGGAAGAATCACCAATTTGCTCCCTAGTCATACTGGGAAGTGTTATTTACAGTCACAGACCAAACACTAAAAGTACCGTCGTTGCGGAGTTTTAAGGAACAAAATGTGGCCCTTTTGCTCAATGTTCTGGGCACCGCAACACAGGATCTGGATGCTTTAAAAAAACACCACCCCTTTGCATTCGCTTATGCAAATAAACTTTAAGAAATACTTATTTATAGCGCTAAGTAGCGGCCTCCCAACTTCCTATTTTAAAGGGACCTTTTGCAAACTGAGTACATAATCCGGAGGAGGAGGAATGGGTCCTCTGTCTCCTCCCTTCCCCAGTCAAACTTTGCAACCTTCTTGGGTGCTCTTGCCTGGCCGGAATATGTCATCGACCCACAGCATTGTAGAGTTGAAAGGAGCCCTAGAACAGGTTGTTTGGGACATGGACTAGGATTCTTTGCAAATACTCTTGCATTTCGATGACAGGGGTTCAGGGGTTCCTGGTTCATCACCAGTGAGGGACTTTTTTCAGCCTGAGAGCCAAATTCCCTTCTGGGCTACCTTCTGGGGGCCACACCTGCCAGGGAGGGCTGGGCTAGAGGCAAAAGGTTGGCAGAGCAATGGATGCAATTTTTTTTACCTTTTCACAATAGGTAAAAATTCTCTGACACGCCTCTCCATCCTCCATCTTATATATTTATTTATACCCAGTCTTTTCCCCGGACGGGAATCAAGGCAGCTTAAAGATACAAAACAGGAATCGCTAAAAACACACACACACACAACAATCCTAAAATAACAATTGAACATTGTTTTTATTCATACACTTGAGGGCATCTTCTGGAATAAGGGAAATTCGGATTCAATTTTGTCCTGAGGTAAACATACGGACAGGTTTTTGCCTTAGGTTACTTTGCTAATTCGTGCCGACGTAGAAACTAACTAGCAAACAGAGACAGACAGACAGACAGACAGACAGACAGACAGAGAATGGATTCCTAGCTTGAAAGCCAATCGCCTGAAATAAAAAGGGCAGGAATTTAGGTCAGGCCAGCTGGCAATCGATGGGCGACGTTAAGATGATGGAAAAACCCTGCATTGTGTAAAAATCCACAGACATGTGAGGAAACAAGAATATAGACATCCCTCGCTGTGAAGGGGTGAAATGTAATCACCTGCCCTCCATTTTGCTTCCATTTTGCCTCACTGCATGCGCCAGTTGCAGCTGTGAGGTGAATTCCTCTTATTGAACAACAGCACCATCCCAAACATTTGAATTTGGTTACCAAAATACTGGGCGCTTAGACATTTCACCACACCAGGCAACAAGTGCAATCGGTGAATACACAACTGAGGAGGACTCAGGAACCAAAACTCTTTGCGTCAGGTCGTCCTTAGGTTGCCAACCCCTGGAATACATAATAGCCCCCCTCCTGCAATTTCAGAAGCATTGCTGCCGCCAAGCATTGATAATATAGTGGTACCTCCGGTTACATACGCTTCAGGTTACAGACTCCGCTATCCCAGAAATAGTGCTTCAGGTTTAGAACTTTGCTTCAGGATGAGAACAGAAATTGTGCTCCGGTCGCTCCGTAGCAGCAGGAGGCCCCATTAGCTAAAGTGGTGCTGTAGACCTCCAAAACAAATTAAGTACTTAACCCGAGGTATCACTGTAGTAGTAGTAATAATAATAATAATAATAATAATAATAGTAATAATAATAATTTATTTATATCCCGCCCTCCCCAGCCGAAGCCGGGCTCAGAGCGGATAGCCTTTTCCTCCACCGATTTGTCTGACAGGGTTGTTTTATTATTAATGAATATTTTCTTGTTTTACAGAAGTATGTGTAATGTCTCTCGTATTTTTTCTGTGTAACATTTTTACAAATCCGCTTCATTTGTAGGGGGAAAATGGGTGAGGGTGAGGTCGGGTGGCGATGTTTCTATTTTGCTTAATGTATGTAGGGTTTGGTGTCAGTGTTGCTCCTGCAGGTTCTCTGCTGTTCACTTGTGTTTCTTTGGTGGTGAGAGAGGTTGGGGTTGGCCTAGGGTGTGGTTGTGATGATGATCTTTGTTTTCGTGTGTGAGTGGGGTGGGTGGGTGTTTTGGATCAGGTTAGCCATATTGATTTGTATGCTGTTGGTGGATTATTGTCATTGTCTTGTTGGGCTGTGTATGTGATAAAGGGGAGCCATACCGGGGTGAAGGTGTCTTCTGTTTGTCCCCGTGTCAGTTTCAGTTTATTGGTTAATTTTTCTAGTAGGGCTGTTTCCCATACTACTTGGTACCATTGGTCCATGCTTACTCCTGACAGGTCTCTCCAGTGTCTGGTTATGGTGTTTCCGGCTGCTGAAAGTAGGTGGGTTATGAGTGCTTTGTGGTGTAAATGGGCATTGTTGTCTTGGAAGATGTTTAGTAGGGCCAATTCTGGGGTGAGGTCTAATACTTGCTTAGTTATTTTACATATTTCTCGTATGGCGGTTCTCCAGATTAGTTGGGTTTTGGGGCACTCCCATCACCTGTGGAGGTATGTGCCTGTGGAGGTGCATCCTCTCCAGCATTTTGGTGAGGTTCCTGGGCGTATTAGCGCTAGTTTTCTTGGTGCTAGGTACATAGCTGTCAAGCGTCCCTTATTTGGCGGGACAGTCCCTTATCCCAGCGCCATGTCCTGCTGCTGTCCCTTATTGATGAGGCTTCATTTGGCTGCTGGCTGGGCTTTCTGCCTTTGGCTCGGGAGGGCTCAGAAGTTGAACATACCTGTGCCTGGAAAATCCCTTATTTTGGCTACTGATCCCTTATTTTCGAGGCTGCTGGTCCCTTATTTTCAAATCTGAAAGTTGACAGCTATGGTTAGGTACCACCTGTGGGTAAGTTTCAGAGTGAGTTCTTTTCTTTTCGTTGATATGGATTTAAAGGGGGGTTTAGACCACATTCTGGTCCTTTGAGTGGGGTTAATCCCATAGCCTATGTCATTCTCCCATTGTTTTTTGATTGCGTCTAGGGGGTTTGTGGGATTTTGGAGTAGGGGTTGTTTTGGAGATTAAATGAGGAAGGGGGTGAACCACAACTGCCACCCTGAGCACCTTGGGAGATAAAAGGTGGCAGAGAAAAGCAGTAAATAAATAACATCTGCTTTTAAGGAGCAGCCAAATGCTGGTGGCCGTCACTGCCTCCTGGGGAGTAAGTCCCATAGTTTAAAATACGCGCTGCATGAAGAAATATGCTCTTTTACCTGTCCTCAATCTTCCAACATTCAGCATCCCTGTATGCTCACATTAGGAGAGCGAGGAACGTTCTTTCCGCCCAATTTCTCAATGCTGTGCCACCTCTTAAACTGCCACCTCTTAAATTGCCTTTTCCCCTCCCCCAAGCTAAAAAGGAAGAAAACTCCACACTGGGAGGGTTTTCGTTAGGGAAGGAAACCAGTGTTAGAAACTCAAGATATATAAGTTAGGTGCCAAATGGCTCCTTAAACCAGGGTTACCGCCGGCAAAACGGAACGCCTAGTTGCCATTTTGGGGGCCAGACGTCTCGAAAGTCGTGTTTTTCAACACGATGTTTTGGTTCCTGAAATTGGGCAGGGGAAAGATTGCGAACAGGATTTTGCAGGATGTGTTGCTAGCGTGTGAAAGCAGTCAAGATCCCCAGGCAAGTACCTCCAAATGGTGGAGATGTTCAGCGCCATCCTGGACCATCCATGGTCACAAGTGGCCAATAGCCAGATGCCATTAAAAAAAATCAGGATGGTGCATGCCAATATTATTATTATTATTATTATTATTATTATTATTATTATTATACCAGTGCATGATGTGGTTTATGGTCTTTGTCTTAGGTAGCATAAAAAAGGATTAGATAACTCTGCATTAGATTGGGCTAATCAACAGATTTTGGCTATGGAGCATCTATTTTCCCCCTTTTTCTTCTTCTTCTTTTTTTCTTTTTATTAACATTCTTGTGTTACATATGTATACATTGTCATATTATATTACATGGCTTTTTATAATATGAACTTCAACAGGCAAACAAAGTTTATATACAAAATATGTATACCTAAAGAAAGAAAGAAAAAAGAAAAGAAAAAAAGAGAAAATAAAGACAAAAAACTACGTATTTTTCGCTCTATAAGATGCACCAGACCACAAGACGCACCTAGTTTTCAGAGGAGGAAAACAAGGAAAAAACATATTCTGAATCTCAGAAGCCAGAACAGCAAGAGGGATCACTGCACAGTGAAATCAGCAATCCCTCTTACTGTTCTGGCTTCTGGGATAGCTGCGCAGCCTGCATTCGCTCCATAAGACGCACACACATTTCCCCTTACTTTTTAGGAGGGAAAAAGTGAGTCTTATAGAGCAAAAATTACGGTATCCCAAAATCATATGTACCAACACTACAGACTTCCTGTCAATCACATTGTGTATTCCTTTTTCACAAATGAGAGTCTCTGTGTTAGCTCAACAAATCCACTTAGAAAACAACAACTGGCTTTGATATGGTTTGAAAAGTGTCGGAGAAGATCACCATCATCATTTTACTTGTATGCCACCTTTCCACAGTTAAAACAACGCTTAAGGCGGCTTACAATATGAATATATTTCCATAATTACAAACATAGCAAAGCAGTCATAAAAGTAAATAAAACACATCAAAACCTACATAACCAAACTGAACGATTTCCACATGAAAACAAAGATACCGAAGAATTACTATCAAGAACAGCAGCAAAAACTCCCAACAAACCTGCCCCCAAAATGCGCTGGAAAGTCTAGGACAAATGAATGATTATGGGGAAGGTGCGTAAAACACCCCAAAAGCAAATTAGGGTGAATGCCGTCTGTCATATACCAGCCCCATAAACAAATCCGAACAAATGCTCAGTAAATATCAGATGTACACAAACCACTGTGTCAGCTCTGTCCAAGCAAATCAGGAAAAATGCTGAATAAGGTCAGTAAATGCTGTCTGCCAGTAGGCTTTTTATTATGCTTTTATCACTGATGTTCTGTATTAATGTCGTACGCCACCCTGAGATCTTTTGATAAAAGGGAGGTATATAAATCGAATATATAATAATAATAATCTGGAGCTGCCCTTAAGAGAACGGTTGGTTCCTTTTACGTTTTCTCCATGGTACAAATTCCTCCTGCATGCCCTTAAATGTCTTTTATAGAGCACTCGGACTCGGGAGGAAGATAAATCATTCATGCTCAGTGCTGAGCATGACCCATCGTGAGCAGCGAATCCAGAGCTAAAAATGAACATGACTTTCCTTGAGCGCAAAGCGGGGCTCGTAAACACGTGCGGCTGGGCGATCTATCACAGCAGGTAGATGGGAACAGCTCCAATGGCGCTTGCCGGCTTCTGTCTCGTCAGCAATATGTTTCTCAGTGAGGCCAGGTGCACAGGGACTTCATGCGCGGGCTGCTTTCAGAGCACACTCCACAGGGGAGTCTGGTTGCCATATTGTGAGATCTTAGAAGGAAGACGAGTGAAATGCGGCAGTTTTGCTCTTCTTGGAAGAAGCCGGTTTCTCAACAATGAAGTCTAGTGTCCAGGTCAAGAAGAATCATAGAATCATAGAGTTGGAAGAGACCACAAGGGCCATCGAGTCCAAACCCCTGCCAAGCAGGAAACACCATCAGAGCACTCCTGACATATGGTTGTCAAGCCTCTGCTTAAAGACCTCCAAAGAAGGAGACTCCACCACACTCCTTGGCAGCAAATTCCACTGTCAAACAGCTCTTACTGTCAGGAAGTTCTTCCTAATGTTTAGGTGGAATCTTCTTTCTTGTAGTTTGGATCCATTGCTCCGTGTCCGCTTCTCTGGAGCAGCAGAAAACAACCTTTCTCCCTCCTCTATGTGACATCCTTTTATATATTTGAACATGGCTATCATATCACCCCTTAACCTCCTCTTCTCCAGGCTAAACATGCCCAGCTCCCTTAGCCGTTCTTCATAAGGCATCGTTTCCAGGCCTTTGACCATTTTGGTTGCCCTCCTCTGGACACGTTCCAGTTTGTCAGTGTCCTTCTTGAACTGTGGTGCCCAGAACTGGACACAGTACTCCAGGTGAGGTCTGACCAGAGCAGAATACAGTGGCACTATTACTTCCCTTGATCTAGATGCTATACTCCTATTGATGCAGCCCAGAATTGCATTGGCTTTTTTAGCTGCCGCGTCACACTGTTGGCTCATGTCAAGTTTGTGGTCAACCAAGACTCCTAGATCCTTTTCACATGTACTGCTCTCAAGCCAGGTGTCACCCATCTTGTATTTGTGCCTCTCATTTTTTTTTGCCCAAGTGCAATACTTTACATTTCTCCCTGTTAAAATTCATCTTGTTTGTTTTGGCCCAGTTCTCTAATCTGTCAAGGTCGTTTTGAAGTGTGATCCTGTCCTCTGGGGTGTTAGCCACCCCTCCCAGTTTGGTGTCATCTGCAAATTTGATCAGGATGCCCTTGAGTCCATCATCCAAGTCATTGATAATAATAGTACCACCCTGTTCTGCCTTGGGCAGACCACACCTGGAATACAGTGGTACCTCGAATTACAGACGCTTCAGGTTACAGACTCCACTAACCCAGAATTAGTACCTCGGGTTAAGAAGTTTGCTTCAGGATGAGAACAGAAATTGTGCAGCGGGGGCAGCGGGAGGCCCCATTGGTTAGCAGGAGGCTGAAGTGGTGCTTCAGGTTAAGAACGGACCTCCAGAACCAATTAAGTTCTTAACCCGAGGTACCACTGTACTGTGTCCAATTCTGGGCACTACAATTTATGAAGGATGTTGACAAGTTGGAATGTGTGCAGAGGACGGCAACTAAGATGATCCAGGGTCTGGAAACTAAGCCATATGAGGAACGGTTGAAGGAGTTGTGTATGTTTAGCCTGGAAAAGAGACGGAGATAGGATAGCCATCAAATATCTCAAGGGCTGTCCCACGGAAGATGGCGCAAGCCTCTTTTCCTCCTGCTCTGGAGGGCGGCACAAGAAAGGAGATTCCGACTAAACACCAGGAAGAACTTTCTGGCAGTAGGAGCTGTTGTACAGTGGAATTGGACCATAAAGAAGGCTGATCGCCGAAGAAATGATGCTTTTGAATTATGGTGCTGGAGAAGACTCTTGAGAGTCCCATGGACTGCAAGAAGATCAAAATTATCCACACTTAAGGAAATCAGCCCTGAGTGCTCACTGGAAGGACAGATCCTGAAGCTGAGGCTCCAATACTTTGGCCACCTCATGAGAAGAGAAGACTCCCTGGAAAAGACCCTGATGTTGGGAAAGATGGAGGGCGCAAGGAGAAGGGGACGACAGAGGACGAGATGGTTGGACAGTGTTCTCAAAGCTACCAGCATGAGTTTGACCAAACTGTGGGAGGCAGTGGAAGACAGGAGTGTCTGGCGTGCTCTGGTCCATGGGGACACGAAGAGTCGGACACGACTAAACAACAACAACAACAACAGTGGAACAGATGCCCTCAGGAGGTGGTGGACTCTCCTTCCTTGGAGGTTTTTAAGCAGAGGCTAGATGGCATCTGCCATGGATGCTTTAGCTGAGATTCCTACATTGCAGGGGGTTGGACTAGGTGACCCTGGTACCCTTTCCAACTCTACAATTCTCTGATTCTCCTGGCTCCATGAAGGTTCTGATAGTGGAGCAAGCCTAGGGAAGATGGGGGGGTGCATTTGGCAGGGTCCGCACATCACTGGCACCTGAACACAGCCTGCCCCACCCCAGCCCCCCTTCTTGGGTGTTCCTGCTGGTTGCCATCCCAGAAAAACTCACGTGGACTCCCAACTCCCAAGGCTACGTTTTCCATGTGAGCGCCTACGACTTTTCCTCCTCCAAAACACAATTTTAAAACCTCTTCCGTAAAGTGAATGCTGTTGGAAGTGGTCCCTGCGCACACTCCTTCCGCCATGATTGACATTTGGGTTGTTCCCCCCCCCCCCACTCCTTTAAAATCAAAATATATTTTGAGCAGATTCTTGGCAGCTTTAAAACATGATGCTCAGGAACTATCTCCCAGACCTGCAGGAAGCCAGAAGGGAAAACATGGCTTTTGAATTGTACGGTCTGATTACGCTTCAAATTCTCCCCCCCCCCCATCCTTCTTCCCTCCTTTCCTTTCCCCCACCCCCACATTTCAGTGTGTAGGCAGCACAGTCAGTCAGTTTTGAGTTTCCAACGGGAAGAGGACAGGATGATACCCAAATGAAGAAGCTCATTGTTTGGCAGGTCAAGGGTCGGGGATGTGATGTCACGATGTCGGGGAACAGAACCAGCAGCTGAGTCTCATCCTCTGCAGAGGGCCACAGAAGCAAAACAGCACACAGGCCGCTCCAGGGAGCTGACGCTGTCTGGATCAGGCTTTGTCAACCTGCCGCCCTCCGGAGCTGCGTTCGAAATTTGCCAGGCGCATTTTGCACCTGGCTATTGGCCACTTGGGGGACGCGGGTGGCGCTGTGGGTTAAACCACAGAGCCTAGGACTTGCCGATCAGAAGGTCGGCGGTTCGAATCCCCGCGACGGGATGAGCACCCATTGCTCAGTCCCGGCTCCTGCCAACCTAGCATTTCAAAAGCACATCAAAGTGCAATTGGATAAATAGGTACCACTCCGGCAGGAAGGTAAACAGCGTTTCTGTGCGCTGCTCTGGTTCGCCAGAAGCGGCTTAGTCCTGCTGGCCACATGACCTGGAAGCTGTACGCTGGCTCCCTCGGCCAGTAAAGTGAGATGAGCGCTGCAACCCCAGAGTCGGCCATGACGGGACCTAATGGTCAGGGGTCCCTTTACCTTTACTGGCCACTTGAGACCAAGTGAAGATGCCTGGGGACTACGATGGAGGTGCATTCCTGAGGATCTTGACTGTTTTCACACACTAGCTACACATCCTGTAGAATTCCAGCTGCGATATTTTATCTGCCCAATCAGAACAAATTTCAGGAACCAATAAGTCAACCAGATGGTAAACCCACAAGTAAAGACAGCCCTCTCCCTGTATTTATTTTCACCTGCCATTTTGACACAAACTTTTGCAGGTAGAGATGTGACTGTTGGAGGCAGGATGTTTCTGAATGCCCCTTGCTGGGAAGCGCAGTGCTGTTGCACTCAGTGTTAAGAAATTGTCAGGTGTTGAAAGAAGAATGGCAGACAAAATTAATGGACTACACAGAATTGGATAAAATGACAGGAAGGATTCGAAACCTGCGTGACCAGAGATTTACAGAAGATTGGAAGAAAGATATGAATTATTTGAAGAGCAACTGTAATCAACAAATTACGCTAGTAGTTTTGTAAGGAGAAATATATGAAATATTGCAAAGAAGAGAGATACTAGTGATGAGATTTAAATGTAATAGTGAAAATAAGAAATGTAAATTAAGTAAATAGATTGGAAAATTTTCAGATGTGACTGATGGAAGTCAAAAAAAATTGTATAAGATGTAAAAGTACATTTAATTATTGCTGGAAATGATATGTTGAAAAGCTAATAAAAATTATATAAAAAAGAAATTGTCAGGTGTTTTGCGACTGGCACAGGTCCAATTGTGATAACATAGAGATCTCTGGGTGCTAGTTTGACAACCAACATCTCCATCTGGCTGGTCCCTCCAGTTTTCTTAAGCAGGGCAGCAGAAGAGCTTACTCATTGCATTTCTATCCCACTTTCCCCCCCTCCAAAAAGGACATGGTTCATCCCCCTCCTCAGTGAGTCCCTGCAACAACCCTGTGAGGTAGGGCCAAGGGGCTGTGACTGACTCCAAGATCACCCCGTGAGCTTGATGACCGAGTAGGGACTTGAACCCTGACCTCCCAGGTCCTAG
The DNA here is from genome assembly GCF_964252035.2 of Podarcis erhardii. NCBI lineage: Eukaryota > Metazoa > Chordata > Lepidosauria > Squamata > Lacertidae > Podarcis > Podarcis erhardii. The sequence goes on from NC_138508.1 coordinate 11,283,770, forward strand.
TCCGACACTCTAACCACTACACCACACGGGCTTCCCAGAGTCCTTCCGCTATGGGGCAGCTATACAGATTAAGGAGGTAAATAAATATGCGGAAAGCAAAATATCACTTAGAGAAGGACCTGAAAGATTTTCCTTGGAGCTTTAATTCGTTTTATTCTGGGTTGTTTTGTTTGATGTTCTAATGTGTTGTAAACCACTTTGAGATTTTGCCCTTTAAAATATAAGGCGGCACAGAAATGAAACTAATAGTAATAATAATAACAATAATAATAAATGTCACCGCCAAAAGAAAAAAGGTGCCTAGACCTTCCGTTGTGGCAACCATAACCTAGGTTTAAGGTGCCATTTGGAGATTAGCATGTGTATATATTTTTACACACACACACATGAGTTTCTAACGCTGGAATTTGCACTCAGGTCCTGCTAGCGGGCTGAATTCTGCCAGGCCACTGTGAGAACAGGATGTGGGCCTGATCCACCACTCTTATGCTACTGCGCAATTCATAGTTTTGCAGGAAAATGTTCCAATATTAATTTAATGCTCTCCTGACAACATCTCCTTTGGATTTCAGAAAAAGTACACCCGCACATGCCTGACTTTCCTTGCAAAATAACACGTGCTCAGATATTTTAACAGTTGTCCCTTGGACAGCAGCCACGAGATAAAAAAATTGTATTTGCATAAACCCATCCGTCCTCAGGAAGGTATTTGCATAAAAGTCAACAGAGTGTCATTTTTGCAAACAACTTGACTCCCAAACGTTGACAAGTAATTGTTCCGGGACTGAAGGCTTTCAAACTGAACGTCTTCTCTGTTATTACTGCGTAGTTGAACTCTCTGCCATTTTTTTAAAAGGAAAACACCCACACATGTACGTCTTTTGAAGCCAGCTACGCTTCAACGTGAAACGGCGAAGCAACAGAAAGCATTACAAGTTTGCATCTGTGCGCAAAGGAACGGCTACAGCCTTGCTCTGTGTAAATGGGACTACTTGCAGGTAAACATCAGGCTCCCATTGTGGCTTTTGTTCTTCCTATCTCTTTATATCATTTGTAACTGGTTATGGGAGCCCCCTCCCAGCCTACTAACCTCCACTTTTGGACTACAAATCCCATCAGCCACAACCAGCTTGGCGATGTTTACTGGAGCTGATGGGAATTGCCCAGTCTATAATACATTAGATTGGGGAAAAGCTGGGTCGCACCAGGTTTGGGGCAAATGCCACCGTCTGGGGCTCTTTGCTCAGGGACCAGAATGATGGGAGGAAAAGTTGCAAAGTTTGGGACTTTTCGGTTCAGGGAGAAGGCTTATCCACCCCCACCCACCCCCAGAGAAAACCACTCTTTAGCGCTCAACCGGGGGCAACTGGGTTTACTGCAGATTGTTGAGAGCTAAAGAGCAGCTTTTCTCAGGGAAAGGAGTGGCCAGAAGGAAAAACACGCAGAACTGTGCCCAGAAAGTGTGGCTCAAGCAGAAAACAGACCCATGGAAAAGCAGGAGTGTGGGTAAAGGTAAAGGACCCCTGGACGGTTAAGTCCAGTCAAAGGCAACTATGGGGTTGTGGCGCTCATCTCGCTTTCAGGCCGAGGGAGCCGGCGTTTGTCCACAGACAGCTTTCCGGGTCATGTGGCCAGCAGGACTAAACCGCTTCTGGTGCAACAGGATACCGTGACGAAAACCAGAGCGCACGGAAACGCTGTTTACCTTCCCGCTGCAGAGGTACCTAGTAATTCTACTTGCACTGGTGTGCTTTTGAACTGCTAGGTTGGCAGGAGCTGGGACAGAGCAACGGGAGCTCACCCTGTCACGGGGATTCGAACCGCCGACCTTCTGATTGGCAAGCCCAAGAGCCCTTTTGGTTTAGACCACAGTGCCATGATGAACACCCTAGAAGGAGACACGGTTGAAGTTTATAAAAAAACTGTACAGTACGAGGAAAGTGAATGGAGAAAAGTGCTTTTCCCCTCTCTCTAGAGAGACATGCATTGAAGCTGAATGCTGGAAGAGTCAGGGTAGGTAAAAGAAAGTCTTTCTTTACATACTGCGTTAGTTAAACTATGGCACTTGTTTCCCCAGGAGGTAATGAAGGCCACCAATTTAGATGGATTTGAAAGATTAGGCAAATTAGAGGGGAGAATTGCCCTTGTGCTCAGCTTCAACTTGAGTTTCCCACGGCATCACATGAGCCATGGACCTAATCCAGTAGGCTTTATATGTTCCAAGAATCGGTGGACCTTGGAAGGGCTGGATCTGAAGCACGTGTGTATGCTAGGGGCCGGCCCTATCAATGGGCAGAGTGAGGTGGCTGCCTCAGACAGCCGATCAAGGGTTTTGTGAAATGGGAGCTGTTAGGAGACCTCTATTCTTCTCCCAGAATGGCCGGACAGGCAATCCATCTTCGAAGGCGCCTCTGGGAATTGCAACTCTGCAAGTGGTTCCTAACAACTCTCAGCACCGGTAAGAAACTACAATTCCCAAGATTCTCCAGGGGAAACCATGACTGTTAAAGTGGTATCACAGAGTTTCAAACGTACAGATGAGGTGTTTCCAAGTGTAGGATTTGGTGGTGGTGCTGGGCCAGTTGTTGTTCTGCCTCGGGCAGCAAAATACCTTGGTCTGGCCCAACTCTCTGCTAATCACAGAATTGTAGGGTTGGAAGGGGTTCCAGGGTCATCTAGTCCAACCCCCAGCAATGCAGTAATCTCAGCTAAAGCATCTGGTGACCTCAATCTCTTCTCCCGTTTTGCTTTCCTCCACTCTTTCTGGGGTACGGCCACAATCTCCACACCTGCAAAAGTTCCCCACAATCTTCCAAGAACGATTTCCAAGGCCTGTCTGTTTATTTTGACGTTTGCAAGGCCCCAGCTGCCGTGAATTTTTATTTTTAAAAAATCACGTCCGGTCAGTTCTGCCTTTATGGCTTCCAAGCCCCTGTTTGATCTCTTCCTGGGCTGTAACAATAGCACTCTGAAAGCCCTTCGCCTCTTCAAAGAGTTCGGCAGGCATTAAATAATTAATGCTAATGACAAAAACACGCCATCTTGACCCCTCCTTCCCCGAAGAAAATGGAAGAAGTTGATCCACGGCTGCAGGCTGCCTAGCTCGTCAGAGGTGCAAAGGTCTCAAAATAAAGAGAAAGAAAGCGAAAGTGGCGAAGGAAGAGATCAAAGGATACGGGGAGGAGTGGGTGAAAACACCTTGCTGCAAAAATCACAGGAGCGTAAGGGAAAGGAATGGCCATTAATCTGCTTGGCTAGACAGGTGCGAGAAGCCACTTAGTCCTGCTCACTCCCAGGCCACCAGACCAGGGCGTTTACTTCCATCACCGGCTAGCCAAGGTGAGCCTCGCTCATTTCACTAAAGCATCTAATTCTTGGAAGAGGCCTTAACGAAGGATAAAACCCAGCTAAGGCCCTCGCTCGCTCACCTTCCAGCCCATCTGGGGGCTGCAACGTACCCATCTCACATGTTTTATCCTGAAGTTTGTAAATATGTGAATGTTAGAGCTGGGAGATATTTCGCTGTATCGTCCAAAACCAATTCAAAGTCCATATCGGGGTATCGGTTTCATCATTTTCTGACCTGCCAAGATGTCGCAAATCATGACACGTGTGCCCTATGCCAAAACCAAAATTTGGGGAAAACCCTGAAGCCAGCTGATGCTTCCTGGAGCCCTTGTTAACTGCGCTGACTCAGCTCACCGCAACCTCCTACAGGAGGAAGCAAATTGCCAGCCAAAATCACGATGCGGGACAAATTGTGAAGCCGGCCAATGCCTCTACGGAGCTCCATCCTTATTTCAGATATCCTAATATATCACAATGTTTAATTGGCGGATATATAGCAATGTTGCAGTATAAACACCGACAACTGGGAAACACTGGCCTGAGAGCGCTCCAGTTGGAGAACAGCCTTTACCGAAGGTGTCATGGGCTTTGAAGACACTCGAACGCAGGACGAAAGGGAGAAACGTGCTAGGAGGAAGGCAGGTTTGGCAAATCCACACCGTGATCAACTCCCGCCCGGGAACCAATGTCCCCACTGTGGAAGGACGTGTGGATCCAGAATTGACCTCCATAGTCACTTACGGACTAAATGTTAAAACCGTGTTTACGGAAAACAATCTTACATGGCTACGAGTGATCGCCAAAAAATAAGATATCACAATGTTGAACACCAGATATTGAGATGTTCACCGCTTCCATCCTTATTTCAGACATCATGATACACCACAATGTTTAGCTGGTGGTGATATGAATTCCATCACCCCTGTGCGCCCCTCTTTCCCCACTCTGTAATCCCCTTTTTGAGGTGTGGCTGTGGGATGTGATACATAAGGAGCAGTCAAGTACAACATTCCTTATTTTCCTAGAGTGGACATGCGGGGGAATGTTTGGTGCAGCCAGTCAAAAGCTTCCTGTTTCCTCCTGGCTGGGACATACTTCCTTTGCATGTGACTAGAGGGGGCCTGACCTTACCTGTCCAGGTAACAAAAGTACAAGGCACACTGCACACCCTCTCTTTTTGACTTCCTCCGTCGCTGGAGCAGCTTTTTTAGCTAGAGATGCTCTGTTGGCTTCCAGCCAACAGAGGACACTGAGATTATCCCCATATGGCAGTGATGGCCAAACCTGGCCCTCCAGCTGTTTTTGGGATTACAATTCCCATCATCCCTGACCACTGGTCCTGTTAGCTAGGGATGATGGGAGTTGTAGTCCCAAAACAGCTGGAGGGCCAAGTTTGGCCATCACTGCCATATGGGATAGATCCACAGGAATATACTTTGTAACTAAGTCTGCCTTCAGGGATCACATTGTGCTCTGCCAGATGTAAGTAAACTTCTTTTGTTGTCTTTGAATAAGATTGTGGTGTCTTTATTCTTTTAAGAGGGATTTAAGGGAACTTACCAGGAACGTACAATTCAGTCTAAAACAGACTGAATTGTATAAAAGTGAGAGGCTTACACAAGCCTGCAACCAGTTATCTGCTGTGCTTTTTAAAGGGGAATGTAAAACTCTGCTAAGTAAAGGAACTTGCTACCGCAAGTTTGGAAGGATATTAATAAACAATATATCCTCTCCTGCCTCCCTGAACATTCCCACAGTGGCAACCAAAACTGCTCACCATACATCTAGTTACAGGTAGGTAGCCGTGTTGGTCTGCCGTAGTCTGGGGAAAAAAAATCCTTCCAGTAGCACCTTAGAGACCAACTAAGTTTGTTATTGGTATGAGCTTTCGTGTGCATGCACAATCTGAAGGTATCTGAAGAAGTGTGCATGCACACGAAAGCTCATACCAATAACAAACTTAGTCAGTCTCTAAGGTGCTACTGTAAGGAGTTTTTTTGGGTTTTTCGCGCACCATACAGGCATCGTCAGCCTGCAAACTTGTGTCAAGGCATGACAATTCTGGCAGTTTCAGATCCGTTTTCTAACAAACCCAAGAATCTAGCAGCACAGCTATGCATCTCGACTAACAGCATCAGAGACTCAGCAATTTCATCCATCACCCGAAACTGGTGCAATTTCGCCGTCAGCGGAGGAGCTGTGGCAGCCAAGAGTTGCAGACTTTGCAGACGGGCTGAGTCATAATCCCTCACCTTGAAGCCAGTTCCAGATCCTGTGCAGGGATCGGGAATGAGAGGGAGAAGGAACTGGGGTTCTCGGCCCCTTGCTCCATTTATCATGAGAACAGGGCCTAAATTGGGAGGTGCTTTAGCATTGTTTAGCAACACAGAAAATGCCCTCAGAAACACTAAGACTCAACGATGAATTCTTCGAAAACAAGCAATGACAAATATCTAACGGCTCCTCACACATACTGGAGCGCATGGCTTAATGACACGGCGATACTACAATCTGTCCGCTGTTTAATTTGTGTGCATACACAAACACAGAGGCCTCAATTTTGGAGGAATGTGGGGGGAGGGGAAATGACTCCAGAAATCACCATTGCTCAAAATCCCACAAAAGCCGGTCAGTGATGAACAAACACAAAGTTTGTTTTTTGTGCATGTGTTTTTTGTTCTCTCTCCCACAGGGGTGGGAGAATCTATGGCCCTCCCAAAGGGCTATATAGCTCAGGAGCACTGGGCATTAGACTCTTAAAGGCAGGGTCGTCCATGTTGGGGGAAAAAATTCCTGGATTGCAGGGAATTGGGTGGATAACCCTCAGGTAAAGCTTTTTTTGGAAACATTACAGGGGACAGGAAGACCTGCAGGTATATAAATTCCACAAATCGAATCAAATCTCGGTTAATTTGTGCACTTTGAATGCTTTTCTGAAAAGAAAAAAAAAATGGGGATTCCGCGACCAGAAGGAGGAGGAGTATCAGGAAAAGTGGATTCAATTTAATGATTATTTAGTTAAATATGTTAAGTTAAATTAACTGAAAACAGCTTGCAGATACTTAATTGGCTTAGGATTTTATTTATGTTAAGTGATGAATTAATATGTTTAATTACATAACGTGAAGATTTAAGGTTGTTAATGTCTAAGTTAAATTTTATAAGAATTGTGATTTGGAAAACCAAGGGGAAGCGAGGAAGTCACTTAACAAAGTTAATAAGTGTAATTTCCAATAAGGCTATGATTTATGATTGTTTGTCTTATGTGTTTGCTTGTTTATAATATTGTGAAAACCATTTTTTTAAAAAAATGGGGATCCCATTCTCCCTATGTGGTGGGAGAGCAGGGGGTGCTTAAAGCAGGCATCCCCAAACTCGGCCCTCCAGCTGTTTTGGGACTACAACTCCCATCATACCTAGCTAACCAGACCAGTGGTCAGGGATGATGGGAACTGTAATCCCAAAAGAGCTGGAGGGCCGAGTTTGGGGATGCCTGACTTAAAAGCATCGCCATGCCTCTTTAAATGGGCAGTGTCAGACGGGGCGGGCCGACGGTACCCGGTTCACACAGCGCGAATCCGGCCGAAGCCGCCAGGGGGCGCGCAGAGGCGGGCCGAGGCGGAGGCGCGCCCGCAGCAGCCAGACGCTCCCGGAGCGCTCCAGCCCCAACAGCGAAAACAAGCCGCCGCCTCCGCCCCTCCCAGTCCGCACCTGTAGCAGCCGGAGCAGCGCAGGCCGAGCCGCTCTCCGCCCAGGTGCGGCTGCTGCTGCCCAGGCCAACCTTGGCGACGACGCCCAGCCAGCACCGCTTGGATCCGCAGCTCCGCCCTGAGATCCGGAGTCACTCCGGAGCGGCGTGGGGAGGGATGCTTCCACGCGCGCTCGCCTTTGCCCGCCTCCCCCCCCCCGTCGTCTGTCGTCCAGTTGTTTCGTTTTTAGAAGTCCCTCTCGAAATTTATTTTAAAAGTCTAGCCAGGCAAGCGTTGTGTGTGCTTAATTGCTGTTCTTACGCACCCGGATCCCAACCTGATCCGAATTCGCACCTTTGGAAGTGACCTGGAAAGCAGAGACGGAAAGGGACAAGATGAATTGGTGGGGGAAGGAGAAACCGCCGAAAATCATTGTGATGATATACAAACATCCTACCTAGAAACACACCCCTACACCGGATTAAAAGCCGGGCAAAATCGAAGCCGGACCACCCCACCCCGCGATCCACTGGGGTGCGATCCCAGGAAAGCGCGCAGCCCCGACTTTTAGGAAACAATGTTGGGTTGATTTGCTCCCCGCACCTGCTTCTCTTCGCGGATAAACGGGTGTGATCTGCGAGAAGGAACCGGGAGGGAGGGAGGCAGGCTGGCTTTCCGAACTGATCCCAAACCAGTCTCTCTCTCTCTCTCTCCTGTTTGGGACCGGGGCTCATGACAGCTTGCACGGGACACGATCGATCCCGTCTGCACAAACAGCAGCGGCGCGGCTCGCCCCCCCCCCGCCTCGATCATTTTCACCGCTAGCTAACCTTCAACTAAGGACAAGCTATTGGGGCGGCGGCGGGGCTGGGGGGGGGGGATCCATGCTTGCACCGAGATTTAGCAACTGCACACACACACACAAAATCCTGGACTTTGCAATAACACGTACACAATCCTGGACGTTGCGATGACACACAACCCTGAGCTTTGCAATTGACACACACAATTCTGGACACACAATCCAATACTTTGCATTCCTCCCCCCCCCCTTCCCAAAACAACCTAGGACTTTGTATCTACACAAACACACAAAATCCTGGACGTTGCAATTATGGACACACAATCCCAAGACCTAGCAGTCCCACATTGCTAGGGCTTTGTAGCTACACATGCACAATCTTGGACTTTTGCGAACCACACACACAAACAATCCAGGACTTTGCAATTGCGCACGCCCATCCAAACAATTCTGGATGTTGCAATTGTAGACACACAAACACAATCCTGGACTCCCGCTTGGGCACAGCCCCAGATCGGCCTCTCCCGGTTTCTCTCTCTCTCACACACACACAAACACACACACACACTCCTTGTCCGTTTGTTTCCAACCGCCCCGCTTCCTCCTCCTCCTCCTCCGGACTTACGTATCTCCTCAACTTCTTCTCCGGCGGCGATTTGCGCAGCCAGCCCGAGCAGACCACCTCTCCGCCGCCTCCGGCTCCGCTCATGTTGCGCGGGGGCGCACAGGGGCGCTGGCCGCCTGCTCCGGGAGCTCAGCGCCGAGTGGCCCGCGGCCGGGTCGCCTCCTCCTCCCTGCCTCCTTTGGGCCCTCTCTGGGCTGCGCCTTCGCCCGCCTGCTCCGGCTCACAATGGCCATTCAGCGGCGCCGGCCCTCGCCATCTCCAAATCGCCCTTTGCGCGCTGTGCGCCTCCGCCCGCAGCGCAAAAGAGCCATCCGTCCCCGGCGGCTGCTCCCCGGGCCGCCGCCTTCTCCATCCCCGGACCACAGGGGCGCTTCTGTCTGCCGGCTGGCTGTTGTGTCCTCCTCCTTCGCCTTTCCTGGGGAGGGAAGAGTCCCCCCCCCTTCCCCCTTCCCCTCCCGGAGAGGGGAGAGCAGGGAGCGAGAGATGCTGCTGCGAGCGAGCGCCCTTGCTGTGCCTTTTTCTCTCTCGCGCTCTCGTGCGCGCTCCCCGACCGACCCCTTGGGCGGCTCGGCGAGCAGGAAACTCCTCGCCGCCTCTGGAGCTCGCTCTCCCCACCCTCTCCAAGCGCACCCCGCCTACCTGGCAGGCTGGCCAAAAACGCACTTGTTTGGAAACAGAGCGCCTTGCCAAAAAAGGCCGAGCGGAGTCGCCTGGTGGTTGCCGCGGTGATCGGTGACGCGTGGGAAAAGAGCCACAGCGGCATTAAGGATGATCATCATCATCATCATCATAAATAAAATAATAATAAACATTTGATCAGTGATGCTGGGAAGGGCATCATTAAGGCATGGAGAAAGACTGTGATATATTTATTTAGACCCTGCCAGATTCCCTGGGCAGGGACTGGAAGCAGCTTGCAGATAAAAATAAGATAAAAAGTGGGTTGGGAAGCAATTAATAAGGTTATATGTGTACAGTCATACCTTGGGTTACGGACTTTTTTAAAAAAATAATATTTATTAAAGTTTCAAAAAAAAATTACAAAAATAAAGAAAAAGAAAAACATAAAATACAAAATACAGAAAAATATAATTAAATACAATTAAAATACAATTAAAAAGAAATCCATCTTTCCATGTCTTGTCTTTCATTTACTTGTTTCCTTGACCTCCTCACACCTCCCTTTTTCGTATTCTAGTTCAATTGATTATTTCAGCAAATCCTTTCCATTCTTGTTTTTATCTTACTAATTTATCTTAATATATTGTAACTTTACATTCTGACCTGTTAACAATCCATTCTTCCTTAACCCTATATAACATTACTGCAAAAGCCACATTACATCATTCCAACATCCTTTCAGCATTCCTTAATTTCACAGTGTTTCTGTAGATAGTCTTTAGGGTTACGGACTTTTCGGCTTGCACACTGTGCCAAACCCGGAAGTTGCTTCCAGTTTTTGGTGTTTGCGCATGCGCTGAAGCACTAAACCACGCTTTGCGCATGCGCTGAAGCACTGGATCGCAACTTGCGCATGTGCAGATGTGTGGGTCGCAAAAGCTGCGGGTTGTGAACGTGCCTCCCGCACGGGTCACGTTCGCAACCCGAGTGTCCACTGTATTATATATGTGTGTGTAATATATGTTATATACCTGTAAGCACGCAAACATACAGATAATTACAATACAGCACAGCGCCGGCCCTTTCATAGAATTGTGGAGTTGAAAGGGACCCCAAGGGTCATCCAGCCCAACCCCCAGCAATGGAGGAATCTCAACTAAACCACCCCACCTCTGCTTAAAAAAAACTTTCATTAGAGCCTACTAGAAGAAGGTCATCTTCACCTGCTGTTAGAAGGACAACAGGGAGGGAGCTGGTTTAATTTCTCTAGGCAGGGAGTTCCAAAGTTATCTGGGAGCGGCCACCGAGAAGGCCCTCTCCTGCATCCTTACAAATATTATTGCTGAAGAAAACACTATTATTTATTATTATTACAGTTTAAAAGACATTGTTACCATTGCCTAGCAAAATAATAATACCAATAGTAACAACATCAACAACAATAATAATATACTTTTATTTATCCATTCTTCCATTTATTATTTGCTTCCCATAAAATATTGCAAAGTGATTTTGCAGTAAGAATATCAACAGTAAAAACCATTCCATCTGCAAAAACAAACAAACAAAAAAAGCCACAGCAGTAATGACACATTGAGGGAAAGGCGGTTTAGAATTTTTTTAAAAAGTTTTTATAGTTAAAAAAAATCATTAAAAAAATATTGAGAAGAATAATTGCTGCTGAAACACAGGCGGTTAAATACTAATATATAATAGTATATAATGTAATATATAATATAATAATTATAATTATACTGCCCTATACCCATGGGTTTCAGGCAGTAAGTGGGGAATATATTTCTTATGCAATCTTAACCCTGCCTTTCCATATCACACTGATGGCCAATAACACCTTGGAGGCACCCCAGAAATGTTTGCTTCTTCCTTCTCAAAGGCCGCATATTTGAAACTGTGGAACTCACTGCCACCTGATGGACTTCAAAAGCGGGTTAGAAACATTTTCACCGAGGTCTAGGCTATCAAGGGCTACTATAGAACATACTATCACCTGGATCACAGGCTGCGTGCCTCTGATTACCAATTGTTTGGGCAAGAACAGCCAAAGAAGGCTAATGCATTTGTGTCTTCCTTGCCGGCTTTCCAGAGGCATCTGCCTGGGCCGTGTGATAAAAATGATGCAGGATTAGAGGCCTTTAGTCAGATCCAGCAATTCTCCTCTGATGCCCTTATGACAGCAGCTGCCCCCTGGGGTTTTTTTAGATAAACGCATTTCTTGCTCCAGAAAACCCAGACACAATATACCCGCTATAGGATTAATTTCTGTTATTATTAGAAGCTCCAGGCAGCCATGCTGGGCAAACATCGCATTCGACTCCACCCACCCCCAATTAAAGAGAAACCCTCCTCTCCTACTCCTTCGCTCAACAACCACTGCCCTAAAAGGGGCCAGAGAGGCATGGTTCATCACAGAATTGTAGAATTGGAAGGGACCCCAAGGGTCATCTAGTCCAAGCCCCTGCATTGCATGAATCAGTTTAGACCAGTGTTCGTCAACTTGGTGCCCTCCAGCCGTTTTGGACTACAACTCCCATCAGCATGTGCTGCTTGGTGCTGATGGGATTTGTAGTCCGAAATAGCTGACCAGGTAAGGCGAAGGCTGATTTAGGCCCTGAAGAAAGTACGCAGAAGAGGGTGAGAAAGAGATTTGGAACCCTTTTATGGATTGCCATGTCATCTTGTCGTAGGAAATACGGATACAGAACAGGCGGTCGTCCCTTTATCTTTAAATTTAACAAGTGCTTAATGCCCCTTAATGCAAAAAGAACCTCATGAGCAGCTTTCACCTTTCTCATTCATTCATCCTTTATTGGCAATAATAGCAGCTGTACCTAATATAAAACATTCATAAGAAAATGCCGGTAAAACCTGGAGACTTAAAAAACACGCACAAAGTAGATACATTAAAGCTATCAAAATGCAGATAAAAATAATAATAAAAAAATTCCTTCCAGTAGCACCTTAGAGACCAACTAAGTTTGTTACTGTGGTACCTCGGGTTAAGTACTTAATTCGTTCTGGAGGTCCGTTCTTAACCTGAAACTGTTCTGCTAGATCCATTTTCTGTGCGCATACACGGGCAAATGCTTCGGAGCACTCCGATACCCTCTTTCGGAGTGACTTAAAGCAGGTTTCCCCCTGAAGTTTCATTGTATGTAACAGAACTTTACTGTGTTTTCAGCACTCCTAAATGTTTAGCTTTGGAGCGCACCTTAAAAAACCAACCCTCCTCTTTTTATGCTGAGCGGCCGGCTCCAGGACGCTGGAGGCAAGGACCCTGCTGCAGAAATACCGGTAGTAAGAGGTCTTTGACTGCCCCCTTCCAATGACCGCCAGACTTCTACACAAATGCAAGAACACCTCGCTAACCCACACACCCAGCTGCAAAAAAACTCGTCCAGGTATCTACAGAGGAAGTCGCGACACCTTCCCAAAAGTCACCCACTTCTCCATTCCTGCCAAGTCATTTCTTGAGGGTTGGTTGACCGCGCACATTGCTCAAACCGGTATTTTTCAAGAAATACAATTCCCAGATCTTCTTCGTGTGAAAACGTGTCCAGAGGAGGGCAACCAAAATGGTCAAAGGCCTGGAAACGATGCCTTATGAGGAACGGCTAAGGGAGCTGGGCATGTTTAGCCTGGAGAAGAGGAGGTTAAGGGGTGATATGATAGCCATGTTCAAATATATAAAAGGATGTCACATAGAGGAGGGAGAAAGGTTGTTTTCTGCTGCTCCAGAGAAGCGGACACGGAGCAATGGATCCAAACTACAAGAAAGAAGATTCCACCTAAACATTAGGAAGAACTTCCTGACAGTAAGAGCTGTTCGACAGTGGAATTTGCTGCCAAGGAGTGTGGTGGAGTCTCCTTCTTTGGAGGTCTTTAAGCAGAGGCTTGACAAGCATATGTCAGGAGTGCTCTGATGGTGTTTCCTGCTTGGCAGGGGGGTTGGACTCGATGGCCCTTGTGGTCTCTTCCAACTCTAGGATTCTATGATTCTATGAAAAGGGGAGCTGCGATCAGGTTAGGTGCCGCACCCCGGACCATTCCAAACCCTCTGTCTGTCAAGCGTCTGGGTGTGGGAACCTCATTTTGCACAGACTCTGTACAAATTTCGCCCGATGCGCAACTCAAACTCATGACCCTGGGATTAAGCGTCTCGTGCTCTACCAACTGAGCTGGCCCAGCTACCAATGAACATGCCAGCAGCAGCTTACATCCATCCAAGCTGCTTGAAGCAACACAGAAAAGCACAATCACCTTTCAAATACAGCAAAGATACTGATTTTGCACTTTGGAAAAACAATAATGCTGACTTGTGCCATCTACTGGACGCGGGCTGCCACTGCACAAATAACATTTCACCTCTATATAGAGATACAGTGGTACCTCGGGTTACATACGCTTCAAGTTACATACGCTTCAGGTTACAGACTCCGCTAACCCAGAAATAGTGCTTCAGGTTATACACCTTTAGGCACCAGGCAAAAATGTTCCTTTATAACCAGGCCTTTGGTTGATCCGACTTACACCCTATGCCCTTTTAAAATGTGTTTTTTTGTGGTTGGGTTGTTGTTTTTATTTTTATTAGGTATTTTGTGGTTTTATATTTTCATTTTATTCAGTGAACCGCCCCGAGACCCCTAGGTATAGGGCGGTACAGTGGTACCTCGGGTTACATACGCTTCAGGTTACAGACTTTGCTAACCCAGAAATAGTACCTCAGGTTAAGAATTTTGCTTCAGGATGAGAACAGAAATCGTGCTCCGGCGGCGCAGCAGCAGCGGGAAGCCCCATTAGCTAAAGTGGTGCTTCAGGTTAAGAACAGTTTCAGGTTCAGAACGGACCTCCGGAACGAATTAAGTACTTAACCCAAGGTACCACTGTACTGATATTTAAGTAGAGCTGTGTGCATTTCATTATAAATACAGAGGAACTTTGGCTGTCAAACGTAATCTGTTCCAGAAGACCGTTCGTCTTTCGAAACGTTCGACAACCGAGGTGCAAAGCGCTGTCAGCAATTCCAATGGTGAAAATTGAAAAACACGAAGCGGTAGCCATTGGACTTCTGAGTCGCGTTCGAAAACGGAAGCAGTGACTTCTGGGTTTTCAGTGTTCGGGTTCCGAAACGTTCAGCTTCCGAGGTGCTCGGAAACAGAGATTCCACTGTATGCTGAAGCAAAACAACTACCACCATCCCTCAAGGTGGTTCAGCTTCCCAAAAGCGGGCAAGTATGCATGCATTAAAAAGAGCAAGTTTCTAGCCCTCATTGATGCCAATGTATGATTGACATTTTTCAGGGTGGCTGGATAAGGTCTGCATATCTCCTCGCCCCTTACTCTCAGAAACAGGACAAAACTATGTACACACATGCAAAAGGCAGAATAAATGGGATTGCTTCTATCTGCTCAATTTATGCTGGTGGCAAAACTGAGGTGTTTTATTTTTTTCAGTTGAGAATTTTAGGGAATGTTTAGGGACGCTTTTAATGTCTGATGCATTACTGTGTTTTAATTTTTTGTTGGAAGCCACCCAGAGTGGCTGGGGAAGCCCAGCCAGATGGGAGGGGGAATAAATAAATAAATTATTATTATTATTATTATTACTATTATTATTATTTGTGTTACCTTTGTGAAGAAGTTCAATTTGTTCCCACCCGGAAAACACAGAACATACGTATGGCTTTGGTGTTGACTAGCAGTGCCAACCAAACCTTCAAAATTGCAAAGGAAATTGTGCCCCCCCGCCTTCCTATCTGCCCCATCACCTGCCCCCCAACTCCTGCCCTGTGATAGAGCAAGCTGGAGCCCTCTTTGCTATACAGACAAGGAAGGCTCACAGACAGAAGAAAGAAATAACCTACCACTCTTATTATCTCCCTTGTTCCTAGTGTTGTTGTTTTTTAAAAAATATACGCGTGGTATTCAATTAAGTTTTACCAAAACTTGAAATTGATGAGCACAACTCAAGTTAGACCCATTCATTTTAATGTATCTGCTCTGAGTAAACCGTGGTTGAATACCACCCAACAAATATGCAGCATCACCAGAATAGGAACTTTGCCAGAGTTGGACCTGTGACGGGTGCAATGACTAGAGTCACAGTCTAGGACTGGGGAGACCCACTCAGACATGAATCTCACTCTCTCTTTCAACCTAACCTACCTTAATAAAATATAATAATAATAATAATAATAATAATAATAATAATAATAATAATAATAATAATAATTTATTTATACCCCACCCATCTGGCTAGGTTTCCCCAACCACTCTGGGCGGCTCCCAATTGAGTGTTAAAAACAATACAGCATCAAAGCATACCCTCCAACATTTCACCGGTGAAAACAGGGATGTCCTCTTCCATAATAAGAATAATTTTATTATATATACCCACCTGGCCACCTGACTGGGTTGCCCCAGCCACCCCGGGTGGTTTCCAACATATATAAAAACATAGTAAAACAACAAACATTTAAAACTTCCCTGTACAGGGCTGCCTTCGGGTGTCTTCTAAAGGTTGTATAGTTACTTATTTTCCAACATTTCTCTGATGAAAATAGAGATGTCCTAAGGAAATCAGCCCTGAGTGCTCACTGGAAGGACAGATCCTGAAGCTGAGGCTCCAATACTTTGGCCACCTCATGAGAAGAGAAGACTCCCTGGAAAAGACCCTGATGCTAGGAAAGATGGAGGGCGCAAGGAGAAGGGGACGACAGAGGACGAGGTGGTGGGACAGTGTTCTCGAAGCTACCAGCATGAGTTGGAACAAACTGTGGGAGGCAGTGGAAGACAGGAGTGCCTGGCGTGCTCTGGTCCAGGGGGTCATGAAGAGTCGGACACGACTAAACGACTAAACAACAATAACAAGGAAAAGCAGGACATTCTGGGATCAAATCAGAAACCGGGACGGCTTCTGTCAATCTGGGACTGTCCTTGGAAAATAGGGATGCTTGAAAAGGGTTGTTGTGAAGATAAAGAAGGAAACCTGTATGTTGATCTGTGTTTGGAGGAAGGAGGGAAAGAAATATTGTACCTATGCAAAGAACCATCAGCTCTTTCCACCCGCCCAGTCAGAATATTGGCATGCTTTGCCAATGACAGCGAACTTACAATTGGCATTTGTTCCTCATCGGGAAAGAATGGATCGAAATATTGCACAAGCGTTCCAACAGGGCAAGCCAAGACTGCAGGTTTCCAAACGTGGAACTTTCCTTTCTCCTTGCTGCACTGCGAAAGGGCAGGCCTTGCCTGCCAAAAAACAAAACAACTTAATTAAAAGTTCCAAGAATGCACCCTTACATCAAAGTGTCATTATCCCCATCATGCAAATGGGGAAACTGAGGGAGAGAGGCCTCTTAAGCAACCGCCCCAAATTTCCACAGCATTTCAACGACCGGTAGAGAAGAGTTAAGGCCTAGGAGTCATCCTTTAATTGATCAAGTCAGGATTGTCTACGAGTCGAAACAAAACATACCAGTCTATCATGGCAAGATGTCACCGATAAGCTCTTTGAAGCAGGGCACTGAGGAGTTTAATGGGAGGTGTTAAGGAAACATCACTCTAGAATTCCAGAACCACCTGACAACTCCTTAAAAAAGAAATTACGTCAAGATCCACCAGTATCTTTTTTCCCTTCTATACAGAATGGGAATGCATAGGGGAATACATGAAGAAATATGGTGTTAAAGCAGAACTCTTAATAGGCAATTGTTAAGCGTGTAAGGACAAAAGAAGTAATTATAATTTAACAGTTTTCATGTTATTCTATTTTCTTAAAGAAACTAGAAAAAAATATTATGATGGGAAGATCTCACACAGGTCAAGGGAAGCAGTGGGGAGAGGGGAGGGTTATGTAGAATTTGGGAAATAAAATAATATATGGGACAGCAAAGGATATAATAGATTCTTATAGAATAGTAATATACTGTAACAGAATAGAAGTTCAAAGGGAAGTAAATATTTTTTTTTAGTATTTTCATTATTGTAATAGTTATTATTATTTCTTATAGATAGAAGGCAATGTTAATTCAGGCTTCTTTGTTTGGCTGTTTGTATAATTTTCTTAAGTCAATTAAAAAAAAGATCTTCCAGTATCTAAAGGGCTGTCACATGGAGGATGCAGTAAGCTTGGTTTCTGCTGCTCCGGAGGGTAGGGATTTATGTTTCAAGAAAGGAGATTCTGAATGAACATCAGGAAGAACTTTCTGGCGTTAAGAGCTGGTGGACTCTCCTTCCTTGGGTGTGGCAGCTAGACTGGTGACTGGGAGCGGCCGCAGAGACCACTTTACCAACTGCACTGGCTCCCAGTGGAGTACAGGATCAGGTTTAAGGTGCTGGTTTTGACCTTTAAAGCCCTATGCGGCCTAGGACCCACGTACCTATGGGACCGCCTCTCCTGGTATGTCCCACGGAGGACCTTAAGGTCCACAAATGACAACACTTTGGAGGTCCCAAGTCGCAAGGTGGTTAGACTGGTCTCAACTAGGGCCAGGGCCTTTTCAGCACTGGCCCCGACTTGGTGGAACGCTCTGTCACAAGAGACCAGGTCCTTGCGGGACTTGACATCTTTCCGCAGGGCCTTTGGTTTGGACTCAGTCTGACCCTTATGTTTCCCTCCACTTATGGTTTTGATCTATGGGCTACTTTTAAAATGAGGCTGCATTTTAAATTGCATTTTAACCTGTATTTTAAATTGGTTGTCCCCCCCCCCCATGTTTTTACTGTAATTTTACTGGTGTTAGCCGCCCTGATTCCTGCTATGGCCAGGGAGGGCGCGGTATAAATAAAATTTGTTGTTATTGTTATTATTATTACTACTACTACTACTACACTGGTCCTGAAAGACCTACACTGACTCCCAGTATGTTTCCGAGCACAATTCAAAGTGTTGGTGCTGACCTTCAGAGCCCTAAACGGCCTCAGTCCAGTAGACCTGAAGGAGCTTCTCCACCCCCATTGTTCAGCCCGGACACAGAGGTCCAGCTCCGAGGGCCTTCTGGCAGGTCCCTCACTGTGAGAACTGAGGTCGCAGGGAACCAGGCAGAGGGCCTTCTCGGTAGTGGTGCCTGCCCTGTGTCACCTCCCACCAGATGTCAAGGAAATAAACAACTATCTGACTTTTAGAAGACATCTGAAGGCAGCCCTGTTTAGGGAAGTTTTTAATGACTGACGTTTTAATGTATTTTTAATCTTTTGTTGGAAGCCACCCAGAGTGGCTGGGGAAACCCAGCCAGATGAGCGTGGTATAAATAATAAATTATATTATTATTATTATTATTATTATTATTATTATTATTATTATTAGTTTTTTAAGGAGAGGTTGGATGGCCATCTGTCACGTATGATCTAGTTGGGATTCCTGCATTCCCTAGATGACTCTCAGGGTCCCTTCCAACTCTCTGACTCTAGTCTGAAAGCCCTGAGATACTATGATGAGCAGTTAGTTCAGAGGGGTGGGAATCTTAGGTCCAGAGGCCGGATGTGGCTCCCTAGGTCTCTCTATCAGGCCCTTGGAAGTCCTCCAGGTCACATGCCCTCTTCCCCAGGCCACTCTCTCTTCAGTGGCCCATCTTCACCCCACAAATGCTTTTGTCCAGCTGGCAACGCTGATAATGCCTCTCTGTATGTCCAAACAGAGGAAAGAGAATGCTGTAAAGATGGAGGAAATTACATACAAGCTCCGCCCATATTTTGACTTAAAGGTAAAGGGACCCCTGACCATTAGGTCCAGTCGTGACTCTGGGGTTGCAGCGCGCATCTCGCTTCATTGGCCGAGGGAGCCGGCGTACAGCTTCCAGGTCATGTGGCCAGCATAAATAAGCCGCTTCTGGCGAACCAGAGCAGCGCACAGAAACGCCGTTTACCTTCCTGCCGGACCAGTACCTATTTATCTACTTGCACTTTGACGTGCTTTAGAACTACTAGGTTGGCAGGAGCTGGGACCGAGCAATGGGAGCTCACCCCGTTGCAGGGATTTGAACCGCCGACCTTCTGATCGGCAAGTCCTAGGCTCTGTGGTTTAACCCACAGCGCCACCCGCGTCCCGTATTTTGCCTTACCTTTACCTTTAAGAATGAAGCAGAGGTTTGGGAGAACAGCTGGCTCAACCCTTTCTGGGTCTTATCCAATCAGGGTAGTCATTTCAGTTTATGCAGCAGTTCAGTTTCCCTAGCAAATTCCCCCATACAATTCTTGAGATAAGTCAGAGACGCTCTTGCAGGCAACACCGTGACTTTCAGACGGGTGCCGAGCAGCAAAACGGAAGCAGGGCCTTCTTTGCAGTGGTGCTCTACCGCCGAGCTGGATTCGGAGGAAATTCCTTTTGGCCAAACACTTTTTACCCAAGAAAGCATACCGCAAATTTTGCAGCGGTGCATAGGGACTGTGCAGCTCAGCCCTTGCGCAACCTGGACCCTCCACATGTTTGCTTATTCTATGGGTAGGCAAACTAAGGCCCGGGGGCCGGGTCCGGCCCAATCATCTTCTAAATCCGGTCCGGGAATCCGTGTGTTTTACATGAGTAGAATGTGCCCTTTTATTTAAAAGTGCATCTCTGGGTTATTTGCGGGGCAAAGGAATTTTCCTCCAAAATATAGTCCGGCTCCCCACAAAGTCTGAGGGACAGTGGACCAGCCCCCTGCGGAAAAAGTTTGCTGACCCCTGGTTATTCACGTCAACAATTTATATGCCATTTAACTCTGTTGCATCTAAGCAGCGTGCGGGGAACTCTGCACTTACACACGGTCAGCACACAGATGACCGTAGGTGCATGTGCCGTTTTGGGCACTGAAAGGAGGCAGGAGAGGAACAGACTTGTGAGCGTCCCACTGATGCACGGAGTGGTCAGGAACAGAGCCCTTGCATTAAGGGGCAGGATCCCCCTGTACCATAAAAAGAGAAGAATTAAAGATAAATTCAGCTAAAACTAACTGCAAAACCAGAAGAGAAAGAACACCGGTCTTGAAATGCCTGCTGAGATAAAAAGCTCTTCGCTAAGCACCAGAATTATGAGAATTTTGAATTACGGTGCTGGAGGAGACTCTTGAGAGTCCCATGGACTGCAAGAAGATCAAACCTATCCATTCTGAAGGAAATCAGCCCTGAGTGCTCACTGGAAGGACAGATCCTGAAGCTGAGGCTCCAGTACTTTGGCCACCTCCTGAGAAGAGAAGACTCCCTGGAAAAGACCCTGATGTTGGGAAAGATGGAGGGCACAAGGAGAAGGGGACAAAAGAGGAAGAGGTGGTGGGACAGTGTTCTCGAAGCTACCAGCATGAGTTTCACCAAACTGCGGGAGGCAGTGGAAGACAGGAGTGCCTGGCGTGCTCTGGTCCAGGGGGTCACGAAGAGTCGGACACGACTAAACGACTAAACAACAACAGGCGCCAGAAGGGGAACTGGTAAAATACCAGCACAGAATTGGACACAGTCCCTGGTGAATATGAGTAGTACGCCCAAGGCACACGGGACCACTAAATAGTGGTTCGTCTCCCAGCTGCCACTGACCGCAGCCAGCATAGCAAATCGTCAGGGAAGATGGGAGTTGGAGCTCAACAAATTTTGGAAGGCAACATGTTTGAGGAACAACTGGTATCTCTCTAGCAACTTTCACAGTGTGTTGCTTCTTATTCCTCGTTGAGAGTTTTGCGGTCCGCCCAAACGCTTCTTGCAGACGAACAGACACCTGGCGAAAGTTTAATTTTGTTCATTCTAGTTATGGCCAAAGACAAGACAATTGTTCTCTACCCTCTCCAAAAACAGTCAGTGAGTGCTACAATGCAAAATGCTCTGCGGATTTAAAAACAATGCAATACAAAAATGTCCTCAGCTTCAAATGTCTTTGGTGCAATGTTTACCATAGTATTATTCAATTCTAAAAAAAAAGGGAGGGCGAGTGTTGTCTCTCTCTTTCTCCAGACAACATTGCAGTTTTGTCCTCAGGGCAGCAGGGCATGGATCCGTAAAAACGAGCGATGGCGGCATCTTCGGGAAAGGCTACAAAACGCACGAGTGCGAAAACCGTGGGAAGGGGATGACGTCTTTGATGTTCTCGACGCCCAAAATGCAGCGGAGGTAGCGCTCAAATCCCATTCCAAATCCACCATGAGGGGTTGATCCGAATCGACGCAGATCTATGTACCTGGAATGCAAGGCGACAGATCAGTTATGTTTACCAATACTTGCTTTGATCCACAGGCCTCCATTGAGGTTCCAGAAACTGAGGAAGTGGTCTTATTCAGAGTCACAGAATTGGTCCGACTAGCTCAGCACTGTTTGCCCTGACCGGGAGCTACTCTCCAGGGTTGCCTCCCAGTCATACCTGGAGATGTTAGAAATTGATCTCATGGTTGTCTACAATAACTGACAGCAGCTGTCTGGGCTTTTAAGTAGGGGAGATTCTCAGCTCTGCCTGAAGATGTCAAATGCAGTTACTGACAAAGACAAGCAACCACTTTCCCCCTCTAAAATCGTCCCAAACGTTTGTTTCTGCCCAACTTACTTACTTTAAGAAAGATGTAGAATGGTAAAGGTATAGGACCCCTGGACGGTGGAGTCCAGCCAAAGGCGACTATGGGGTTGTGGCGCTCATCTCGCTTTCAGGCAGCTGGTGAGCTGGTGTTTGTCCACTGACAACTTTCCGGGTCATGTGGCCAGGAGGACTATACCGCTTCTGGCGCAACAGGACACCGTGACGGAAACCAGAGCGCACGGAAATGCCGTTTACCTTCCCACCGCAGGGGTACCCATTTATCTACTTGCACTGGTGTGCTTTCGAACTGCTAGGTAGGCAGGAGCGTTGCGTGGATTTGAACTGCTGACCTTCTGATCGGCAAGCCCAAGAGGCTCAGTTGTTTAGACCACAGCGCCACCCACTGAGGTAGAATGACAACTCTGTCACTCATTTTGTCAGGCAGGTCAGGGGGTGCCAGGGGGAGGAACACAGAAGAACATCATTCAACAGTGGAACCGTCTCCATCAGGAGGTGGTGGACCCTCTTTCCTTGGAGGTTTTTAAGCAGAGGCTGGATGGCCATCTGCCATGGATGCTTTAGTTGAGATTCCTACATTTCAGGGGGTTAGACTAGAGGACCCTCAGAGTCCCTTCCAATTTTACAGTTCTACGGTCCTTTGTCCCAACTGATGCATTTAGCAGGTATGATGGGCCATCGCAAATCTGTGCTCCACCACAAGAGACTGAAAAAGGATTTGTTCTCCCCTCCAGCAGTTGGTGGGGGTGCAGGTGGCACTGTGGTCTAAACCACAGAGCCTAGGACTTGCCGATCAGAAGGTTGGCAGTTCGAATCCCCGTGATGGGGTGAGCTTCCATTGCTCAGTCCCAGCTCCTGCAGTTTGAAAGCACGTCAAAGTGCAAGTAGATAAATAGGTACCACTCCAGCGGGAAGGTAAACGGCATTTCCATGCACTGCTCTGGTTCGCCAGAAGCAGCTTAGTCATGCTGGCCACATGACCTGGAAGCTGTCTGCGGACAAACGCCGGCTCCCTTGGCCTATAGAGCGAGATGAGCGTGCAACCCCAGAGTTGTCTGCGACTGGACCTAATGGTCAGGGGTACCTTTACCTTTTTACCAGCAGTTGGTGGCTGCAAAGGTTTGGAATCATGGAACTGCAGTATAAGAAGGGACCCCAAGGGTCATCCAGCCCACCCCCTGCAATGCAGGAATCACAGCTCAAAAACCTCAGACAGGTGTGCCACCCAAAGGAGGTGGATCAGATCCACCCGGGCAACGCTATGAACAAAGCCGTAGACTAACAAACAATACTTGGCCTTCCTTACCATTGGTAGGTGTCTTCAAGCCCCAGCCTGTGGAACCAAGGGGAAAACATCATGAAAGCAACCGACAAAAAGGCCTTACATTATGGAAAACAGCTTTTGTGAGAATGTGCATCAAAAAGAAACGATAGCGGACACAGGAGATTTTCGTAGGCGGGCGTTAAGATGAATAGAAAAGCAGGCACTTAAGACAACAAGGTGATGTACGGCTGTGAATTTCTGTCCCCCTCCCCCGGCCAAACACATTTGTGAGAAAGGGGCTGCAATAGTATTTTATTTTTTTTTTGCATTTCTGCGTATTGGACAGATTGCACCGACGAGTCTGGCATGTCAAGGAACGCATCCCCCAAGAAGCATCTGTTCTCTCTGAAGATGCGGCCGGCCTCTCCCCTTTAATCGCTGGCGTCCTCAACAGACCCTCCTTGACCAACTGTCCAACAGCTCCCCCCAGTAAGCCAGAAGAAGAAATCCTCTCCCTGACCTCTGTAGGCGGGACTGGAGGAAATCAGGTCGGTCTTCCCTCAGGCTACCTCCACAAAGTTCCCCGACTGCTGGTACAAGCAGGTCAACCGCCGCCACCTTTAAAGGAAAAGGGAATAAAGGAATAAATCACTCTCTGAATCGCGTTATCCAAGATGGCGTTAGCCAGAGCGTATTTTAATGCCGAAACAGGACAGTTTTATTGTGCTTTTTAATTGCGGCTGTTTAAAAGTCGTGCAATCAGGTTTTGTACGCTGTAAATCACTGACAAACCCAGTTTGTCTTTGTGTATGCATGATTATGCATGTACATATAATTAATCACTTGCATTAGTTAGTCCCTTTATACAAAAAAATAGTCTCAAAGTGACTTAGCAGCAAGATAAATGCAAAACAGGTGAAATCAATTAAAAGCCAATTAAAGCAAAAAAAAAAAAAAAAAACCCAACGGCAGCAAACAATGTGAATTCCTAAAATGCTCACCCTTCTGATTGAATTGCTGGATAAATCCTGTTCCATCCCACTAAAGTATGACAACGTGGTGTCGTTCGGATGCGGCTGACTGACAGCTCCCATCACCCCTGACCTCTGGCCCTGCTGGCAAAGGCTGATGGGAGTTGGAGTCCAAAAACACTAGCTACCCCTGGCCTAAGCAGTAAGCAGGGATACTAAATCAAAGTAATTACACAGCAAACAGAAGCTTTGGGAGTTCTGCGTGGTGCCCTAGGCCAGTGTTTCCAAACCTTTGGTCTCTAGCTGTTTTTGGACTACATTCCCCACCATCCCTGACCACTGGTATTGCTAGCTAGGGATGATGGGAGTTGTAGTCCAAAAGCAGCTGGAGACCCAAGGTTGGGAAACACTGCCCTAGGCAATTCTCCCCTTTACTGGGAGATCATGGGTTGCAGCCAACGTTAGTCCTACTCAGAGTAGACCCATTGGGATTAATTGACATGACCAACTTAGGTACATTTATTTCAATGGGTCTGTTTCGTAATTCTCACCCGCCACACACAAACATTCCCCCAAGATTAGGGGCATCAGAAGAGCAGTGCTGGACCGGACTGCTTCATTCCAGAAACTATATGAAAAAAGCAAGACGCAAAAGGGCACTATCCTGCACTGCCTAGGCCCTAGGCATTTTGACTTGGAACTCTTACTGTGTGCTGGGCTCCATCTTCATTGTCCCGCATATAGAACGGCTTCAGGTCGTACGGATAGTTGAACACAAATACGGGAATCTCACCACAGTGTTGGACCAGGTATCGCTCATGCTCAGTCTGAAGATCACAACCCCACTGAAATAAGAGAGAGGAAAACAAAAATATTAAGACTCAGGCCTCGGTATTCATTTGGTTTTTCGAAGGAACCCTCCCTCACAAACACACACACAGAGCAACACTCACCTCTGGTTTGTAAATGAATTCTTGGCGAGCTCGCTTTAAAACCTCTATCGCTTCCGTGTAGGACATCCTAGAAGGTGGGAGAGAACCTGTCAAGAACTTGAGCTGATTTATTCTGGCATATATTTATTTGTAGTCTGCCTTTTACGACAGGGGAACTCCTTGCTGCAAGGCTACACCTGAGGCTCAGGTGGCCTCAGTGGCCCGGAGTGCCTTCCATCAGCTTCGGCTGGTGGCCCAGCTTCGCCTAACTACTACTGTCTATGCTCTGGTAACCTCAAGGTTAGATTACTGCAATGCGTTATATGTGGGGCTGCCTCTGAAGATGTTTTGGAAACTTCAGCTGGTGCAGAATTCAGTGGCCAGCTTGCTCAACAGAGCAAGATGGTTTGAGCACTGGCTACCAATTAGTTTCCGGGCCCAATTCAAAGTGCTGGTTTTGACCTATAAAGCCTTAAACGGCTCAGGACCATAATACCTCAATGACTCCTACCCAGACCCTGAGATCATCCTGAGGCCCTCCTTTGTGTGCCTCCTCCAGGAAAGGTCCAAAGGGTGGCAACACGAGAACAGGGCCTTCTCTGCAGTGTCTCCCCATCTGTGGAATCCTTTCCCCAAGGAAATTCGCCTGGCGCCTTCATTATACACCTTTAGGCACCAGGCAAAAATGTTCCTTTTTAACCAGGCCTTTGGTTGATCCGACTTACACCCTATGCCCTTTTAAAATGTGTTTTTTGTGGTTGGGGGCTATTGGGTTGTTGTTTTTATTTTTATTTTTATTAGGTATTTTGTGGTTTTATATTTTCATTTTATTCAGTGAACCGCCCCGAGACCCCTGGGTATATGTGGTACCTCAGGTTACATACGCTTCAGGTTACAGACTCTGCTAACCCAGAAATAGTGCTTCAGGTTAAGAATTTTGCTTCAGGATGAGAACAGAAATTGTGCTCCGGCGGTGTGGCGGCAGCAGGAGGCCCCATTAGCTAAAGTGGTGCTTCAGGTTAAGAACAGTTTCAGGTTAAGAACGGACCTCCGGAATGAATTAAGTTCTTAATCCGAGGTACCACTGTAGATAAATTCAATCAATCAATCAATCAATCAATCAATCAATCAACTAACTTTACTCTTTACCCAGGCCTTTGGCCATTAAATAATCCATTGCTCGTGAAAATGTGTTTGTGTGTGGGGGGGTGTTTATGATTATTAAGCTCTGTATTATGTTTTTATTATTATGCTGTGTAAATTATGTTTTTCTTGTTGTACACTGCCCTGCCATAATAACACTAGGGGTGGGGAATGGTACTTTCTGTGCTGTTTGAAACAAGGCTGTTTAAAAGCCCTTTTGCAAACAGCTCCACACTGCTCTCTGAACCTCTGGTTGCAAAAGTGATTTCAAACAGCTCAGACACTGCTTGGGCCCACCTGCCAAATTTGGCCCGTCAGGGGTGGGGAGATAAAAGACCTGGCCTGCTGGTGAGAAAAGGTTCCCACACCCCTGTTTCAGAACAGGTGATTCCCTAACATGCTCATTTGGGGAGGCAACACAGCTCAGTGACTTTACGTAGGGAAGCTCAAAGGTTCCATCTTTGGCACCTTTAGTTAAAAGGAGCAAGAAACAGGGAATGGGAAAAAACCTCCCTCTTAAAACCCCGAGGAGCTGCTTTCGGTCGGAATAGGGAACGCTGCACTAGTAATAATAATATAATTTATTAGTTATACCCCACCCATCTGGCTGAGTTTCCCCAGCCACTCTGGGCGGCCCCCAATTGAGTGTTAAAAACAATACAGCATTAAATATTAAAAACTTCCCTAAACAGGACTGCCTTCAGATGTCTTTTAAAAATAAGATAGCTGCATCCTTGACATCTGGTGGGAGGGCGTTCCACAGGGCGGGTGCCACCACCGAGAAGGCCCTCTGCCTTGTTCCCTGTAGCTTTGCTTCTCGCAATGAGGGAACCGCCAGAAGGCCCTCAGTGCTGGACCTCAGTGTCCAGGCTGAACAATGGGGGTGGAAACGCTCCTTCAGGTATACAGGACCGAGGCTGTTTAGGGTCTCGACAAGAAAGGAGTATAGCTCATTGGAAGAGCAGCTGCTTTTCCAGCTTTATTTCATCATCATCATCATCATCATCATCATGCAGAAGGCCCCAGCTTCATTCTGCAGGGGCACCTCCTAGTAGCTAAGTGAACTAGGATTTCTCAACAGCTAACAGCAGTGCATGTTAAATTCTGCCGCCCTGGGAAGACTGTAGCATGGCTCCGCGGGAAGCCACAAACAGGCAGTTTGGAAAAGGAAAAAACCCACAGCCAACTGAGCCAAATACGACACACTTAAAATGAAAGCAGCGTGGTCTGCGGGCTTGATGTCACAGCCAGAGCACATTTCGGGCCGGAGGAAGGATTACCGTTCATTTCTGCACTTGCTGCCACAGAGAATGCGTCTCTTACAGCTTACGACATAATCCATGCAAGGGCTTATGATGTATGCCTGGCAGCTTTTTAATTCATTTATTTTTTTAAAAAGAAAAATCACTCGGGGGAGACAATTTCAACTGGAAGAGTGATGGGAGAGTTGGTGGCACTTAAACTGCCCCCCCCCCCGGCTATTTCTCTGCTCTAAATCATCTCATTTTGAGGCAGAAACAAAAAATAATAATAATAATCCTTCCAGTAGCACCTTAGAGACCAACTAAGTTTGTTATTGGTATGAGCTTTCGTGTGTATGCACACTTCTTCAGTGGTACCTTGGGTTAAGAACTTAATTTGTTCTGGAGGTCCGTTCTTAACCTGAAACTGTTCTGAACCTGAGGTACCACTTTAGCTAACGGGGCCTCCTGCTGCCACTGCGCCACCTCCGCACAATTTCTGTTCTCATCCTGAAGCAAAGTTCTTAACCTGAGGTACTATTTCTAGGTTAGCGGAGTCTGTAACCTGAAGCGTTTGTAACCTGAAGCATCTATAACCCGAGGTACCACTGTTCACTGAAACAGAAGTCACCAGACCTTTATACAGTGGTACTTCGGGTTACAGACGCTACAGGTTACATACGCTTCAGGTTACAGACTCCGCTAACCCAGAAATAGTGCTTCAGGTTAAGAACTTTGCTTCAGGATGAGAACTGAAATCGTGCTCCGGTGGCGCGGCAGCAGCAGGAGGCCCCATTGGCTAAAGTGGTGTTTCAGGTTAAGAACAGTTTCAGGTTAAGTACGGACCTCCGGAACAAATTAAGTACTTAACCCGAGGTACCACTGTATATAGTGAGAGGACGGGGAGGGGTATTACCAGTACAGTGGACGCTCGGGTTGCGAACATGATCCATGTGGGATGTACGTTCGCAACCCGTGTCTGCGCACACGCGAGCTTCTGCGCATGCACGACTGCCAAAACCCGGAAGTAACCTGTTCCAGTATTTCCAGGTTTCGTCAGACCGCAACCCAAAAAAACGCAACCTGAAGCGGACGCAACATGAGGTATGACTGTAATACCCTATAGAAGTAATACACTATTTATAAGGGTCTGGTGACTTCTGTTTCAGTGTATCTGAAGAAGTGTGCATGCGCACGAAAGCTCGTACCAATAACCAACTTAGTTGGTCTCTAAGGTGCTACTGGAAGGTATTTTTTTATTTTGTTTTGACTACGGCAGGCTAACACGGCTACCCACCTGTAACTAGAATTCTGAGGCAGGTTTGTCTTGAGGAAAAAGACTAGGGGTGTTTTTCATCCACCCCAGTAATGGCAGGAAGATTAATAATTTTTATTTTATTTATTAAATTTGCACGCCGCCCTTCATCCGAAGATCACAGGGTGGTCTACAACATCAACACGAAAACTCAAAAGCAACAAAAGCAAACTAACAACCCCGCTGCCACAAAAAAACCCCAACAACTTTAAAGGCAACAGAAAGTCGATTGGCCAAATTGCCTGGTTGAAGAGAGAAGCCTAAAGATACGCAAGGAAGGTAACCAGCTGATGCTCCTGGGGGAGAGGCTTCTACAAAGCGGGAGCCACTACAGAGAAGGCCTGTTCCTTATGTTATTGTCCTCTAGGCCTCTCAAGGGGGGAACTGTGGGTTGTGGGGCTGCATGCGCTGCCCATGCCACCATGTGTTCAGTGAACATGAGAAAGGGTGGATACCTACAGGTGAAACTCGAAAAATTAGAATATCGTGGAAAAGTTCAGTTATTTCAGTAATTCAACTTAAAAGGTGAAACTAATACAATGGTACGTCGGGTTACATACGCTTCAGGTTACATACGCTTCAGGTTACAGACTCTGCTAACCCAGAAATAGTGCTTCAGGTTAAGAACTTTGCTTCAGGATGAGAACAGAAATTGTGCTTCGGTGGCACGGCAGCAGCAGGAGGCCCCATTAGCTAATGTGGTGCTTCAGGTTAAGAACAGTTTCAGGTTAAGTATGGACCTCTGGAACGAATTAAGTACTTAACCCGAGGTACCACTGTATATGAGATAGACTCATGACACGCAAAGCGAAATACGTCAAGCCTTTATTTGTTATAATTGTGATGATTATGGCGTACAGCTGGTGAAAACCCCAAATTAACAATCTCAGAAAATTAGAAAATTAAATGAAATCGGCAAAACAAGGATTGCACTTTTCCACGATATTCTAATTTTTCGAGTTTCACCTGTATGTATGCCTATACAGAGCTCTACCATGTGATGACGCCCCCCCCAGGACTACCATAGGAACTCTCAGCACCCTTAAAAAACTACAGTTCCCAGGAGTCTTTGGGGGAATCCTGGCAGCTTAAAGCGACATGCTACTGCCATTCATTGTGATATAACGAAACAAAGCTGGGAAACTTAAGCTGTAGCTGACAACAAACAAGAACACTGATGCATTTTTTGCTTACGTTATGAACTGGTTCTTCAGCATCCGTTCCACCTTTGCCTTCGGTAGAGGAAGAAACAATTCACAATGGTTACCGGAAGAAGAGTTCAGAAACCACCACCAAATTCACATTTGCGTTTTTCGGAAAGGATTTCAGAACGGAACCGAGGATTTGCACATCTAATCTAAGCGGGAGGTCGGTTTCCATTTCTGGCCTTACCGAAACCAGAGTCAAGACTACCTGGGTTTTTTGTTCCACAGGAAAAGCTGAGTTGTGCTGTTTCAACCAACACACAAGGCGAGGACGGTGGCTTCATTTTGCATTGGGGTGGTCTGCTGGCTGCATGAAGGAGCTAGGCAGGGCACCCACAGTAAAACGATCTGGGCCGGGTCATTACCTGGTCCATCCAATTCAATAATAATAGAATAATAATAATAATAATAATTTATTATTTACACCCCGCCCTTCTGGCTGGGTTTCCCCAGCCACTCTGGGTGGCTCCCAACAGTATATTAAAAACACGACAAAACATCAAACATTAAAAAACTTCCCTAAACGGGGCTGCCTTCAGATGTCTTCTAAAAGTCAGATAGTTGTTTATTTCCTTGACATCTGATGGGAGGGCATTCCACAGGGTGGGCGCCATCACCAAGAAGGCCCTCTGCCTGGTTCCCTGTAACCTCACTTCTCACAGGGAGGGAACCGCCAGAAGGCCCTCGGCGCTAGACCCCAGTGTCCGGGCAGAACGATGGGGGTGGAGACCCTCCTTCAGGCACATATGAAGTCCACAACCAAGACATGAAAGCCCTAACAGAACCTAAGAGGTTTGCTTTAGTCCAGTGGCCTAGCATGAGGGGTGCAGGGGGGGTCGGCCGCACCGGGCGCAACATCTGGGGGGGCGCGCTCGCTGCCTCCGGAGTCGCCGAAGAGCCTCGGGCGCAGGCTGTAGCAGAGCCCCATGGCAGCAGCCCAGGCAGCAGCAAGAAGAAGCTGGTAGCGGCGGCAGGTTAGGGGTTAGGAGCGCAAATTACTTGCCTTGTCCCGGGTTAGGGGGCGCAAATTACTTGCCTTGCCCCGGGTTAGGGGGCGCAAATTACTTGCCTTGCCCCGGGTACTGACAACCCACGCTACGCCGCTGCTTTAGTCACTCTCTCTCTCTCTCTTTTAAGGTAATAGAAATCTTTTCTTTCCCTTACCTCTTGACCAGGAGCTATGTGTTTATGAAAAAGCTCAACATCGCGAGGGCAACTGGACAGAACTGTGTCGGTCACTTTCTTGAAAAGGTCCTCCATAGCCTAAGGAAAAGTGAGGGAGCCGTAGATGCAGAGTACATGCAAAAATGCAATATTTTTTAAACTTATTCCACGCTTTGGGTGGCTTAAACTCTCCACATATGGACGCAACATTACACCATGGTTCATCAAAACATGAACATTCCCAGCTGGACGAGTTTGGCAGTTTTTTGGTTTTCCTTAACCACAGTTTATCACCTTGCCTGGAGTGACAAAACTGTTTTAGCGTTAGGTATTTTTAGCTATGTTTTTGTATTCAACTTTTCTGGCTTAAGTGCGATTATTAAAAGAAATATTTGTTTAAAAAATAAGAGAAGGTGGTGAAAGTTGGCCTCTTCTGAACTCCAGCTCACCCAGAGAGTGGAAAAAAACTAATTTTGTGCTTCATGCCACCCACTTTTTTTCCCCGCGTGAGAGAAAGTTGTTTCTTCTGCATGCTGTGGGAACTTTAAAACTGTTAGTTCATGGCGAAGAGGTGGGGGCAGGAAAGTCAAGACTGTGTTTTCCTTTCCTTGAAAGAGGAAGTCCTCCAATGCTTCTGCCAGAATAAAACCCATACAGCAGGTCATTTCAACAGAGTCTTTATACTGCTGTTTGAAGCCACCTTTTCTTCTCTTTATAAAGGAAATTGTGGTGATGATATATTTATTTATACCCAGCATTTCCCCCCTTAAAGCAATGGTTCCCAATTAGCTAATTACAGAGGAGCCCCTTTTTTATTTTATTTTCAAAAGCCAAGTCACAGACCCCCTACTTTTGAAAATTTTGGCAACTCTGTTAGTTACTTCTGCAAAGCAATTTTTTGAACAAAATGTGGGGTAGCCCCTAATAGGCAAATGATTTTAGGCATACTAAAAACAGACCATAAAATTTTTTATTGTTGTTGTTTAGTCGTGTCTGACTCTTCGTGACCCCCATGGACCAGAGCACGCTAGGCACTCCTGTCTTCCACTGCCTCCCGCAGTTTGGTCAAACTCATGCTGGTAGCTTCGAGAATACTATCCAACCATCTCATCCTCTGTCGTCCCCTTCTCCTTGTGCCCTCAATCTATACTATCGCCCAGCACAGGGATATCAGGGCAGCTTTTTAAAAAAGTGGCCCATGCTGCCAGCTTTGGAAGAAATAGCGCTGAACTCTTTCCGTGGGAGACACAAAGAATGTAATAAAACACTTAGCAGGACGGAAAAAACACCACCTGTACGATTGTCAGTAAGTTTATGGAAAGTTAGCCGGAAGTGGAAGATCTGATGGTTCGTTCATTCAGATTTCCGGTCAATCCTTTTTAAGGCAGCTGTGGGCCTCTGGGTGTTGCTGAACTACAACTCCCATATCCTTAACCACTGGCCACACTTGCTGGGGCTGATGGGAGTTGTAGTTCAGCAAAGAGCCAAAGATTCCCCAACGACTGCTGCAAAGCTAAGACAGGCAGCAGGTTTCAAACCACACATAAAATACCACAGTTTTGTTTTGTTTTGAAAGAGCTCCGTTTTCCACTCACTCCATACCTGCATGATATCCTGAAGGCTTTCGGCAAAAGACAGCTCTGCTTCCACCATGTAAAACTCTGCCAAGTGCCTGCGGCTTTGAGAATCGTCAGCCCGGAAGGTTGGACCGAACGTGTACACCTTGGAAAATGCCCTGCGACGAGACGGCGGGAAAGTCACGCCCACAAAGCACACAGGCTGTGATCAGCACCTACTGGCTAGAGCCTGTGCCGTCACCAATACGCTTCCCCCCAGAATCCCTGGATCACATTTTCATAAATAAGCATTTTCTCTGTTTAGGAGCCCACAACTGAATCAGAAGAGGCTGCCTTATATCTCAGTTCTGACTATATGCCCGATTCACCCAATATTTTCTACTGTTCAAGGATGATACAGATTTTTTTTGGGGGGGGGGACATGCAGTGGGCTGGAAGAGATAGGAGAGACTCCACTGGGCAACTGGACATCTGCTCATGTTATGCTGGATCTCACCCAAAGAGAGTCACACGTTCAGGGAGCCATGCCCCGTTTTGCTGCTTGAGGTAAAACAGGAAGTTCCACATCTACCTCTGGAGAACCCGGTGCCAATTTCTGGAGAGATCTTGTGTGTGCTCCCTGCAAGATCTCACACAAGATTTTAGTGAGATCTTGCCAGAAATTGGGGTGGGGTGCCTCCTTGCTACCTAAGGCAGTGGCATCACCTTACCCAATGGCTGCGCCGGCCTTCCAAATATTCAAAAATGTATGCGCTCTCGGCCCCCGGTGCCCCAAGCTTTTTTTCTTTATTCCCCCCTCTAAAAACTAGGTGCGCCCTATGGTCCGGTGCGCCCTATGGAGTGAAAAATACGGTAATTGACTGTGATTTTATGTAAACTGTGCTATTTTTACTGTTAGCTGCTCTGAGCCCGGCTTTGGCTGGGGAGCGCACGATATAAATAAAATTTTAATATTATTATTACTATTCAGTTAGGGCTGTGTTTTCCCTCCACTACCGGAGGCATAATGCTTTTGCCTTTCATCTTATTTAACTATCAAGTTATTTGCCCGTATTACCGCTTCCTGGAGGACTTGTGGACAGCAGCCAGCCGGATATCATAAAAGCGACCAGTAGCCAAACTGACAGAAAGCTCATTTTTCTTGGCCCCTAAGCAGGACTCCTTAAAATGTCTGCACAACTTAGAAGGGCATATAGTTGTTGTTGTTGTTGTTGTTATCATCATCATAGAATCTTACGAGTTGGAAGGGACCCGGAGGGTCATCTGGTCCAGTGTTTCCCAACCTTGGGCCTCCAGCTGTTTTTGGACTACAACCCCCATCATCCCTAGCTAGCAAGACCAGTGGTCAGGGATGATGGGAATTGTAGTTCAAAAACAGCTGGAGGCCCAAGGTTGGGAAACACTGATCTAGTCCAACCCTCTGCAATGCTGGAATCTCAGCTAAAGAATCCATGACAGATGGCCATGCAACCTCTGTTTGAAAACCTCCAAGGAAACACAGCCCACCACCTCGTGAGGGAATCTGTTCCACTGCTGAATAGCTCTTACTATATTCCACTAATCATTGTTTTTTTATTAATTATTATTATTATTGGCAAATCCTAATGGTAGAATACCTGCAGCTAGTGAAAGCGACAGGAAGAGTAGGAGGCCAACCAAAACAAAAAGTCTATAAGGATTGGGGAATCTTTAAAGAATCTTTAGAAAACTATGGAATAAAAGGAAACATCTTGGCAGAGTTAGACTGATCCCTGTATTGTATAAATATAAGTTTGTAGGGAGGTAAAAAGAAATTATATAAGAAATATGTAACTGTGCGGTATAAAGTAATGGATAAACAAAGTACAGTGAGATTAATTGGAATTCATACTCTGTAAGTTTTATAATTGTGTTCAATACCAGGAGTATATATGATGATAATTATATTAATCTTATATCTTATAGCGTGGTGGTTTGTTTGAGTCTTCTGTTATCTGTTTGTTTGTTCAACTGTATGTTTGTTTACTTGTATGTACATCTGTTTTTCATGATAGTATTTATTTTAAATTAATAAAGATATAAAATAATAATTATTATTTATTTTTATTAATTTTTATTATTCTATTATTATTATTATTATTATTATTATTATTATTATTATTATTTATACCCTGCCCCTCTGACTGAGTTACTCCTGCCACACTGGGCATCTTCTAACATATATAAAAACATAGTAGAACATTGCACATTAAAAAACTTCCCTATACAGGGCTGCCTGCAGATGTCTTCTAAAAGTTGTGTAGTTATTTATCTCCTTGACATCTGATGGGAGGGTGTTCCACAGGGCGGGTGCCACCACCGAGAAGGCCTGGTTCCCTGTAACTTCATTTCATTGGGAGCTGCCCTGAGTGGCTGAGGCAACCTAGTCAGATGGGCCACATATAAACAATAAAATAATTACAATTGTAATTTCTAATTATTAGCACATTACTGAAAGAACACGTTTGTCCAAACCCACCCAAAAAGTGTGAATCGAGCCATTGTGAGACGGCTGCGTTCTTCAATTCATTATTTGTCAAGTGCCTTTCGGCAAGAAAGGGACACGGTGTGGCGATAAAAAATGGCGGCCAGTGCCAACTTGAAGACACAGATCCTGAAATCCTTAGTTTGTCTTTTTTTCCCCTCAGAGAAAAAGAGAGCGCTGTCAGAGGCAACTGGCCTCACTTCCTTGTAATCTGTTTTAAGACCCCTTTTTTTCAGGCCCTTTCTTGAAGGCTGAAAAGCCTGGAATGTCATTTTGGCTCGAAAGAAGAAGAATCTCTCTCCAAACAGGATAAATTTAGCTGGTCTAAATTTAGCATGCATTCGAGAGGCTTAAGATGCCTGGTGTTGTTCTTAAATAATAAAAGAACATGTTCTTGAAGGACAGGGTGTGAAGCAATAACATTGTGTCCTGTACTCAAAGAGCCCTGACTGTTTATTTTGAAGTCCGGTACAAGGGTTTTTTTTGGGGGGGGGGGGAGGAGACAAAACAAAATCCAAAAAACCCAAAACACATCTGAAGGACATCAATATAATAATGACCGACGTGAAGATGAGTCCCCTTCATTATATTTGTGTGGGGTGTCTATACTTTATAATTCTCTGGAAAAATAAAAAAAAGTTCTGATTTAATAGTGTGCTGTGTCATTACAGCATCTTCATCCTGTTCAATTTACCCAAACACCGACATAATACATTATAATATTATTATTATTATTATTATTATTATTATTATTATTATTATTAGAAATCCTAAACAAGGGGTCAGATCCCCCACACCCCGGATGAGCTAATTTGACAGGTGGGTGTGGTAGAAGTGACACAATAGATCACCATCAATCAGCTGATCGGGGCTGAATTCAGGTAGCTCCAAATTTTGGTGTCTAATGGTGTCAAACCCAGATAACAAGCCCTGCTCACAGTCTTTGCCTGCCCCACACCTGGCTCAGGTTGACAGATCAAGGACGCATCTTCAAAGCCCAGCTGAATGCCAATACAGATGGGGGCAACTCATATTTCAGTGGGCAGTATATTCAACAATAGTGAAAAAGTGGGTTTCCTCATTACAACAAGCTGATACTGAGCTTGTTAGTCTGATCTTAATGCCCTTACTGCACAATGGACAGAAAGTCCGGTCTTCAGAAAGGTCTACCTCTGTTTAAAATCAGAACCAGTGAAGGCAGTGAAGGTCCTGTGTGAGTGTCTGGAGGCGGTTGGAGGATGGATGGCAGCTAACGGATTGAGGTTGAATCCTGACAAGACAGAAGTACTGTTTTTGGGGGACAGGGGGCGGATGGGTATGGGGGACTCCCTGGTCCTGAATGGGGTAACTGTGCCCCTGAAGGACCAGGTGCGCAGCCTGGGAGTCATTTTGGACTCATAGCTGTCCATGGAGGCACAGGTTAATTCTGTGTCCAGGGCAGCTGTTTACCAGCTCCATCTGGTACGCAGGATGAGACCCTACCTGCCTGCAGACTGTCCTGCCAGAGTGGTGCATGCTCTGGTTATCTCTCGCTTGGACTACTGCAATGAACTCTATGTGGGGCTACCTTTGAAGGTGACCCAGAAACTACAACTAATCCAGAATGCGGCAGCTAGACTGGTGACTGGGGGCGGCCGCCGAGACCACATAACACCTGTCTCAAAAGACCTACATTGGCTCCCAGTATGTTTTCTGAGCACAAGTGTTGGTGCTGACCTTGAAAGCCCTAAATGGCCTCGGTCCAGTATATCTGAAGGAGGGTCTCCACCACCATTGTTCTGCCCAGACACTGAGGTCCAGCGCTGAGGGCCTTCTGGCGGTTCCCTCACTGCGAGAAGCCAAGTTACAGGGAACCAGGCAGAGGGCCTTCTCGGTAGTGGCGCCCACCCTGTGGAACGTCCTCCCACCAGATGTCAAAGAGAACAACTATCTGACTTTTAGAAGACATCTGAAGGCAGCCCTGTTTAGGGAAGCTTTTAATGTTTGATGCATTACTGTATTTTAATATTTTGTTGGGAGCCACCCAGAGTGGCTGGGGAAGCCCAGCCAGCCAGATGGGCGGGGTATAACTAATAAATTATTATTATTATATTATTATCTTTCAGGTACCCTGGATCCAGAGCCGTTTAGAGCTTTATAATTTTATTTTATTATTTATTCATTTATTAAACTTGTATACTACCCTCTACCCGCAAGTCTCAGGGCGGTTCACAGGATAAAAAGACAATACTTAAACACAAAATGCACAATCAGAATAAAAGCAAAACCAACCCAATTAACAACCCCCCCCCCCCGAAACAGTAACAAGACCTTAAAACAGGGTCAGTGCCTAACAGGCATCCTGCAATAGTTGCAGCCTCTGAACCAACAACAAGGGAAGCCCCACACAAAGTATACTGCAGTAGTCTAAAAGTGAGATTACCCAAGCCACAGTGGCCCAGAAAAGGGTTAGCTGGACCTGGAGGTGGTGCAATGGGTCAGTGCGTCTGGCGGTTAATCGGAAGGTCGGTGGTTCGAGCCCACTCAGGGACAGCTGTGGGCAGAATTCCTGCCTTGCAGGGGGTTGGACTAGATGACTCTGTTGACATTTCCATTCCACCTTAAGGCATGTGGAATTGTTGCGTCTCACATGTCTGTTTACATTCCAGCACAGCTTGCTGGGAACTTCCATTTGTGTATAGCTTTTGCTTTTGCTGTTCTCTCCGAGACGACATGAGAGAGAGAGACGACATGTTTCTTTGTTCTGATCTACAGTATTTTTCGCTCCATAAGAGGCACTTTTCCCCTCCTAAAAAGTAAAGGGAAATGTGTGTGTGTCTTACGGAGTGAATACAGGCAGGAAAAGCCCCCAAGAGCCTCACACCCGCTCTGCGCGGCTCTTGCGGGCTTTTCCCCCCGAGGAGGCCCCTCAGTCCCTTCCCCCACCTCCCGGAAAAGCCCCCAAGTGCCGCACTCCCTTTCACAAATCGCGAGGAGGGAGAAAAGCCTGCAAGCGCCGCACACACGCTCCATGCGGCTCATGAACGGGAGCGCTGAGCTGGGATTCATACAGGCTCTGCTCAGCGCTCCCTTAAAAAATATTTTTTTTCTTGCATTCCCCCTCTAAAAACTAGATGCGTCTTATGGAGCGAAAAATACGATATGTTTAATAACTCTGTAGCTGCAGCATGACTTACACCTCACGCCTACTTCTGTGTGCGAACGTGCCCTGGCTTTTGAAGTTCGGGTCCCTGATTTATGTCGGAGCACGGGCCAGTGGAAAGAGATGTCTGAGCTGGGCTTGCCAGCTGGCCTCCCGGCCCCTCTGCATGTCGAGAGACCCCTGGGTCCCCTCCAACTCTATGATTCTGCTGGCACTCTTTCAAACTGAGACCATGTGACTCTCCTTTGCCTGGCTTCTCTGTTCCCCTGCCTACTCCATTCTCAAGTTAACTAGACACACCAGGGAGAGGCAGTGTGGTGGTTAGAGAACCAGGCTAGGACCTGGGAGACAAGGGTTCAAATCCCCACCCAGCCACTAGGTGACCTTAGGTCGTTCCCTCTCTCAGCCAAGCCTACTTCTCCTCAAGTTGTTGCATGGACAAGATGGGGAGACGTATGGGTGCCACCTTGAGGTCTTTGGAAGAAAGGTAGGGTGTAAATGTAATATATAAGAAAGAAAGAAATATATTTGGGCTCACGCTTGTCCCTCCAATAGGATTTCACTCACGACTGGGCTTCCAGTGCCATTTACAAGTTCCACCCCATGGATATTTCCGTTGTGTCAACGCCTTACAACCACCGTGGGGCCCAAAACACACCCACAGACACCCACAGAGTCAGCCTTAAATCTCCCACCTGCAGAAACAAAAAACAAAAAACCAGCAAGATCCATACCCAGCCATCACTTCTAAGTGGAGTTGGCCGGAGACCGTCAGAAATGCAGGAACGTCAAAGAAATGGGGGTTTTCTCCAGGTTCTCTCTCTTCATTTGCAGACTGCAAGAGGTAAAACAAAACAAAGGGAAACTGTTGGTTAGCTCAGGGGTAGCAGTTACTTCAAGCCCACGGGCCAAACTGCGTGCCCAGGGTTCAAATCTGGCCTGCAAGGCAGTTTTCGCCAAATCACATCCACTTTCCGCACACGTGTCCTGTCTGACACAAAGCATGTGCTGTAATGACGGAGCTACAGTCCCTCCCTAATAGAGCTGCTTCGCTGCAATGTCGAGAAACCGTGGTTTGTTCAAACAAAGGCTTGGTGTGATATCCGCAGTACATCAACCATTGCTAGCCTCCTTTAGAGGCCACCGCGCAACAGAAGTGAGTGTACAGATCAGATGGAAAACAGGAGGCGGCAAGCAGCCGTAAACTACAGCATGTTGGTATGTGCAGAAGCCCCAAACCACGGTTTCCATTTCAACTGTGGTTGGCACCAACCACAGTTTGGCTGAACGTCTGAACGGTCACACACGTGGGCACTTCACGGCGGAGAGACTTGCACCAGTTGCGACTTCCCAGTGCGAAACATACACAGGAGAGCCACTGCGGTGTAGTGGTTAGAATGCAGATCTGGGTTCAAATCACACCTCAGCTCTCATGCTCCCCGGTTGACTTGCAACCTGTTAGCTGAACCAACTCCACAAGGTTGCTGAGAAGATAAAACATTTGGAGTGGGTGATGACTGGTTTCCAACTTTGTGATATATCACGATATACAGTCGTACCTTGGTTGTTGAACGCCTTGCGACTCAAACGTTTTGGCTCCCGGAAGCCGCAAACCTGGAAGTGAGTTCTGGTTTGTGAACGTTCTTTGGAACCCGAACGTCCGACGTGGCTTCCAATTGGCTGCAGGAAGCTCCTGCAGCCAATCAGAAGCCGCACCTTGGTTTTCGAACGTTTTTGGAAGTCGAATAGACTTCCAGAACGGATTCTGTTCGAGAACCAAGGTACGACTGTACTGATATATCACAATGACTGAAATAAGAATGGAGTTACGTAAAAGCACTGGGTAGCTTCAGTTTTCCCCATAATGTGATTCTTGCATAGCACACACATCATGATTTGAAATATATTGCTAGGTCAAAAATTATGAAACCAATTATCATGATATGGACTTGAAGCTGGTTTTGGAAGCTACATTGCCCAGCCCTAAAATACAAATCATGATTCACGATATATTGCCAGGTCAAAAACTATGAAGTCGATATCACAGAATGGACTTCAAACCAGTTTTGGACAATATATTGATGTATTGCCCAGCCCTAGTATTTTCTGCTGAGGTCTTTGAAGGATAAAAAGATTGTTTAACGGCGACATGTACATCATACATGCATTGCCCACATTTCCTGATGAATAAATGCGAGTTTTGCATCGTGCCTAAAAGCACCTATGAGCCAGGGAAAACGCTATTATCCTTTATCGAGACTCAGTTTTGCGAGTTACACTGGAACAGCTTAAAGGAAAACTACAACCGTGTCACACATTGTTGTCCTGCACAGACACACTCCTCAAACTTCCTTTTGAACAGCTCTCACGCTAAGCACCAGAAGAACATTTATATTCGGGAGAGTTTAAATGCACAGTTCTGCTGGGGGGGGGGGGGGGTTGGGAGAGTTCCCTTGGAAGTAACTGATGAAAGAAAGAAAGAAAACCCTCTTTGAAGAGCCACAGGTGCTGTTCACAGACATGGAAGGAAGGAAGGTTTCGCGTCAGGATGAAAACATCTGTCATAAAAATTAAAACAAAGAGCAACGTTTTCAAGAAGGGGCTTTTCATTTCTTTGCAACGGCCACCGGTGAAGATAGAAGAAAGCTTTCGGGCACTCACAAAAGGCAGCGGAGAGGAAACAAAAGGTGAAAAGATGAAATATTGAAGGATTCTTTGGGTTTC
This sequence comes from Podarcis erhardii, assembly GCF_964252035.2. Taxonomy (NCBI): domain Eukaryota; kingdom Metazoa; phylum Chordata; class Lepidosauria; order Squamata; family Lacertidae; genus Podarcis; species Podarcis erhardii. The sequence goes on from NC_138508.1 coordinate 11,324,544, forward strand.
TTTTTCAAACTCCTTGCCTCAAAAGGAACAAGACAATAACACGCCTGCTATGCTGTGGACGCCAGAAAAGGCCCTGGATTGGAAAGGAAAATGAAGATTTCACTCTCCGTTTGCAGAAACGAACAAAACTTTCCATTCAACCGCATCCCTCAGTCACCCAAGACACCCAGAGAAATAGGAAAGCCAAATGGGTCTCCCCCTAATATTTCCCCTTCTCCACCCCCGCCTCCATGAGGCGAGATATTTATAGCAGATGGGGGGGGGGCAGAAATACACCAACGGCAAGAAAAAGCCATAGAAAAATCAGAGCTCTTTCTAAAGAGCTGGCTCCATGTTTAAAAACTCATTTTTTGTAACCCAAGGGCCACACTCCATTCCGTACAACCTTCTGAGGGCCACATTCCAATGGGGAATGGAGCCAAAAGCCAATGTGGGTGAAACAAGAAGTGTAAATTTAATATTTGTACAGCTGCCGGGGGGGTAAGGGTTCTTATGGGAGGGTAGTACCTTTGGCGGGGGACATGAGAGGTACAGTGGTACCTCGGATTAAGAACTTAATTCATTCCAGAGGTCTGTTCTTAACCTGAAACTGTTCTTAACCTGAGGTACCACTTTACTTAATGGGGCCTCACGCTTCTGCCGCTTGATTTCTGTTCTCATCCTGAAGCGGTCTCATCTGCTCAGTCTTCCAGAGCCCACCTTTGTCCACAGGGGAAGTCCCTAACTCACAAGCTTTGAGACCCATCAGCTACCCTCACCTGGTTTAGCTGGCCAGTCGAAGCCGTTCCTGGAGTGTGGCCGCTGTCACACGCTAACAGCTTCTAGGAGCCACAGGTGAGAGCATGGACCAAAGGTAGACGAACTACAGTGGTACTTCAGGTTACAGACGCTTCAGGTTACAGACTCCGCTAACCCAGAAATAGTACCTCAGGTTAAAAACAGTTTCAGGTTAAGAACGGACCTCCAGGATGAATTAAGTTCTTAACCCGAGGTAACACTGTCCAGCGTCTCCATGTTCAATTTAGAGAGACTTTTACAGTTCATTTACATTCAGTATAAGACACTATTGTCACAGACGTTGTGTGGCTGGGGGGAAAGAGGGGAGAGATGATGATTTTTCGTTCTGTTGCACAGTTTTTGTGCAGGGTCTTTGTGTTGGCGTCATTTGGGTAGGTCCTTTATTTACATATCTATTCCTTTTTATTGGCTTTGCTAGAATTTGGAGGGTTCAGAGCCTGGTTGGTTGCCTTATGGTTAGTTTGCATGTGTGAGGTTTGGAGAGGCTGTAGGGTCAGATTAGCCATATTGATTTCGTATGCTGTTGGGAGTATGCTCCTGAGAGTCCCAGGGACTGCAAGAAGATCAAACCTATCGATTCTGAAGGAAATCAGCCCTGAGTGCTCCCTGGAAAGACAGATCCTGAAGCTGAGACTCCAATACTTTGGCCACCTCAGGAGAAGAGAAGACTCCCTGGAAAAGACCCTGATGTTGGGAAAGATGGAGGGCACAAGGAGAAGGGGACGACAAAGGACGAGATGGTTGGACAGTGTCCTCGAAGCTACCAGCATGAGTTTGACCAAAGGCAGTGGAAGACAGGAGTGCCTGGCGTGCTCTGGTCCATGGGGTCACGAAGAGTCGGACATGACTAAACGACTAAACAAGAACAACAATGCTGCTGGGGAAGGGATAGGTCATGGTATTGTGTTGTACATTCGATAAAGGGGAGCCACAACAAGGTGCTCCTTCATTTCTCCCTGTGCTAGTTTAAATTTGTTGGTTTGGAGGGCCAGACAGAGAGAATTTGACTCCTGGGTCTGATTTCCCCCACCCCCAATTTAGAGAACAGTTTGATCAAGTTCTGCTCCAATATAAGCTTTAAACACCTAATGCTACCCACAAAATACCTGTTACTTTTCACATCCTCTCCATTATTATTACTTGAAGGGGAATGGATGGCAGATAGCTTTAGTAAATCCTCTCTGCTTCTTGGGGTGAAAGCGCTGTCAATACACAACAGAAAAGCTTGGAGCAGGGGAAGGCTTTGGAGACTATCTCCAGGCATAAAGAACAATCCCGAGTCAATACCTGTTTTGTGCTTTCCTCTAAGTGATAGAACAATGATTCCCTTTGATGTCCGCCTTCCTGGTTCTCTCCTTAAAGCTCAAAGGAGGCATTTGGTTTTAGGGCAAACAAAAAAGGTTTCATTTGCTACTAAGCTTTATTATTGAGGGGATGCGGGTGACGCTGTGGGTTAAACCACAGAGCCTAGGACTTGCTGATCAGAAGGTCGGCGGTTCGAATCCCCGCGACGGGGTGAGCTCCCGTTGCTCAGTCCCTGCTCCTGCCAACCTAGCAGTTTGAAAGCACACAAGCGCAAGTAGATAAATGGGTACCGCTCCGGCAGGAAGGTAAACGGCGTTTCAGTGCGCTGCTCTGGTTCGCTAGAAGCGGCGTAGTCATGCTGGCCACATGACCCGGAAGCTGTACGCCAGCTCCCTCGGCCAGTAAAGCGAAAGGAGTGCCGCAACCCCAGAGTCGCCCACGACTGGACCTAATGGTCAGGGGTCCCTTTACCTTTACCCTTAAGCTTTATTATTATTATTATTATTATTATTATTATTATTGCAGGAATTTTGCTCCCCCTCCTGAAAAAGGGACACAGAGGCAGGGATCAATGCCCCCTTCGCTCACCCCACGGGATACCTGCGAAGGTGCCTCTGGAGGGATGTCGGAGGAGACGTTCAGTGGGATGTGTCACATCGCAATGCTCTTCAAACTGTGTTGATGCTTCGCTAGGTTTCAAAACCAGTTTGTTGTGTGACACTATTGCCGGTGGGAAACACACACACACACACACACACACATGCTACCTATGGGACCGCCTCTCCTGGTATGTCCCACGGAGGACCTTATGGTCTTCAAATAAAAACACCCTGGAGATCCCGGGCCACAGGGAGGTTAGGCTGGCCTCAACCAGAGCCAGGGCTTTTTCGGCCATGGCCCCGATCTGGTGGAACGCTCTGTCACAAGAGACAAGGGCCCTGTGGGACTTGACATCTTTCCGCAGGGCCTGCAAGACAGAGCTGCTCCACCAGGCCTTTGGCCAAGGCAGTCTGACCCCCTCCTTCTGTAATCCCTCATAGAATCTCTAGCCCCATGGTTGCCATTAATTTGACTCTGAATTGATTTTAGAATGAATTTATTTTAGAATGTATTTTAATTCATTGATTGTGATTTTATGTAAACTGTTATTTTTACTGTTGCCAGCTGCTCTGAGCCTAGCTTTGGCTGGGGAGGGTGGGATATAAAGAGTTTATTATTATTATTATTTGCACAAAGACTAAACAAAAAATGAGGAAATCTTCTGCACGTGTAACAAGTCAGATGGGGTTTGGGGATCCTGTACCAAGAGAGAATGTGGCTCCTCAGGCAAAAAAAGAAACCAAGAAGTAAAAGTTGGTCCCCAAAGAGGTTGGGTGGCCATCTGTCAGGGATGCTTTAGTTGAGATACCTGAATTGCAGGGGATTGGACTAGATGACCCTCAGGGTCCCTTCCAACTCCCTGATTGATTCTGGCTTATTTATTGCTGAATTATCAAGGGCCTTACCTCTACTTGAAAGATTTCCCCGGCTCCTTCACAGTCGTTTGAAGTAATTATCGGCGTGTGAACATGCAAATATCCGTTATCCTAAAAATAAAAAGTGATTTGAGAAGGGGGAAAAGTTACAAGTTACTGATGGACGACTTGAGTGTCTGCCCAGATAAAAGACTGAGTGTGGCATACTAGAGTATTGGGACCCGAGTTCAGATCCCCACTCACCCACGAAACTTAGTGGGTAAACTTGGGCCAGCCTCTCACTCTCAGGCTAACCTACCTCTCAGGGTTGCGGTGGGGATTAAATGAGGAGGGGGAAAGAACCATGTACATACGTCCCCTTGAGCTCCTTGGAGGTAGGGTGGAAGAGAAATATACCGTATTTTTCGCTCTATAGGACGCACCAGACTATAGGAAGGGGAGAAAAAAATTCTCCCCCTCTCTGCGCAGCGTCCCTTCAGCGAAGCAGCAGAAGAAACGGAGCCCCTTCCATTTCTCCTGCCGCTTCGCTGAAGGGGCGCTGCGCAGAGGGGGAAAACTGTGCAGCGCCTCTCCAGCAAAGCAAAGCCTGGAGAGCAAGAGTGATTGGTGTGTACCGACCCCTCCCGCTCTCCAGGCGGCTATCCGCAAGCCTTCGGAGCACAGCGGGAACTCCTGCTCCGCTTGGAAGGCTTGCGGATAGCCGCCTGAAGCCCCCTGAGCGCAGCGGCAGTTCGCGCTGCGCTCCGGGGGCTTCAGGCTTCTCCTTTTTAGCCACGGGGCTTGGGTGGGGGACCCCAGCCCCCAGAACAGGTCGGGGAGCGGTAGCAAGGTTGCGCGCAGCCTTGCCTCCGCTCCCGGAGCTTGCGGGGCTGGGGAGACCCGAGCTTCCCCCAACCCCAGAACAGGTCGGGGAGCGGCGGTCCCTTCTCCCTCCTGGGGAAAAGCCCGCAAGAGCTGCGCAAAGCTTGTGTGCGGCTCTTGGGGGCTTTTCCTGCCTGCCTCCCCCCTGCATTCGCTCCATAGGATGGACAGACTTTCCCCCTTAGTTTTTAAGAGGGGAAAAGTGTGTCCTATGGAGCGAAAAATACGGTAATTTAAAGAAGGTAGGGAGACATGCAGGCTCAAACGTGCACTTGCAAACTAACCACATTCAAACATGGCGCTTGGGAAATAAGCAGGCAACAGGGTGTGAGACTAGGGAGGTCTTTGGTTTAATCCATCACGGCCCTTCTTACGTTCTCCCCCATTGTTTATCATCAGTAGACAGCAATTCAGAGGTAGACGGCCATTAAAGCTGGAGGCTCCATTTAGCCACCGTGGTTTGCAGCCAAATGCCCTCAGGCTTCCCAGAATCATCCTGCTGGCTATTATTAAAAACAGGATGCAGGACGAGTTGGAGCCTTGGTCTGATCCAGCAGGGCTTTTTTGTGTGCCAAGGGAGATAGACCCATCAGTGGAGAGAGGCTGGATTTTAAATGCAGCTTTGCCAGGACTCTAGAATAACTTCCCAGAGGAAGTCCACTTCTATGTCTCCCCTGGGACTTACAAATAAATGCAAACATGCCTCTCTCTGGTCACTCCTTGCAAATCAGCCCCACCCCCTCCAATCTGCATTTGGCTTTGATTTTTTAAAGTTAACTTTGTTTGTTTTTTGTTTTTTTATTCACCCCCCATTTTTCCTCCCTCCCCCCTCCCACACAAAACACCACCCCACCCCCACCCCCTGACTTCCCTCAGTTCCAGTCTTTGATTTCTCTAAAAATGCTGTTTTCTGCATGTTACAAAGTTGTATAGATCCCCAAACTATTTAGCTGATTATTATCAATAAAATGTTTGTGAATGTTTATTCAAAACCTGCCAAGGAGTCCAGTTCGTTTGTTGCGTCTTCATATACTTTGTAAAGGGTTCCCATTCATCCTTAAAGTCACAGTTATCCTTGTCCCGTAGCTTATATGTCAGTTTTGCCAGTTCTGCATAGTCCATCAATTTTTCTTGCCATGATCCTTTAGTTGGGTTAGGGTTAGTTGATTTTTTAAATTTTTTTTTGCACTGGAGACATTTTGAATGCTTTGATTACCAACCCCCAACCTCAACCACGTGGAGAAATTTAGCATAAAGAAAAAATATTTTGTGTGTGTATCACTTCCAACTCTACAATTCAAGGATACTTCCCCACGCAAGCACAGAATCTGCCTGCAGAGAGATCTCTAGGAGGCCTGGCAAAACTTTATAAAGTCAAGGCCATTATTCCTCCTTCTTAGGTGATCACTCATAGCCAAGTAAGATTGTCTTCCATGAACACGATCTTAGCAGTGAGTCCGCAAGTGACTGTGAAGGCCAATTCTGGATCCGCACGTCCTTCCACAGTGGGGACATAGGTTTGTTGGCCGGTGTTGATCACGGCGAGGGTTTGCCAAACGTGCCTCCCTCTTAACACGTTTCTCCCTTTTGTCCTGAGTTTGAGGGTCTTCAAAGCCAATGACACCTTAATATAGTGGTACCTCGGGTTAAGAACTTAATTCGTTCCAGAGGTCCGTTCTTAACCTGAAACTGTTCTTAACCTGAGGTACCACTTTAGCTAATGGGGCCTCCTGCTGCCACTGGGCCGCAAACTTTTGAAAACTAAATAAAGAAAAATTTTAAAAAACAGTTTTTTTTTTAATCCATCTGAAGTAATAAACACGCAAATACTGCCACCCAGTGTTAAGAGACTGCATACTGTCTACAAAATTTTTACACATCACTTGGGAAGACAGGCGAACTAATGCCAGTATACTGGAAGAAGCAAAGATCACCAGTGCCAAAGCAATGATTCTTCAACATCAACTTCTTAATTGGTCGTGTTGTGCGGATGCCTGATGATCGCCTTCCAAAGCAACAACTCTATTCTGAACTTAAAAATGGAAAGCGTAATGCTGGTGGTCAACAAAAAAGGTTAAAGACTCTCTCAAGGCAGATCTAAAATATATATAGAATAAACACTGACAAATGGGAAACACTGGCCTGCATGTGCTCCAACTGGAGAACAGCCTCTACCAAAGGTGTCATGGGTTTTGAAGACGCTAGAACTCAGGACGAAAGGGAGAAGCGTGCTAAGAGGAAGGCATGCTTGGCAAACCCTCACTGTGATCAACTCCCGCCCGGAAACCAACGTCCCCACTGTGGAAGGACGTGTGGATCCAGAATTGATCTCCACAGTCACTTACGGACTCACTGTTAATATCATGTTTATGGAAGACAATCTCAATCGGCTATAAGTAATCACCAAAGAAGAAAGAAGATTACTGGGGGGAAATAATACATATCTCGTCAACACTTCTTTATTTTATGTACAACCTTTACAACAGAAAACACATCCAAGACAAAACAGTATATAACAAAACTTTGTGTCTCATATTTTCGTTTGTACTGATTCTTCTCAGATGCCCTTATTTTACTATTCCTTAATATTTGTCTCCTTCTTTTGGTTCCTTAACCTTAATCTCTTAGGTCCCATATATATCTTTAACCATTTTTCAATTAATGCCCTCACCTCTCTCCCTGTAAACCTGTTGCTTCCCCTCACCCATGTGTGATCTTCTTTACATACTGTTGTTGTTGTTTGTTGCGTTAACAGCTGTTTATATTTGTTGTTCCATATTTGTTTTAATATCATCCTATAACCTTGCACCCTTTAAACAACTTAAAAGAAATAATACATATCAAAATACATGCCAATCATAAACTAATGAAAAGTAGTCCCTTCGTTAGAGATGCCATTTCCCCCAAAACCACGCTAACCTCCCCGCACACATGAGAATGTGAGGTCAGGTGTGGGGCAGGTAAGGTTGTGGCTGGATCAGCTGGAGAGGAAATGATTTCTGCACGTGCTCAAAGACACACTTCATCAATGCACATTGCAGGTGCAAGCTCCGGCTAGCTGCAAGGTTCGGCTCAAGTGATTGGATTGGATTCACTTGAGCCGAACCTTGCAGCTTTACCTTTCCTGATTTATGAAGCAAATCAGCATGATCTGGGTAAATTCTTAGGTCTGAAGAGTGTCTTTGAGCATGTGCAGAAAGCACTTCCTCACTGCTGGCTACACAAAATTAACGTGCACACTGGGGACTTCAAAGAGGGGCTCCTCCAGGCTTCACAAGCGAGACCCCTGGCACTCCTGATGTTCTAAATTTTAAGCACTGTCTCCTATACACTGTCTCCTAGACACAGCATTATATCTGCAAGATTCTCTTCTTGAGTGGATCAGCTGGAGAACTGGACTGCAATGCGAATCTGTGCTGGAGGCCTTTTGTGTCGAAAAACCTCGTCCAATACACGGTATATAAAAGATGTTTACTCACACATTCAGTTCACAGATGGATCCCTGAAGGCAGACTTAGTTACAGAGTATATACATGTGGAATCTATCCCATATGGAGATAGTTCCTTTGTCCTCTGTTGGCTGAAAGCCAACAGAGCATCTCTAGCTAAAAAGATCCTGGTCCAGCGATGGAGAAGGTCAGAGAGCAAGCATTGAAAAGGAAGTGTGCTGCGTGCCTTGCCTTCTTGTTACCTGGGCAGGTAAGGTCACACTCACCTCTAGTCACATGCAAAGGAAGTATGTCCCAGGCAGGAGGAAACAGGAGGTTTTCGACTGGCTGGACCAAACATCCCTTTGCATGTCCACTCTAGGAAAACAAGGAATGTTGTACTTGACTGCTATCTACATATCACATCCCACACAGGGTACCTTGAAAAAGGAGTGAATTGCAGCCGTGGCTTCGCTGCGGAGTCTCAGTAGTGCGCCCAAGGAATTGGTTCTGCATCGGACGTGAGGGAACTGCCTGAGGTAATCCAGCGGGTGATGCGTTTTGTACTTCAGTGGGAATGACTAGATGGGGAAGCAAGGAAGAGACAGCAGAGTAAGCTCAACTTTACGACTCACTTGCATCCCTTAGTAGAAAAGGCGGCATGGACAGTGGGCAAAATGAGTGATTAACAAGGAAAAGGGGGGGGGGGGAAGAACCTCAACGTTCAACTTTCTGAAAACACTTATTTCTAGGCAGCTGGGAATTCTGCCGTAAAAATTTGATTTAATTTACTGACATAGCTATAGCTCCTTTCGCAAAGCATCTTACAGTAATGAATATAAATCTTCATCTAAAGATCCAACAATAATTATAAATTATTTCTGAGTAAGAATCATTATTAGAGACTAGAATCATTATCAGAGGTGGTCCCATCTAAGAAGTAAAACAATCAACATGGTGTAAGAGGAAACAATCACACTCAGGGCCAGTTTGGAGGGAAGATGGACTGGATTTTCAATTAATGATCCTCTTGTTTAAAATATCTATTTTTTAATTATGATTCTGTCACTCCTTTATTGGTTTGCTGGTCTCATTGGTGCTGTTGTGTTAGTTTTTAATAGTTTAGATATGGATGTTTGCTATTTCAAAATAGTTTTATGTTTGTTGTGAGCTGCATTAAAAAAACTATGTCTTGAAAGGCGGGATAGAAATCTCTGAAATGAATGGAGGCAAAGGAAATATTCACCAAAAAAGGAGAAATAATTTCTGAGCCATAAAAATCAATAAGCTCATGTTTGTTGTTGTTGTTGTTCAGTCATTTAGTTGTGTCCAACTCTTCGTGACCCCATGGACCAGAGCACGCCAGGCACTCCTGTCTTCCACTGCCTCCCGCAGTTTGGTCAAACTCATGCTGGTAGCTTCGAGAACACTGTCCAACCATCTCGTCCTCTGTCCTCCCCTTCTCCTTGCGCCCTCCATCTTTCCCAACATCAGGGTCTTTTCCAGAGGGTCTTCTCTTCTCATGAGGTGCCCAAAGTATTGGAGCCTCAGCTTCAGGATCTGTCCTTCCAGTGAGCATTCAGGGCTGATTTCCTTCAGAATGGATCAGTTTGATCTTCTTGCAGTACATGGGACTCTCAAGAGTCTCCTCCAGCCCCATAATTCAAAAGCATCAATTCTTCGGCGATCATCCTTCTTTATGGTCCAGCTCTCACTTCCATACATCACTACTGGGAAAACCATAGCTTTAACTACACGGACCTTTGTTGGCAAGATGCTGTCTAGGTTTGTCATTGCTTTTCTCCCAAGAAGCAGGCGTCTTTTAATTTTGTGGCTGCTGTCACCATCTGCAGTGACCATCTGCAGTGATCATGTTTATAAGCTCATGTTTATTCACCCTTAATTTGAATTTATTCTGATCAGCTCTTTCAGCACACTGATCAGCAGGCTGGGAGGTCACTCAGACGCTGTACCCCTGAGCCACAACCATTTCAAATAATATACCCTGAGAAAACCAAAGAGAACACTTGTACAGTTTAAAATATGGCTTAGCAGCTGTAATCCTGTAAAAAATCTCTCCAAAATAAGTCCTGCTGTGTTTAACGAGGTTGACTCCCAGGGAAACAGGCATCAGATTGCAGCTTGAGTTTCCTACGATGGTGAAAAAGCATAAATTTATAAACCAGGCATATCCTGCAGTTGGGAAGAGTTGCACTTATTGCTGCAGATTTCCTATGTGGTGGACTTGTAAAAGAGTATTGGGAAATGATTCATAATAAATTGAAAAAACGTTTAGAGAAGATTAGAAAACGTTTATTGAGTATGTGGGAAATAACTGTGTACAGCTGAAAACGTTGGCAGCATGAAGATAAACTCAACAGTGTAAATGAGTTACAATGGATGTAATAATGGAATGTTGAATTGTACAGTTTCTGTAAAATATGCTGGGATTTATATGTAAAATGAACCATGGAAAGAGAAGAAGGGAAATCGTGGGCATCTTAAGGATGTAAAAATGAATACTTGCAATTGTAAAACAGAAAATTTAATTAAAAAATTACGTTGCACTTACCAGGACATCGCAAGGGCCCACCACACGAATGTTCTCTGCAGCCAGCTCGACATTTTGACGTTTATGAGGACTTTTTATCAGTTTCCCATGGACTTCGACAGAACTTCCAAACGTCAGACCGCTGGGGGAAGGCAATCAATTGCTCATAATGTGAATTTATGACACACAGGCCATTTTCATACTTTAAAAAAATAAATAAATGAGATTTTATTAAAGCTTTTTCATAACACGATAAAATAAGAGAAACTAATCTAAGTAAAAACAAAAGCAAAAGCAAAAACAAAAACAAAAGAAAACACCTAAAGAACCTAGGAAAAACTACGGAAAAAGGATTTAAAGTTTACCGCATGTTACTGAAGGAATTTTTTTATGAAAATGATATATAGGTGGCATAAATTAGCTAAGGGGGGACACGGGTGGCACTGTGGTCTAAACCACAGCCTCTTGGGCTTGCCGGTTGGAAGGACAGCGGTTCGTATCCCGGCAGCGGGTTGAGCTCCCGTTGCTCTGTCCCAGCTCCTGCCAACCTAGCAGTTTGAAAGCATGCCTGTGTAAGTAGATAAATAGGTACACTCTGGGTGGCTTTCAACAGAACATTAAAAACAGAATAAAACTTCAAACATTAAAAACTTCCCTAAACAGGGCTGCCTTCAGATGTCTTCTATAAGTCGCATAGTTGTTTATTTCCCTGACATCTGATGGGAGGGCATTCCATAGATAGATAGATAGATAGAGAGATAAAAAAGTTCAACAACTTTTGGAGTGTCCTGGTTTTTACTTTTTGAAATACAGCAACTCTAAGGTTTAGGGAGAAATCAGAATACAGTGGTACCTCGGGTTACATACGCTTCAGGTTACATATGCTTCAGGTTACAGACTCCGCTAACCCAAAAATAGTACCTCGGGTTAAGAACTTTGCTTCAGGATGAGAACAGAAATTGTGCCCTGGTGGCGTGACAGCACCAGGAGGCCCCATTAGCTAAAGTGGTGCTTCAGGTTAAGAACAGTTTCAGGTTAAGAACGGACCTCCGGAACGAATTAAGTACTTAACCCGAGGTACCACTGTATGTAGTGGAAAAGAATGTAATAAAATGCAGGGGAGGGGAAGGGGAGTCTATATTAATTGCAAGCTTTTTTATATTTGAAATATTGTTATTGCTTCAAGTTTTAAGTAAAAATGGAAAAAATGGGGGGGGGGGAAATAAAGAACCAAAAGGATAAAAAATAGAAGAGAAAGAAAAAAATAAACAAGGACTTCTGATTTCCCACCTGTCAGTTACCTAAAAGAAATTATTCAAAATATTCACTCTAGAACGACACCCACTAAAAAACTCGAAACCCCCACTTAAAACCAACTGGCTGCATGCATGGGCAGTGGGCCCCAATTCAGCAAGTTCTGCCAACCTGGGTCCCAATCTTGGGTCAGCGACCACCTGCAGGTTCTCCAACGAGGAGCCGTCGTTCATGTGAACAAACAGAACGTCTTTCTGTGAGCGGACAGAACGGACCCAACCCTGGAAGCAGAGGAGAGAGAGAGAGAAGCTTGAATCAGACATTTCTTCAGCCTTCCTGGCAAGCCAGCGAAGAAGGACCAATGAAATACCGTGAAAATCCGTGAAACAAGAAGCAATTGACTATAAATATTATCTTGTGGAAATCAACTAAAAATCAAAAAGCTTAAGGGGGAAAAATTAGAAAAACCTAAAATAGAACAAAGCCTTAACGGGACACCGGCTACAAACCTCATTTCACTGAACTATTCTGTTTCCTCAGAAGGAAATAGAAAAATCATAAACTTTAAATGACCAAAATTCTATTTTAGGTTTTTCTAAAAAAAAATTGGGGGGGGGGGGCCAAGAGAGTGGGACCCTAAACTATAGCTTGTTTAGCTTATACTTAAATCTGGCACTGAACATGCATAGTCCTGAGCTCCTCAGAGTAAGGACAGGGTAAATGTATGGTTTTCCCAGTAGTGATGTATGGAAGTGAGAGTTGGACCATAAAGAAGGCTGATCGCCGAAGAATTGATGCTTTTGAATTCTGGTGCTGGAGGAGACTCTTGAGAGTCCCATGGACTGCAAGAAGATCAAACCTCTCCATTCTGAAGGAAATCAGCCCTGAGTGCTCACTGGAAGGACAGATCCTGAAGCTGAGGCTCCGATACTTTGGCCACCTCATGAGAAGAGAAGACTCCCTGGAAAAGACCCTGATGTTGGGAAAGATGGAGGGCACAAGGAGAAGGGGATGACAGAGGACGAGATGGTTGGACAGTGTTCTTGAAGCTACCAGCATGAGTTTGACCAAACTGCGGGAGGCAGTGGAAGACAGGAGTGCCTGGCATGCTCTGGTCCAGGGGGTCACGAAGAGTCGGGCACGACTAAACAACAACAACAAAAATGTGTGGCAAGATACAAAACAAGCTTCCAAACTACCCCTCTCCCTTGCTTGCCGTACCCACCTGGACTTTAATGTCCTGCCCTGCTGGGTCTCGGACTTCCAGCGCTTCTCGAACTCGGAGCAGTTTGGGAGTTGCCGCATGCTTGGGGCAGGGAGCAGAGGAACAGCGGCGGAGAACCAGGCGCATGCAACGCGCCCCAAACATCCTCGCTCAGCTCCTTCTTTCAGCCGCTTGCAACCCTGCAAAAAACAAAAACCTGAAAGACCCAAGACCCCTTTGGTTACTCAGTTGTGCACAGGGGGGAAAGGTCTTCTGATATGATCAAACACTGCGCTGAACTCAGCTAGGAACTCTGCCTGTTGTGGACCTAATAGCTATTCAGAACCAAAGACCCTGGCAAGATTACCAGCAAGACGTTATAGGTGAAACATTTATCAGAGAGCGGGACATATATAGTGTCTATGTAAAAGAGCATTGTCAAAAGATCAATCTGTCGGCAGGTACTGACTGAGCTTTGGTGTGCAAATAGGATAATTTTATTAAATAAAATGGATAGTAAATTAAATAATTGTCATACCTCGGGTTACAGATGCTTCGGGTTGCGTGATTTTGGGTTGTACCAGAACTGGGTTTCGGCACATGTGCATAAGCGCTAAATCGCACTTTGCACATGTGCAAAAATGCCAAATTGTGACCCGTGCGGGCGCACAGACGGCACTGCGGGTTGCGAACGTGCTTGCCGCACAGATCACATTCGCAACCCGAGCGTCCACTGTACTGAGAAAGTAAAGTTTAAGCACGTGTTTAGGGAATTCAATTTGGGAACGCAAGGGGGAGATCGGAAGTTTTGAAAAATTTAATTACAAATGGGTATACAAAGCAAGTATGAATAATTGTTTATTTTTTATTTTGCCTATAACATCTATTGTGCATTTTGTTATAAAGTTTCAAATCAATAAAGCATATAACAAAAAAGAATAAAAAAGAACCAAGGCCCTTTAATTCATGCAGACCTTAATAAAGTGATTTTTGTGATTTTAACTCCTGCCTCTTGCAATTATATATATGTATATGTATATGATGTATATGTATATATAAATGCTGCAAGCTACCCTGAGTGGTGCGTTTATATCTAGGTAGAACTTGTCTTACGCATGGAGTACACTCCTGGCTATTGTGCACACAAGCAAAATTGCTTAAAGCCAGAACACCCCTTAGAATATTGCAAACATCCCGGAAGTATAACACTAGGCAGCTGCATAATAACATGGATCATTCCCAAAATATAATTATAATTCAGCCTCTTCCATGTGTGCCATAAGCATGCATATGGGCAGTGAGAGGTGCGAGCTTGCCTTGGCCGGGAAATCTCATTTATATCGGGTCGAATTTGAGGCCAACAAGCTCATCTCCTCACCAACACAAAGAAGCCTTTCTCTTTTCTGATCTTTCACATTTTTAAGCATGGAAAATCCCTTTCCCCCCACCACTAACCCCTCCAGATTTCTGCTGCAGGCTTTCAAATCCATTATTCCGAACCTCCCCTCTCCCCAAAATGCTCTTTAGGAGGCCTAGCAAACTGCCTTATACAAAGCCAGACCATTGGTCCACCTACCTACCATATAAGACCACCTACCACCTACCACCTACCATATAACACCGGTCTTGAAAGACCTACATTGGCTCCCAGTACGTTTCCGAGCACAATTCAAAGTGTCGGCGCTGACCTTGAAATCCCTAAGCGGCCTCAGTCCAGTAGACCTGAAGGAGCGTCTCCACCCCCATTGTTCTGCCCGGACACTGAGGTCCAGCTCCAAGGGCCTTCTGGTGGTTCCCTCACTGCAAGAAGCGAAGCTACAGAGAACCAGGCAAAGGGCCTTCTCGGTGGTGGCGCCCACCCTGTGGAACACCCTCCCACCAGATGTCAAAGAGAAAAACAACTACCAGACTTTTAGAAGACATCTGAAGGCAGCCCTGTTTAGGGAAGCTTTTAATGTTTGATGTATTACAGTATTTTAATATTTTTTTGGAAGCCGCCCAGAGTGGCTGGGAAGCCCAGCCAGATGGGTAGGGTATAAATAAGTTGTTATTATTATTATTATTATTATTATTATTATTATTATTATTAGCCATTGGTCCACCTACCTCCATAGTGCCTGCACTGACTGGCAGCCGCTCTCCAGGCTTTCAGCCTGGGTTTGCCCCCAGCCGCCCTACCTGGCTATTGCACCCGGGACCTTCTGCATGCAAAGCAGGTGCCCTGGCGCCGAGATGCATGCGGCCCTTTGCAAAACGCCTTAGGCAGAGCCTTGCCATTAAACCCCCCCCCCCATCGCAATAGTGCCTGCACTGGCTGGCAGCATTCTCCAGGATTTCAAGCTCTGCTTGGGGTTGCACGGGGGGCCTTCTGCACGCATGACAGCTGCCCCACGGAGTTACAGCCCTTCTAACCCACTCAAGAGTGGCCCCAGCCCCCTTTTGCCCTTGGCATTTCCCGGGCTTCTCCTCCCCAAACTCACCTCCTCTGCCCCTTTCCCCAGCTTGCTCCCAAATCGCCCCGATGCTCGCAGACCGGCTGCAAAGCATGCAAAAAACTCATGCAGCGCGCACCCGCGTCTCCCACCTTCTTCCAGAAGGGTCGCCTGGCAGCCAATGGAGGCTGCCGGTTTGCAAAAGCTCAGCCCATCGGAGATAGATAGGGAACTCCTTACGGAAGTTGCCGCTTGGTCTCCAGCGCAATGCATGACGGGAGCTGTAGTTCCAAGAGCTCAGAGCGCCTGCTTTCCTTTTCACTGGGAGCAGGTTTTTTTTTGGGGGGGGGATGCAACGTGAGAATGGGGACGGCGCCCGCTTTAAGCACGTGGAATGCATTTTCAGCACGCTTTCCCCCCGCAGAAATAATTTTGATTCAAGATTTTCTTGAATTACAAAAGAACGTGCAATCTCGCCCCGAGATTGAATGTAAAACGATGTTGTATTTAGTATATGTAAAACGATGTTGTATTTAGTATAGGGTTGAAGGGGGAAACGGGGGGGGGGGGATGGGGATGAAATGGTGCGTGGTAAACTTAACACACTATTTTTCGTTTTTCCAACTTGGTAGATATGGGGAAGAAAAAAGCTTGGCACAGCTGCTTTTGCCAGATTGATTTTGTGTCGTACTTGCATTGCAACTGGAGTGCAAATATGTTTTTTTTGTGTGTGTGTGTGTAGGTTTAATTCAAAAGTTTACTTGCAGGACTTTCTTTAAACATAACCAAAAAAATGGTAAAGGATACATCCAGACAGTTCCACATCTTAAGCGTATCCACCACAGGCTGAGCATCTTCTTAGAAATAACATAAACTTATAATTTGGGGTTTCAAAATGTAAAAGCCAGGACACCCCAAAAGTTGAGCTTTTTTTAAAAAACAAAAACACCAAAAAACTGAATTTTCGGTTGACTTCTCTAAGATCCAAGACAAAAACCGCCTTTCAGAAATTCACCTAGATTGAAATTCCAGTAACGCCCAGGAAAACCTGACAGTATGGCAGCCCTATGTAATCAGAGCTGGCAAACATAGCTCTTTCTCACACACAAACTTCTGTGCCTTCATCCCAGGCTCCTTTTCCCCTGGAGCTTTTTTCCTCTCCCTTGAAGAGAAACTTTTGCAGGTGCTTTACTCCATAGAGTCTGAAAGAACAACAAAACCAGTCATCACCCCTCCAAGATGGCGAATGTGCAATTCAATATCATAACCAGCTGATCTAAGGTTACTTATCACTTGTTAGCTGCTAGAGAACAACAGTCAGTTAATTATTGACCAGTCAAAGCTCAGAGAGAGCTCTTTTTTAGCTTCAGTGGAATCTCCCCACCCTTTTCACCAGGACACAGGTGTTCCCATTTCAGTGTGAATTAACCCAATTATACTTAACATGATCTTCACCTGGTCAGCTAATAAGCTGGGCTGTGTTTCCTTGCCCGCCTCAATTTCCTGGAGGGCACTTTCCACTGTTCCTGATGCCTCAGAGCCCGCCATGTCTGTGGAGAAGGGAGAACCTTTGGTTCTGGTGATGTGTTGACTTCCTCTGGCTCCCATGAACTATCAGCTGCTCCTTTGACATCCTCTGATGTCCTGTGAGTACCTCCTAAGTACCCAACCTCCCCTTCTCCATCTTCAGCTTGTCCCAGTGTTTACCAGTTGTGGCTACATCCAGGAATCCTTTCCCCCTTCCTTGGTATCCTGTCGGTTCATGACAAGTCGTCTTCTTTCTCGTCGCCAAGTAAGATTGTCTTCCATGAATGTGGACTTAATGGTGTGTCCATAAGTGACTGTGGAGGCCAATTCTGGATCCACACGTCCTTCCACAGTGGGGACATAGGTTTCTTGGCCAGAGTTGATCACGGTGAGGATTTGCCAAGCATGCCTTCCTCTTAGCACATTTCTCCCTTTCATCCTGAGTTTGAGCGTCTTCAAAGCCCATGACACCTTTGGCAAAGGCTGTTCTCCAACTGGAGCGCTCACAGGCCAGTGTTTCCCAGTTGTCAGTGTTTATACTACAGTTTTTTAGATTTGCCTTCAGAGAGTCTTTAAACCTCTTTTGTTGACCATCTTTAACCCTTTTCACCAGGACACAGGTGTTCCCATTTCAGGGTGAAATAAACCAATTATATTTAACATGATCTTCACCTGGTCAGCTAGTAAGCTGGGCTGTGTTTAGTTTTCCATTACATTTTCTATTTTTATGTTTGGAGTAGAGTAGTTGCTTTGGAAGACGATAATCAGGCATCTGCACAACATGACCAGTCCAACGAAGTTGATGTTGAAGAATCATTGCTTCGACACAGGTGATCTTTGCTTCTTCCAGTACACTGGCATTAGTTCGCCTGTCTTCCCAAGTGATGTGTAAAAATTTTCGGAGACACCGTTGATGGAATCTTTTGAGGAGTTGGAGATGGCATTTATAAGTGGTCCATGTTTCACAAGCATACAGTAAGGTTGGTAGTACTGTACAATAGCTTTGTAAACAAGCATTTTGGTTTCCCTGAGAATGTCCCAGTCCTCAAACATGACACGTGCTGGGGTTGTGATTCTGGGGCAATTTTGGAGCATTTAGACACCAGGGTATCTCTAAAAACCACAGAAGTTTCTGTGAATTAACTCCTAAGGCTCATAGTTGAAGTTCGTGTGCTGTTTTGTACAGAAATATTTCCCAGCACAGTATACCTAGATACATTGGTGCCCCGCAAGACGAACGCCTCGCAAGACGGAAAACCCGCTAGACGAAAGGGTTTTCCGTTTTGGAGGCGCTTCACTAAACGAATTTCTCTATGGGGTTGCTTCGCAAGACGAAAAAATCTTGCGAGTTCCCGCGAGTTTTTTTCGCTCCCCCCCCTTTCCTAAGCCGCTAAGCCGCTTATCAGCTATTCCGCTGATAAGCCGCCTCTCAGCTGATCGCTAAAGGCCGCTAGACCGCTAATAGCGCTAATCCGCTAAGCCGTCAATGGGCTTGCTTCGCAAGACGAAAAAAAGGCTAGACGAAGAGAATCGCGGAATGGATTAATTTCGTCTTGCGAGGCACCACTGTATAGACAGATATAATACAATCTGATAATAATATAAAACTCTTGAGAGTCCCATGGACTGCAAGAAGATCAAACGTATCCATTCTTAAGGAAATCAGCCCTGAGTGCTCAGTGGAAGGACAGATCCTGAAGCTGAGGCTCCAATACTTTGGCCACCTCATGAGAAGAGAAGACTCCCTGGAAAAGACCCTGATGTTGGGAAAGATGGAGGGCACAAGGAGAAGGGGACAACCGAGGACGAGATGGTTGGACAGTGTTCTCGAAGCTACCAACATGAGTCTGACCAAACTGCGGGAGGCAGTGGAAGACAGGAGTGCCTGGCGTGCTCTGGTCCATGGGGTCACGAAGAGTCAGACACGACTAAACGACTAAACAACAACAACAAATACAATCTGAGAAGGTCTTGCCCAGTCACAACAGTAAAGGTGGACATCCCAAGGTTGGAGGGCCATGTGACATGGATGCTGTAGCTGAGATTCCTGCATTGCAGCGGGGTTGGACTAGATGACCTTTGGGTTCCTTCCAGCTCTCAAATTCTATTATTACAAAAGAAACAGGAGCTTCTGAACCACGTTGCTGTCTAAAAGCAAGAAGTTAACTTCTGAATGTCAAAAGATGCCAGCTTGAAAGGCACATTTGGCTGTGAAGCAGATGGTTAAAAGGTACATAGATATGAATTAGCCCGCTAATCAAAACCAACTGTTTGTGTATTTTGGAAGGGGGAACTGAGTATTTAGAAGCAGACCAGGTTGATCCATAAGCTACTTAGTGCAAACTTGTTTACAATTTGCTGCTAATCCCGTCCTGTGTGGGACTTCATTAACACCGTATCTGGTCAACTGATAATCCAACTTTGTTTCAATAGTGGATTTTCCAACCCCAACGAAAGGGAGATTAACCCAATGACTTTTCAAAAATTGAATTTGTTTGTTCTTCAGCCCAGTAGGCATTGTTCTCTATCAATTTATCTATTATTATTATTAGCGGGTGGTGGGTAAGTATGTGCCGGGTGCTGACAAGAAACTCAAAGAAACCCAAACCTGACTCAGGATCTTGAGAACAATCATGCAAAATTTGGTTATAATATCTTAAAGTGTGTCCAAATGCCTCGGGAGCAAACATCTTCCAGAAATATTGAGTAGAGAGCAGAAAGTGCCGGTTGTTCCTCAGGAATTCTAAGAAACCAGTAAAATCAGTGCCATCTTGGAATGGGTTGTTAAAATCCATGCAATTGTGAAACGTTCAGTCTCTCGTCTTGATTCAAAATGGCATCGAACTGTATCCAGAGACAGAATCCTGTTCTTTGATGTCAGGAAACTGCCATACAAAATTTGCTTATGATACTGAAATCTACTCGGAGTCAAGAGTGGATTTCATGCTCTTTATTCAGCTCATAGTGGTGAGGAGGAATGGAAGTTCCCTCAGAATGTTTGCTTTATGTACATTATTTACACATTATGGGCCCCACGTGATTGGCTAATTCCGGGATTCACCTGTAGGCCAATCAGGTTGCGGATTCACTTCCACCTGGAGCTGGATTGGGTGGCTCCTGTGGACCAATCAGACTGCTGCAATCTGGACCCTATTGTTCTAGGACCAACCAGACTGCTGCCTTTTGGATCCTATTCAACTCAGTACATAACAGATACCTTACATTGATTAAAATCAGTGCCTTTACCCCTCTCAGAGCTATTTTTCAGTTTATTGCATTGCATTTTCTCCCAATCTTTTTTACTCCAATGAGCTCAAGGTGATTTTCATGGTTCACCCCCCATCTCATTGAAACCCCACAACAACCTTGTGAGGTAGGTTAGGCTGAGAGGCAGGGACTGGGCCAAGGTCACCCAGGGAATTTCTGGGCAGGGTGGAGATTTGAACTCTGGTCTCCCAGGCTCTTGTCCAACTGTTGATAACCACTGCACCATGCTACAATTGCCTTAAACAATTCCCTTGCACTACAGTTCCCTTAAACTACAGTTCCCATGGTCCTTTGCTTTAAATATATGGTGTGGCTGCAGCAAGAAATGAGTATATTAAAGGGGGGGGGGAAATGGCAGGCAGAATTTTTTCGCCCACACAAAAGGCTTGGTGAAACAAGTGTGGGAAAGCCAGCCACATGTAACCAACATGCTTAAGTCTAATTAATGTATGAAAGGGTTAATACCACAAAGTAAGCTGTCCTGCCAGGCTTAGCTAGGCCCACTTCCTCTCATCTTGGGAGGAACTTGGTCATCAAGCTTTCATTTGTGATCGGAATTTTATGGTCTTAGATACAGTGGTGCCCCGCAAGACGAACGCCTCGCAAGACGGAAAACCCGCTAGACGAAAGGGTTTTCCGTTTTGGAGGCGCTTCGCTAAACAAATTTCCCTATGGGCTTGCTTCGCAAGACGAAATGTCTTGCGAGTTCCTGCGGGTTTCCCCTCCTTTCCCCCCCCCTTTTCCTAAGCCGCTAAGCCGCTTATCAGCTGATCCGCTAAAAGCCGCTAAACCGCTAATAGCGCTAATCCACTAAGCTGTCAATGGGCTTGCTTTGCAAGACAAAAAAACCGC
Source organism: Podarcis erhardii (assembly GCF_964252035.2). Classification (NCBI taxonomy): domain Eukaryota; kingdom Metazoa; phylum Chordata; class Lepidosauria; order Squamata; family Lacertidae; genus Podarcis; species Podarcis erhardii. The sequence continues at coordinate 11,345,498 of NC_138508.1, forward strand.
TATACGAAGAGCCTCACGAAACAGATTAATTTCGTCTTGCGAGGCACCACTGTATATGGTAATGTTCATAACCGCACGTACATAGATCAGCACAGGAAGGCCAACCTGGAACCATTTTGATTCCTAAACTGAGCAAATGTTTTCTCTGCAAGGTCAAAGTGGGAAAGCCTCCCCACTGTCTTTTCCTTCACAAATCCTGTCTTAAGGGTATGTCTGTGTTTGAATAGGGTGTGAGCCTGTGACCTGGCCCAGGAACTAAGTACTGTATTTATCACTACAAAAGACTGGCCAGGCTCCCCAGGCAATCCAATCAAGTAACCTGCCAGACAGGAGATAAACAACAACAGGAGAAAAACAACATTCAAATTTCTGTTTTAGACCGCCTTTTCTGTGATGTAGGTATGATGAGGGGTGGTCTTAGGTTACACCCCTTCTGTGATGTATGTATGATGTTTCTGGGGGTGGTCTTGATCTACAGGGTGGCAATTTCAAAAGTCTTTATAAGGCCTTGCACACCATTTTTCTGGGTCCCTCCTCTCTCCTGTGGGTGAGGGGAGCACCCTGTTGCAACAGATCAATAAAGGCCAAGCCTACAGGCTGCTGTTTTGCTCCAAGTAATCTTGATTGGTGTCTTTGTTTTTGTCCAAGGGAGCCCTCGGATTTTTCCGTTAACACATTCTCCTCCAGTATACATGAGAATCTCCACTTGTGAAGAGGTTTGAGCTGGCTGCTCCAAGCGGCCAGCTGAGGTCGTTGTACAAATTTTTTTTTTTTTGGTCTTGATTAGTTCAGCAACCCGCTCTCTTGGATTCTCACCATCATTGTGCACAGCACCCCAAGAACTGGAAGCGACTCAGGACACAATCCACAGTGCCGAAACCCATAAGAGCACATTCAACGTACATGACTTTCCCCAAAGAATCCTGAAATCTGTAGCTTGCGCCTCAGAGCTACCATTCCCAGCACCCTCTTGCCTAACGCTCCCAGGATGCTATGGGGGATGTCATGTGCTTTAAATGTATGGTGGAGACATGTGGGACAGTGGGTGGCACTGTGGTCTAAACCACCGAGCCTCTTGGGCTTGCCGATCATAAGGTTGGTGGTTCTAATCTGTGTGATGGTGATGAGCTCCCGTTGCTCTGTCCCTAGCTGTTTGAAACCATACCAGCGCAAGTAGATAAATAGGTACTACTATGGAGGGAAAGTAAATGGCATTTCCATGCACTCTGGCACTTGCCACAATCCTTCATGCTCCAGTAGTGGTTTAGTCAAGCTTGCCACATGACCCGGACATGACAAACGCTAGCTCCCTCAGCCTGAAAGCAAGATGTGCGCAGCACTCCACAGTCAAATTTGACTGGAGTTAACCGTCCAAGGGTCCTTTTACCTTTACCTTACCTATGGTGAGGACATCTGGAACGCAGGCTGAGACCCTACCTGCCCGTAGACCAGTGTTTCCCAACCCTGTGCCTCCAGCTGTTTTTGGACTACAATTCCCATCATCCCTTGCCACTGGTCTTGCTAGTCAGGGATGATGGGAGTTGTAGTTCAAAAACAGCTGAAGGCACAAGGTTGGGAAACACTGCCGTAGACCATCTCACCAGAGTGGTGCATGCTCTGGTTATCTCCCGCTTGGACTACTGCCATGCGCTCTATGTGGGGCCACATTTGAAGGTGCCCCGGAAACTACAACTAATCCAGAATGTGGCAGCTAGACTGGTGACTGGGAGTGGCTGCTGAGACCATATAACACCAGTCCTGAAAGACCTACATTGGCTCCGAGTACATTTTTGAGCACAATTCAAAGTGTTGGTGCAGACCTTTAAAGCCCTAAACGGCCTCGGTCCAGTAGACCTGAAGGAGCATCTCCACCCCCATTGTTCTGCCCAGACACTGAGGTCCAGCTCTGAGGGCCTTCTGGTGATTCCCTCACTGCAAGAAGTGAGGTTACAGAGAACCAGGCAGAGGGCCTTCTCGGCGGTGGCGCCCTCCTTGTGGAACACCCTCCCTTCCGATGTCAAGGAAATAAACAACTACCTGACTTTTAGAAGGCATCTGAAGGCAGTCCTGTTTAGGGAAGTTTTTAATGTTTGATGTTTTATCGTGTTTTTAATATTCTCTTGGGAGCTGCCCAGAGTGGCTGGGGAAACCCAGCCAGATGGACGGGGTAGAAATAATAAATTATTATTATTATTAGTGATAGGCAAACAGACACCCTAACCCCCCAGGGACTCTCAGAAATGTAAACACATTTGTATGCACATCCCTGATGCCTGTGATGGTGGGAATGGCAAATTTGTGTGTGTGTGTTACTCCTTTCCCTGGGGAGAAAGAGGGGGCAGGGTGGGGAGACACAAGGAACGCAGAAAACGGCCCTAGGTTTCACCCTTTATTGATTAACCCGAGGAAGCGACTGAGCGCATTAGATTGCTGGCATTCAGCCCCGTGTTCTATTCCCGAAAGGTGCTCGCCGCATAGCCTGCGTCTGTATGGTGCGGCGAATGACACCATTCACCGCAAAGCGTTATATTTAGGATTGAATTACGGTAAGAGCACAGAGGTCGTGCGCACATCAGAGGCTTTCTGCTGGTGACTGCAAGGGGAGTTCTGCTCACGCCCCGCAAATGTTTCTGTTACGTGCAAAACGTCCACAGGGTACTTTGAACACCTTGCAGAAAGTAGAGGAAGTGGCACTGTGTCCCCCCCCCCCCCGCAATGTGTTTTTATTAAAGTTTTAATTGGTTTACAAAAGTATGTGCAATGTCTCTCTCTCTCTCTCTCCCTTTTTCCCAAGTAACATTTTTTACAGATCAGTTTCATTTGTTGAGACATTAGGAAGAAGAGGGGGGAAAGAGGTGGGGGGGAGGTGAGTGGGGGGGGTTGGGTGGCGATGTTTCTATTATACTTAATATATGTGGGGTTTTGTGTCAGCGTCACTTATGCGGGTTCTCTGCTATTCACTAATAATAATAATAATTAATAATTTATTATTTATACCCCGCCCATCTGGCTGAGTTTCCCCAGCCACTCTGGGAGGCTTCCAATCAAGTGTTAAAAACAATACAGCATTAAATATTAAAAACTTTCCTAAACAGGGCTGCCTTCAGATGTCCTTTAAAGATAGGATAGCTGCTTATTTCCTTCACATCTGCTGGGAGGGCGTTCCACAGGGCGGGCGCCACTACCGAGAAGGCCCTCTGTCTGGTTCCCTGTAACCTCACTTCTCGCAATGAGGGAACCGCCTTGTGTTCCTTTGGTGGTGAGAGAGGTTGGGGTTGGCCTAGGGTGTGGTTGTTCATTTGTGGTTGGCTGTGGTGGCCTTTGTTTTTGTTAAGTTGCAGGTGAACATATCAGACGACACAGCGATTCTTCAAACAGCTCTTGTTTATTCACAGGCCAGAATAGAACTGAGCTGAAGGGTTCAGCCAACCTGCTTATATAAAGCTCAACTACAAAGCAACAGTAACAACTTTCTGTAACTATCCAATCACTGAACGTCACTATCAATTCCTTATTTGCATATGCAGACCTGAGTGAAAACTATCTACAGTATTCCCCTGCTGGCCCAGTGTGAGAACTTCAGTACATAACAGTTTTCATGTGTGAGTGGGGTGGGTGGGTGTTTTGGATCCGGTTAGCCATATTGATTTGTATGCTGTTGGTGGATTTTTGTCATTGTCTTGTTGGGCTGTGTATGTGTCAGGGAACTGCCATCGGAGAGACAGGTGGTGGACAGGCTACAGGAGAATAGGAGAGAATCTGCAGTAGAAGAGGGAACCAGCAGGGGGAGTGCAGGAGTCACAGCGGAGGGGAGGCTCTGGGATGCTTCCAGTGAGAGTAGTGGAGAGGTAACGGGACCCCCGTTGGGAACGCCCACCCTTCGCCGGAAACTGTCACGCAGAGAGTCTCGAAAGCGCATGTCTGTCAAAGAGCTTTTATGTTGGCGTAAATTCCGTAGACGCCCACTGTCAGATTCTACCAGCGACTGACGGAGTCATGTTTTGGGGGCTCCGTTAGTGCATCGGTTTGGATGACCAGCCAAACCCCAGAGGGATCAAGCTTTTACGCACAAGCAGCTCACTATCCCATCACAGCAATCTGACAGTCTTTGAAAGCAGCTTGTGCAAGCAGAAGGCATCATGAGCGAACCATCCGGAACCGGAGGAGCAGGAGCGGGAGCTGGCGCAGATCCAAGCCTGGAACAAAGGTACAGGGCGTTGGAGGTCCAGCTGGCACTGCAAACGGCGAGGCTCGAGGAGAGGAGGGCTCAAGATGCAGATAAGGGGAAGACCACCCCACTTGCCAGACGGGTGCCTGGACTGGTGCAGAAATTTGGGGGGGATCCCCGGAACTATCAAGCTTTTAGGACAGAGATGCAATATGCTCTCAATCTACTGTTTGATGACTTCCCCGACGAGAACTCTAGAGTGGCGTACGTGATTGGCCATCTAGAGGGAGGGGCGAGGGACTGGGTTCGGCCCCTGATGGCAGCCAATAATGAAATCTTAAAGGACACAATGAAGTTTTTCCGCGCCATGGACTTGATGTTTTCCAGCGAGATCGAGCAGGGAGTGGTGCGCAGGCAGTTAATGGCGTGTAAACAGGGGAGCCGATCTGTACGTGAGTACTGGACTGAGTTCACCATGCTGATTCATAGACTTGGGTGGGACCTTGCTAGTGAACCTATTCAAATGCTGTTTGAAGAAGGTCTCTCTCCGGCAGTGAAAGATGAACTTTCCCGGGCGCCTAGGGCGGAGTCTATGGATCAGCTGACTAAATCAGCGCTGTCCATTGGAGCACGCCAGGAAGCTAGAGCTATGGAAAAGCGGGAAGGAAAGGGGGAACGTTGGAAGGACGTCCGCATTCCAGAGATTCCGGAGCAGCCTTTCCCGCCAGCAGAGCCGATGGAACTTGGAACAGCGCGCGCGCGCGCAGTTTCAAACACCAGTGAAGGGCGGAAGAAGGAGGGAAAGAGCGGCAAGAGATGCTATCTCTGCCAACAGCCAGGTCACTTTGCCAGAGTCTGTCCGCAAAGGAAGGAATGGCAAGGGATGGCGGGAACTGTTGGGGGGAAGGAGGAAGAAGAAATCACGGAGCCAGCAAAAGCCAACGCCTGGTTGCCAACATCAGGGCACAGCAGCCAGGCCAGGGAGTAATGAATGTGCCCACGCCGGAACCTCCAAGACCAGCGCTTGTGATAGAGGTGTTGCTGGAACTGGCAAACGGACACCCACTGAAGATAAAGGCGCTATTGGATTCAGGTAGCTCATGTAATTTCATGAGCAAAGAGTTTGCAGCTGCACACCAAATACAGACTATCCCATTGAGTAAGCCTTTGCAGGTTACCACGATTGATGGGAGGGAGCTGTTGGGAGGAGAAGTGAGCCAACAGACTGTACCAATGATAATGAGGGTGGCACGACACACCGAACTGATAGCGTTTAACGTAGCCACCTTGGGAGGAGCTCCTATTATCTTGGGTATGAGCTGGCTGGCGCTACACGATCCGCTAGTAGGCTGGCATCAGAGAGTGGTTTCCTTTGGATCAGCACATTGCCTAGAACACTGCAAGGAGGGAGAGGCTCAGGCAGGCGCCAGGGGCACTCTAGCAGGGATGGAAGTGATGGACAAAGGGAGGGTGCCACCACAATACGCTGACTTGCTTGACGTATTCAGCGAAAAAGAAGCAGATAAACTGCCCCCGCACAGACCCTTTGATTGTCAAATTACCTTACTCCCAGGAGCACAATTGCCAGTGGGCAAGCTGTATGCAATGTCAGACAGTGAGATGCAGGAGTTAAGGGAGTTCATTGACAAGAATCTCAAGCGAGGTTTCATCAGAGAGTCACGAGCAGTGGGGGGCAGCCCAGTGTTCTTTGTGGACAAAAAAAACACGGGCAAGCCCAGGCTTGTATGTGATTTCAGGGCCCTAAATGCAGTGTCAGAACCAGTGACTTTCCCTATGCCCAGAATTGATGACATTCTAACACGGGTGAGAAAAGGGAAAATTTTTACCAAGCTGGACCTTAGGGGGGCATATAACTTGATACGTGTGAGAAAGGGGGATGAGTGGAAGACCACTATGTTCACCCCCTTGGGGGCCTTTGAGTACACCGTTATGCCTTTCGGATTACAAGGGGGCTCCGCCTGTTTTCAATCATTCATGAATCACGTCCTGGGGCCACTGCTCTACAAGAACTGCGTAGCGTTCTTAGATGACGTTCTGGTGTACTCAGACAATGAGGAGCAGCATGTGCGAGATGTAAGAGAGGTACTGAGCAAGCTGCGAGAAAACCGGCTGTGGGTGAAACTGGAGAAGTGTCAGTTTCATACCAAGGAGGTGGAATTCCTGGGGTACCGGTTGTCTGACAAGGGATTGGCCATGGATCCCAGCAAGGTTCAAGCGGTACTGGAATGGAAAACACCAAAGACCAAGAAGGACGTGCAAAGGTTCCTGGGCTTCGGAAACTTCTATAGGAAGTTCATCAAAAACTTTGCCCATTTAACAGCGCCCATCACGGATTGTCTTAGTAGCAAAAAGAAATTTGTTTGGACGGGAGAAGCGCAACAAGCGTTCGAACGCTTAAAGCAGGCGTTTGCGTCGGAAGAGCAACTCTTGCACGTGGATCTACAACAACCAATGAGAGTGGAGACTGACGCGTCAGACCGAGCGGTGGGGGCCGTTCTTCTCCAGCCGGGAAAAGATACGTCTGAATGGAGACCGTGTGCATTCTTCTCGCGGAAGTTGAACAAATCAGAGAGGAACTACACAGTGTACGACCGAGAACTGCTCGCCATTCATGAAGCATTCCGGAAATGGCGGCACTTGCTGATTGGGGCGCAGCACAAGGTTCAAGTCCGAACTGACCACAAAAATCTGGAATACTGGAGAACAGCCCGAGTGCTGAACCAGAGACAAGTGAGATGGGCCCAGGAGTTCTCCAAATTCCACTTTGAGATTCGTTACGTGCCCGGCTCCGAGAACGTGAGGGCGGACGCTCTTTCCAGGAAACCTGAGTACTTAGAGGGGGAGGGAGCGCCTGAGGCAAGGCATGTAATCCCTGAAGACCGCTGGGTGTGTGGGGCGGCATTGGTGGGGCAGAGGGAACTGATAGAGGGTACGGAGAACGATGAATACGCCCAAGAGAAACTCAGAGAGCTCCGGAGGACAGAGGAGAACACAGGGGGGTTCGAAGAAAAGAACGGGGCGTTGTATTACAAAGGGGCACTGTACATACCCGACGGGGAACTGAGGGGCAGAGTACTCAAGCAGTTGCATGACAGCCCCACAGCGGGACATTTTGGACAGCACAAAACCATGTGGTTGGTTACCAGGGAGTTTTGGTGGCCCAAGGTGAGGGAGGACGTACGGGAATATGTCAGGGGTTGCGACAGGTGCCAGCGAGCGAAAGGAGAGAGGGTGGCGCCAGCGGGGCTATTACAACCCTTACCCACGCCCGAAAGGCCATGGGAGGCAGTATCCATAGATTTTATGACGGACCTGCCAAAATCCAAAGGCAAAACAGCTGTCATGGTGGTGGTAGATCAATTAACCAAGATGTGTCATTTTATAGCTTGTTCACATGCAGTCACAGCGGAGGAGACCGCCAAGTTGTTTGTAGAACATATTTTCAAGTTGCATGGCGCCCCCTTGAGGGTGGTCAGCGACAGAGGGAAACAATTTACTTCCAGGTTCTGGAGGAAACTTATGAGCTTACTGCACGTAGAACTCAATTTCTCAACTGCCCGGCACCCAGAAACCAATGGGCAAGCGGAAAGGGCAAATGGGGTTTTACAACAATACCTGAGGTGTTATGTAAAAGACAGAGAAAATGATTGGGTGGATAAGTTACCTCTAGCAGAATTTGCCTACAACAACGCGGAGAACGTGTCCACAGGGATGAGTCCCTTCCTGGCAAATTATGGGTGTCACCCCCGGGCATTCCCAGGAGAGGGAGGGGAGAGGTGGAGCGTGCCGGCGGCGGAATATTTTTTTGAAGAGATGGAGGCGATCCACCGTCAGCTTCAACTTAACTTAGAGAAAGCCAAGGAAGAATATAAGAAGCAAGCAGACAGAAATAGGAGGGAAGGTGAAACTATAAGGGTGGGGGACCGGGTGTGGTTGTCCACCCAAGGGCTACCGTTCAAGGGCGGGAGTAAGAAATTGAGGCCCAAAAGATTGGGACCCTTTGAGGTCATACAGCAGGTCAACCCAGTGGCATTCAAACTCAGGCTGCCCAGTCACATGAAATTACACCCAGTATTTCACAGGTCATTACTGTCGCCGTACCGAGAGGGACGCGAGTGGGGGGAGCGTGAGAGAGAGGCCACCCAAACGCCCGTGATAGAAGAGAGAGAGCGCGACATGAACGTGGCAGGAATCATTGATTCCAGGTGGAAGGGGAATCAGGTGGAATATCTGGTAGAATGGGAGGGGGAAGCAGAGTCGGAAAACACTTGGGTACCAGCAGAGGTAGTCAATGACGAGGTTTTAATAGAAACATTTCATCAGCGTTTCCCAAGAAAACCGCAACCCGTGGCTCGATTTAGAAGGGAACACTTTGGGACCACCGATGAGGAAGGAGAGTTTGAAGGGTTCCCAGAGTCAGGGGTGGGTGAAGAAGCCGACTCCGACGAAGAAGAGGAAGACGGGGAGAGAGACGGTACGCCGTGGCTGGAAGTGTTAGAATCCTCGGACGACGAGGAGAGTTCCTTCAGGGGCTTTCCGCCCTCACCGCCAGTGGGAGAGGAGGCGGGAGGGGGTGAAGGGGGCCCTGGGGGGGAGGTGGATGTCAGGGAACTGCCATCGGAGAGACAGGTGGTGGACAGGCTACAGGAGAATAGGAGAGAATCTGCAGTAGAAGAGGGAACCAGCAGGGGGAGTGCAGGAGTCACAGCGGAGGGGAGGCTCTGGGATGCTTCCAGTGAGAGTAGTGGAGAGGTAACGGGACCCCCGTTGGGAACGCCCACCCTTCGCCGGAAACTGTCACGCAGAGAGTCTCGAAAGCGCATGTCTGTCAAAGAGCTTTTATGTTGGCGTAAATTCCGTAGACGCCCACTGTCAGATTCTACCAGCGACTGACGGAGTCATGTTTTGGGGGCTCCGTTAGTGCATCGGTTTGGATGACCAGCCAAACCCCAGAGGGATCAAGCTTTTACGCACAAGCAGCTCACTATCCCATCACAGTATGTGATAAAGGGGAGCCATACTGAGGTAAAGGTGTCTTCTGTTTGTCCCCATGTCAGTTTCAGTTTATTGGTTAATTTTTCTATTAGGGCTGTTTCCCATACTATTTGGTACCATTGGTCCATGCTTACTCCTGACAGGTCTCTCCAGTGTCTGGTTATGGTGTTTCCGGCTGCTGAAAGTAGGTGGGTTATGAGTTCTTTGTGGTGTAAATGGGCATTATTATTGATTGGCAGCAAAGGCACCGGGAGGGAGGGAGAGAGGAAGGATGGGTGCTGGAAGGAGAGAGGTGAAATGAGAAGGCGAAGCTTCTTTCAAGCTGAAGAATAAATTGACCTTCCATCTACCAAATGTTGATGGAGGAGACGCCTTTGATTTACAGCTGGGTCAGCCTTCCCCACACTGGGGCTCGCCATTTTGGGGGGAGGGATCACAACTCCCATACAGAGTGGGGTTTTGGGGGGGAAAGTTGTGGCTCCAGCAGAAGTGCGGTTGAGTGTGCAAAACGGCCTTTTTCATATGCCCATATATTAGAGGCGACAATGTGCAAAGCTGTTCAACAGATGGCAGCACAGCACAAAGAAAGAATATAAAAAAATGGGTTGATGGCCAAGAATTCCAAATGGAGAATTTTATCTCCCAGGATTTGTTTTGATTTTTCTAAACCATATTCTCTCTCCCCGCACCTCCATTTGGAAGACTATATTTTTCTAGCCATCTACTCTTTGCAGAACATTACGTTCTCTTTATTTCCCTAAATAAAGCCTGCATGTATTACATTCGCCGGACATTGCGGAAGATCTATGCTTTACCATATTCTCCATCTTCAAATAGGTCCAATGGTTCCTGCAAGTTAAAATAATAATAATAATGATGATGTGGCAGAACTTTATTTTTTTTATGAACTGCAAAATACCATGAAGCAAGAGTTTCCTAGGTGGGTTACTTCATGCGCCAGGTTGCAATGTTATGCTCTTAAAATCAACAGAAACGGTGTGGTATAATGAGTTACAGTGTTGGGCGTGGGAGATCTGGGTTCGAATGCCAACAACATGAGCTGGGGTTGCCCAAGCTGGCTGAGGTTTTGTTATGGGGTTATTTTGGGCTAGGGGCTTAAAGGTAATCTGTGTTTCATCCTCCCAACTGTAAGGGGTGCTGCTGCATAATTAACTAAACACAATTCTAGTTTAGTAATGGCTAAAGAGATAGAGGAATATCAGGGCATCTCGGGATTGTCAGTATTTTGTGCAAGAGATTCAGATGCATACTAGGAAATGTTGGTGTGCACAATTAAAGTGGATTAACGTTTCCCTTTGTGCGAGAAGCCTACTTTGAAAAAGAAACAGAACTTTGGCGATTAGGAGAGTGACGGCGGGGAGATTCACTGAACAGCACGGAACGAACGAATGATTAACAGGTAAACACCCACAAGCAGATAAGAATGAATGCCCATTGTCGTACAACCTCCCTGCAAAGTAATCAGAATGAATTCAGAAGGCAGACCGGATACAATTTTACCTCTGCACGAGCCTTTTGCAAGCGAATCAGGAAGAATGTCTCATCTGCAGCGCCAAAGGTGAGCCATGGGTAGTTGCCAGAGTTGAACCCTGAGCCAGGGATTGTGCCAAGGGGTCAGAGGCCACCTGAGGCCACCCTGCATGTGTGCCACCTCCACGAGAGGTCTGGAGGCCAGCAACACAAGAATGGGCCTTTTCTGTGGTGGCTCCTTGCTTGTGACATTCTCTCCCTAGGAAGGCTCACCTGGCTCCTTCATTACATATCTTTAGGTACCAGGCGAAAACATTTTTCGCAGGCTGACAATGATGTGTTATTAAACTGTGTTTCAGAGTTACAGTGGTAGTTCAGGTTAAGAACTTAATTCGTTCTGGAGGTCCATTCATATATATATATATATATGTATATATATGTATATACACATACACACATTTTTATTGGTTTTTTAACATATCATTTCCAACAATCATTTAACATAAATTCTTATCTTATACAATATTTTAGACTTCCATCAACAACCTCTGAAGATTTTCCGTTCTTTATCACTTATTCTGCATTTCTTAATTTCTCTATTACTTTTAATTATCATTAACTAATAATTCTCTTCATAATCTTCCTTGCAATATTTTGCATAATCCTCCTTACAGAACTTCTTGCAGTCCTACTAGCGTAATCTGTTTATTACAATTGCTTTTTAGATAGTTCGAATAGTTACTCCAGTCTTCTAAGAATCTCTGGTCCCACAGGTTTCGAATCCTTTCTGTTAATTTGTCTGATTCTGCATAGTCCATTAATTTCATTTGCCACTCTTCTTTCGTTGGCAATTCTTCTTATTTCCATTTCTGTGCCAGTTCTGGAGGTCCATTCTTAACCTGAAACTGTTCTTAACCTGAGGTACCACTTTAGCTAATGGGGCCTCCTGCTGCCGCCGCGCGATTTCTGTTCTCATCCTGAATCAAAGTTCTTAACCCAAAGTACTATTTCTGGGTTAGCGGAGTCTGTAACCTGAAGCATCTGTAACTCGAGGTACCACTGTATTGTTTTCGTTTGGTAATATGGTATATATTTTTGTGTTTTTATATTGCAAACTGCCCTGTTCACAATCTTTGGATGGAGGGGGTGGTATAGAAAGGTAATAAATAAATAGCAGCAAGAACAGCAACATTTTCTCTCTCCTGAATCTTCAGCTTCACTGAATCTCCATGAGATCTCTTATCGTGGCTGATAGCGACTGACAGCCTTCTCCATGAATTTTTGTAATAGTCTTTTAAAACCATCCAACTTGGTGGCCATCACTGCTACTTCCGTTGAAGGTCAGATAATAAATTCTATTGCTGTCATTAGCCTGCATGGAAATCCGCATTGAAATAAATATGCGTTTAAAATTAGTAGTTTTGAATAGGTTTTGTGATGGCCTGGGAATCTGATTCAGAAGCTGAATCTGAGGCGTCCCAGCCTGCACAGGAGTCCCCGCCTCCAGGGCCGGCTGAGCCAGGGCAGGGGCTTGAATCTGAAGGGCCCTCACCTGTGCCGGATCCTCAGGAGCAGACACCAGCTGAATCCACTCTGGCTCTGGAGGTGATCGAGGATCCATTGCCTGCAGGTGCTCCTCTCCCAGCCCTGTGCTGCAGAGGCTCAGGGCAGAGAGGCAGAGGGAACTGGTTTCTCCCAGGAGGAGTGCTCGCCTTAAGGCCAGGAGAGGCGGGTCACCTGTGGGCCAGGACCGCCCCTGGCCTCAGAGGAGATAAAGGCCAGTCAGCCCAGTCCCAGGTTGCGGGAGCAACGATGTTGGAGACCTGTTTCTGCCAGCACCCAGACCTAGAATCATAGAATCATAGAGTTGGAAGAGACCACAAGGGCCATCAAGTCCAACCCCCTGCCAAGCAGGAAACACCATCAGAGCACTCCTGACATATGGTTGTCAAGCCTCTGCTTAAAGACCTCCAAAGAAGGAGACTCCACCACACTCCTTGGCAGCAAATTCCACTGTCGAACAGCTCTTACTGTCAGGAAGTTCTTCCTAATGTTTAGGTGGAATCTTCTTTCTTGTAGTTTGGAACCATTGCTCCGTGTCCGCTTCTCTGGAGCAGCAGAAAACAACCTTTCTCCCTCCTCTATGTGACATCCTTTTATATATTTGAACATGGCTATCATATCACCCCTTAACCTCCTCTTCTCCAGGCTAAACATGCCCAGCTCCCTTAGCCGTTCTTCATAAGGCATCGTTTCCAGGCCTTTGACCATTTTGGTTGCCCTCCTCTGGACACGTTCCAGTTTGTCAGTGTCCTTCTTGAACTGTGGTGCCCAGAACTGGACACAGTACTCCAGGTGAGGTCTGACCAGAGCAGAATACAGTGGCACTATTACTTCCCTTGATCTAGATGCTATACTCCTATTGATGCAGCCCAGAATTGCATTGGCTTGTCTTTCCGTTTCTTGACCTGTGTTTCCCCTGGCTTCTTGCTTTGGACCCCGCTTCCCCCTTGGTGGACAGTCTCCAGACCCTCAGCCCAGGACCGGACTTTGACCACGCCTCACGGTAACCCCCCCACCCCCGGGACCAGCACAGGTTTTCTCTCCAAACTTGCAGAACCAAGCAGGGTGCCTCTTAAAATATGCACCGCTCGATGCATTTTGTCTCGGCATACGCATTTTTAAAAATGCATTTTCATGCCTCGAGCCCTCGTTTCCACTTCTTCTGCATTCCTGGGTACATTCCAGAGACAGCCTCTAATGTTTTGCTCGTCTACCGTACCATGAAGCCATCATGAGTTGGTTCCTAAGAGTTAATTCACACATCCATTATTAATGTGTGCCTGGAAATTCAATTTACTCTCATTAAAGAGTGATTAATAGCAAAAGATTCGGCAGATTACGGTTATGGCGCTGCACCTCTTCCAGTACGCCCAACTTGACAAATGCACTATTCCCCCCCTCCATTTTCCAAATAAATAATAATAAAATAATAATTCAAATAAACAATAAACAATAAAAACCCACAGCAAATTTTAGCCATTTGGAAGTTGTCTGGATTTTCCCCTTTTTTTAATGTTCTGGCTATGAAAAATTGGCATCGCTGTTGGGAATATTTTATAACGGGAAGGAAGGGAAAGAGGCTTAGGATTCTTAATTATGAAAACGTTAACTTTCCCTGGCGCCTCTCTGTCATCTGCTCTTTTCAAAAAATAAGCACAGATGGTCAAACTGAACAGGCCTCCATCTTGATCGGGAAGCACAAAGAGGTGTAACGTCATTGTCTGGGTTACAGTTTTGGACAAGAAACGGAGTATCGTCCCCAAACTCCTTCAACATGTTGAGATCTGAGGCTGAGCCCTGAGCCGAAACCTGAAAGTGGTCTAAGCACTGGCGTAGCAAGGCAAGGTGGTACTCGGTACAGAAAATTTCTTCTCAACCCCCATCGCCCCCATTGAAATTATTAAAAGAAGGAAAAATAAGATACAGTCAGTGGCGTAGCTAAGGCTTAGGTTGCCCGGGGCGGTCACTGACTTTGCCACTCCTCTAGCTGTTCTTCATGCGGGAGTCCAGTTGATTTGCCACAGTTCTCCCCTCCGACTGACATGGATGAGCAGGGAGAACAGGGCCTGGCCGACTGCGCATGCGCCCAGTCACAGAGGTGGAAAGGGGATGCGATGCAACTGAACCCTGCTCCGTTCCTTGAGGTAATCACGCTGTGCCGCTCGCCTGTACATTTGAACTTGGCGCGCGCGCCCAGCCGGCAACCTTCCTCTTGACCGTTCCCTCGCTCTCCGATGGAGGCGTGGTCAATCCTAACTCATCTTCTCTCCCTCCTGGAGGAGACGCTGTCCCTGATACCTGGGATTCTTCCCCCCCACTGCGCTCTGGTGGGGAAGCTGGTCCTGATCTCCAGCCGCTGCTCTGGGAGTCCCTGCTGGCCCCTTGCTTCTGGCGCGTCCCCCCTGGGACCCCCCTTGCCCTGGCCATCAGCGCCTCCCTCTGGGAATCTTCTGATTCGCTGGAGAGGCTCATAGAATCTCTCGGGCTACTGTCATCTTCTCCTACGCTGCCCTCGGATTGCTCCCCCTCGCTCTCCATCTCCTCCCTTCCCTGTGCTCCCGCTCTGGAGTCCCTGACACACGCGCAAACATGCACATGCACACACACGCAGACCATGCCCAGCCCACCACCGGCCATGAAGAAGAAGAAGAAGAAGAGTTTCCGAGCAGAATTCAAAGTGTTGGTGCTGACCTTTAAAGCCCTAAATGGCCTCGGCCCAGTAGACCTGAAGGAGCATCTCCACCCCCATCGTTCTGCCCAGACACTGAGGTCCAGCACCTGGCAGTTCCCTCACTGCGAGAAGACAAGTTACAGGGAAGCAGGCAGAGGGCCTTCTCGGTGGTGGCGCCCACCCTGTGGAACGCCCTCCCACCAGATGTCAAAGAGGACAACAACTACCAGACTTTTAGAAGACATCTGAAGGCAGCCTTGTTTAGGGAAGCTTTTAATGTTTGATGTATTACAGTATTTTAATATTTTTTTGGGAAGCCACCCAGAGTGGCTGGGGAAGCCCAGCCAGATGCGTAGGGTATAAATAATATATTATTATTATTATTATTATTATTATTATTATTATTATTATTGATATCCCGCTTTATCACAACCCGAAGGAGTCTCAAAGCGGCTAACATTCTCCATTCCCTTCCTCCCCCACAACAAACACTCTGCAAGGTGAGTGGGGCTGAGAGACTTCAGAGAAGTGTGACTGGCCCAGGGTCACCCAGCAGCTGCATGTGGAGGAGCGGGGAAGCGAACCCGGTTCACCAGATTCCGAATCTACCACTCTTAACCACTACACCACACTGGCTCTCCTTTGCCTCGAGTACAAATTCAGAGACAGCGTTGAGATGAGTTCAGCTGGCATTTTGTCACCCCCCTCAGGGATGACTCCCGGGGCGGCTCACAACCCCCCGCACCCCCTTCCTATGACGCTGGGTCTAAGCTTTGGGTCTAAGTTCTGTGGTGTCCAAAGGGACTCAGAATGCAGATGGCAAAAGTCCCATGCCAATGGGAAGTGAGGCAGCTCCAGGGATAGATAGAGGCTTTTGCCTTCATTCTCCTGCCTCCTGAATTCGCTGGGGACAACATTGAGACCAGCTCTGCACCACACATTTAAAGTGGTATCGTACCGCTTTAAATCCTCATGGCTTCCCGCAAAGCATCCTGGGAGCTGTAGTTTGTTAGGGTGCTGAGAGTTGCTAGGAGACGCCTCCTCTTCTCCTCACAGAGCTACAGTTTCCAGAGTGGTTTAACATCATTTCCTCTTCCCTGGGAATTATAGCACTATGTGAAATAGGTGTTGTTTAACAGCTCCCAAACTACAGTTTCCAAGCTCCTTTGGGGAAAGCCTAGATAGATAGATAGATAGATAGATAGATAGATAGATAGATAGATAGAAAAATTCCCTGGATGCCAAAATCCAGTTTTGGGCAAGTACTTTTTGGCGAGGGGACATGGGTGGCACAGTGGTCTAAACCACAGAGCCTAGGGCTTGCCGATCAGAAGGTCAGCGGTTCGAATCCCCGCGACGGGTTGAGCTCCCGTTCCTCGGTCCCTGCTGCTGCCAACCTAGCAGTTTGAAAGCACGTCAAAGTGCAAGTAGATAAATAGGTACCACTCTGGCGGGAAGTTAAACAGTGTTTCCGTGTCCTGTTCTGGTTTGCCCGAAGCGGCTTAGTCATGCTGGCCACATGACCTCGAAGCTGTACCAATAAAGCGAGATGAGCGCCGCAACCCCGGAGTCGTCCACGACTGGACCTAATGGTCAGGGGTCCCTTTACCTTTACTCTTTGGCGAGAGAACCCCAGCAGAGATTTAAAATCACAAAACATGCAGCAAAGTAAAGTGTGGAACGCCCTCCCATCAGGTATCAAGAAAATAAACAACTATCTGACTTTTAGAAAATATCTGAAGGCAGCCCTGTTTAAGGAAGTTTTTAATGTTTGATATTTTATCGTATTTTTAATCTGTTGGAAGCTGCCCAGGGTGGCTGGGGAGGACCAGCCAGATGGGCGGGGTATAAATAATAAATTATTATTATTATTATATATCTGCATATATTAAAAACAGTCAACACAACTGCATGGTAATATAACCACGAGTTACTGCTGCTGCGAATGCCGCTCACCTGGAATTGTCACAGACTTGCGCTTTTTGCATTTCATAGCATTTCGTCCCCAATGTTTGCAATTCCACTTCCCAACCCACCCAATCTTTGAAGCCTGTGTGTGAAGGATAACTCTCACGCATCTGAAGAAGTTGACTCAGGTCCACAAAAGCATATGCCACAGTAAATCTGTTAAGCCCCTGAGGTGCCACAAGGCTGCTTGCTATTTTTTGTTATGTCTCGGTGGCCCTGAATCGCATTCTATTGTTATATGTTGTGCAGAGGCCTGAGGTGCTCTGATATCCCGGAGCCGAAGGCTTGAGGACGGTGGAGGTCCTTCTCAAATGAAGCCCATCTGTGGCAACACTGCTCTGTCCTTGACCCCAGCTGTTTCCCTTTTGCTTTCAGCGAGGAAGGAAAGCCCCTTTGCGCCGGCAAGCCAAGTGCTCCAGTTGCGTGCAACATGTGGGGAGCACCGTTGCAAATCGTGCCGAAAATCGGAGCTGGCAGGACGGCCCAGAAAGCTGCTTTGAAAGGTTATTGAGAGCAGAGCCAAACATTTACGTAAGGCCAACAAAGCCGGTCTCCAGGGTGCGAAAGGGCGTCCGAGTCCCACTCTCCTTTAGCCTTCGGGGCTTTCTCACCTGCCCTTTCTCGAAACGATCCATGCTCTTTTTATTACGATTATTATTTCAAAAAATATTGAAAGGAATAACTTGTGCTCAGAGCTGCCGGGTAACTCATGCCATATGCCCGCCGTCCTTCAGACGGGAGCGACACCAAAAGTTCATTTTACCTTCCTCTGTTCTCCCAGTGTGCAGAGGTTTGTTAGAAGTAATTTCAGGTGCTTTCATAATTTCCAAAAGCGGCAATTAGATCACGGGGCCCAGACCGACACTGGCAGTGAAAATAAGCCCCTATTTCCTTTCCTGGGCCTAAGGCTAATCGCTTTGAATTTGCGATGGCTGCTCTTGTTCCCCTGGATTTATCCCTCAAGGGTAATTATAACGTTTCTGAGGCTAGGTCGACCATCACGTTTATGGGATTCGAGATGAGGTTTAACTGTTCCCTTTCCTAGTCAAAACCCTGCGTGCTCCACCAGGAATGGAACCCTCATGAAACTCCACTAGCATTTTAGTGTAAATTTATCCTATAACCAATTTTGCCTCATATATGCATGTTTGCAAAGCAGTTTTCCATGATTTTTAAATTTTCCACTGAGGGGCCCAGTCACCTGATGTCAGTGTGATATGTCAGGTGACTGACAGACCGGCGGTGCGAATGGTCAATAAACAGGTTGTCTGGAAGCAGCTGTGAGGGCAAGGAATGAAGAGGACCAGAAGTTGGTTCAGAAAAGTGGCAGATTGCAGCAAATAGTACATTTCTTGGCATCGGATCGTATATGCTAAATGGAGAAATTAGGCCACCCGTCTGTGGCTTTTAAGACTGCATAGAAAGGGAAGTTGCCATCTCGCTTTTCAGTGGAAAAAACCAGGAAGAGGAGAGCGGAAAGAGGCGAGGACTTGGGCAGATTCCTGAATCACACGGAGGTTTTTTCCAGCCCTAGTTACCTGAGATCTCTTAGCCAGACAGAAAACGTAATTTAGCATGCCCAGTGGACATTTTATCTCTGCGGTGCCATGCCATGGCTGGCCCTTGGGATGCAGCAAAACTAATTCTTGTATCATCCGAAGCAGAAGGAAATCTGAGGACAGCAAAACAGAGGAGAAGGGCTCGCTATCTGGAGCGTTCCCTAATCCCCGTCTCTGCCAATCCCTGCTATCACCCGATTCATGATGTTCCTGCCATATTGCAGAGCAGGAGATAACATAATTCTAAATCTCTGTTACAGTTTGGGCTCTGCGATACTTGCCTTCGCCTTTCCGCCTTTTATTTAAAGCCGAGCTTATTGCATCAAATGACTCGCAGCTGGGGCGTACGCGCAATGGCTCTCTCTTGTGCTGAATCCCACAGGGTTGCTCCTTGTATCGTTTTTCTAAGGCAAGCTGTTTTAAATCTCTCTCCTCCCCGTCCCCAATTTCTTCATCAACAGAGCCCTTTAACATCTCCATGTGCCCAGGCCTTGCTGTTAACAGGCCCCCATAAATACTGTGATGTATTTTCCCCCTTACTAAATAACTCTGATTTATTAGTGGGAAAGAAACTGCACGTAATGGCTCCAATATGCAGTTACATGCTTATATAATGTAAACCGGTTGCCGGGTCTCGAGTAGCTGATCACTTGCTGCATTAGACCCTCGAGGTCTCACCTGATGCCATGAATGTTGCCTTCCTTGGGCTGCAGCCTAATTAGTTTGAGTTTATTACTATGCTAGGGACATGGGTGGCGCTGTGGGTTAAACCACAAAGCCTAGGACTTGCCGATCAGATGGTCAGCGGTTCGAATCCCCGCGACGGGATGAGCTCCCATTGCTCAGTCCCTGCTCCTGCCAACCTAGCAGTTCAAATGTACGTCAAAGTGCAAGTAGATAAATAGGTACCGCTCCGGCGGGAAGGTAAACGGCGTTTCCGTGCGCTGCTCTGGTTCGCCAGAAGCGGCTTAGTCATGCTAGCCACATGACCCGGAAGCTGTACGCTGGCTCCCTCGGCCAATAAAGCGAGATGAGCGCCGCAACCCCAGAGTCGGCCATGACTGGACCTAATGGTCAGATGTCCCCTTACCTTTACCTTTTACTGTGCTGCCTTTTGACCATCACCTCCCCTAAGGCGGTTCACAAAGACTAACACAAATATAAGATGAAATACAACCCGGGGGGGCGGGGGGCGGCTGAAGACAATGGAGCCGCTGGTGGGCTTCCCTCAGATCCACCCCTTGCCCATTTAAGCAGCCAGCACCCGGGGGCTCAGCCTGTTTGTTCCTGTGCTGGGTTTCCCTGCTCACCCACCCTTGGTTTAAGCTGATAGTCAATGACTTTTCTGTGGCTACAGTGGTTGCCGTTTTTTATGGGCCGGGTAGGAATTTGCTCTCCGGGCTAATTGGCACTGACCCTCATAGCAATTGTCACAGCTGGTTGGGCACTGGGACAATCCTTTGTTTTGGATGGAGGGGAGGTTGTAGTCTCTGCCTGCCCCTCCAAACGCTGGGGTATCCTGTTAAAGCAGCCTTTCTCAACCTGTGGGTCCCCAGATGTTGTTGAACTACAACTCCCATCACCCCTAGCTAGCAAGGCCAGAGCTCAGGGATGATGGGAGTTGTAGTCCAACAACATCTGGGGACCCACAGGTTGAGAACCGCTGTGTAAAAGGGATCCGGGGGAGTGGCCCTGTCCGTATGCCCTGGGGGAGGCGAGGGCCGAAGTTTTGGGAACCCCCGTCTGGATTCACCACATGCCACTTCTGGCATGCTGGCCGGAAGTATTTCGATTGCCCCATGCCCAAGCCAAGCCTCTTTCATCTGTATTCAATAAAGTTGTGGCCTGTTTTGACCCAAACCCCAGTCTTATTGGTCTTTTACTATTTTGGTTGGGGTATGGGAAGTCTGATGCCTGGTCCTGCGAGGGTGCTGAATTGTCAAGAAACTACTCAGTTCCCAGCACCCTTAGAAAGCTAAGAGTTGTAGGCCAAAAACATCTGGAGGGTCGAGGCTGAGGAAGCCTGGTCTAGGCCCCCCCTCTACATCAATATAGGGCTGCCATATGTCTGGGTTTCCCTAGGAATCAAACAGCACCTTGGCGTCTGGGGGGATTTTGGTGAAATCGGCAAAATGTCCGGGGAAACCCTGAGAAACGGCAAGGGGTATTTCCTCCTAGCCTGTGCATTTTGGTTGCATGTTCGGTATGCATCATCTTTATTTAATTCCCACTTTCTTGTTTAGTCTGGTTCTGTTGGTTTGAGGCTTGATATTCCAACCTTATTGTTTTTAGATATTGTACACTGCTGAGAGATTTTTGAAATGTTACGCAGTTTATTAATGTTTTAGAATAAATAACAAAAAAAGTTGGATGATATTCAGTGGTTGCTAAGAGGTTTTAAGTCCCCCCCCCCCATTTAACAATACAGTGGTACCTCGGGTTAAGTACTTAATTCATTCCGGAGGTCCGTTCTTAACCTGAAACTGTTCTTAACCTGAAGCACAACTTTAGCTAATGGGGCCTCTGCCTCCTGCTGCTGCGTTGCTGGAGCACGATTTCTGTTCTCATCCTGAAGCAAAGTTCTTAACCTGAGGTACTATTTCTGGGTTAGCAGAGTCTGTAACCTGAAGCGTATGTAACCTGAAGCATATGTAACCCGAGGTACCACTGTAGCAGAAACAACATGGGGGTTTTTTTGTTCTAAATTAGGCACTTAAGCCCCAGATCCGCAGTAACTAGATGTAGTTTTGTCTGGCTCACGGGGTGCAGTTGGTTATTAGCACTGCACCTCGGCCACCATTTTGCCTCTGGCTCCTTCCCCACAAACCACAACTTTTCAGCTGTCTCCAGTTAGTAGACACCGGCATCCTAGTAAAAAAATAGAGTAGATTTGGAAAGCCTCAAATCTGCCCACACCTGGTCCATATTATAACCATCATGGGGTCTCAGCATCCTTGTGGCAAATTTCCCACTCGCTGGATATATCATTAAGCAGAATTTATCAGATGAATAACAGAGAGACTTTCTTAAAGGTAAGCACAGCAGTTAACTCTTGGCGTGTATAGACCGCCCATGTAGTTTGATTGTGCCCTGACATTAGGCTTGTTCACACATTACACTGAATTCTGGTATGAGCGGTCTCTGCACACGAGCTTGTGCGAAAGAGTGTACACTTTTTAATTTGCACAGCCCAACCATTGTCTGTGCAGACTGTACACACACTGAATGCCACATGTGAAAAGTGCACGCTCATTGGACATAAGGTATGAATACCCTTATCACTGGCGTTTACAGCTTCTTATACTGCGACAAGATGTTATAGCAAACACAAGGCAGCTGCTCAAAATGGCAACCTCATGGTTGTACCTCCCTCTCAAGAACTAAAGAAACTTGGTGTAAGAGCATAACATCACCAGGTTGTGGATTTCCCCATTTTTGCTGTAGGTTTTCGGATCAGCTGCAAGGTTGTTGTAAAGCCTTAAATTGAGGGTGCCTCTGGATCAGCAGTTTATTGAGCATTCACCATGGTTTGTTTGCGGTGAGTTTAGACAACATTTGGCTCCTTAATGAGCATTCACACTGATTTGTTAGCAAGGGATATTAGATTGTTTTGCATCAAATTAAGCGTCACACTTTCCAGTGCAGTTCACCATCACTTTGCAAAAACTCGGACCGTTTTCTTGCACAATCAGTTATAACTATATGACTTATGTGGACATATATAAGTCATTGGACCTCAGTGTCTGGGCTGAACGATGGAGGTGGAGACGCTCCTTCAGGTATACTGGACCGAGGCCATTTCAGGCACCATCCAACCAAAAGGCGCCATCTAACCATCTTAGGGACTCCACTCCAGAGTTGTGTAGGCTTTGCTTCTTAGCCTTTTCTTCTCCTGAAGACAGGGGCATAGGAAGGTTGGGGGGGCAGACCGCCCTGGGTGCCCTCACTGAGGGGGTGACATTTGGCACGCCGCCCGCGACTCCCAAGCCTACCCCAAGCCATTGGGTTAAGGGGGAAGCTGCACCACGACATTCCCCCCTTCCCCCTTTGTTTTGACAGCTTGGGGGAGGGTTGGGAGTCACGGGCGGATGGCGTGCCAAATGTCCGTCATGGGCAGCTCGCTCCGCCTCCGTCAGCAGCTCGCTCTGCCCCATGGGTGGCTTGCTCCACCTTCAGCTGCAGGGCACACGCACCGACTCTGGGCACCCAAGTGGCTATATTGTGCCTGGGATGGCACCCTCCATGCCATGCCCCCCTCACAAATGCACCCACCCTGGGCAGCATGGGCATATACTGCACCACTGCCTGAAAAGATCCTGCAAGGCAGCAAAGTTTTAGGACGAGAGTGTTCCTTCTCCTGCCAGATTCTGCGCCCAGATTTGTAGGCACAGATCATCCTCTAGAATAAAATAGCTTACTAGGGAAATGCTAGGGACATGGGTGGCGCTGTGGGTTAAACCACAGAGCCTAGGGCTTGCTGATCAGAAGGTCAGCGGTTCGAATCCCCGTGACGGAGTGAGCTTCCGTTGCTTGGTCCCTGCTCCTGCCAACCTAGCAGTTCGAAAGCACGTTAAAGTGCAAGTAGATAAATAGGTACCACTCCGGCGGGAAGGTAAACGGCATTTCCGTGCACTGCTCTGGTTTGCCAGAAGCGGCTTAGTCATGCTGGCCACATGACCTGGAAGCTGTACTTGGGCTCCCTCGGCCAGTAAAGTGAGATGAGTGCCGTAACCCGAGAGTTGGCCACGACTGGACCTAATGGTCAGGGGTCCCTTTACCTTTTTGAGTTATGTGTTAGTGAGCCACCAGCCATGCAGGAACAACTGCTCTGCTAGATCTCCCATGACAGGTCCCTTGCTGTGCCCCTGTGATTTACCACCCTCTAGTCCTGCTCAGGCTTCTTAGCAATGCAGCTCCTCCAAAGGACGCACTTGTGTGTCGTGAGCAGAGGAAATCCAGGGAAATCTAGGCTGGCCACCCCCAGTCCGCGGGCCTGGATTTCCTCCGCTCATCCCAGACGCACCGGAATTCAAACGCTTGCTCTAGAAGGACGGTGGCACTCGGGGCAATCTCTGCCAGAAGGAAAACGCTTGCAAGGGATTTGCAGAGTCCAGTCGCTCCCTGCATGCACACCCAAAGAGGTTGGCAACATATGTAGGTTGCAATAAATAATTTGTTAGCAATGTATTTGTTAGCTATTTCCGTGCACTGCTCTGGTTTGCCAGAAGCGGCTTAGTCATGCTGGCCACATGACCCGGATGCTGTACGCCGGCAACCCGAGAGTCGGTCACGACTGGACCTAATGGTCAGGGGTCCCTTTACCCTTTCTAGGAAAATGC
Source organism: Podarcis erhardii (assembly GCF_964252035.2). NCBI lineage: Eukaryota > Metazoa > Chordata > Lepidosauria > Squamata > Lacertidae > Podarcis > Podarcis erhardii. Next base: position 11,369,273 of record NC_138508.1, read on the forward strand.
TGAAGTTGCTCTTTGGGGTGCCTCCGGGTCAATTTTTTATGGTAGCCCAAATCTCAGTTGTATGGCTATATGTATATATGTATATGTATATATCTCAATTTTAACTCATGTGCTATTGCTGCAATCTGCTCTGATTGTATATTTTATCTTTATGAACGCTGTTTTTATTGTGCTATGTGTGGTGTAGTGGTTAAGAGTGGTAGACTCGTAATCTGGTGAACCGGGTTCGCTTCCCCGCTCCTCCACCTGCAGCTGCTGGGTGACCTTGGGCCAGTCACACTTCTTGAAGTCTCTCAGCCCCACTCACCTCACAGAGTGTTTGTTGTGGGGGAGGAAGGGAAAGGAGATTGTTAGCCACTTTGAGACTCCTTCGGGTAGTGATAAAGCGGGATATCAAATCCAAACTCTTATGTTATGTGAGCTGGTCTTTGACCATAATAAATAATCTATCTATCTGGAGGGCCAAGGCTGAGGAAGCCTGGCCTAAGGTTTGGGCAAAAAAAATGAGAGGCACAAATACAAGATGGGTGACACCTGGCTTGAGAGCAGCACATGTGAAAAGGATCTAGGAATCTTAGTTGACCACAAACTTGACATGAGCCAACAGTGTGACGCGGCAGCTAAAAAAGCCAATGCAATTCTGGGCTGCATCAATAGGAGTATAGCATCTAGATCAAGGGAAGTAATAGTGCCACTGTATTCTGCTCTGGTCAGACCTCACCTGGAGTACTGTGTCCAGTTCTGGGCACCACAGTTCAAGAAGGACACTGACAAACTGGAACGTGTCCAGAGGAGGGCAACCAAAATGGTCAAAGGCCTGGAAACGATGCCTTATGAGGAACGGCTAAGGGAGCTGGGCATGTTTAGCCTGGAGAAGAGGAGGTTAAGGGGTGATATGATAGCCGTGTTCAAATATATAAAAGGATGTCACATAGAGGAGGGAGAAAGGTTGTTTTCTGCTGCTCCAGAGAAGCGGACACAGAGCAATGGTTCCAAACTACAAGAAAGAAGATTCCACCTAAACATTAGGAAGAACTTCCTGACAGTAAGAGCTGTTTGACAGTGGAATTTGCTGCCAAGGAGTGTGGTGGAGTCTCCTTCTTTGGAGGTCTTTAAGCAGAGGCTTGACAACCATATGTCAGGAGTGCTCTGATGGTGTTTCCTGCTTGGCAGGGGGTTGGACTTGATGGCCCTTGTGGTCTCTTCCAACTCTAGGATTCTAAGGTGCATCTCCTCTTTTTAAAACCATACTATCTGTTCCTTCTCCTAGATGGGCTCCCTTCCCAGGTAGATGAGCCCCACCTGCCCCTCTTGGTATATAGCAAATGGCATTTTCAGCATCCCTTTGCAAATGAAATAAAATAGTGGTCCATTCTTCCCATGTACCATTTATGCAAATCTCCAGAGCGCTTGGAGGCAGGTTCGTGTAGGTCCTCTGTCAGGAGAGGTTTTTCTAGGGCCTATTTGTAAATCCTGCACCTGGATTCAGAGGCGACCGAAACAGGACTTAGTTTGTTCCAAGCCATCAAAAACTCACCCACTCTTTTTAAACACAAAATATTCTTTTTATTTGTCACCGAAGGCTACACATGGTCACTTCTGTTCTGAGACTTTTTTTTTTGTTTTGATTTTTGTTTTCTAGAAGGTATCTACATCTGCACGTATTTACAGGCTCGTCTTATTTACACAGTCAAGAATACAGTGTTAGAAACACAAAGTGGAGAGAGAGAGATTTCTATATATATAAAAAAAGGAATAAAAAAATTAGTTCCAGACGCCAGGAAATTACAGACAGTAATGAGAACAAAATCCTCCAGTGCTCGGGATTACAAGTGCGGCTTTGATTTAAAAGGGGGGCGGGGGAGTCCTCCTTTTTCAAACTGGTAGCTGTGTTCAGAAGTTCTCCTGTTATATAAAGCATATTTTTCTTTGTGTACCATGGGGTAGGGGTGAAAGTGCTTGGTTCTTTCTGTAAGGGTCCTAACCTTTAACCAATTCCTTGCTGGAAAAGGATGGGGAGAGCTAAGGTTGTGGGTTTCCCCTCCCTCACCCCCATTCGTTCATTTAGGAGTTTACGGGTTTCTTTTGCAAATATAGTAAGCCCGCAACTTAGGTGGGTGATCGCGACTAAAGCCAAAATTGTATATAGTCAAAACCCATTGGGTTTGATGGCCGGTGGTTTTGCCAAATTCTTTTCCCCCTGAACCCCTGCCCCTTTCTCGTTTTGTTAAGAGTTTTGCCACGCATGTAAAGCTGAAGGCACACAAGTTAAATGTGCAAAAGTTGTGGGCTTACTACAGCAGTAACCTTAGAGGTGAAGTCCCCTTTGTCTGTAGCAACATGATGTCAACAGCACATACCTTTTGATGCTTGGGGTGCGGCTGGGGGCATGTTTACAATGACTTGTGTTTCTTGTTTCTGTACGAATTCTGGGTCAGTCCACATACCATTAAAATGAACACAGTCTCTATTATATTTACAGTGGTACCTCGAGTTACAAACGCCTCAGGTTACAAACACTTCAGGTTACAAACTCCGCTAGCCTGGAAGAGTTACCTCGAGTTGAGAACTTTGCCCCAGGATGAGAACAGAAATCATGTGCCGCCGGCACAGCAGCATCAAGAGGCCCCATTAGTGAAAGCACTCCTCTAGTTAAGAACAGTTTCAGGTTAAGAACGGATCTCTGGAAGTAATTAAGTTTGTAACTAGAGATACCACAGTACTTTTCTCCAGCAAGGAATATTTAAGAGAGATATAAGGATGGCATCTGGAGTGGAGGAAAGAGAGAGGAGTCCTTAGCAGAGGAAACCCAGTATCCTAAATATATTTATTTGGGACTAGAGATGGGAGAATCTGCCTTTTACCAATCATAAGTTCAGTTTTCCACATCTGCATATTAAAAAGTTCTTTTTAAACTTTAGTGCAAATCTCTCCTAATATGCACATTTGTATACATTTCCTGAATTTTCACATTTTTTTTTGCAAAGAAATCCCCAATAGAATGCATTTTTGCATTTGACTTTCATCAAGATAGGTTTTTTTTTATATACCTTACTGGAGAACTGCATTGCAAAATTCAGAGAAATGTGAAATCCCAAGGAAAGTTCTGCTATTGGTTCAGATATTGTTTTGGACAGTGTCATTTGTCTAATTTGCCTTTAAATGCAAACTGAATCTAATTTTTCTCCCCCCCCCAAAAAAAATCTCTACTTGGGAGTAAGATTAACTGGACTCAGTGGGGCTTCTTCCTGAGTAGACATGCATAGGATTGCACTATAATAAAGCTTCTTTTTCCTCTTCTCGCTTGTATAGCCATAGCACACACAGACCACTGCATCCAAGAGTGGCCTTTACTCTACGGTGGGATTTAGGTAAAGGCGGCTGCATCTCAGCCCCATTGAAATGAATGGTCCTCAAGTATTTAAACATGCACTTCCATGTCACTGGTTTCACTGGGACTTCTGGTGCTGTTAACTTTCTCTGGACTGTGCCCTGTGGCCAGAATCACATCATGTTCTCTCTTTGGTGAGCAGGAAAGACTTCAGTGGTGAGGATAATGGCAGAATCACCCATAACCCCCAGATATTCATTCTTAAAAACCTGCTCCAGCTCTGTACACAGAACAAGATCAGGAAAAGCAGATCCCATGCATTAGGAAAGGGGATGCTGTAATGAATTTCATGTTTTCCGCAGAAGATCTCAAATATCCTGTTTCTCTTATAATACACCCACTACACTCCCTTTAGAAGCCAGATTCCTCTTTCCATCTCCTTTTCAATACCTTTTCTGTCCTCCCATCCTCCTCCCTTAGCTCTTGTCTTACGAACCTGATTCCATCTGTGAGATAGAAAACAAATAATGTGCGCTAATTTAGCGCACTGTATGCACAAGTTGCTCCCTGACTTCTTGCTTTGGTGTTCGAATAACACCCAGTGTCCTTCTTAGGTCCCCACATGGGTCAATGGATACTATCAAGTGCCAAGAGTGTGCTATTGAAAAAACACAGCTGAGACCCAACTTCCTAGTGGTGCGTTCTTACTGCTCAGCAACATGCGCGGTGGAGACGTGTACAGATATGTAGAATGGGCATGTACACATGCAGAAGAAAGGTTTAGGTGTGGTGAAGTTGTCTGAAGCCCCTCCCCCTCAGTTTGCATGCATTCAGCACTACGTTCTCTCTAAAAATAGTAATATCTGCGGTCATTGAGAATTCTTTCCCGATATATTCAAGAGGTTACGCACCCTCCGATACATCTCTTCTGTCTTGCGTGGTACAAATCTTGATTTGCAAGTGTGTGTACGGATATCTTAACCCCAATTGGTTTTGTTAACTCGGGAGCCAGAAATTCTGGAAAGGAATGGTGAAGGAATTGGGTCCCCAGAATTGAAGCAGTTAAAACGTTTTGTAGAAAGACCCAATCGCGGCCACGAGGAACTCCCAACCAAACATGCTACACAAGGAGAGCTGTTGGGAACAGATAATTGTTTGCTTTTTATATCAGATCAGTTACTGGATTCATCAAAATGCCTGTGGACGTGCAGGCCCTTGCGGTGGCAACCGTCAAGAAATAATCTTTTGGGTGTGTTATATTAGTCTTCTTTTCAAAAGGAGCTCTGGTGTTCTTTGGAAGCTTACTGAGGATTACGCCGTGAGATCAATAATGGCAGACAAATGTCACTCAGAGACAACTTTAAGCAGAGGGAGCATTTGGGTGTGCTATAGGCTGAATTCAGTAAACAGTGGCGTTAAGACTGGGCTCTCCATCACAACCCAGATGCCTGCATAATACACAAAGGGTTTGGATGGCAGTGGCCCAGGGAGCCCTGCCACAGGGAAACAAACCCACTTCAGGAGAAGAGGTTTCAGTAGACAAACTAGGAAACATACACCAGCTTTCAAAGACCAACACCCATGATGCCAACCGCATCCGGCATTGAACAGACTGCTCTCCTATCTCTCGACAGTTTCCAGTTTCAGTTTCGTCCCTGGTTGCTTTTCTATCCTGTCCTTCCCTCAAGAAGCTCAAGGTCATATCCTGGCTGTCTCACCTCCAGATATTGGCCAGTGCCTAATTTGAGCCCATCAATACATGCGCCTATTTTGTGTCAAGACTTGACATCTGAGATGCCACCAATGACCCTTGCCTGAAGCTCTTTCTCCTCGCTTAAAAGATGAGGTGTAAACAAGGTCAAACCAATGGCACAGGATTCCTGTGAGTTAAGGATTTGCCAGGCAAAATTTATCTTGCTCCTTCGGGAATGTTCTATAAATGTGTTATGGCCTGGCAGGTTCCAAACTACATGTAGGGTAGCTTTCAGCTGGTGTAGGTGAGACAATTACACAAAACATCCAGGTAAGGCCAAAACTGAAGAAGTCATCTTGATACTGTGCAAAGGGTGGCTCTGAATTTTTCAAGGACTTGAAGTGACAGACATTTTCCTACAGTCTCCTCCCCGCTTCTCCCTGATGAGGTCCTCTAATGCCCTCCTCGCAATGCTAACATGGCATGATCTGGTGCCGGGAGTGGACCTGCAGTCTAGACACATGGCAGTCTGTTTATCTCACATCCTGTAACCATACTGAACACTCTTCTAAGGACTTTGCTAGGAGAGCTAAGGGAGCTCAAGTTTTCTATCGGCACAGACGTCCATCGGCGCAGCAGAAGCGTACTGGGCGCCATCTTATCTCACAGCATGCATGGACCAGTGTCGCCTTCTCCTTCTCTCCCACGTACAGCCTTGCAGGAGAAACAACCAGCTGTGAATGGATGCAACCCATGAAGGCAGAAGACAGTCCACCTTTGGGCTAGCCATCACTATTTTTACTCTCTCACTCTATGGCTTCTTGACACTCAGGAAAGCATCAGGGAAGGACCACATGCCAGGAAGCTTGCTGGTTGGCCAGAAAGGACATGGGTGAAGTTTTAGAACCTTACAGCCCTAGTCAAAACAAATTAAATTAAATTAAATTTAAAAATTCCTTCCACTAGCACCTTAGAGAGCAACTTAGTTATTGGTATGAGCTTTCGTGTGCATGCACACTTCTTCTGATACACTGAAACAGAAGTCACCAGTGAGAGAGTGGGTCGGGGTATTACTCAGAAGGGTGGTGGGAATGGTTGATTGGCTGATTCAGCAACTTCTCTTTCTAGTCTATTTCTGAAATTCTTTTGTAATAAGACAGCTACTTTGAGATCTTGTATAGAATGTCCTGGGAGATTCAAGTGTTCTACTGGTTTCTCTGTCTTGTGATTCCTGATATCAGATTTATGCCCATTTATCCTTTGGCCTGTTTGTCCAATATAGAGAGCTGAAGGGCACTGTTGGCATTTGATGGCATATACAATGTTAGAAGATGAGCAATTAAAAAGTCCCGAAATGGTATGTTTGATGTTGTTGGGTCTTATTAGAAAAGAATTTCAGAAATAGAGACATTGGATTCTTATCTCATTATATATTATAAAGCTATTTTTAGCCATCCCACCCCTTGCTTTTTCCTGTAAGACCAATTGCAGTCGTTAACAGTCGTCAACAGGTTTACTACACCTATCAGCCAATCACCCATTCCCACCACCCTTCTGAGTAATACCCCTCCCCACCTTCTCACTATATAGAAGGGTCTGGTGACTTCTGTTTCAGTGTATCTGAATAAGTGTGCATGCACACGAAAGCTCATACCAATAACTAACTTAGTTGGTCTCTAAGGTGCTACTGGAAGGAATTTTATTTATTTATTTATGTATATTTATTTTATTTTGTTTCGACTATGACAGACCAACACGGCTACCTACCTGTATCTTACAGCCCTAGTTTAGCAGGCACCAAGAAGCCTTGGGTCAGTTTACCCCAGACTGTGCCCTGCCTTCTTCTGGGACACCATATCGGTGGTACCTTCTTACTTTATTGACGGCATGCAAGAGATGTTGCTTGCACCATGTTAAATGACGCTTCAAGCAGCCTTGCCCTCCCCGCGCCAGGTTGCAGCTTCAGCAATAAAATACTCTTTTGAGATCTGGTGGCGTTTCCACTGCCGTGCAAAGTTGCACAGCCAGGGAGAATGTGTGGGCTCACTGTGTTGGGTGCATCACCAGATGAAAACAAGTGGAGCAAAGTCATCTCATGGCTCCATTCCCAGTCTGCCTGGCCTGTGCATTGTAAACATTTGGGAATGGAGCCACGAGTCTCTTTCCTCCTTCTGAACTCCCAAGTGCTTCGTCCCTAGGTTTGGGGATTATTTTACTCATGGTCAATTCACAAGGGGGGTGAATGCCCATATTTGTTTGGAATCCTGGTTTTCTTTGGAGAGACACCTAGGCACATGTTGATCTGCTCGTGAGGCCATGTGCCTTCCACGTACACATTCTTATAAGAACCAAATGAAAGTATGATGCTGAGATGCTAGTAGGGTCTGGGGCAGGTTCTCCCTTGGCAAGGGGGCAAGTTGCAAGATCCTTTCCTACCACCCCACCCCTAGTTATTTCTGTTCCTGCTTCAGCTCACCTGTCACCAGTCTCCATATCTTTCTAAAAGCATCCTCAGAAGTAAAGTAAATCACAACAAAGAAATAAGAAGTAGGCCCAACACTATGTGATAGCAAAATCTGGGTTTTCACGGACTACAACTGAGGATGTTGGTTTCTAGCATGGAGAATTAATGCAGTTTCACTTTCCTAGACTGGAGGTAAAGATATTTAGACACGTGACCGCACTACCACACACCTCTGTAGTAGAAGATGCGTTCTGTGTGCTCAGTTCCTTAGGTTGAATTCATGAAAGGCTGCACAGAGGCAAATAAAGACCTTCCCCAAGCCAGAGAGGTGCTGCTGCAAGCCAGAGTGGGCGGTCTTGGGGTTGGCCTGGCTCAGTAGAAGGGGCAAATCAGGTGTAGCTTGATAGACATGTACAATGTCTCCCGATGGATTGGTTTTTTAAAACTTCAACAAAATTGCGGTGGGCTTTCGGGATCCTAACTATGCGTGACATTGTGTTGCTTGCAAGCACGTTATCCCCCTCCCCCCGCTTAATTTAATTACAGGTGGGGACAATAGGTTTGTGCAATTTCTATTTGCATCACAACGCGTGGGGAGGGGAGGTTTAACCCTTCCCTCCTGTCAAAATCTTGTCAAAAGAAATCCCCCGCCCTCCTCATACTGCAGTTAGAAAAACGGTTTCCCTATAGTAACAAGAATAATAATAATAATAATAATAATAATAATATTTTATTTATACCCCGCCCTCCCCAGCCAAAGCTGGGCTCAGAGCGGAATGTGTTTTCAAGTGCAGTTAGGCCCAGAATTTGACCAAAACAGTGTGTGTGTATGTCTTTCCTCACAGACCATCTGCCCACTAAATATTATCGCCAGCTACTTTTCTACATGAAGGGGAAAAGATACATGGACTGAATGCCTTTCTTTCCTGAGGGGGGAAAAGCAGCGAGGGAGTGGGATTCTGATTGGGAAAATGGCCCTCAGAGAAAGGGGTTGCTGTCGCTCCAATCACACCCGATTCCCCCCCCCGGTCCCCACAGCAACACTGAATTAACAACCAAAGCCATTGAGAGATTCTCCACACACTCACACAGCCTCTCACATCCACCTCTAGTTTGGTCTATCGCCCTCGTGAGGCACCAAGAACATCCCACCACTAATGGCGATTCTGCTATTGGCCATATGCTGCCTCAAAAGATAACGGTTAAGACACTCAACCTGGTGTACAGAAATACTATATATTTAAGGAAGGTTTTGCCATTTGACAAATATACATCATAGGTGCTTTTTTTCCATCCAACAGCATGTGCAAGAAAATTTATTCTAGTAGAGCGTCAATCTCTCCCAACCCCCACACCCTGGGAAACCCCCCCACCCCAGTCTGAAATGGGGTTTCAAACTAATAGAAAAACAAACAAACCAAAAGAAGCAAGGAAGATTTGCAGCGATACGTACTCTGTCGCACTCACACAAAAAACCCAAACCAAACCGGTGAACAAAATAGCCTATCGTAGTAAAAAAGACTCATTTAAAAAAAATAAAAAAGAGATTATTTCCATCTCGGGAAGGGAAAAGACTCATCTGGCAAGTCTATAAGACGCAGCTATTTTGCCTTGCCCGGCTACTTCTGAGCTGCAGGATGGCCCAGAAACGAGTGTGAAGTGTGAAAATGACCTGCAAGTTCTCATTTGGAGGCTCACGTTTATCACGTAAAGAAGATTCAGAACAGTCCACGGCTGCTGCTTCTTCGCTTTGCTGTGTGCAGCGCAGGATGCTGAAAGCTCACATCCCCCCTCTTCTTCTTTCACCTTTTCTTCTTTTTCAACCCAAAAAGGGTTTGCGCGGAACTTATGCAGAGACCCTTTTCTCGCCACACGAAGAAACCTAACGGGTTTTGCATGGACAAATCCCCTGATTTTTCAGAACGTTGCACAAAGGGGAAGGGGAGAAGGATGGACGAAAAGGACACAGGATTTCCACTGTGCTCACACAAAGGTGAAATATACCTTCTGGTCCGTGTTTGTGTGTGCGTGCGTGCGTGTGTGCATGGAGGGAAATGATAACAGGAATGGGTGAGAAGGCCAATTTTAGAGAGAGACAAATAAAACAATAGGATGTTGCATGAGTTACAGTGCAACTGTATTATCATTCCACCCCAACCTTTTCCATCACCGTTTCTTAAAAAAAAAAAAAAGAGGATTGAGTACAACACAGTCTGGTATGCGGCCACAAAAGAGTAGCTGTCTTTGGCAAGAAGTCAATGCGCCGACCCTCCCTGTCACCTCCTGCCCATCTCGCTCTGTCTCATGAAATGAATGTTGTTGGCGCTGTCTGAGAGTTCGGGGTACTGCTCCACCGAGATCACAAAGTAGCCGTCATAGCCCTGCACCCGCCCTGTGCTCAGCAACTGCTGCTTCTCCCCTTCTGTCCAGGAGCGTGTCCCCTCCTCCCCGTCCCGCAGTCTCTGCTGCTCCTGCGCCCAGGCTTGGGCAACCGCTCGCTGCCTGGCCAGCTCCAGCACGCGGGTCTTTTCCTCGTCCAAGGTCGTCCCGTACCGGGTGTTCAGGCACAGTGCTCCGTACTGGAGCTGGATGTCCGTGTAACGTCTAGTCCTTCCATTGAGCACCGTGTTGATTTGGGATACGGTGACATTGACGCCGTTCTCCAGGGTCCTCCGGCCGCCGCTGAGGCCCAGGATGGACAAGTCTCCGTCCGACGGCCCTTGCTTGACGAAGTAGTGGGTGTCCACGCCCTCGATGGTGAAGTGCAAGTCGTCTAGGTAGTGGGCATTGTTGAGTATGGCTGCAACCCTCCGCCCGTCTTCGTTGGCCGTGCTGATGATGTCTGTGGCCACCCTGCCGTCTTTCATGGCGAACTTGACCCCTTTGCCAATGACAGAGCCCCCCGAGGCAAAGTTGTGGTTCTCCTTGGTTTCGTGGCAGCCGGCGATGCTGGAGCTGTAGATCTGCTCAAAGCGCTCCAGGGTGACAAAAGCCTTCAGCTGCTTCTGCACCTCACACTGCACTCCCAGGATCGACTGAGGAAGCAGCAGAGAGAAAAAGAGAAGGAAGAGAGAGGCTCGTGTTAGCGATGGGTGCAGGTTGAGCAAACAACAGCAGTGGCAGCAGCAACAACAGCTTACAGCGCCTTAAAGACGAACATATTTAGTCTTTATGGCACAGAGTTTCGTGAATTAGCTCCAACACTTGTTAATAGACCTCTGGAGTTTCCCTGGTTTTTGCTACAGATTATTAATAATAATTATTTATTATTTATACCCTGCCCATCTGGCTGGGTTTCCCCAGCCACTCTGGGCTGCTTCCAACAAAATATTAAAATACAATAGTCCTTCAGATATTAAAACAGGGCTGCCTTCAGATGTCTCCTAAAAGTCTGGTGGTTATTTTTTCCTTTGACATCTGGTGGGAGGACATTCCACAGGTTGGGTGCCACTACTGAGAAGGACCTCTGCCTGGTTCCCTGTACCATGGCTTTTCGCAGTGAGGGAACCGCCAGAAGGCCCTCGGCGCTGAACCTCAGTGCCCGGGCAGAACAATGGGGGTGGAGACGCTCCTTTGTTGGCAAGAGCTTCTGGGTTGTTCTGCACAATGTTATCAGGGACCTGGCTGTGACCGTAATTTTTAAAAAAGAAAAAAAAACCCACTTCCCTGTTATCTCAAAACAAGCTCTGTGCCTTTGAAAAGCTGCTTAATTTTAAGATCTAACGACCTTGAATACACCCTTTTAATAATACAGTAATGCATTTGGGAAGAGCGTTTTCTTCTGCGGGAGAAAAACAACTCTTGGGCTGTGTGGCTTTGGAAATAAAAAGGAAGGGGCGCAAACGGATTGTGCAGAGTTCAAAGAGACAGAGTACCCTGCCTTTGAAAATTGCTATCCGTTCCATTTCATCTTCTACCATGTATTCCCCACCCCTTTGCCACTGAATTAGCGAAGACGAGTGGTAGAAAGTGCAACTTGAATGGGAGCTAGCGGGCCTCTGATAACGGGGAAGCTTTCAGCAAACTGTTCAGGTAGAAAGAAATGGTACAAAAAACCCCCAGAAGTATCGCAGATGGAAAGGAGAGAACTCATGTGCATCAGTAGATAAGAACACTGAGGGAAAACCTGTGGATGCTGACAGGGAGTCCCACATAAACCCTGGGAAAAAGCAACTGTTTTGCTTGGTACAAAAAGAGCATCTGTAAGGACATTGACAGCATGTGTGCAGATTGCCAAAAGTGACTATTAAATGTGGCCGCCACATCTCACGAGGGCAGATCTTTGATCCAGTGAAGGCTAAGTTAAACCACCACTCCCACCCAATATGTTTTGAATGTGGGGGCGAAAGAACCAACTTTCTCCACATGTTGGGGGCGAGTCAAAATACCAACCAATCTTGCTGCGGAATGGATTGCAGAGGCTATTCTGGCTTCCACAATCCATTTGGCAGAATGGAACCAATTTCAGCCCACTCATTGCCAAAAACCTGCAGAGTAAATACGGAAGGAAGAAAATGCCATGTTCCTCCTCCTTGGAGATGGCAGCGGTGGTAGGGGAGCATGGCAGTACTTCCAAGTTGGAAAAGAGAGCTACAGTCACATTGCGGTTCACAGTGCAGGGAATTGTGGTTATGTGTTCAATTCCCTCCTTCGCCAGGAGAGCCTGCATTTCACTTGAGACAGTGGACATGTTTGAGAAGCACCTTGCCATGGCCAAGAACAAGTTCCAGAGACGACAGCAGAAAAGAAGTCTTCATTTTCTCGTCAAAAGGCCTAGGAGTCAATTGAATTTTCTGGATTTTTGAGATAGCTAGTGTAGCATTTGGTAGTGATCTAGGCCAAGGCATGCTTGTGCTAAATGAACATAATTTTGTGCACAGGAAGCAATGCTTAATAGCACTTCTAGATGCAAAAGGAGTCCTGGATGCTGCAAAAAGCCCTCACACAGATCCTACTTCAATGACTGCTTCCCCTGGCTGCGGGGGGCTGGAAGACACAGCCACAACAGTTGCATATCAATCTTTTAAGGATAGAGCCCTGCTCAGTCTTTATGGTGCAGAATTGATCATTGCTATGGCCAGGAGTTCAGCGCAAGAGGCCGAAACACTAGGAGCCTGCTTACCTGAACAATTTCCTCTTCCCATATACAGTCATACCTCATGTTACGTCCGCTTCATGTTACGTTCTTTCAGGTTACATCCTGCAGCAACCCGGAAGTACCAGAAAGGGTTACTTCCGGGTTTTGCCGCTCGCACATGCGCAAAAGCGCAAAAAGATGTCACGTGCATGCGCAGAAGCACTGAATTGCAACCCGCACGTGCGCAGATGCTCCGCTACGGGTTGCGCTTTTTTCATGTTGCGAATGGGCCTCCGGAACGGATCCCATTCACAACCAGAGGTACCACTGTATACCCAAATGAACCACACATTGTGTATTCATGATGGTCTGTGCTCATGGCGATATTCGGGGTGGCTATTCGTGACCCCGCTTTCAATACTGTTTGTGGCGGCAAAAGGGTGGGCGTGGACCCTGTTTCCAACCAGTGCGTATCCCGTAACTTCCTGCTGAAACCTTATAACATTTGACACCACCAGTGCTCTGTCTTCGTCCTGCTTCCGTTGTGTAAGAGCATCCCTCCAATGCAGTAACACTGGATGTGTGGTTTGGTATAAATCACAAATGCACTATTATTCTACCCATAACCGTTTGCAAATGAGGTATAGGGGGTAGTGACTGAAGACACAGTCTTTTTAGTGGTGGTGCCCATTTGTCGAATGCCCTCCCCGGAGCGGCTTGCCTGTCACCTCTCAACATTTTGCATCCAATTATGTTCCTTTTGTGGGACGCGGGTGGCGCTGTGGGTTAAACCACAGAGCCTAGGACTTGCCGATCAGAAGGTCGGCGGTTTGAATCCCCGCAACAGGGTGAGCTCCCGTTGCTCAGTCCCTGCTCCTGCCAACCTAGCAGTTCGAAAGCACATCAAAGTGCAAGTAGATAAATAGGTACCGTTCCAGCGGGAAGGTAAACGGCTTTTCCGTGCACTGCTCTGGTTTGCCAGAAGCGGCTTAGTCATGCTGGCCACATGACCCGGAAGCTGTATGCCGGCTCCCTCGGCCAGTAAAGTGAGATGAACACTGCAACCCCAGAGTCGGCCATGACTGGACCTAATGGTCAGCGGTCCCTATACCTTTACCTTATGGTCCTTTTAGTCCTGGGTGAAGATCATTTTAGCTTCCCAAGCTTTTCAATCTTAAAATCTGTTGGTGCTTTAAACATTATTGGCACTACTGTTGTTTGGTTTGCATTTTTCTTTTTTACGTTTCAAATTTTTTACTGTAAACTGTCCAGGGAACCTTGGCTTTCAGGCAGTATATAAAATGTTGTAAATACATAAATATGAATAAGGTTCTGTGCACCTGGAAGCAGTTATGTTTAGATCTGGAGAAGTGGTCCGCTGGCTATTTACCCCACTAAATGGGAGGGTAGTTTGTGGAATAATTTAATGACTCCAATAGGGGGCTTTCTAGAAACAGACAGTGGCCTGGTTCCCACATCACATTAAACCATAGTTAACGTTTAACTATAGTGTAACGTGAATGAGCAGAATGCTGGTAGATTATGCTCAGAAATCCCTCCTTCACAACTCCCTCACTGTTGGCTGCAACAACCGAGAAGCTTTAGCTTGTCACATTAAGACTTGTGGTTGGCTTCTTTCCAAACAAAACAACCAAGGCTTACTTCTCATGGGTTGCTTGTGGGAAACAAACCATGACCCTGGGTCCAAGCATCATGATAAACCAAGGCTCGTGGTTTGTAACTCAACGCATGGCTCAGCCAGGAGTCAGGGAGGAGCAAAACTGGGTCTTTTGAAAATTAAACTATGGCTTACTGTGATGTGTGAACAGTGAGGTAGATTACCTTGCTATTGTCCCATTCTTGAGTCTTCAGTTGGGTGTGGATGAGTTCATAGGACGGCTCCACAGCATCCATGTCTGGCTTAGGATATCCAGGGATGACGTTGTGCAGTTGAAACCCAAATGTGAGCAGCCAGCTGTTGACATCTGGGATGTGATAAATGAGAAACCGAAGGGTTAGCTTGTTCATTATACTTTATTGCCTGTAAGCACCTGGAAAGAAAGTCAGGTAACTTGGAAAGACCTTCCACCCAAAGTATGTGTGTGTGTGGGGGGGGGAGGAATTGACTATATTTGCTCATGTCTATTCATGCAATGAATGAGGTGTAAATCTGAAGCTGCACATTTCCTAAGATGTCTATAGTGGCCACACAGCAACTCTATTTTCTCCAGATTTTATATTGCACAAGTTGGCCAAACGGGAAACAAATACACATCATGCAAACAGGCTGATGGCTTGCTTCTCCTTGCTATATTCTCAAAACTCTGTGTTATCTGCTAAAGATTCAGGAGAGGGAAGATCGTTTGCTAGCCATGGAAAAAGCCTTCCTTCTGTGTCTTTGAAAATCTGACAGAGAAAAGGCAATGTTGCTTTTTTATTATTTCATTACCATTAAAATTAAAGCACTTTGCTCTCAACAGCCATTCACGCTCTATATCAATAGCAGCAGCAACCAGTTTCTTAATAGCTTTGTGATGTGATCTTCTAAGTTATGCAGAAATCTACCCTGCTTCTGAGCAGTAGTCTATTATACCACTAGGAATAAGCCAGTGTCATTTGTTGGAAGGGATAGAGGTCAGGAGGAGACTTTTTTTTAAGATGTCTGAATGCTCAAAAGACAGTCAGGGCAATATCCAGCCATCACAACGCAGATGCTTAGTCCTAACATTAAAATCAGTGGAACCCCAAAAGAATTTAGGATCTGCCCCAAATATCAATCTGCTGAAAATGAAGCAGTGTTTATTTATGTTAAGTAAAAACAGTGCATTTCATATGACACTGGGTACATTTTGGCTTCCACTCAATTTGGTTCCCTATATGTCAGAATGAATTCATTCTGGGGGCAGAGTAAAGAGCATGGCTATTGGAAACAGGGGTAATAGAAATGTCAACTCAATCTGCTCCCTCCACAAAAGCCAGTCACAAAAGCATTCCTTCTCCACTATAGGGGGGCTATGAACATAAACTCCAATTAATCCTAGGTATCCTTTGCCAGTTCTCCTTTAGGTGATCTTTTGCAACGCTCACAGCAGAATCCTAACGTAGGTTTATTCAGAAGTTCCCCTGCATTCAATCAAATCTTATCCACTATAAGTGTGTTTCAAATTGCAATCTTCATTTCAGAACCATCCCCCCAAAATCACCTCAACTTTAGGGAAGGGAAAAATCTGTAAATTGTGATTTCACCCAGTTTCTCAAATTTCCAATCTTATATTCAGTTCATATTTCTACAACAATTTGCAATTATTATTATTTTTAATTACAGGTGGGTAGCTGTGTTGGTTTGCCGTAGTCAAAACAAAATAAAAAAATTCCTTCCAGTAGCACCTTAGAGACCAACTAAGTTTGTTATTGGTATGAGCTTTCGTGTGCATGGTATCTGAAGAACTGTGCATGCACACGAAAGCTCATAACAAAAACAAACCTAGTTGGTCTCTAAGGTGCTACTGGAAGGTATTATTTTTAAGGGGTCCTCATGAAAATTCACCATCTAAGTGTGAATTTCTCTTAGCATTCACACGATTGTATGCAATTTAGTCTTAATACATGTTTGTTGCAAGCAATTTTGTCTTGTAATGCATTTTTGGGATCTTAACTATTTTATTATTGATTTTGTTAAGAAGCGCAAACATAAAAAAGAAAGAAAGCAAAGAATACAAAATGTAAACCATAAAGTGCCACAGCCTGGAAGGACAAAAGTACAAAGGTTCAGCACAGCTCCAAAGGAATAAAGCATGGACTCGTGCAAAGATTCCCTCTGCAAATAACTAAGATTTATAAAAACAAAAGCATTGTCCACCTGTGAGTGCCATCATTATTGAAAATAAAGGTTCCAAAAAAGCTTAGATGAGCCAGACATTTGCGCATACTGGTGGCACTGAACCACCGCGGGCCTCAATATTCACACTGGAAATAAAATCATACCATATAGCAAAAATGCCAAACAAAAAAAGCCTGGTCATTAAAGGACCCCTGACCATTAGGTCCAGTCGTGGCCGACTCTGGGGTTGCGGCGCTCATCTCGCCTTATTGGCCGAGGGAGCTGCTGTACAGCTTCCAGGTCATGTGGCCAGCATGACTAAGCCGCTTCTGGCGAACCAGAGCAGCACATGGAAACGCCGTTTACCTTCCTGCCGGAGTGATACCTATTTATCTACTTGCACTTTGACGTGCTTTCGAACTGCTAGGTTGGCAGGAGCAGGAGCCGAGCAACGGGAGCTCACCCTGTTGTGGAGATTCGAACCGCCAACCATCTGATTGGCAAGTCCTAGGCTCTGTGGTTTAACCCACAGCGCCACCCACAACCCCTACCCTGGTCGTTAGAGTTCTCTTAATCTCAGGGTTGTGGGTTTGAGCCTCACACTGGGCAAAAAGATTCCTGTATTGCAGGGGGCTGGACTAGAAAACCCTCATGGGTCCCTTCGAACTCTGTGACAAAACGGGACACAATTTGCTCAGCCGGCTGTCCAGATGCTAACTATGGATGGGCAAGGTCTAGTTCACCCTGTCTCCCAACCTCTCAAGCTCTCCCATTTTATGGTTCTTGTAGGTTTTGACCAGCCAGCACTCCAGATGAAGATGATTACTATTTGATACCCTCTCTAAAATGGGATACTGGGAAACCCTCCCTCTGGGGTCTCTTCCAGCTCTGTGAATCTAAGTTGCCTTGTGCAGAATCATGACTTGGCCCATGCGGCTAAGCACTGTGCCTTCCACTCAAACTAGTAACAACCTCCCAAGGCCTCCTGCAGGAAGTTTCCTCACCTGTTCTGCCTGAGATACGATACAATATCTTTATTGTCATTGTCCCATACAGAACAATGAAATTGAAAAATCTACATAAGACATTCAAAACCCCCTAAAAACTCTGATACCCCATTTTAAAATACAATATACTCTTATAGAGACTCCTTATACTGTGTTTAAAACCAGAATTGCATTTGGGTAGAATCTGTTTCTCAGGCAGCTAGTCCTAGTCTTTATGACCCTGTACCTTCTTCCAGAAGGCAGAAGCTGAAAGAGATCATTTCCGGGGTGCGCATTATCCTGCACTATCTCTGCAGCTTTCTTATTGCACCTGGAAGCATAGATTTGATCCAAGGTGGGAAGAGTGCACCCAATTATTCTCTCTGCAGTCTTTACAACCCTGGACAGCATTGTTTTTCCCCTGACCGTGCAGCTCCCAACCCCCCAACCCCCAGACCATAAGTTAATACACTCTCCACAGCACAATGGTAAAATGCCATCAACAGGTCCTTTGAGAGATTGTTTTTCCGGAGGATTCTCCGGAGGAGCTTTTAACTAGCAATCCCAGGGGCTGAACCTGTGATCATCGGATGCAAAGCATGCACTCTACGGCCTGCCCCCCTCATATACTCTGCCATTGCTGTCTCTGTGTCTCTTGCTTTCAAACCAACTCTCCAAACTTGCTGTGTTTTCCCACCCCTCTTTATTTCCTTGCTGCAAGTCCTTCGAGACTTGCTGAAATCTTCCCGTGCCACTGAATTCTTCCCTACCGCATTCCTGCTACTGCTAATTCAGTGTGTTGCGTCTGTCCAGGCTGTGCTATTCCTCCCCCCGAATGCACACTTGCTCCTACCCACAAATTACTCGCCCCAAATTTAATTCCGCAGCGGCTTTGGTGGGAGTTTGGTCAAAGGCTGCCATCTCTCTGCTCTGGCCTATATTTAAGGCACATGATACTTGTTTTTCTTCCATCCCTTAAGTAGCGCTTCTCATGGCTGAATTAACGCTTAATCGCATTGTTATTTTTAAAAGGCTTGATAAAAAGGTCATGATTAGAAAGGACTCAGCCGCTGCTCTCCTGGAGCGAGCCTCCTTAATGCAGTTTATTTAGATGCAATTTTGAATTTGGGCTGCCAGCTGATGCACACACGGATACCTCTGTGCAACTGACAGGAAATTAGGAGAACATTAATCATCCTTTAATCTGCAGGAAGGGGATTATCGGGTCTGGCTGAGCCCCTTGGAAAACGGAGAGCTTTGCAGCGGGACTTTGCAAAACCCAACAATCAGCTGATTGTCGGGCCGTGAGGAGTCCCTTGCAAAAAATCCTTTGCAAGACCCGTGTAGACAAGCAAAGGTCACTTGACCCCTGCCCACTTGGCCTTCAAGACCAGATCCAGCCCCCTTCCACGTGAAGGACTAAAAAGGGGGAGAGGGACACTTTTTGCACATTGGCTTAAACTACCAAAGTGGGTTTTTGATACAACCAAGCTAGGGAAAGTCTGGTGTCTATTGTGTCTTCTCTGGCAATCTCTAGGTTAGATAACTGCAGCGAGTTACATGTGGGGCTGCCTTTGAAGATGGCTCAGTAACTGCAGCTGGTGCCAAAATTGGCAGCCAGATTGTCGAACAACACAATACGGTCTGATCATATAACACCAGTTTGGGCACAACTGCGCTAGCTTCCAATGAGCTTCCAGGCTCGCATCAAGGTGCTTGTTTTGAACTATAAAGCTGGTATGTGGTTCAGGACCATAGCTGTCAACTTTCAGATTTGAAAATAAGGGATCGGCAGCCTCGAAAATAAGGGATCAGCAGCCTCACCTGTCCCAGGGACAGTCTACGGGATATCTAACAATCCGGGATAGCAGTGGGAAATGGCGCTGGAATAAGGGGATTTCCCGCAAAAAAAGGGAAGGTTGACAACTACCTCTTCCCACTTGAACCCGGACCCTGCATTCATCATCCGTGTGCCCCCTTTGAGGGAGGTGAAGACTCATAATCTTGCTTCAGTGGGCCTTGTGGGAATTTCCTTTCTGCCATGAGTAGGACTGTTCTCAAGTTAACCCCTGTCAGACCCCTGCCTGAAACTTGAGAGAACTGCAGTCAAGTATAGATGATTCTGAGCCACACTGGCCAAAAGTCAGCTTTCTAAAATTATTAAGTTGTTTATGATGAACAGGCGGCTCGGCCAGTGTCCGTCCTCTTCCAGCTCACCTAAGTCAGTTCTACTTTGTTTTTGGAAATGAGGTCTGCTCGTGAAATTGGACTTCCCCCATCTCCTCCCTCTGTGTGCCCCGTGCACCCCCTAAATAGGCTCTGGAGGACTGGGAGAAGCCCCAGATCAGGTTTAGGGGCCACAGGAGAGGAGAGATTGGAGGGAAGTCATGTTTCATGAGTGGACCTTGTTCCCTATGCATGTACTCAACTTAGTGCTACCCCTTTGATTCCCCTCCTCAGTCCTTACACCTTGAACGTTTTTGGGTGCGACAGAGATTTGTAGTCCTTTATAGCGTTTTCTGCTATAAACCAGTTTGCACAAGTTTGTGGAGTGTTTAAATCGAAGGTTTCCACCTAGCTAACTGACCTGAGAGAATAAAAACCTCTGCATGAATCAATGCACCTTGTTATAGGGAAGTTTTCAATGTTTTATTGTGTTTTTAATATTTTGTTGGGAGCCGCCCAGAGTGCCTGGGGCAACCCGTTCAGATGGGCGGCATATTATTATTATTATTAATAATAATAATAATAATAATAATAATAATAATTTGCTTTAGCTACTCTTCCTTAGCAATCTAAAGAAACATTGCTTCTTTTCTATCTAGCTACCATTGAAACAGTTGAAACAAAACAAGTATGGTGAGAGATTCAGTTTTTAACTCCAAAGTATAGAACCGTATATTAGATGCTCTTCCCAATGAAGTAAAAAATAATTCGGGAGAAACTGAAAATACCTAGGTGCAGATTTAAAAACTGGCATTGTTTTAAAGAGACACATAGTCAAATACGGTGCAACTGAGCTGACTGGTGGACTCGAGGCCAGCTGGGCTGGCCAAAAATGAACCTTACCTGTCATGTAGCACTTGATATCCTGAGAGTTACTGATAGGATTGTTATTCTTGAACATATAGAGACTGAAAGGCATTATATTGCTGCTGCTGAGACGTTTCCAAATGTCGTGGTCCGGGCTGGTCCACCGGCCGGCGAGCACATCGTAGTCTCTCTTCCCCATGTGTATTAGTTTGGTGAGGGGATCGTAGAGGCCTCCATGGTAGCCGATGATGATCTGGAAGTTTGGGTTGGTGTCAGTGTAGATCTCCCCATAAGCCGTGTACAGGATCTGCTTGATCATGAGGCCCGTCCCGCTGAAGACGGCTAGAGGAGTCCCGATGTTGTCGCAAGCGATGTAGAACTCGTCCCCGCTGCTGAGCTCCATGGCAAAGAGGTGGCCCTGCAGGTCGTAATAGAGGGACGTTATCTCAGAGCTGGAGTGGTTGTACAGGTGGGTGACTTTGGTGGGGTTGGTGAGATCCGCGTAGAAGAATTGCAGGTGGTGGCCGTGGGCCGTTTTGCTGGAGACTCTCCTCCCAAGTCCGTCATAGCGGTACTTCACGCTCCAGCCACTGGCTTTGTTGTATGCCTTGATGAGCAGCCCGGCGGAGTTGTACTCGAAAACATCGTTCCCCCTTTGTCTCAAGAAGCCGTCTTCGTCCATCTTATATTGCACGTCCCCCAGCCTCGTGATCCTGTCCCTGAGGTCGTACCTCAGAGGCGTGAGGCGGGCGCTGTTGCCAGGACTCAGCAAATGGAGGTTCCCGTTCAGGTCATAGCTGTACCGCCAGAGCGGCTTCTCGTTGATCGACACAGTCTGCAGCTGCCCGTCGGCATCGTACTCGTAAGAATACCTTGTCGTGTTTGCGTACGGGCCGACCTTCAGCTCCTTCTTCACCACCCTCCCCATGTTGTCGTACTGCACCGTCATCCAGTACATAAGGGACCTGAATATCTCGTACTGCACTTCCTTCATCCTGCCGTAAGCGTCAAAGTGTTTCGTGTGAGTCATGACGGCGGTGGTGATGATCTGGTTGATGTCGTAGTAGATGACCCCAAACTTGCCGAACTGCTCCGTCTTGCCCGACACGTCGTCGTACCGGTACAGGTCGATGGGCAACGGCGTCTCGTTGATCACCGCTTGCATGCTGGTCACCCGGAAGCTGTTGTCGTAGTTGTAATCGAAGCGGGCGTTCACCATGCCTTCCTCCGTGAAGCGGAAAATCTGCCGGTCAATGAGCGGCCCGATCTGCCGGTACCGGATGGTGCAGGTGAACCCTTCGTTTTGCAGGTTTATGGTCTTCAGCATGCCGGCGGTTTCGTCGTAAGTGAAGCTGATCTTGGTGGTGTCGTAGAGCATTTCGGCCAGCTTGGACAGCTTGCCGTACTTGTAGATGACCCGCCTCCCCGTCCCCAAATGATAGGTGTGGAGAAGCTGCCGCTCCTCATTGAAGTCCTGAACGACAGAGGCGTTTCCCTCGGGGGGCCTGTAGATGTTCCGGTAGTAGCCGATGGAACGGATCATTTCAAAGGTCTGCCGGGCTACGTTGGGCATGGTCACCGACGACAAGCGGTCGTTCTTATCGAACTCGAAAATGTACTGCCGCTGGCTGTGAAGAAGCAGCACCATGGACTGTAACCAAGAGAGAAAGCAGTTATTATCCTTCTTTTTATAGCCATTGGAAATCTGAACTTTCTCAAGCAAGGAAATTCTTTAGGGTGCTGGGGGGGCATTCAGTGTAGCGCTATGGCAATTGCTCCATCAGCTCAAGCATTTCAGCTTGCCAGGCGGAATGACCCCCCCCACCAGGTGTACTAATTTTTTTGGTGTGTGTGTCCCTTGGCAGAATTCTGCTAGCCGGATTCGTTGAGTTGGATCTGGTCCATTATTTTAATTTTAATTATCATTTGCAATTCCGCCTCTTTTAGAAACAGTGCCCCCCCTCCCCCTGAAATTTCTGTAATTAGGGCAGGGGCAGTACACTTGAAGACTGAAACATCGAAAAACACCTATTCTGTGGTACTGATAGCTTACTTCCTCCTGGTGCCCCTGTAATAAAATTTTTAGTGGATGTCAGGGACTGGCTGGACGATGAGAAGTGATGGGAGGCGCCAGCTGGGGAACCCCTAAGGGAAGCCCTAGAGAAGGAGGGCTCAGAGCCTGGGGGTTGGTGGTGGGACACAGAGGAGAGGTCAGAAGGGGAAGATTAGGAAGAGGTACTGGATACCGAACGGACAACAGGGTTCAGTGAGCAGGAGGAACCTGTGAAAGGGAGCAGTTCAGACTCTGAGGCTGAAGCAGAGGAAGGGGGCAGGGCCAAGGGACTGTTCAAGACTCCTGGGAGTCTCTGGATGCAACAATTCTCCTCCCCCCTGGTCTCCAAGAATGTGCAGGACAACAAGGAGAGAAGAACAGAGCCCGGAGGTGTGCAGACGCAGTTTCAGACTGCTTGGGAAACATCTGAGAAAGGAGAAGCCTTAGGAGGGGGTGGAAGGCAGGGACCAGCAGTCCTGGCAACTGCTCTATGTGTGGGTAAGACCTACTGGAAAGGTTGTATGCCATTTCCTTGAACAAAGAAGACACGGACCACAGACTCTGCTTCTTTGTGCTGACCTGCATCTGACTCCAGCCCTGACAGAGGAGCAATAGATAGCTCCAGTTTCCAGAGGGGTAGCTGTGTTGGTCAGCAAAACCGGTACTGTGCCTTGTAGTACCTTAAAGAACAATGACTGTATCCAATGTAGCACTAAGTAATTCATTAGTGCAATGATTTACTGCTGAGTAATGAAGCTTCTTCCCCCATTCTCTTTTCTCAGTGCCTTGCCCAAATCTGCTCCAGGGGGTGCATGGGGTGGGGCGAGGAGGGACAGGGAAAATTCTGTTGCACAACTTTAAACCCTTGGATTAGCTGGATACCATAGCAACAAATTAATTATGGCATAAGCATTCATGGACTGGAGTCCACTATCATCTGACGAAGTGGGCTCTAGTCCATGAAAACTTATGCCATAATTAATTTTTCAGTCCTTAAGGAGCCACAAGGCTCTATTATTGATAGATCCAGTTTCTGAAACAACCAAAATCCCCTGTTAAACTCCACCGCTGAACGCTAAACAGCCCAGAATTCCGTGAGAAGAGGGAATTGCTATGCTCAAAATTAAGAATAATGTGGATTTACTTGTCGACAAAGCGGGCTGGTGTCTTCTTGGCTCGTGTGGGATATGGGAGTGGTGCTGTTGCGACCAACTCCAGAATCCCCAAAACTATGCTCCTTAAGACTGAATTTCAGGGTCACGTACATGAGCTGTTAGAATTATTAAATGGGAGTAAAAATGAGGAATAGGAGAGAACATAAATAAAGGGATGTGGCATTCAAAACACCTTTAGCTGAGATGTCTGCATTGCAGAGGGTTGGACTAGATGACTTTGGGGTTCCCTATGGTTCTATTACTCTACGTAGGCTACAGGTTTAGCAGCATCTTTTTACAGGTGGTCCTCACCTTCTCCAAGTACGTGTAGCTCCAGGATTTGCCATCGGCAAAGATTCTGGATGTAATCCTGCCAGACTGGTCGTATTCCATCCTTTCCGACATGGTTCCCCTTTGGATCCCAGCAATATGTCCTCCCGCGGAGTAAGTTACGTTGACCCCGTTCAACCTGCTGCTAGGAGACCAAAGCGTGGGCCGGCCGG
The DNA here is from genome assembly GCF_964252035.2 of Podarcis erhardii. NCBI lineage: Eukaryota > Metazoa > Chordata > Lepidosauria > Squamata > Lacertidae > Podarcis > Podarcis erhardii. The sequence goes on from NC_138508.1 coordinate 11,393,387, forward strand.
CCTGGTCGTAAAGGATCCTCAGGGTGAATTTGCGGTGGTCGTCGTAGATCTTCTCTGTCCTCGTCACGCGGTCAAAGTCTAATGACAGCAAGTTCCTGTTATGAACCTGCAGCAGAGAAAGGGGAAGAGTTAATGTAATGTAAGGGGGTTACTTGCGCGTAAGTTGCCTTCAGTTTTAGTTATATTGCCTGGCCAACCATGCTTTGGCTGACAGCTCACACTCCATGGCCGGTCAGTCACTTGCAGAATCCGTCAGTGGGCGTTTCTTGAACCTCTTCCAGCATAAGAGCTGTTTGACGCCTAGTCTCCTCCTACTTTCCCTGAGCGGAACTCGTCTGCGCAAGTAAGGGGAAGGCAGGGGCGTGTCAGCGCTCTCTCCACTAGTCTCTGGTGAAGGATCTTGGAGAGCTGTCTCCAATTCCTCCATCTCCCTCTCTTCTCTACTGGTGTTACGCTGAATTCCTTCCCCCCTGCTGGTCCCCTCTCCGGCATCGCGCTGGAGCCCTGCCTCCGCCTCTCGCTCTGATGTCAGTTCCCTGACAGTTAAGCATCAGAACTGAACAGAAAGATGGTGGGTGAACTGCTCTGCAAAGCAACCAAGTCTTCTTCAGGGTTACAATTTCTGGATTTGAGTTTCTTTTTTTTTTTTGCAAGCAAATCCAAGGGGTCTCTGACAAGTTCCAAGACCCTGGATGCTGTTCGAATCAAGTTTTTAGCAAAGAACACCTACTGAAATGAATGGACCTAACTTAGTCATGTCCACTAATTTCAATGGTTCTGCTCCTGAGTAAAATTTAGTTGCTGGCCACCCCCAGCAAGAGAACAGGAAGGACAATAAAATGAATCTTCACACGCAGCTCAGTTGCTGAATAGAGGAATTAAGGCCGCAATCCTATACACCAGCCTTACTCAAGTTGGAGCATTCCGGATGTTTTGAACTGTAACTCCCATCAGCTCCAATCATTCATGACAATAGGCTGTGCTGGCTGTGCTGGGATGATGGGAGTGGTAGTCCAAAACATTGGTGGGGGGGTAAGTTTGGGAAAGGCTGCTATACACAATTAAAGGTAAAGGTAAAGGGACCCCTGACCATTAGGTCCAGTTGTGACTGACTCTGGGGTTGCGGCGCTCATCTCGCTTTATTGGCCAAGGGAGCTGGCATACAGCTTCCAGGTCATGTGGCCAGCATGACTAAGCCGCTTCTGGCAAACCAGAGCAGCACGTGGAAACGCCGTTTACCTTCCCGCCGGAGCGGTACCTAGTTATCTACATGCACTTTGATGTGCTTTCGAACTGCTAGGTTGGCAGGAGCTGGGACCAAGCAACGGGAGCTCACCCCGTTGTGGGGATTCGAACCACCGACCTTCTGATCGGCAAGTCCTAGGCTCTGTGGTTTGGTGCACGTATTCTTCTAAATAACTCAGAATATTATAGATGCAGTTCTCTTCTTTTACCCACAGAACAAACCTGAGTAACAAACCTTCTGATCGGCAAGTCCTAGGCTCTGTAGTTTAACCCACAATTACCTGGGAGTAATTACTCAGTGGTTAACCTTACTCTCGTATCATAGACTTATAGAGTTGGAAGGGACCATAAGGATAATCTAATCCAGGAGTCAGCAACCTTTTTCAGTCGTGGGCGGGTCCACCGTCCCCAGACCATGTGGTGGGCCGGACTATTTTTTTTTTGGGGGGGGGAAGTGAACCAATTCCTATTCCCCACAAATAACCCTGATCTAATCTAATCCCCTGCAATGAAGGAATCAGTTTGCCCAATGTACGTAGGACTTGAACCCTGAGATTAAGAGCCTCATGCTCTGTCCTCAAGTACTTCTTTATTAAAATAAACAACTCATCTATAGCTGCATTTCGGTTAATAAACAACAACCCACTTTTTGGAGATCCACCAGCTCAGGTGTATTAAGTATAATGAATGAATGAATGAATGGATATTAAGGAATCACAAATCTCTCAGTGCAAATGTGGTTTGGCCCCAAAGATGTTTTAGGGTAGGAATTAAGCTGGAAGTCGACAGAAATGTTTGCAGACATCTTTGTAATGCCAAATTGGTCTGCCTATGGGCCTGAAGCCCATAGAGCACGTCCTTGGGGATCCTAGTCCATCCTTGTGTGATTGCTTTCCATGAGATCCTTGTCCATTCTGTGTACAAGACCAAGCCAGGGGAGACGTCGCTGAGATAGGAGTGAGAACATGCTAGGAATGTGGTCTTGTGACAGAATTCTACCCTGCTACGTTCAGCTAGGCATTTAATGGCTGAAATATACCATTGCTAGTAATTTTGCAATTATAAGGTGTGGGAGCGTGTGATTGCTTTTAATTTTTCCGAGTTTTTATTTTATTTTATTGTTGCGTCACTTATGCGCTTGCTAGCCTAGGCTACCTTGGAAGGAAGGGAAAGATATAAGTTTGATAAACAAATGGCCCCTTGTAATAAAGAGCTCATCTCCCAGGCATAATGAGTCACAATTGCAAGGCAAAAATCACACGACCACTGCAGAAATTTCAGCACCAAGTATGTGGAGTGTAGCAAGCTCTCTGCAGCGTGACTGTACACTGTGTGAAAGGTTGTAGGGGCAAGGTTAGGACACGCTACTTAGCCAAGCTGCAGCTTAACAGTTGGCAAGGTAATCTCCGTAGTGCTGCTGGGAGCTATGGTGCAATCTGTCATTGTGACAACCACCTTTGCTGTCTCCCCACCAGAATCCCAAAGACAGACCTCCCGTTTTAAGCACGTCCCAGGTTAAATAACCAAAGTGAATGTATCAGACTGCGAAGACACCAGTCTGCGCAACCTAAGCGGCGGGCCGCTATTTGCGGAGGTTTGCATTTGTGCGAAGGTTGTGGCATTATCCAGAGTGGTGTGGTATTGCAAGCGTTTTCGATCCAAGGGGGTGTCCGGCGAGTGACTGCTGGCTATGGATTTTTAACGCTGCTGAAGAGCGGGGCTGATCAATCCGTAATAGCCATAGGACCAATTAGAGGTCTAGAATGTTATGACAGCTAGAGGGCCATTGAAAGGTGTTGGCCTGCGAGGTGCTGTAAGAGAATGCAGACGCTGAACAGTGGCCTAGGGAAACCAGGAGAAGGATGGAGTCCGTGAATAAGGAACAAGATGCAAACACTCTCTCTCTCTCTCTCTCTCTCTCTCTCTCCTTTTGTGTGACTCCAAGGGTTCTCCTGATCCTAATGATACAGTCTGTCCAAGTAAGAATCCCTATTTGGACACAAACATCTTGTGTTCTACAGTGGACACTCGGGTTGCAAATGATGCCTTATGAGGAACGGCTAAGGGAGCAGGGCATGTTTAGCCTGGAGAAGAGGAGGTTAAGGGGTGATATGATAGCCATGTTCAAATATATAAAAGGATGTCACATAGAGGAGGGAGAAAGGTTGTTTTCTGCTGCTTCAGAGAAGCGGACACGGAGCAATGGATCCAAACTACAAGAAAGAAGATTCCACCTAAACATTAGGAAGAACTTCCTGACCGTAAGAGCTGTTCGACAGTGGAATTTGCTGCCAAGGAGTGTGGTGGAGTCTCCTTCTTTGGAGGTCTTTAAGCAGAGGCTTGACAACCATATGTCAGGAGTGCTCTGATGGTGTTTCCTGCTTGGCAGGGGGTTGGACTCGATGGCCCTTGCGGTCTCTTCCAACTCTATGATTCTATGATTCTATGCATGTTTGCAACCCACAGTGTTCGCAACCTGCAGTGGCGCATCTGTGCATGTGCGGGTTGCAATTTGGCGCTTCTGTGCAAAGCGAGATTTAGCG